>NC_090437.1:537132603-537743058 GCF_031143425.1 Pleurodeles waltl
GGGTGACATTCAGGGGAGTCTTATTTCCTGGCGGGGTCTTGGCAATGTTCTCTGGCTTCTGCCTGGATTGCAGGGACCTTTTAAGTGGTGGTTTACCTTCTGCAGGGGGAGGGGTGCTGGTGGCCTGTTGTTCCTGTAGCAGGGCCTCCTGTCCACTAGCATTGGCGGAGGTGGAGGGCTGTTCATTGGTGTGGCTAGTGTCAGGGGTCCAGTGGTGTGCCACTGCCTCCCTCATGGTGTTGGCCATGTCAGCCAGCACTCCTGCAATGGTGACCAGGGTGGTGTGGATGTCCCTCAGGTCCTCCCTGATCCCCAGGTACTGTCCCTCCTGCAGCCGCTGGGTCTCCTTCAACTTGGCCAGTATCTGGCCCATCGTCTCCTGGGAGTGGTGGTATGCTCCCAGAATGTTGGTGAGTGCCTCATGGAGAGTCGGTTCCCTGTCCTCCGCCTGTCGCACAGCAGTCCTCCCATCTTCCCTGTGGTCCTGTGCCTTTATCCCCTGAACCATGTGCCCACTGACCCCAGGTCCCTGATCGTCCTGTGTTTGTGGGGTTGCCTGGGTCCCTTGTAGTGGTGGACACACTGCTGATTGACGTGTCCTGGGGACAGAGGGATGGGACCGCTGGGTGGATGCTGTGCTGGTGTTTCCTGAGGGGGAGGCTCTGTGGTGGTTTTGGACTGGGGCTGGGTCACCGACTGTCCAGAGGTCCCTGATGGGCCAGGTTGGTCATCCTGATCCAGGCGTGCAGAGGTGCTGTCATCACTGTGGGCCTCTTCTGGGGGGGGGGACTGGATGTTACTGGCACCTCCTCTCCGGTGACGTTGTGTGAGAGTCCTGTGGGGATATAAATGCAGTGTTATTGTTTCTGCATGTGCATGGATATTCCCCTCTATGGTCGTTATTACCAAGGCAGCTTTGGCTTGTGTGAGTTGTGATTTGGTTGGCTAAATGATTGTCACTAGTGTCCCTACTTTGGTGATGGGTGTCCATGCAGGTCTGTGATGGGGGTCCATGCATTGCAGGCAGAGATTGGTATTGGGATGGGTCGGGTGTGATGGTGGGGTATATGTGAGGTGGTGGAGTGATGGGGTAGAGGGCAGGGGTAGGAGTTTGTGATGCATGCATGTGGGGGGGAAGTAGTAAAGCTATGACTTACCAGAGTCCATCCCTCCTGCTACTCCTGCCATGACCTCAGGATGCATGATTGCCAAGACTTGCTCCTCCCATGTTGTTACTTGCGGGGGAGGAGGTGGTGGTCCACCGCCAGTCCTCTGTACAGCTATCTGGTGTCTTGCAAACACGGAACGCACCTTCCCCCGTAGGACTTTCCACCTCTTCCTGATGTCATCCCTTGTTCTGGGATGCTGTCCCACGGCGTTGACCCTGTCCACGACTCTCCGCCTTAGCTCCATCTTCCTAGCAATGGATGTCTGCTGCACCTGTGATCTGAATAGCTGTGGCTCCACCCTGATGATTTCCTCCACCATGATCCTTAGCTCCTCCTCTGAAAACCTGGGGTGTCTTTGTGGTGCCATGGGTGTAGTGTGAGTGGTGTGTGTGAGTGTGTGTGGGGTGATATGTGGCGGTGTGTGCTGTGAGATGTGTGGATAGTGTATGGGTGATGGTGTTCTGTGGCTCTGATACTGTGGGTGCTCCTGGTGTGTCTCTCTCTCTCAGCTGGAAAACAAATGTAAGTCGTAAAGGGTTGTGGGTAGTGTGTGTGTGTTTTATAGTGGTGAGGGTGTGGTGTGTGTATGTGTGTCAGGTGTGTGTTTTTTAAATTGACCAACGTAGTGTTTTATATGTGTGTGTGTATTTTGAGCGCAGCGGTATGTACCGCCAATGGTTTACTGCGGTTGAATGTCCGCCGCGGTGATTTGTGGGTCATAATGTTGTGGGCGTATTTCTGTTGGCGTAAAGGTGTGGGTTTTGGTACCACCATTTTATCACTGACCTGTGGGCTGGCGGACTTGTGTGTGTGTCTGTGTAGCGGGGGATTTCTATGTGTGGGTCATAATACGCGTAGCGGTGTACCGTCGCGGTATGTTAGCGGCAGTCAGCATGGCGGTAAGCGGCACTTACCGCCAATGTCATAAGGAGGGCCTTAGTGTATCCTAACTGACCATGGTTGTTGGCACTGCTGAGGAATCCAACAATGCCAGGGGATTTCTGCTTCAATGAGGTCCACTAATAACAGAAAAGAAGGCTTTTGTGCTGTTAAAGGCCAGATTTTGTTGTCCAGAGAAGACTGGTAGAGACCTCCTCCACTCACTCGATAGGATGTGCCAAATCATGGTTAGCTGCTGCATGCTGCACAACATCGCCATGCAATGGAACATCCCATTCATCGCAGAGGATGGAGACCGTGAAGAACCACTGGATGAGGATCTTGAAATGCCCAAGGAAGATGACAGTGGTGAATAGAAAATAATTGACCTCTTCACCTCAGTGTAAGTGTATGCTTTTTTATATATTGTAACATCCAATGTAGGTGCTACTTGTGACGTACTGGACATATCAGTGTGTGATGGTAATTTAGTGTGAATGGTCAGTTCAGGAAAGTCCAAGGGAAACATATTTGCAGATCAAAGTTTCTCTACATTGACACTGTGTTTTACTGGCATAGATTATCTTTACTTGTGCTAAATAAATAGGTCCTCCTAACATGTTATTTGAGTCAAATTTCTTATGTGAAATCATTATTTACCATTGTTACTATGTTTTTGGATCCTTCACCATTCCATCTTCATTTGGAAATTTAAAGTTTGTGGCATTTACAGTGATATGTTGCTGCTGGAAAGTACAAAAGGAACGTAGGTTGACCGTTGGACAGGTACCCGCTTTGGATGGACAGATGTTGTACAGAGCCAACTTGCACTGTGATTGAATATTGTGTCAGACCTGTTTTCTGTTGGATGTTGCCACCAAGGCAATATGTGCTGCTTAACCTGCTCTAACCACAGGTATATCTCAAGCCATAGCATACTGATCCCCCCTCTCATTGGCTACATCTTCAATTTGTGTTCAGTGTATGAGGTTGTTGATGCATCTCCACATAGTTGAAATCACGTTTTGCATCACACCACTGAATGATGGTTGATACATTTTACCAGATGCTGCAACAGTGTGCTGAAATGGTCACATGGCCTCACATTTTGTTACTGCCATAATGGAGACTATTAGTGTTATTGAATTATCAATCAATATTAGTTTGTCCATTTAATTTGGTTTTATGAAATATTTCCTTTCTTCTATGGTATCAAAGTTGCGGAGTGTCAACTTCAAAAGGGCTCATACTGTTTGGGTTATGCATGGTTTATGAAAAGCATCATTTAATTATTCAAAAGTTGTTACCTCCAGACATATGACACCCATGCATTGTGATTTTCTAATTTATTTTTCCATCTTTTTTTAAATGTAAGCACATCACCAAGTTGGTATCTATTATTTGTTTTTGAATCATATTGGTTGGCAGGTTTAAAACACAATGGTGTATGGAAGACATGAAAAAGGAATTACATACTACAACAGTCTTTGACTTTGTGGTATTTGAATTTATTTGAATAACACAAATTAAGCAAACAAAATTTGCAAACAAAAACCAAAGGTAAATGAAAAAAATAAAGTCAATCATGCTGGATGAAACTATTTTTGTAGAGCTACAATTGTTTGAAGTCCAATGTACAACATACACCTGTCCTAAAAAAATGTAAATGTGTCCATGAAATAGTCTGCAGAGTGACTGTTAGACACAAACTGGGGGAGAATAAGTTTGGCGTCTTTTGGAGGTGGTGGTGAAAGTCTTCCCATCCTCTCCTGCTAGACGAGATGACTATCCCCTCGGGGTCCACAGTTGCAGGGACTGGGTTTGGGCGAGGCAGTGTCCCATTGTGGAAGGCCTTCCCTGTTTGTGGCTGGGACTGATGGATGGATTTTGTCCAGAGGATGAAGGACCACAGACAGGGATAGATGGTATGGGAAGGGCCCTGCCCATGTGGTGGTAAATATCAAACATCACCCCGGTCAGGAAGCACAAATTGGAGTTGTGATTCTGCATCTCCAAATTGTGTTCCTTCTGCACCTGCTTTATCTCCCTGAGCTCTGTTACGACCTGGCCCATCACGTCTAGGAGCTCTTGTACTGCTCCCAAGACTTAGTCAATAGTGGTCCAGGTGATAGTTATCCCAGTGGCCTCAATATGCTGGCTCACAGACTCCCTCCCACTACTCCTACCCCTATTACCCTATGCCCTTGAGGTACTGTGCCGTAATCCACTGGGTCCTGGCACAATTGGAAGTAGTGGCTGCCCAACAGCAGCCAGAACTGGAGACACAAGGTAGGAGTTGTGTTCCTCTGAACACAGGAAGTGGAAGTATCTGTAGGCTGAGTTGTTGCAGCAGCTGGGGTAGGAGGTGAAGGTGTGGTTCACTGTGGCTTTCTGCCCAGACAGACCAGATGGCCCAGACAGCTCCTTATCATCTAGACTTGCAGGACTGATATCCTCACTGAAAGCTTGATCCTGGCCTGAAGTTGAAGTGTCTTCAGTTACAGGCAGTAGACCACTGGCCCTGGGTGTTAGACCTAATATTAATTACAAACAAGATGACTTGAACCCCTTGCGTGCCAAGGACATAACTGTTACGTCCTTGTTTGCACCGCTCGGGTGCCGAGGACATAACCGTTACTTCCTGCGATGGGCCCTAGCGTTCCCCCGATTGCCAAGCACACCCCCTGGGGTAGGGATGGAAGGGGAATTGCTACCCCTTCCACCCTGCCCTTCGGACCCTCAGTGGTGTCTGATGACATCAGCACACTGACCCCATAAGAAGCTGCCCTGCGGATCGGAGGAGAAATGCAAGAGCATTTCTCCACCCTCCACGTGGAGGGGGCGAGAGAGGCTTTCCTTTCCTTTGATGTCTATCTCAGCATGTCTGCAATGCAATCGGGCAGCAGAAATGCCCACTATACACCAGGGATTTTTTTTAAAAATAAATGCATAAGCATAGTGGCCCCTGGGGATCAAATTATTTTTAGGCCTTTTCTGCCCCCTGCTGGGGTCAGATCAGCCTATTCTAATTCGGTAGATCTGCCCCTAAGGGGCCCAGAAACCGCTAGACACCAGGGATTATTTTGTTTTGTTCTTTTTTTTTTTTAGATGAGGGGAGCGACCCCTTAGGTAAGGGTCGCTCCCTTGGGGAGTGAAATATTTTTAGGCCATTTCTGCCCACCTTGGGGACAGATCGGCTTATCTTTATTAGACCGATCTGCCTCCAAGGGGGCAGAAACCACTAGGCACCAGGGATTTGTTTTGCACCAGTTTCACGCAAGAGGAGCAGCCCCTTAGGCAAGGGTCACTCCTCTGGGGGGGCAAATTTGTTTTAGGCCATTTCTGCCCCCCTTGGGGGCAGATCTGCCTATTGTAATTAGGCCGTTCTGCCCCCAGGGGTTCAGAAACCTCTAGGCACCAGGGATCTTTTTTTTTTTTTTGTTTATTAGAGGTGGGGGGCGACCCATTAGGCAAGGGTCACTCCCCTGATGGGAAAAATATTTTTAGGCCATGTCTGCCCCGTAGGAGGGCAGAAACATTTAGGCACCAGGGATTTTTTTTGCAGCAATTTCATTCAACGGGAGCGACCCCTTAGGCAACGGTTGTTCCCTTGGGGGGGACATTTATTTTAGGCCAATTCTACCACCCTTGGGGGTAGATCAGCCTATTTCTATTAGGCCAATCTGCCCCCGGAGCTGCAGAAACTACTTAGACACCAACGATTGGTGTGTGTGTGTACGTGTGTTTTGTTTGGGGGGCAACGCCTTGGGCAAGGGTCACTCCCAATGGGGGCACATTACGGTTGGCCTATTTTTGGAAAAGCCCATCTCTTCCCTGCACACTAAAACATCTTTTCCCATGGCAAGCAAGCGGACATTTGATTATTATGGGTTTTAGTTTTACATTTGGGCCATGAGAGCTTGTCTAACTCCCAAAATCGTCCCACTTGGAATGGTCAGGGCTACACTTTTTGGGCTTTGGGACGCTGCCATGTAGAAAAATCCACAAGACCAAGACAAATCTGAAAACTAAACATCTGGGTGGGTCTAGGGTGGTGAGCTTCACAGGCACCCGCACCATTTTCTTACCCACAATGCCCTTCAAACCTCCAACTTTGCTGGAAATCACACATTTTTTCCAACATTTTTGTGATGGAACCCTATGGAATCTGCAGGAATCCACAAAATTCCTACCACCCAGCATTGTTGCATCTCTACTGATAAATGCCCCACTTATCAGCCTAAAAACTTTTTCTTTCAAACTGCCCTTTTGGACCCATTTTGGTTCCCCCTCATTTTTTACATGTTTTTGGCTCTTCCCTGTCACAGGCACTTGGCCCACCTACACAAGTGTGGTATCATTTTTACCGGGAGACTGAGGGGAACGTTGGATGGTAGGAAATTTGTGCTGGTGCAGTGATCCCACATAGAAATGTGGGAAAAATGACACTTTTTTTTAGCTAAATTTGAGGTTTGCTGAGGATTCTGGTTAAGAAAACTCTTGGGGATCCACGCAAGTCACACCACCCTGGATTCCCTCAGGTGTATAGTTTTCAGAAATCTTTGGGTTTCATAGATTTCCCTAGATGTCTGCTGAGCCCGGGACCAAAAATGCATGTGCCCCCCCACAAAAAAGGTAGTTTTGTGTTTGTTAATTTTGAGGTGTCCACATAGTGTTTTTAGGACATTTCCTGTTGCGGGCGCTAGGCTTTTCCACATAAGTGAGGTACCATTTTTATCGAGAGACTTGGGGGAATACTGGGTGGAAGGAAATTTGTGGATTCTCTCAGATTCCAGAACTTTCTGCCACCGAAATGTGAGGAAAAAGTTTTTTTTGCTACATTTTGAGGTTTGCAAAGGATTCTGGGCAACAGAACCTGGTGAGAGCTCCACAACTCACCCCATCCTGGATTGCCTTTGGTGTCTAGTTTTAAAAAATGCTCAGATTTGGTAGGTTTACCTCTGTGCCAGCTGAGCTAGAGGCCAAAATCCACAGCTAGGCACTTTGCAAAAAAACACATCAGATTTCAATGTAAAAATGTGATGTGTCCATGTTGTTTTTCCTGTCTCAGGCATTAGGCTTACCCACACAAGTGAAGTACCATTTTTATCGGGAGACTAGGAAGAAAACAGAATAGAAGTACAAGTGTTATTGCCCCTTTCCTTTCTCAACATTTGTTCCTTCCAAATGTAAGAAAGTGTGTAAAAAAGACATCTATTTGAGAAGTGCACTGTAATTCACATGCTAATATGGGGACTCCATAATTCAGAGATGTGCAAATAACCACTGCTTCTCAACACCTTATCTTGTGCCCATTTTTAAAATATAAAGGTTTTCTTGATACCTATTTTTCATTCTTTATATTTCAGCAAATTAATTGCTGTGTACCTAATATAGAATGAAAACCCATTGCAAGGTGCAGCTCATTTATTGGCTCTGGGTACCTAGAGTTCTTGATGAACCTACAAGCCCTATATATCCCCACAACCAGAATAGTACAGCAGACGTAAAAGAATATTGCTTTAAAAAATCTGACAACGCAGGAAAAAGTTACAGAGTAAAATGTAGAGAAAAATGGCTCTTTTTCATCTCAATCTCAATATTTCTTTATATTTAGCTGTTATTTTCTGTAGGAAAACCTTGTAGGATCTACACAAATGACCCCTTGCTGAATTCAGAAATCTGTCTACTTTTCAGAAATGTTTAGCTTTCTGGTATCCAGCATTGGTTTCACACCCATTTCTGTCGCTGACTGGAAGGAGGCTAAAAGCACAAATAATAGTAAAAATGGAGTATGTCCTTTTAAAATGTAAAAATTGTGTTAAAAAATGTGGTTTTCTGATTCAAGTCTGCCTGTTCCTGAAAGCTGGTCATTTCAGCAACGCAAACCCTTTGTTGATGCCTTCTTCAGGGGAAAAAATGAAAATGTCCCTGTATTTTGGCTAAGTTCTTGGTCTCCATCAGGGGGACCCACAATCTCTGGGTACCTCTAGAATCCCTTGGATGTTGGTAAAAAAAGGATGCAAATTTGGCGTGGATAGCTTATGTGGACAAAAAGTTATGATAGCTTAAGCGCAAACTGCCCCAAATACCTAAAAAAAGGCCTGGCACCTGAGGGGGGGGAAAAGGCCTGGCAGCGAACGGGTTAAAGGTCTGTGTTGTTCCTTAAAATTTTCTTCTGCTTCAAATGAAGCAACCTAAAGAACCTAAAAAAATACAATTAATGGAATGTTTGACCCTGGTGTGATTTTTAACTTATGCATATTAATTTACACAGATGCAAACTTAACAAAGACAGAGAGATGTCCTGAAATGTAAAATGTATATGAGAAAGTGTACATTATATGTATCAGACATGCAACTCAAGACAGTAGAGAGGAGAATTGAGAGTTGAGCCATTTCAAAGTCTACCTGCATCAAAAACAAACTATGATACAACTTATTGGATTTCATGGCATTAGTCATCATATGAACACAGCAAAGTAAATTGTGTATCAATACTACTTATAATTAGCATGCGGCCGAACATGATTGGAAACCTTTGTATCGATAAACTGTGATTTATGCAAGCAAGTAGATCAATTGAATGTAGTGACAAGAAAGTGGCAACATATTTGAGCAACACAGCAGATGAAATGTTAATACCTACCATAAAATGGTGAATAACTACATACAGCTTTGACTTGTGTGCATATGTGGAAGGAAAGTGAGGTTGAGCTACTTGACATTGTACTTTTGCTTTTCAGAGACAAAAACAGGGCATCATGGTAGTTGTAGTCATTTGTAAACACTATTGCCAATACTTGCGAAAAAGTAAGTAACACATACCAATAAAAAGTAGTACAGTGAAATGAACACACATTCACAGTATGTACACACACGCTTATAATGTGAATAGCTTAAGATACCACTCACAAGCACTATACCTTCATGTGCTCAGGAATGGAGTTTAAAACCTGTTTTTATTTAAGTACAACAACCTTCATTGAGATAAAGCAAGGGACTAGGCAAATGCAAGGAGTGATCCATGGAGACCAACACACAATCTGACAATACATAGGGGGTGATTCTAACTTCGGCGGGCGGCTCAAGTTCCCCCACCAAAATACCGCTCCGCAGTCGAAAGACCGCTGAGGGTATTTTGGGATTTGCCCTGGGCTGGCGGGCGGCCGCCAAAAGGCCGCCCGCCAGCCCAGGGCAAATCAACCTTCCCACTAAGATGCCAGCTCAGAATTGAGCCGGCGGAGTGGGAAGGTGCGACGGGTGCAGTTGCACCCGTCGCGTATTTCAGTGTCTGCTAGGCAGACACTGAAATACTTTGTGGGGCCCTCTTACGGGGGCCCCTCGGCACCCCCTACCGCCATCCTGTTCCTGGCGGGCGAACTGCCAGGAACAGGATGGCGGTAGGGGGTGTCAGAATCCCCCATGGCGGCGCAGCAAGCTGCGCCGCCATGGGGGATTCTAAGGGCAGACCGCGGTCAGAATGCCCTGCGGGGCACCGCCGGTCTGTCGGCGGTGCTCCCGCCGACCCTGGCCCCGGCGGTCTGAGACCGCCGGGGTTAGAATGAGGGCCATATTGTTCATTGTTAAATAGAAAGAAACAACCATGATGCTACTAATTTGGATATTTTTGAAAACTGAAGTAGTAAATCCCAGCTTTTCAGGAGGGGTAGGAGAAGTGGCGTTGGATACAGCTATGGGTCTGTGGACCTTGGGAGCAACAGATGGAGTCAAGAATCACTTGAGGAGAGGCCACAATCATAGTCCAGGTCAGGTCTAATTCATACTGTTCGGTACTTGTCAGATTTATACTTTAAACCAAAAGCCCCTTGCAGCTTCACAGACAGCAGGTCCAGTCCTCTTCTATTCCTACTTAGGACCAGAAATGTATTCTGAGTAGAATGCCTGTGGCTGTCACATTAATACTTGCCACTAGCTAGTTGGTGGGGGTGATTCCTAGTCCTTTCATTATGAATGAGGTAAATGTTACCAGACGTTACCCCACCCACATTTGTAGCAGTTACTGTTTGCTCTTTTAAAACAGTCTTCCTGTGCAATTTACTTCCAAACTCCAAGATAGGGAAACCATTTTCCTCTTGTGCAGAGCCTGCCTGCCCACTCAGAGATGTGGCCAGGGAAATGAGAAGCATCCTCCACTGTGGTCACTTCAAACCAGTTCTGGGCACAGCTCTCCCCCACTGGATGTGGTGTCTCTGTGAATGGAGGAACAAAAGCGGAGGCCTTTCCAGATACCATGTAACATTTGCTTGTGTTGGGAGAGACCCATTTGAAATAAATTAAGTTATTGGGTACACCCCAGCTGGTCTTTCTACAATGTGGGGAGAAAACACAGTCTCACACCGAAACCATTGTCTTTGCTCTGGGAACCGTTTTCACACCTCATCAGGGCTAATCACCCACTGGGCTACTGCTGTAAAGCTAATGCAGATTATTTTCTTTAGTAGTTATGACAAATCCAACTTCATCATTAAGTAGGGCTTTTAATAAATGTTTTGACAGGTCGCATTGAAGGTTTTATTCTGCAGTAACAAGGCTACCTCATTTCATGTTTGCCCTAAAAACTGTAGTTACATGTTCTTGTAAACCCTCACTCTTTGTTTTAATGCTTGTTTTGAATTTACTCTAAAGTACTTCATTGATGATTGAAAACACCAAAAAACAAATTAGATTCTTTCAATTACATATGCATACTTATTTGACAACAACTGAGTCCTTGGATCACCGAATGTCATTGTAACAGGATTTAGGGCCTGATTTAGCTCTCAATAGTAATACCACTGTTACGCCACAGCAGCGGTCCCAAGTACTCTGTCACTCTGACCATGTTCCGATTGCCGTATTTAGATCTATGGCTGTTCAACTGCTGTCTGCATAGACGGAGTGCATTCCATCGCACTAGCAGTATCCCACAGCCGACACGGCAGACTCTAATGCTGGTAAGTATTATTCATCGCCATTAGGATGGCTGCATTGCACCAACCATATTTCAATAACACAGCTGTGCTGCAAGTGTAACAGGAGCAGTCCCATGGCAGTAGGAGTCACTGGACCAGTTCAGCATTGCACTACCGCTGTGGCTATTGGATGGATGTTAGCAGCCCACCTGTGGTGTACATTGGGCAATTGTGAACACCTGTAAAACACTAGATAATACACTCCATTTCAGACCACAATCCTTTGCCGTTCCACTGCTGACTACCAATCTGTGGATGATCTTGCCACTGAACAGCCAGGCTATGTTTTTTTTTTAATTTCTCAATAGTATATTTTTGTTATCACTACGGCAGGGAGGAGAAATGACAGTCATGATGGATGAAATTATTAGAGTAGAGCCACAGTCGTTTGGAGAACAAGTACAAAATACTATCTTATCTCCGAAAAAAGGAAATGTGGTCCAGAAAAATTAGAGTGAATGCTGTTGATGTCAATCTGCACACACAGGAGTAAATTTAGTAGAGGTGGAATGACCTGCCGTCGACAATCCTTTGCTTGCCTTTCAAGCATTAGCTGGAGGGCTGGAGGTGGTTACCCCAGCCCCCCATTTTAACTCTTTCCCTGGGAGGAGTAGGTCTTGCAGATCCTTCTTCCTCAAGGCTTGACAGGAATCCCTGTGTAGTGGAGTGAAGACTGGTAAGCCACACCTATGTATGTAGTTCTCTCAGGTTACGAACAGCAGGTCCAGACCTCTTCTATTCCTCCTTAGGACCAGAAATGTATCCTGAGTAGAATGCCTGTGGCTGTCACAATAATACTTGCCACTAGCTAGTTGGTGGGGGTGATTCCTAGTCCCTTTATTATGAATGAGGTCAATCAATCAATCAATCAAAAAAAATTATAGAGCACGCTACTCACCCGTGAGGCTATCAAGGCGCTTGGGGGGTCAAGAAGGGGCATGGAGGGTCACTGTTCGAACATCCATGTCTTGAGGTTCTTTCTAAAGAGCAGGAGGTCTTTGGTTTTGAGAAGGTTGGTGGGAGGGAGTTCCAGGTTTTGGGGGCGAGGTAGGAGAAGGACCTGCCTCCTGTTGTGGTGCGTTGGATGTGGGGGACTGTGGCCAGGGCGAGGTCGGCTGATCGGAGGTTGAGTGTGGGAGTGTGGAAGTTCACTCTTTCGTTGAGGTAGGTTGGGCCGGTGTTGTGGAGGGATCTGTGTGCGTGGATGAGGATCTTGAATGTGATTCTCTTGTCTATGGGGAGCCAGTGAAGGGATATGAGGTGTGGTGAGATTCGTTCGTGGCGGGGGAGGCCAAGGACGAGGCGTGCGGCTGTGTGCTGGATTCTCTGCAGTTTGCGTTTGAGTTTGAGTGTGGTGCCGGTGTAGAGGGCATTACCGCAGTCTAGTCTCCTGCTGATAAGTGCATGCGTGACTGCCTTCCTGGTCTCTGGGGGAATCCATTTGAAGGATTTTTTTAGAGTGCTGAGTGTGTGGAAGTAGGAGGAGGTTAGAGCATTGATTTGCTGTGTCATGGAGAGGGAGGGGTACAGGATGATGCCAAGGTTGCATCCGTGGTTTGCGGGGGTGGGTGCCGTGCCTAGGGTGGTGGGCCACCAGGAGTCGTCCCATGTGGTTTTGTTGGGCCCGAAGATGATGATCTCGGTTTTGTTGGAGTTAAGCTTCAGGTGGTTAGTTGTCATCCAGTTGGCGGTGTCATGGAGAGCAGCATGTAGGTTGGTTTAGGCGGTGGTGGGGTTGCGGGTGAGGATGAGTTGGGTGTCATCTGCGTAGGAGAGGACAGTGATTCCGTGTGATTGGAGGATGTTGGCTAGGGGGATCATGTAAACGTTGAAGAGTGTGGGGCTGAGGGAGGACCCTTAGGGGACTCCGCAGATGATCTTAGTAGCGGTGGAGTGGAAAGGTGGAAGGTGGACTCTCTGGGTCCGGTTGGTGAGGAAGGAGGTGAGCCAGTCTAAGGCTTTGTGGCAAAATACTATGTTGTGGAGGCATGTGCAGAGTGTGTGGTGGCAGACAGTGTCAAAGGCTGCAGAGAGTTCTAGGAGGATGAGTGCGACGGTCTCGCCTTTGTCGACTTTGGTCCTGATGTCGTCAGTGCATGCAATGAGGGCGGTTTCCGTGCTGTGGTTCTTGCGGAACCCGGATTGTGAGGGGTCAAGAGTGTTGTTTTCTTCGAGGAAGTGGGATAGGCGGGCGTTGACTAGTTTCTCGGCAACCTTGGCAGGGAAAGGGAGGAGGGAGATGGGGCGATAGTTGGAGAGGATCTCCGGGTGGGCTTTGTTTTTTTTAGGAGAGCAGTGATTTCCGCGTGCTTCCAGGGGTCTGGGTAGGTGGCGGAGTTGAAAGAGGAGTTGATTATGTCACGTAGTATGGGGGCGATGGTTGGGCTGGCTTTGTTGTAGATGCATTGTGGACAGGGGTAGGAGGGGGATCCGGAGTGGATGGAGTTCATATTTTTTTGGTTTCTTCGTGTGTGGTGGGGGCCCCGGTGGTGAGTGTGGTGGGGGGGTCATGAGTGGGGGTTGAGTTGGGTGAGTGAGGGGTGTGTGGTGTGTGTGTGTAGTATGACACTGTTGTGGATGTCCAGGATTTTGTGGTGGAAGTGGTTGGAGAGGGAGTCACATAGGGGCTGTGTGTGTGAGGGGTCTATGTTGCTGGCTTTGGGTTTGGCTAGTTCATTAATGGTGAAGAGTTCTTTGCTGTTTTGAGAGTTGTTGCCAAGGCGTGTCTTGTAGTGATCTCTTTTGGCGGTGCGTATGAGTTGGTGATGGGTGCAAATGGTGGTTTTGAGGGTGGAGAAGTTGGTTGTGGAGGGTTCTTGTTGCCATATTTTCTCCGCTTGGCGGCATTTGTGCTTGGAGTCTTGGAGTTCGGGGTGAACCATGGGGTGTTCTTGATGTTGCGGGTGGCGATGTGTTTTCTGAGGGGGGCTAGTGTGTCTGCGCAGGTAGTGATCCATTTAGAGAGGTTGTGTGCTCCTGTGTTGGGGTCGTTGGTGTGGGGGGAGTTGTGAGCCAGTTGGGAGTTCAGGCGTTCTGTGGGGATCTTGTCCCACATGCGGTAGTGTGTGGTGTATTGATGGTGGTGTGTGGGGGGTTTGGTGAAGGAGAAGTGGACGCAGTGGTGGTCAGTCCAGAGGAGTTCGGTGGTGTGGGTGTAGGCTATGTGTTGGCTTGAGGTGAAGATGGCGTCGAGCGTGTGTCCTGTTGAGTGGGTGGGTGCGGTGACCAGTTGTTTGAGTCCGAGGTTGGTTAGGTTGTCTATGAGGAGGTAGAGTTGTGGTCTTGTAGGTTCTCCAAGTGAAAGTTGAAATCACTGAGGAGGATGTAGTCTGTGGAGGTGAGGGCGTGTGAGCTGATGGTGTCGGCGATGGTGTCGCAGAAGGCGGGGAGTGGTCTGGTGGTCTGTAGATTAGTGTACCTCTGAGGGTGGAGTTGTTGTTAATGTAGATCAGGAAGTGCATGTGTTCTGTGTTGTCGATAGTGTCTTGGGAGCTGGTGGTGACTTTGATGAGGTAAATGTTACCAGACGTTACCCCACCCACATTTGTAGCAGTTACTGTTTGCTCTTTTAAAACAGTCTCCCTGTGCCATTTACTTCCAAACTCCAAGATAGGGAAACCCTTTTCCTCTTGTGCAGAGCCTGCCTGCCCACTCAGAGATGTGGCCAGGGAAATGAGAAGCATCCTCCACTGTGGTCACTTCAAACCAGTTCTGGGCACAGCTCTCCCCCCACTGAATGTGGTGTCTCTGTGAATGGAGGAACAAAAGCGGAGGCCTTTCCAGATGTCATGTAACATTTGCTTGTGTTGGGAGAGACCCATTTGAAGTAAATTAAGTTATTGGGTACACCCCAGCTGGTCTTTCTACAATGGGGGGTCGAAAACACCGTCTCACACCGAAACCATTGTATTTGCTCTGGGAACCGTTTTCACACCTCATCAGGGCTAATCACCCACTGGGCTACTGCTGTGGAGCTAATGTAGATTATTTTCTTTAGTAGTTATGACAAATCCAACTTCATTATTAAGTAGGGCTTTTAATAAATGTTTTGACAGGTCGCATTGAAGGTTTTATTCTGCAGTAACAAGGCTACCTCATTTCATGTTTTCCCTAAAAACTGTGGTTACATGTTCTTGTAAACCCTCACTCTTTGTTTTAATGCTTGTTTTGAATTTACTCTAAAGTACTTCATTGATGATTGAAAACACCAAAAAACAAATTAGATTCTTTCTATTATTTGTGCATACTTATTTGACAACAACTGAGTTCTTGGATCACCCAATGTCTTTGTAACAGGATTTAGGGCCTGATTTAGATCTCAATAGTAATACCACTGTTACGCCACAGCAGAGGTCCCAAGTACTCTGTCAATTTGACCATGCTCCGATTGCTGTATTTAGATCTATGGCTGTTCAACTGCTGTCTGCATGGACGGAGTGTATTCAATCGCACTAGCTGTATCCCACAGCCAACACAGCAGACTCCAATGCTGGTAAGTATTATTCATCGCCATTAGGATGGCTGCATTGCACCAACCATATTTCAATATCCCAGCTGTGCTGCAAGTGTAACAGGAGCAGTACCATGGCAGCAGGAGTCACTGGACCAGTTCAGCATTGTACTACCGCTGTGGCTATTGGATGGATGTTAGCAGCCCACACATTATGAATATTAGGCAATTGTGAACACCGGTAAAACACTATATAACACACTCCATTTCAGACCATGATCCTTTGCCGTTCCACTGCTGACCACCAATCTGTGGATGATCTTGCCACTGAACAGCCAGGCTATGTTTTTTATTTCAATTCTCAATAGTATATTTGTTTTATCACTACGGCAGGGAGGAGAATTGACAGTCATGGTGGATGAAATTATTAGAGTAGAGCCACAGTCATTTGGAGAACAAGTACAAAATACTATCCTATCTCAGAAAAAAGGAAATGTGGTCCAGAATAATTAGAGTGAATGCTGTTGATGTCAATCTGCACACACAGGAGTAAATTTAGAAGAGGTGGAATGACATGCCGTTGACGATCCTTTCTTGCCTTTAAAGCATTAGCTGGAGGACTGGAGGTGCTTATCCCAGCCCCCCATTTTAACTCTTTCCCTGGGAGGAGTAGGTCTTGCAGATCCTTCTTCCTCAAGGCTTGACTGGAATCCCTGTGTGGTGGAGTGGAGACTGGTAAGCTACACCTATGTATGTATCACTAATCACAAATGCAGTCCTTGCCCTAAACTTAGCTGTTCAGAATAATTCTAGATACCTATCAAAACATATATATTTGAACTTTGTGAACTCTAGAGGACCTGGACAAACCTCTCCTGCCTATCTGATGAAAATGCAGCCTTGATGGGCTAAGAAATCAGGTTTCTTCCACTTTGAGCTTCCCCACATCAGAAAAGCGCATTCAATGAAACAATGAGAGTCACCGTTGAATACAGTTGCAAACTTGTCCTGCTGAAAAATTCAGAGCTCAAAAGAGACGACTAAGCAAAAATCTTGACTGAGCAACGGTGCCAAAAATATCAGACTGGCTAGACAATGTCCCCAGGTGCATAGTTTAAATTTCTGAGTTTTTCCTGCTAAAGCCAACCATTTAAGTAGCACCTCACCCAACGCCTATCTGAACTCATGAAGACTACCTCAGACAAGCCTGTTGGCTTGCCACATTGAGGGTTTTTGACTTCCACAAAAATACTAAGTGCTAAGAAAAACCTCCAATCGGGTTTGCAACCAGGCCAAACCTGATTGGTGTATCTAACAAGGGCCCCATAGCATTCAGCCTCTAATGGGGCTTAGGCCTCGGACTATGGCTACATTTGATGTTATTTTTACTTATTTAAAAATGTATATGTTTTGTTCCACTTTGGTTCCCCTTATTGCATTTTTTATTTTTTTATGTCATTTTGTTCAATATATTAAACAAATGTTTCCGCTTTGATTTGAGAATTTTATTGTTTAATATTTTGACTTTATTTCTGTTTTTGTGCTACATAAATACTTGCATATTGTCTAGGTTAAGCCTGCGAGCTCTGTAACATTGCTACCAGAGTGACTTTGATTTATGATTGTTCCTAGAGGTGGGCAGCTGACTCCCCAGATAATAAAACAATAAAACAACAAACCTTATACTGGTACTTGGTAATATTTGTAAATAAGTAAATAAGTACATTTAGGGCCTCATTATGAGTTCAGCAATCGCACTATGGGACTGCCAAACTCACAGGAAGGATGCAACCGCCATATCAGTTACGTTCCCCCTAAAATTATTACAATGTTCCCGTCGGGCTGACTGGCAGTATCATTGTAATGCACATTCCTGCCAGGCTGACTGGGGTAAACAGTGTTAGGATATTGGTCTCTGCTCTCTTAAGAGAGCTGAGGCCAATATCCTAATACTCCAGCACCCTCAGAATGTTCACTGTCTGCAAAACAGATAATATGCATTCCGACAGTAAAGGGCAGGGGTTCCTGTAGCCCCCAGCACTGGCTTTTCTCCAGCCTTTTCATGGGGAGGTCCCTGCCATGAAAAGGCTGGCAGAAAGAGGGGTTGCAATCAGCCAGGTGGCGCTGAGTTCAGTGCCGCCCTGGCTGGTTACAAGCCCAACCGCCATCATGCCATCGAGAACCATGTTCCCGGCAGGGATGGCGGTTTCCTAGCAGGTCCACCTACGAAGATTGTAATTGGGTGGTCGAACCTCCAAAGTTGGGGCGGTCCGACCGTCATTGTGAGTGTGGCAGCCCTCGGACCACCACACTCATAATGAGGCTCTAACTATTAAGCGGATTCTCAAATATAAGAGGTATGAGCATGGTGGAACAGAAGAACGAGCCTCAGCTTTATCTTAGTGCATCAATACTTATCAATCACAATGATCCCAAAAGTATCATTGTCATTGTGGATTGAGAATTATTTTGGCAGGGACGGGAATATGTGTGCCCCTTTAGCAAATAACTGCATTATATTTTTTCAGAAAATTGTGTGAAGATGGTATACTTAGCTTAACATGGACAGCATTTCAACATCTCCATGCTTAGAATCGATTTAACTGACATCAGGAGAAAATAACTATTCCGATTTCCTGTCAACAGAAATTCCCTCACTCCGCAAGCATGCACTACCTCTCTAGATATCTTCTACGATAGCACGATAATTTACTGCAAGTGCAATTTTCATGCTCCTACTTTCTGAATCGAATCGAAACACAGTTGAATGGGTTTAAAAACATTTTAAAAGTTATACCTGGTTCATATCTTGGATATAGACGCAATTGGATACTGGTCAATAAGTACAGATATTATTTCGAACTACTCGTGACAGCTTTGGCCATAATTTGAGACTCTTAGACTGTCTACAGCATTTTTGGCAAATGCCGAGTCGGTATTGTAAGAGTACATTTATGTTTTCTTGTAAAGCATATATATTTGAATCTAATGGGTAGTCAGTTTTGACATGCGTAGTATTTTTATCCTTGCAAAATAAGATCTAAAAGTAATAATAGTAGCCTGGGTAATATAAGCATAAACAAATTTACTTCTGAAGAGCAAGAGGTTATTGAAAAATGCCATTTGAGATTTACAAAATTTCCTCTGATGTTATTCTGTGTTGACACTCAGTCGCGAGCCCGACAACTCCTTGATAGGTTTGAATACATAAATGCAAATATAAAATAATTATACTTAATTTGATGTAACATTTGAATTAGCAAATAACTGCATATCAAGGAAGGATAATAAATTATAATGTGCATATTAAAAATCATAAAATGTAACAGTGATTTAAATTGAAATTGCAACATTTCCAAGAGGATTCCTATGTAGTTCACAGCAACAGAAGGTCTCAGCTCTTAAATAACAATGCTTTACATCTAGAGAGAATTGTAATAGTGGCGTACTCTTATATGTGATGTTCAGAGGTAGAGCTTACACACACACACACACACACACATATATTCACTGGAAAAACTAAGGGGAAGATTTAAGAGCCCCTTGTTAGAGCCCCTAGTTATGCCTCTTTGTAAATATATGCCTCTCTGATGCAGTTTTCTGCGTCAGAGGGGCGTGCAATGGGTGTTGCAGTGGGCATTCCACTGCAACACCCATTGCTTTTGACACTGCCCCGGATTTATGAGAAATCGTAAATCTGTGGCACCACCAAAAACTAACACCACCCCAGGGGTTTGCGTTAGTATGGCAAAACAAGGAAGAATGTTTTTATTCCTCCTCATTTTTTGTTTTTTCGGGCCTAATGCAGGGTGCACTTTACTGTATGTGAGGACATTGTTGCATGAGCAATATGCCCCTACTGTGTTCTTGCCAAACCTGGGACATAGTAAGTGAACAGGGCAGCCATTTTAAATGCATGTGCTGGACACTGGTCAGTACAAGTTTCCAAACTACATGCTGGATACTCTGAACCCTGGGTTATTTGGAATCAAACAACTCAGAATGACAAATCCAAACTGGTACCACTATTGGATGTATTAAAAAATATATCAAGGGGTCACCTTTCAAGTGCTCCCTGCAAAGGCTAATTACTCTGGCATAGTTGCTGGCCAGTCCTAAGCAGCCTGCCACCATGAGACAGGATTCTTCACCCCTGGAGAGAGGTGCCACCCCACCTCCCCCAGGAGCCCTTGAAACTTGACTCCAAGCCTGCTGCTAGCAGCACATGTCCTCCCCCATTGCAAAGGCCCACTTTTGGCAGGAGCAATGACAAGAAAACACATAAAGGACAGGAAAAATCGTCAGCACCCGCTTGCACCACCCCTAAGGTGTTGTATGTGAGGCAACCTCTCCATTTAATTTTCCCCCATCTTGCATGGAAGGGAAATGGCCAATCAGGTGTAGGGAAGTGACTTCTGCTACCCTAAGGTAGATGACCCATTGGTCACTACTAGGTACCCCCTAAAACACCTACTAAATACAATATTTAGTGGGCATCCCTAGACCAAGAAATCAGATTTGAAGGACAAAAAAAATAAGCAACAAAGAAGACCCAAGGCTCGAGAACTGAAGTCCTACTGCTCCAAGAAAAGGCACTAAACCCTGCCTGCTGCACCTAGGACTTGACAATCACTGCTGAAGGGTCGCTTTAATGTTGGACAGAATCTACATACCCCCAGAGGACCTCTACTCTTTGCAAATCACCAAAGATCTCTCTCCAGAGTGAAGGCATCACTCCAAACCAACAAGGAACCAAAGACCGTGTGAAGGCAACTTCACTGACTGGCTGCTGACCAAGAAACCGGAAGCTGCAGCTGGACCAAACTTCAGCTGTTAGACTGTGAGGACAAACCCTATCAGTGTGCCTGTGCCATGTTTGGTAGCACTGCCTCCTTCAGCGGCCACACTGTGCCATGGCCCTAGGTACTGGTCACCTCAGGTTGGACACCCAGAAGGACCGTCCATTCTGGTGTGAAAAAGGAGCACGAGGAAGCCCCAGTCAAGGGAGGTAAGGAACAACCTGGACCTCCCACCAGAGTGCCCCTGCTGACCTGCCAGTGACCCGCAAAGTGACCTCCCTCCTGCTTCCAAGGGCACCTTTTTTCACAGCTCTTGGCTCACCGATTCGCTCTGCACCCCGCCACCCTGTGCCTTCACCGATGATCCAGCTGTGCCCTCAAGGTCCCCCACCCACTGGGACCTTGACCCACCAAGGGGACACACCAGACTTACCTTTAGGTCCACCTGTACAGCGCTTTACCAAGTGGTCCCTCACATTGGCCTAGCACCAGCAACAGCACCAATGACTTTCTGCAGCTGCTCCCGTCAAAACCGGGAACCACCCAAACTTCTCCAGCTGGTCCATGGTGCCCACCGGCGACCTCAACATACAAAGAAGACATTGGTAAACTCACTGCCTGATTTTATATGCATTTTAAAAGTATTTTATCCATTGATTCCTATGGTTCGTAGTTATGCATAAAAATAATATTTGTAAGAAATTTCAAAAATTAATAACTTAAAAAGTAGTTACCCAATTTTGATGATCTTAGTCTTAAAAATGTTTAAAAAATCTGAAGTATTTTCATAAATTGGTCTTGAGGTATTCTTTACAGTGTGTAGTCTCATTTATTGATACTGTGAGTACAACATATGCTTTGCACCTCTCCATGATTAACCTGACTGCTCGATAAAGCTACCATAAAAATTAGAGCATGAGGCGGTCTAGTTTTCACCTCTGTAAACCAATGTGTGGTTGCCTGGACCCCGTGCACAGTGTGCCTAGTTTTGAACACTTTATAGAGGGCCAGCCTCCTACAGGGACCGCTGGGAGGCATCAACACCCCTACAGTCTCAGTCAGCTCACTACTTCCTGCAGGAGCATGCATTGCTCCTGCGCACAGGGAGATGCAGAAAATGCAGCTCCCTGTGTGTGGGAGCAAAAGTTTCATCTCTTTCTCTGCCCACATGTAGGAAAGTGAAAAAATCTTCAGTTCCTGCAAGCTGGAACATTTTCACAGCTCCCACTTTCTAGAAGAAAAGTGTTTGCTTTTACTTGGAGGGAGCTGTCTCAGCTCTCACAAAGCAAAGGCAAGCAGCCATCTTCTGAAAGTGGACACATCTGGATATGGCAGGAGCCAGCCCTGGGAGGTGGTGGTCCTCAGGGCCATGCATGGCTCTAGGAGGTGGGGCAACTAGGCCCTCTCCGTTGTTCTGCATGTGCCAGCCCAGAGGAGGTGGTGGTCCCTTGGGCCATATATATTGCCAGGGAGGGAGGCTGCATAGCCCCCATTCTTCTTGTTAATAAAATAATTGGCCCCAGGGAGGTGGTGGTCTCTGGGTCCAGGGTGGATCTTTGCAACCCTCCCCATTATTTTTAATGCCTAGCCCTATGGAGGTGATGATCTCTGGGGCCAGGGGGGATCTGCACAGCAAACCCACATCATTTATTTGTTATAGCCATAGGGAGATGGTGGTCACCAAGGCCTGGGGAGTTCACACGCCCACATCATTTTTTATTCATAGACCCAGGGAGGTGCAGTGCCCTGGGGGTCCTCGCGGCCCCACAACATAATTTATTAGTAATAGCCCCAGGGAGGTGGTGGTCCCAGGGGTCAGGATGTCCACAGAGCCCCCTATATAATGCTACATTTAGCCCCAGGGTGGTGGTAGTCCCCAAGGCATTACTAAGCCCTTGGAGGGAAAAAGGACCAGGAATAAGCCCCAGTCAATGGATGTAAGGAACAACCTGGACCTCCCACCAGAATGCCCCTGCTGACCTGGAGGGGGGCCCCATGTGCTTCCTCCATTTTTTAAATAAACTTGCCATGCCATCACAACCTGGCCCACCCAAGGTATACATTTACAACAAGCTCAGAATACTGTGCTTGATTTTTTTTCTTTTTAATTCACAACAAAATTCATGAATAATTTCCTTTTATGCCTCAAAATTTACTGAGCAGATTGGGTAGGCCAAGTCCCAATGTGTTAGAAATGGGGTCTTTGGTTGGCAGTCAGGTTACCCCCTGTCCAAGCTAGGACCCTCACTCTAGTCAGGGTAAGTCACACACAATCTAAATTACCCTGAGCCCACCCTCTGGTAGCTTGGCACTGAGCAGTCAGGCTTCACTTAGAAGGCAATGTGTAAACTATTTGTGCAATAAATCATACAATAACACCATATAGCCCCACAAAAATACACCACACAATGTTTAGAAAAATATGTAATATTCATGTGGATAAATGCAGGTCAAAACTATTAAAATGCAATAAGTATATGTTGAGATACCACTGAAAAGTGATATAAAGGGCCTCATTCCAACCCTGGCGGTCTGTCCACGGAAGCACCGCCAACAGGCTGGCGGTGCTTCATGTGGAATTCCGCCGCGGTCGCCCAGCCGGGTCCGGCGGTTTCCCGCCAGATTAGCCCCGGCTGGGAGAATCCTCCATGGTGGCGCTGCAAGCAGCGCCGCCATGGGGATTCCGACCCCCTTCCCGCCAGCCTGTTTCTGGCGGTTTTCACCGCCAGAAACAGGATGGCGGGAACGGGTGTTGTGGGGCCCCCTAACAGGGCCCCAGCATGATTTTCACTGTCTGCATAGCAGACAGTGAAAATCGCGACGGGTGCAACTGCACCCGTCGCACCCCTGCAACACCGCCAGCTCCATTCGGAGCCGGCTTCAATGTTTCAGGGCCTTTCCCGCTGGGCCGGCGGGCGCTCCCTTGGCGGGCGCCCGCCGGCCCAGCGGGAAAGTCTGAATGGCCTCCGCGGAGCGGCCAATTGGCGGTTTCTGCTTGGCGGGCGGCGCCCGCCACCCGCCAATATTGGAATGACCCCCCCAAGTGTCTTAAGTCTTTTAAAAAACAAACAAAGTCTCTTTCAAGCACAAAGTACCTGGTTCGCGTGAAAAACCCCTCATAGAACCGTAGAGGAGGAGATGCGTGGAAACAAAGAGGTGTGCGTCAATTTCTCAGTCCACACATGGCGATGTGTCATTTAGTTTTCACGCAGGGATGGCTGTGCGTAAATTTCCGGCACTTGGTCGTGGATCCTCTTCGGGTTGTGGGGTTTTCAGACACCCCTGGGATGGTGAGTGGATTTCCTGCACTGGCAGGACAAAATCACAGGAGCTACGTCGATCCGGTGGGCTTTGTGTCAAATTTTACACCGCACGGCAGCCGCTGCATCGATTCCTCTCTGGAAGTCGGGGTCCGTTGTTCCAGGTCACCTGTGTATCAATCCAGTGGACTGTGCAATGAATTTCTGGTCGCTACGCTGGTGCTGCTTCGATCTACTTGCTGCAATGTCGGGCTGCATCATTCCGGTTCAGCGTGCAGTGAAATTTTCACCACGTGCAGGCTGTGCGTCGTTTCTGGCAGGCTGTGTGTGGAATTTCGACGCACAAGGAGTACTTCTTGAAGAGATGAAGTCTTTTTGGTCCTTAAACTTCAGGGAACAGGAGTCAAGCTCTATCCAAGCCCTTGGAGAGCACTTCTTTACCACAGCCAGAGAGCAGCAAGGCAGCAGGGCAACAGCAAGGCAGCAGTCCTTCACAGAAAGCAGTCAGGTGAGTCCTTTGGACAACCAGGCAGTTCTTCTTGGCAGGATGCAGTTTCTGGTTACAAGTTTCTTCTCCAGGAAGTATCTGAGTTGGTAGGGGCAGAGGCCCTGTTTATACACCCAAATGTGCCTTTGAAGTGGAGGAGTGGCTTAGAAGTGCACCAATTCCCCTTTCAGTTCAATCCTGTCTGCCAGGGTCCCAGTAGGGGGTGTGACAGTCCTTTGTGTGAAGGCAGGCCCTCCACCCTCCGAGCCCAGGAAGACCCATTCAAAATGTAGATGAATGCAAGTGAGGCTGAGTATCCTGAGTTTGGGGTGTGTCTGAGTGAATGCACAAGGAGCTGTCAACTAAACTCAGCCAGACATGTATTGTAAGGCACAGAAAGATTTAAGTGAAGAGAAATGCTCACTTTTTAAAAGTGGCATTTCTAAAATTGTAATATTAAATCCAACTTCATCAGTCAGGAGGATTTTATATCACCATTCTGGCCGTACTAAATATCACCTTCCTACTCCTTTCAGATCAGCAGCTTCCACTCAAACAATGTATGAGGGCAGCCCCACTGCTAGCCTATGAAGGGAGCAGGCCTCACAACAGTGTAAAAATGAATTTAGGAGTTTTACACTATCAGTACATGTAAACTACATACGTACATGTCCTGCCTTTTGCCTACACATCACCCTGCCCTATGGGTTACCTAGGGCATACCTTAGGGGTGTCTTATATGTAGAAAAAGGAGAGCTTTAGGCTTGACAAGTACTTTTAAATGCCAAGTTGAACTGGCAGTGAAACTGCACACACAGGCCTTGCAATGGCAGGCCTGAGACAAGGTTAAGGGGCTACTTAAGTGGGTGGCACAATCAGTGCTGCAGGCCCACTAATAGCATTTAATCTACAGGCCCTGGGCACATATAGTGCACTCTACTAGGGACATATAAGTAAATTAAACAGTCCAATTGGGTATGATCCAATGTTACCATGTTTAAAGGGAGAGAGCATATGCACTTTAGCACTGGTTATCAGTGGTAAAGCGTGCAGAGTCATAAAAACAGAAAAATAGTATCTAAAAAGTGGAGGGAGGCAGGCACAAAGTTAGGGGTGACCACACTAAGGCTGTCAGGTCTAACACAAGGGCTTTAAAAAAAAAAAAAAAAAGGCTGGGTTCCTCCTGGCACACTCCTAAAGCCCCGGGAAGTGTCACTTCTCTGGGGCTTATTTTTTTGTATCCAAGGGGTCACTGCCCTGAGGACCTACCTTCCCAGGGCTTTCTTGTAATATACAGAGGTCCGTCTGGCCATCCTGGGCCCAAAAGGTGATGCATTTGTGGGAGGCCCCACTACACCCCCTGGCCCCAGGGACCATCCCCCTCCCGGGGCAACAGTTTGGAGCAGGTGCTGCGTGCCCCCCTTGTGCCCCAGGAATGACCACCACCCGGGGCTACTCTGTATTCTTAGCAGGGAGCTGAGTGGCTCCCCCACTGCTCCCAGGACCACCACCACCCCCTGGGAAAATCTTAAAAAAAGAAGCCCCATGGATCACCAATCCCCAGGGCTATGTAAACGTCGGAGGAGGGCACCATGGCCACCCTCGTGGACCCTCTGATTGCCCTGAGGAGCGTCACCCCCTAGAGCCAGCTCCTGCTATGTCCCGGGGTGCCCACAACTGGGACGTAGCTGTTTGCTGTGGCTTGGCTGCAGCTCTACAGCTGCAGCCAAGCCACAGCAAGCACTTTGCTGTTTGACAACAGGACTTTAAAGCAGGTCCCACTGTCAAACAGCAGACCTTTCATCTCTGTCCATGTGTGCAGGAGACAGAGATGAAATGCTTCAGCAAACAGAGAGCTTCTATCAAAGCAGCTCCATGCTTGCTGAAGCAATGGCTCTACAGGGGAAGCTTTTAGGCTTCCCCTGCAGTGCCAAGTAGCCCGTGAAGGGCATTTTATTTAAAAATAAAAATATAAAAATATTATGTTGGAAAGTCTTTGGGGGAGCATTTGAAGGCTCCCTCGGGGTCCCAGGAACCACATAGAGGACTTAAAAACATTTGAAGCAAAAACACAACCCCCAAAGCTAAGTGTGAAGGTTGCAGGCTTTCACATTGAGCTTTGTGGGTTTGAGTACAGCTGGACTTGTTTCCAATTTTTTTTCACTGAAAAAATTGTTTTATTTGAAAAAATAAATACATTTTTTGTTTTAAATTGATCACAAATACATCATTCTAAGTATGAGATATTAAAGCCTAAAAACTCTATCTGTTCCCCTCTCACTTTCTTTCTTGCTTACTCTCTTTCAATTAATTTCTTCTACTCAGGCACATGCACCCACTCACACACCCACTCACTCACGCACCCACTCACAGACCCACTGACACCCTCATGCACCCACTCACAGACTCCCGCACACACTGACTCACCCAGTAAACCACTGATGTACCCACTCACACCCAGACAGACAATCTGACAGCCACTCTCACCCTCAATACACCCTCTCACACATATTCTCACACCCAGAGAAGCTGCAGACAAGTACTGCCATGCATGGCCAAAGCGCTGTGCACATCATGGTTTTGAGTGGTTAGGGGGTGTTCGCTGTAGGGTCAGGCTGCAGGCCAGATCTTGCAGGCAACCTGCCCTGTGCACAGTTGGTAGGATTAACGTATAGTAATTCAACTTACTATATGTTAAAAAAACATAGAAATTCAATTAAAAAAAAACAAAGGCTTTAGGAACTTTATAGTTAGGCTCAGATTTTAATTGTCCCAAACCATAGAATTCACTAGTTATAGTTAGAGTTACTCAAGTAACTATAACTCGTGCTCTAAGGTAATTATAATTCTCACCCTCTCCATGCACTGCTAATTACCCCACAAATTACGGCACTCATGACATTTGTTAACATCATTGAGAAAATCAATGTAATAATTGCAGTAAAGTCTTTGGTAAAAAAAACTGTGCATGGCACGAGTTACTGTTACCTTTGGGCATGAGTTTCTTAATTAAGGAACACTGGGATGATTCTAGGGCCAATCTGTTATTTCATAGGACCTTCAGGTATAAATACATGAAGGTGTATAGTCCCAGATCATGCATTATCAATATACAATAATGAATGTAATATTGAATATAAGAGGCTGATTTATGGGTAAAACCTTTCAAATGTGTACGAAGAGGTGCACTGTGACCAACCGGTCCATAGGAATCCATAATGTATAAAACTAAAGTATGCAGAAAGTGATGGATGGAATGCTTGAATTAATCTCAGTCACTGGTAATTACTCAGGTTGCTTCTCAGTTCATCGCTAATTTGCACATCATGCCACCTCACCTGGGACTCCGTCATTTGCAAATCAGTCGTGACCCTGCTCCAAAGGGATCAGTCCAGCCAGTACTGCCAGGCCTGATCCTCCCTGAACCGGAACACAAGCAACCCAGGACTGGCCTTAGCCTAGCTAGGGCTCACCAGCCAGGCAAAGCTTGGCTATAGTAAATCAGTGTGCACAGGACCTGCAACTGGGCATGTGTGTCTCACCTAGGTAACACACATGGGTATATAAACAATGATTGATGTAATGCTTGAATTAATCTCAGCCACTGATAAATACTTGCGGCTGCATCCCAGTCCATCAATCCTTTGCACATTATGCCACCTCAGTTGGGTCCAAACTGAGGTGGCAAACCCACCTGCTGTCCATGACTGCCTCTGACTGTGCTCAGTGTGGTGTTGGCCACAAGGGCTGGCCTCCAGCAAACTCCTCTCTGGTGCCCAATTGTGCTGGCCTCTTGCTAGACCTTGTGCCCATCACCCCATTTACTTCTAACACCTGTGGGTACCCAAATTGACACTGAAAAATGCCTTCATCCATGCACCCTATGTGGAGGTTGACTGAAAGACCTGGACTCCTGCCAGACCATCCATTCATCTGTCAGCAGGTGGCCAACTGGCCATTCTGCAAGGCTTTGGCCATGCTCTGCAGGACCCCAGCCCCCCACATGAGACCAACGACCCCACCTAGCCTAACCTTCAGCAATGTGCAGCAGTGGGTTGGCCTTGCAACCAATGCTTTGTGCATAGCCAATGGCTTGCACAATGGATTTGCTCCTTTGAAAATGATTTATAGGTACTGAGGAACCACAATACTAGTACTGTGGTATAACCGGTGGTGTTGCTCTGGGTACTATAGTAATTGCTGCTAGTATCACAGTACCCATACCCTGAAATATTTTGGTTACATTTTTTCACTTTAGAGAGTCTCGTTATGACCCCTACCACATGGCCTGTGGATAATCGCCCACCCTGAGCACATATGTAGCCTTACATTTTTTTCAGGACTAGGGGGCAAGTCCTGGAATGCAATGACTGCCAAACCATATTCTCCATATTGTGGCCAGTCAATCAGGATCCACCAATCAATTTGAATGGACCAATCATCGGTCCAGTTATATCCTACATTTTGCCAGTGTTAACATGGTTATGCCCACCCAAGCATCTTTTTAAATCTGAGGGCTGTTACAACAAATTAAGAAAAACACTCTTTCTGAGTAAAGTTGTAACTTTGTGTTAAATGAGCTATAATTGCCTCAGCCATTTTCTACAAAAGGGAGTAAACTTTCCAACTGGAATTAACACTATAATTCCTACTTTTAGGCTTCCACCTTTTCTTACTTCCAGCTTGACAGATCGGTGTGAAACCTTCCATGAAGAAGCAAAAGTAGATGAACTTTGTTTTCAAAAATTGTTGGGCGTGGCTGACCAGCAAGATGTCCGCCACACCGTGAGGCTCTGCTCGGCAGGGGAATTAATCCTTCTGCCTCTCCTTTGGAGCAGCCACCCGATCCGGTAGGGCTTTACTGCCAGTCAAGCGCACTCTAAGTCAGACGGAGGCCAAATACTCCCTCATTTATCCAGCAAAACTCTGAGTACAGCATAAGGGCAAGTTGCATTCCTTCTCTAATCCGAAGTTGGCCGCTAAGTTTGCAAAATCGGTCCCTAAAAGGGCACTGGTGGAGGATTCGAGGAATGCCGGCGGAGAGAGAGTGACAATGACTAAATGGTGCTGCTGCTCCGGGGGTTCTGGTAGCCCTGCTCACCGCCTTATCTCTAGTACACTGGTTATTGTTTCCTATATGTACGATGGCTGCTCTATTGGTACTTTTGCATTGTGAGATCCCCTGCTGCCCATTCCATTTGGGATTGTGTCTCGGATAGCCTGTTCCACGCCCCTCTGGATGAGTCCCTTGATACTGTTAAATATTGCTGTTCGGGTGGTGTTTTTGGGGATGGGTGGGATTGTAGCACAGACCCATTTGGGGGGTCTGCGTGGGTGGGGGGTTGGGATGTTCTGCTTTTGGACTATTTTCTCTATCTTTCCTTCTATACCCCCGCTCTTATTTTTGCATGCTGACGAAGCCTTGAATTTGATGGTGTGGAGGGATATGTGGCTGGATAGCTATTTGGATTTGCGAGGAATAGCGTGATGCCTGTATGCTGCCTAACTTGGAATGTGCGTGGGCTGAATGACGGGCGCAAGATGAGGCTGCTGTCTGCCTATATGCAGCAACATGCGATTGACATTTGCATGTTGCAGGAGACACATCTGGCTGCGGCCAACCAAAATAGGCTAAAGGCTGGATGGATAGGTGAGTGTCATGCTGCGATGTATTCGTGCTATGCTAGGGGGGTGGCGATCCTGATTTGGAAAGTGCTACAGTGGCACACTGAAAAGACGCTTGTGTATCCAGCCGGCTGCTATATTATGCTGTGCGGCATACTGCTAGATAGACCTTGTAGATTGGTGTTGATTTACCGTCCAAATACTGATGACCCTGATTTTATTCCGGGAGGTGGGTTGATTAATCGTCTCAATGGGATCTGGGGTGATTTCAATGTGGTATTGGACCCTGCGGCAGACCGTGAAAGTCTTGCTCGGCCGCAACATGTGGGGGCTGCTAAGGCTCCTTTGCATGTGATGTCTGAGTGTGCTTTGGTGGACATATGGAGGGTGAAGCATGGTACTGATAGGGAGGGCACCTGTGTCAATTATGCTCATAATAGTTGGTCCCGCATAGACAGATGGCTTGGTACCAGGGATGTTGAGCTTTGGACGAGGTCGGTTGAACATATGGCACGCACTTTATCGGACCATTCTCCTGTTTTGTTGTAGTTGACCATACCAGGAGGCCCCTCTTGGGCCTTCATGTGGAGGCTTCCTCATGGTGCTCTTAGAGATCAGGTATTCAAAAGTGAGATCTGGGACGCCATCCTGCACTATTTTGCTGAGAATCAGGGGTCGGTGGCTTCTGCCGGGACTGTGTGGGAGGCCTTTAAGGTGGTGATTCATGGCATTTGCATCTCTAAGCAGCATGGTGTGCTGAGGGCGCTGAGGAGGAAGCTGGCAGAGCTGGAGGCCCAGCTTGTGGATCTGGAAAAACATTCAACAGCGAATTGGTTGGGTGATACTCTGGCTACCTTGAGAGACAAGATTACACAGTATGAGGAGGCGGCGCTGCAAGATGTTTGCTTCTTGGGGATGCATGCTGTGGCGAGGAGATACAGTGAGGGGGAGAGAGCTGGTCGTATGCTAGCGGGTATGCTTCGTAAGCCGTGGGCAAGTAATTATATTGCAGAGTTGACGGATCCAGTCGGTGAGTGTCATACTGGCACTGCGGAGATTAAGGCCCTCATTACAACCCTGACGGTCAGTGTTAAAGCGGCGGTAATACCGCCAACTGGCCTGCGGAAAACAAATGGGATCACGACCACGCCGGAAACCACCAACACAGACAGCCACTTTAACATTCCGACTGCCACGGCGGTAGCAACAAACACTGCGGCGGTAAGCGCCAACAGACAGGTGGAATACAATGTACCACCCACCCCATCACAACCCGCCAATCCTCCAGGTTTTCCGGGGTGTTACCAACGCCATCAAAAGCACAGCGGAAACAGGACTTGAAAGGGAAACCACTCACTTCAAGATACTCAACGAAGAACCAGGACACCATGGAGCCCGAGGTGCAGGTCCTGCCCATGCTGGTCTAAATCCTCATCTACCAGGAATACGAAAGGCGGGGGCGACAACCACAGTGAGTACTGCCCCTAGTACACAGGGGGGGAAGGGGGGAAAAAGAGAGTGACATACACACGCAACACGCAAAACCCCCACCCCCTCCCTCACCCACAACTCCATACACACAAACACATGCATCAACATTACATTTACACCCCGAAACCTCCTGGAAGAATGCAAGGACAAAAGGAATTGAGTTAAACAGTGATATTTTAGAAATAGGCAGATATACATAATAAATATAAAAACAGTATATACAAAAATATACAATATGTACATAAGACGGTATATAGTCCATTCAAAATATCCGTGGGCCACTGGGCCAAAAATCATGGGCCAAGCCCACACTTGACTCCTGCCTCAATACAGAGAGAACACTGCAGAGGCATCAGGTCGAAAACACATAGGCACCTCAGGGGGATGGGGAAGACGGGGGCACCTCCGCCTGAAGATGGAAAAACACCACTGCTCCTCGAGGGGGCTCCATGCCCACTGCTTGGTCCTGGGGAGTTTGAAGCCACAGTCTCACAAGCCTCTCAAGTGGGTGTTTTGCCCACTGCTTGGTCCTGGGAGTGCAAAGCCACAGTCTCACAAGTCTCTCGAGTGGGTGGTTTGCCCACTGCTTGGTCCTGGGTAGTGCAAAGCCACAGTCTCACAAGTCTCTCAAGTGGGTGGGTTGCCCACTGCTTTCTCCTGGGGAGTGCAAAGCCACAGTTTTCCAATTGGATGCCTTCTTCCACTGGTTCTGGAGGGGGCCTTGTGCCCAGTGTGCTTCATCCTGCCAAGGATAGGGTGAGTGGATGCATATCTCGTGTGCTTCATCCTGCCAAGGATAGGGTGAGTGGATGCATATCTCCACTGGTTCTGGAGGGGGCATTGTGTCCAGTGTGCTTCATCCTGCCAAGGATCGGGTGAGTGGATGCCTTTCTCCACTGGTTCTGGAGGGGGCCTTGTGCCCAGTGTGCTTCATCCTGCCAAGGATAGGGTGAGTGGATGCCTTTCTCCACTGGTTCTGGAGGTGGCCTTGTGCCCAGTGTGCTTCTTCCTGCCAAGGATAGGGTGAGTGGATGCATATCTCCAGTGGTTCTGGACGGGGCCTTGTGCCCAGTGATGCAACACTTGGGGTGTGGCAGTTTACAGTCCCTCATCTGGGTGTCTGAGGCATGAGATTTGCAGGGAACAGGTTGCATGATAGTCCATGGAGGCAGGGCTAGATTCCATCCTGCGGTGGCTAAGGCTGCAAAGTGGTGGTAGTGCTGGTGCTGGTGGGGGTGCTGCCAGCGGTGGTGGGAGGCTCCAGCCCTTCTCCTACAGCCTCAGATGGCTGCCCACTGGTTCTGCTGCTGCTGGTAGTGGTCCTACTGTCAGCGGTGCAGGTGGCGTTGCTTGCGGTGGTGCTAGAGGCGATGCTGGTGGGGGTGCTGCCAGTGGTGATGGGAGGCTCCAGCCCTTCTCCTGCAGCCTCAGATGGCTGCCCACTTGGGCTGCTGCTGCTGGTAGTGGTCCTACTGTCAGCGGTGCAGGTGGCGGTGCTAGCGGTGGGGCCTGCGGCGGTGATAGCAGCTGTGCAGGTGGAGGTGTTGCCAGTGGTGGAGGGAGGCTCCAGCCCTTCTCCTGCAGCCTTGGACGGCTGCCCACTGGGGCTGCTGCTGCTGACAGAAGTGGTGCTAGCAACGGTGCAGGTGGCGGTGCTAGCAGCGGGGCTGCTGGTGGTGCTGGCTGCGGTGCAGGTGGTGGTGCTGCCGGTTGTGCCGGTAGCCACCAGGCCTTCACCTGCAGCCTCCGACACCTGAAGTGCCTTGCCTGGTGTTTTTTGCCCCTCCTCACCTTAGCAGATGGTAGTGTGACCTTGGCTCTGGCAGCTGGAGTTGTTGAGGAGGCCTTTCTGGGTGGTTCGTGCTCCTTGGCCTTGCTGCATGCTATTCCCCTCTTCACCTTGGCAGGTGGCAGAATGGTTTTGTCCTTTGCAGGGGTTGGTGGCACACTGGATGGGCTGACGGGTGCCCCCTTTGAGCCTCTGTGAGTTGCAGGTACCACAGCAGACATCGACTTGGTGGCTGAGGTGCTGGCCTAGGTTCTGGACACCCTGGCCTGAGGGGAAGGACGGGGAGGTGTAGGAAAGAGGTCAATGTTTGCCAGGAAAAAGCTTCTTAGACACACTGGGGCGGGAAGAGGGAGAGAGTTTGGGAGTGGAGGTAGAGGGAGTGGTTGTAGAATGTGTCTGTCTGCTGTGTTTGGGTGCAGGTGCATGGGCTGGATGCTGTTGTGTGGTGGATGGCTGTTGCATTTGTGTACTTTGGGAGAAGGGGTCACAGACACACTGGGAGAGGACACAGGGGACGTGTGCATGGATGTGGGGGTGGTGACTGCCTGTGAGGGGTGTGTTGTGATGAGCGTGCTGGTGATGGAGGTAGTGGATGATGATGTAGTGCATGCTGGTGTGAGTGGAGAGGGAGGTGGACGATGAGGAGGAGGGGGACACAGTGGAGGCAGTGAATGTTGGTATGTCTGCATGGGAATGGTGCTTGTGTGAGTGCCTGTGAGATGAAGTGTGGTGCTTGTGCTTGCCTGAGCCACTTTTGTGTGGTATTTTGGGTGAATGCTGGTTTGAAAGTGTGCTTGGGATAGGCTTGGGTTGAGGGGATTGGGTCTGGGTAGAGGAAGTTGGAGGGGGGAGGCTAGAGACAGGTACAAGGGCTGCCATCAGGGAGTTGGCCAGAGCCTGAAATGCTCTCTGTTGGGCCGCCACAACAGAGTGAATGGCCTCCAGGTCTGCATTTGTTTGTTGCAAATGCCTCTCGACACCCTGGGTGGCATTCAGTATGGTTGACTGCCCAACAGTGAGGGATCTCAGGAGGTCAATAGCCTCCTCACTGAGGGCAGCAGGGCTGATGGGGGCAGGGCCTGAGGTGCCTGGGGTGAAGGAAATGCCCTCCCTCCTGGGTGAGCGGGCACGGGAAACATGCTGAGGGGCTACTGGGAGGGTGGTGCTGGTAGGGGGGTGGCTGTTGTACCTGTTGTTGGGGTGGGCACAGAAGTGTCTGCCACCGTCAGGGAGCTTGCATTGGAGGGGGAGTCGCTGTCTGTGGTCTCCCCTCCTGTCCCCGTCGTGGTGCTCCTCTCGCCCTCCGTCCCACTGGTGCCCTCACTGTCAGTGGATTCGGCCTCCAGGTCCATGTGAGATGAAGCTCCCTCCTTCGACGGTGCCTATGCTCCTCCGCTAGATGATGCTAATGCACACAAGGACAGGGTGACAAAAAAAAAGGGGGGGAGACAGAGGATATACTTAGTCAATGTCAGCAACACCACTACCGTTGGCGTACACAACACACAGGGAGTAGCCATATGCACTAGGCCATGCACTACCAGTTACTAAGATAGTCACCAGTCCATGGGGTACAATGCCTACCGCCATTAGCTGCACACCTGAAACCCACAGGACTCTGCCTAGTAGTAGATGCCCACTATTACTATTGGGATAGGAGTGATTCTGAGCCTGCCCAACAAGGGACTTACCCTGCCATCTCCGCCCTGGCCTAGGGGCACCCTTAGCCCACATCCCCCACCCAGGTAACTCTTAATTCGTGCAAAGTCAGGATTCAGAATCTGTACCCACCCCCTTGTGGCTGCTGTGATGCCTTCAAGCACCCATCCAACTTCGGATAGGCCACCGCCAGGATGAGGAACATCAGGGGGGTCATGGTGCGACGGGCACCCTTACGCATTGGGAGGCCAGCCCCAGCTGGGCCTCCGCCATCTTCTTTTCCCAGCGGCACAGATCCTCCCACCTCTTGCGGCAGTGAGTGCTCTGCCTGTCAAAGACCCCCAGTGTCCCCACCCCCTTGGCGATGGCACGCCAAATACCCTTTTACTGGTGGGCACTGACCTGCAGGGAAAAGACAGCAGAAAAAGGATTAGTCATAACGTACGGACTGTCATACTCATGGCCGACCATATCCCTCCCATCCCCTTACGGGCACATACATTGAACACCATACATGCAACACTCTGCCCAGGACCCCTTTTCCCCCACCTACATGTGGCTTACACACACAGAGCACTCCATAAATTCCTAGCCCACGCATCACTCTCACAGTGTACTCTGTTTGTCTGGAGGACCGTAGAGTAACGTGTACTGGGGTAGGACCCATCCACCAGTTTCTTCAACTCCTCCACAGTGGAGGCAGGGGCCCTTTCCCCAGACACATGAGCCATTGTCGCTTCCAGACACAGGTCACAGCAGCACTTGCAGTGTAGGTCCTCTCCTGTTGAAGGTTACTTTGCAAGTGAGTGAACAGATAGAAAATGGCGGTCACGTTCACAGCGGTGCGTACCGTCACCGCTGGTGTACATCGCCATTGGCTCCTGGAAGCCATAGGACCCAATGATCACCAATGCGAAGTTGTGCGGCCGTCATTCGACTGCCTACTGCGATGGTGCACAGCGCCAGCGGAATTACCTCATTTCCACTTGTCCCTCCTCACAGGTCAGGCAGTCGCCATTTCAGGGGGGCACAAGGCATGGCACCTAACTACGTCACAGCAGACACTGGCATATCAACTGACTGTCAGATTCACATACTGGTTCTGTAAAGGAACAAAATCATCATTAGTGCAATAGATGTGTGAATATGACCATCTGCTCACCGTTTTCTTCCATAGGCTTCAACTGCTGAGACTGAATATGGGATGGCGACATCCTCCGGTGTACAGATCCCTGGTGGACCTTGCGACAATGGAGGACAGAAACATTATCATAGCATACAGACTTGATCGGGCCACAATCCAAGAACTGTGTGCCCAATTGGAGTCAGACCTGATGTCAGCTATCCGCCAGCCCACAGGTATCCCCCTCTAGTGCAGGTCCTGTCAGTGCTCCATTTCCTGGCAAGTGGTTCCTTCCAAACAACAGTGGCCATGGCATCGGGGATGTCTCAGCCAATGTTCTCCAACGTGTTGACCAGAGTGTTGTCTGCCCTGCAGAAACACATGTGCAGCTATATCCTATTCCCCCAGGTGGAGGATTTGGCCACAGTGAAAGCTGACGTTTATGCCCTGGGACATATCTCCAACATCATTGTGGCATATGTCCCCCCCTGGAGAAATTAACAAGTTTACAGGAATAGAAAAAGCTATTACTCTATGAATGTGCAGATGGTGTGTTTCGCGAACCAGTACATCTCCCATTTGAAAGCCATGTATCCTGGCTCTGTGCATGATGCATTTATCTTGAGGAATAGCAGCATCCCATGTCTAATGGGCCAACTCCAGAGGCACTGGGTGTGGCTAATAGGTGAGCCCAAGGTCCCCACCCAGTATAAGTAGGTGTCTGGGTATGGGGTTGTCCCTAAGGGTTAGTGTGTGTCTAACAGTTGTCGCTCGATATTTGCAAGTGACTCTGGTTACCCCAACCTCTCATGGCTACTGACCCCAGTGAGGAATGCCAGGACAAGGGCTGAAGAATGTTACAATGAGGCACATGGGCGTACAAGGAGGATTATTGAAAGGACCTTTGGCCTCCTCAAGGCCAGATTCCAGGGCCTCCATCTGACAGGTGGATCCCTGTGCTACTCACCCAAGAAGGTGTGCCAGATCATCGTTGCATGTTGCATGTTGCACAACCTGCCCTTAAGACGCCAGGTGCCTTTTCTGCAGGAAGATGAGCCTGGAGATGGTGTTGTGGCAGCGGTGGAGCCTGTGGACAGTGAGTAAGAGGAGGCAGAGGAAGAAGATGTTGACAACAGAAGTAATATAATTCGCAGTACTTCCAGTGACACACAGGTAAGACACTGTAACTTCACTTAACTTTCCAGTTTTCTGTTGGACATTGTACATGGCAGCCTGATTTCCCTATGTCTTTGGCCACTTGCTGTACCCTTTGGCATCTCTAGGTTCAGATATCTGTGCCCCACTCTGCCTCCAGCTATGTGTACTGCTGCCCACCAAAGGTCATTTCTAAGTTTATTTAACTGTACATATGACTTGCAATGCTTTGATTATGTTGAACTAATACATATTTGAATCATTGGACAGACTCCAGATTTGTATTTGTTCCAAGGATGTTTATTTAAGTATAGGGGGATGTACAATGGGCTGGGGTGATGTTGGAGGAAAGTCCAGGGTAGAGTCCTGTCTCTCGGTATCACAGGTGCATTTTCCAATGGGGCATAGGAAGGGGAGTAATGGCAGTTCAAGGTGTACAGGGTGACAGAGTGGGACACAAGGGTGGCAATCAGGAGAGTCCTATTTCCTGGCGGGGTCTTGGCAATGTTCTCTGGCTTCTGCCTGCATCGCAGGGACTGTTTGCGTGGTGGTTCTCCTTCTGCAGGGGGTGGGGTGCTAGTGGCCTGTTGGTCCTGTGGCGGGGCCTCCTGTCCACTAGCTCTGGCAGAGGTGGAAGGCTGTTCTTTGGTGTGGCTAGTGTCAGGGGCCCGTTGGTGTGCCACTGTCTCCCTCATGGTCTTGCCCATGTCAGCCAGCACCCCTGCAATGGTGACCAGGATGGTGTAGATGTTTTTGAGGTCCTCCCTGATCCCCAGGTACTGTCCCTCCTGCAGCCGCTGGGTCTCCTGCAACTTGTTCAGTATCTGGCCCATGGTCTCCTGGGAATGGTGGTATGCTCCCAGGATGTTGGTGAGGGCCTCCTGGAGAGTTGGTTCCCTGGGCCTGTCCTCCCCCTGTCACACAGCAGTCCTCCCAGTTTCCCTGTTGTCCTGTGTCTCTGTCCCCTGAACCGTGTGCTCACTGCCACTGACCCCAGCTCCCTGATCGTCCTGTGTTTGTGGGGTTGCCTGGGGTCCCTGTAGTGACCCACTGCTGATTGATGTGTCCTGGGGACAGTGGCATGGGCCCGCTGAGTTGGTGCTGTGCTAGTGTTTCCTGAGGGGGGAGGCTCTGTGGTGGTATGGGAGTGTGGCAGGGTAACTGACTGTCTAGAGGTCCCTGATGGGCCAGGTTGGTCATCGTGATTCAGGCGTGCAGAGCTGCTGTCATCATCGTGGGCCTCCTCTGGGGGTGGACTGGATGTTGCTGGCACTTCCTCTCCTGTGACATTGAGTAGGGGTACTGTGGGGATGAGAATGGAGTGTTATTGTATTTGCGTGTGCCATCTTGTTCATGGGTGTGTCTCCCTGTATGGTTGTGATTGCCCTGTCAGCTTTGCCTTGTGTGCGTGGTAATTTTGTGGGCTAGGTGATTCTCTCTAATGGGCATGCTGTGGTGACGGGTGTCCATGCAGGTCTGTGATGGGGGTCCATCGATTGGTGTTACATGCAGGGCTAGGCTTTGGGATGGGTGGGTTGTGATAGTGGGGTATATGTGAGGTGGTGGAGTGATGGGGTGACGGTTGGGGTAGGAGTTTGTAATGGCATCTGGACTTCCATCTTCCAACTTCCATCTGGAACAGAACAACGACCCCAACACCACCGCCCTGCTCGACAACCTCGTCAACCTCGGCCTCAAGCAACTGGTGAACACCGCCACCCACATCGCCGGACACACGCTCGACCCTATCTTCTCCGCCAGCAAACACATCTTCTTCAGCCACACCTCCGCTCTACACTGGACCGACCACAGCTGTGTCCACTTCACATTCCGATACGAGACCCGCCACCTCCGCACTCATACCATCCCTCGTCGACAGTGAAACAAGATCCCCGAAGAGCAACTCCTCTCCGCACTCGCCGCCAACCAACCCACCCTCACCACCGACGACGCAGCCCTCAGCCTCACAAACTGGATCTCCAACTGCGCAGACAACCTTGCTCCCCTCAAACGCACGCATCGACAGACCAACACCAAAAAACCTCTCTGGTTCTCTGACACCCTCAAAGAATCAAAGAAAACTTGTTGCACCCTCGAGAAGGCCTGGCGCAAGGACCACACCGCTGACAACATGACCGCCCTCAAGAACGCTACCCGCGAACACCACCACCTGATCCGCGCTGCCAAAAGGAACTTATTCACCGACAGACTGGACAAAAACAGCCACAACAGCAGAGAACTTTTCAGCATCGTCAAGGAGTTCTCCAACGCAAACGCCGTTACGCCCTCACAGGATTTGTGCGAATCCCTCGCCACCTTCTTCCACCGCAAGATCAGCGACCTCCACGACAGCTTCGGAAACCAAACCCAACCTAACATCACCGAACCCGCACCCCGGCCTTCACCCTCAACAACTGGACCCACATCAACACTGAAGAAACCATATCCATCATGAACTCTATCCACTCCGGCGCCCCTTCGGACCCCTGCCCTCACTTCATCTTTAATAAAGCCGACGACATCATCGCCCCGCACCTCCAGGCCGTCATCAACTCTTTTTTTTCTTCTGCTACCTTCCCCGAATGCTGGAAACACGCTGAAGTCAACGCCCTCCTAAAGAAACCTACGGCTGACCTGAGCGACCTGAAAAACTTCCTCCCCATCTCTCTCCTGCCTTTCCCAGCCAAGGTAATAGAGAAGACCGTCAACAAACAGCTGACCACCTTCCTGGAAAACAACAACCTGCTCGACCCTTCACAAACCGGATTCCGAACCAACCACAGCACGGAAACTGCCCTCATCTCAGTCACAGACGACATCAGAACCCTGATGGACAATGGTGAAACAGTCGCCCTCATCCTCCTCGACCTCTCGGCGGCCTTCGACACCGGCTGTCACCGCACCCTAATCACCTGCCTCCGCTCCACCGGGATCCAAGGCCAGGCCCTGGACTGGATCGCCTCCTTCCTCTCAAACCGTTCCCAAAGAGTTTATCTCCCACCGTTTCGCTCAGACCCCACCGAGATCATCTGCGGCGTACCTCAAGGCTCATCGCTCAGCCCGACACTCTTCAATGTCTACATGAGACCCCTCACCAACATCGTACGCAAGCACGACATCATCATCACCTCCTACGCCGACGACACCCAACTTATACTCTCCCTCACCAAGGACCCCGCCAGCGCCAAGACCAACCTACAAGAGGGTATGAAGGACGTCGCAGATTGGATTAGGCTCAGCTGCCTAAAGCTGAACTCTGACAAAACGGAAGGCCTCATCCTCGGCAACACCTCGTCCGCCTGGGACGACTCCTGGTGGCCCACGGCCCTCGGCACCGCACTGACCCTCACAGACCACGCCCGCAACCTCGGCTTCATCTTGGACCCCCTTCTCACCATGACCAAGCAAGTCAATTCCGTGTCCTCCGCCTGCTTCCTCACCCTCCGCATGCTCCGCAAGATCTTCCGCTGGATCCCCGCTGACACTAGAAAAACCGTGACCCACGCCCTTGTCACGAGCCACCTGGACTACGGCAACACCCTCTACGCTGGGACCACCACCAAACTCCAAAATCGCCTGCAACGCATTCAAAACGCCTCGGCCTGCCTCATCCTCGACGTACCCCGCAACAGCCACATCTCCGCACACCTGAGACACCTGCATTGGCTCCCAGTCAGCAAAAGGATCCCCTTTCGACTTCTCACCCACGCACACAAAGCCCTCCACAACAAGGGACCGGAATACCTCAACCGACGCCTCAGCTTCTACGTCCCCACCCGCCTCCTCCGTTCCTCTGGCCTCGCGCTCGCTGCCATCCCTCGCATCCGCCGCTCCACGGCGGGTGGGAGGTCTTTCTCCTTCCTGGCAGCCAAGACCTGGAACTCCCTCCCCACCGGCCTCAGGACCACCCAGGACCACTCCACATTCTGGAGACTCCTAAAAACCTGGCTTTTCGAGCAGCAGTAACCCCCCCCTTTCCCCTAGCGCCTTGAGACCCGCACGGGTGAGTAGCGCGCTTTATAAATGTTAATGATTTGATTTGATTTGATATGGCATGCAGGTGGGGTGGGGGATATAGTTGTAAAGATTTGACTTACCAGAGTTCAGTCCTCCTGCTACTCCTGAGAGGCCCTCAGGATGCATGATTGCCAAGACTTCCACCTCCCATGTTGTTAGTTGGGGGGGAGGAGGTGGGGGTCCACCGCCAGTCCTCTGTATGGCTACCTGGTGTCTTGCAACCACGGAACGCACCTTCCCCGTAGGTCGTTCCACCTCTTCCTGATGTCATCCCTTGTTCTGGGGTGCTGTCCCATGGTGTTGACCCTGTCAACGACTCTCCGCCATAGCTCCATCTTCCTAGCAATGGACGTCTGCTGCACCTGTGATCCGAAGAGCTGTGGCTCTACCAGGATGATTTTCCTCCACCATGACCCTTAGCTACTCTTCTGAAAACCTGGGGTATCTTTGGGGTGCCATGGATGTGGTGTGAGTGAGATGTGTGAGGATGTGTGGGGTGATGTGTGGGGTGATGTGTTGTGGTGTGTGTTGTGAGGTTCGTGGATGGTGTATGGATGATGATGTTTTGTGCCTCTGCTATCTTTTTTTTCGCTGTAAGGGGCTGTGGGTAATGTGGGTGTGTGTTTTATATTGGATTGGGTGTGTGGCTGTGGTGTGTGTATGTGTGTTAGGTGTGTGTAGTTTGAATTGTCCAATGTGGTGGTGTCTTGTAAGTGTGAGTGTATTTTGAGCGCGGCGGTGTGTACCGACAATGGTTTACCGCTGTTGAAAGACTGCTGCAGTGATTTGTGGGTCGTGATAATGTGGGCGTATTCCTGTTGGCGTAATGGTGTGGGTTTTGCTATCCCCAGTTTATCACTGACCTTTGGTCTGGCGGACTTGTGTGGGTGTCCGTATAGTGGTGGATTTCTTAGTGTGGGTCATAATACCCGTAGCGGAATACTGCCGCGGTCACGGTATGTTGACGGCCGTCAGCACAGCAGTAGGCGGCATTTACTACCAGGGTTGTAATGAGGGCCTAAACGTGTTCTCACTCACTTCTATGCAGATCTGTATGCGGAACCTCCAGGGTCGAACCCGGCGGTGGCCGTTGATTATTTTGAGGATATTAGCTTGTTGTGGTTTGAAACTTCGCATCGGGCATATCTAGACGTCCCCTTTTCAGTGGATGACGTTGTTCAGGCGATCCGCAGTTTGCCAGTTGGTAACGGCTTAACAATGTCCTTTTATAAGGATATCCTTGAGCCGTACCTCCTGGAGGTTTATGCGGAGGTGCTGGATGCCGGTGTTCTTCCTGCCTCATTGTGAGAGGCCCTAATTGTGACCATTTTAAAGCCCGGGAAAGACCCGTGCAGTTGTGACTACTACCGCCCTCTTTCATTAAACAACATAGACAATAAGATCCTGGCGAAGCTAATCGCTGTGCGTTTACAACCTCTACTCCCATCCCTGGTGCTGCCGGATCGATCTGGGTTTGTGCTGGGCCGCTCTACCCTGCATAATCTCTGTACCTATTTTGCGGTCTATAGCACGATCAACTCTAATGACCACGCAGCGGCGGTGTTCTTAGATGCTACCAAGGCTTTTGACTCTCTTGCGTGGTTGTACATGTTTGCCCTGCTGGCTCGGGTTGGACTGAGTTCCAGGTTCATTCAATTGATACGCTTGCTATATTCGAGGCCTTCGCCCGGTTGAGAGTGAATGGGACCATTACTGATCCCTTCCCGATAGCTAGAGGCACTCGCCAGGGCTGCCCATTGTCCTCACTGCTTTTTGCAAAAGTGATGAAGCTGTTGGCTGCTCGTTTGAGGCAGCATCATAATCATAGAGGATTGGCATTTCGGCAGCGGCCAATATTAATCTCTATGTACGCGAATGACATTGCCCTGTATGTCCGAGATCCGCAGCAACACCTTGCTAGATGAAATTGTGAGCTTTGGACGGTTCTCGGGGATCGCCATCAACTGGCCCAAGTCAGTCGTGTTGCCTCTCTCTGTGGCTACAACACAGTTCCCCTCGAAATATCCCATTAGCTGGGCTGACGACCCGGTGCAGTATTTGGGCATCTGGCTGAGCGGGGATGTCACTGAGCTTTGGTCGGTGAATTACGGGAGAGCTCTTGCGCAGCCGGAGGAAAAGGTGGAGATGTGGCGCTCACTACCACTGTCGTTGACGGGCCTCATTGCGATAGCGAAGATGGTTATATTGCCTACATTTTTATATTTGTTTATCAACCTCCCCCTTGTTCTCACTGTGAGGTCTTTTTCAAAGACTTAGATTTGCGCTGGTGAAGCTGGCCTGGGGGGGTAGGCAGCCCAGAATTTCATGGGAGAGATTGACGCTTCCGTTTGAGATGGGCGGTCTGGCCACTCCGGATTTTGATCTTTATTATTATTGTGTTCAGGCAAATTTTGCGCATTTCTGGCTGTACCCTTCACGATATCTACTGCACTTGGCACCTGAAAGTGATGCTGTATGGCCTGAATGACTGTGGTGGATTTTGGGAGGCCCGGCTAGGCCCAGACCACGTGGGATTGATACTGTGGCTTGCACGGTGAGAGCTTGGACTGCGCTGCTGCAGCGTGTTGATGTGCATGTTTATGTGCGTGTGCTGCTTGCCCCGGCGATGCCGGTTTTGGATGTTGTGGACAAGCGGCTGTCGGGAGATGCCCGTGTGCATGAGTTTCTCTGTGAGTCCGGCTTGACCACCTTGGGTTCTTGGCTTCCTGATGAGCTGGCCATCTCGGCTCAAGTGGCACTAGGGGATGGGCCTGACACTGCGATTAATTGACTAAATATGCTTAGAATAGGTGCTATGCTCCATGCACGCTACTCCTGTTTTCCTATGATGCCGCCGATGTGCCATGCGCTGGAACTCCGGCATCAGACGTGGTCTCTGTGTAGACTTATCACAAAGCTTTATACTTGTATGCAGAGAGAGTCTCTTGAGACTGTGACTAGGGCGAGAGTAGGTTGGGAGGCAGACATTGGCGAGGCCATCTCTGATGAGGTGTGGCGTAGATGCTGCACGCATACGAGAGAGCTGTCCCCCAATTATAGAATACAAACAAAGAAGGGCTAATATGTCGGGAGTGTTTAGAGAAAAGTTGGTCCTGTGTACGGTACTCCCATCATAATACCAAAAAACCAAAAGTACACAGTTCCAGCCAATAGACTAGTACAAATGTAAATAGTAAGTAATAGAGTCTATGAGTCTGCTCTTATTAGAACAAGAGCCCTCACTCACCAAATGGTGACATGCTTCATCATCGGGCTTTTGCTCCTCGTCAGGTCGGCACTGCAATGCCTGACGGGCCCCTATAACAAGTATAAATATCTCAAGGATTATAAATCCATTCAAACTATTCAGGACAAACTTAAATCATGGCTCAAACATGTCCAATAACAGAAAGTCCTAAGTATGAGGATGAGATATTTATACTTGTTATGTATGACATGTCATCTATATCTATACTTAGTTGACTATACAAGCCTGGACCACTGATGCTTATCGCTATCCCGATGGGGCCCATCCTTTAATACAAGAAGGGTAAGGATTCATCCTCTGAATTGAGAGGAGTCGTTTGATTTATATTTCACTGTGTGATACACTGCACATTAGGGTTTCTCACCGGAATGAGCTCACTGTGCACATGGTTATATTTGTATTTTGAGTCTGTTTTTTTGCTCTTTGTAGGTTTTTGTGGTACGAAGAAATCCCGTATTGGGTTATAAAATGTGGATTAGGCAAGTTTTTTGGTCCTGACGAATCGCACCGATCTTAACAGACATTTTTTGCGAGAAACATGTTGACCCCGATGATAGAAGTATAGTTAGTTCTGTACTGTAACTCTCCACATTCCCCTAATTCAGGGACTGACAGTTTTTTTTGTTTCTGAGGGTGGACTAGACATTACTTCTAATCCTTACCCACACTCTGTTTTTAATCATGACAGGGGTCTGGGTTGATTACATACGATATTTCCAGACCTCTAGCCATTTTTATTTACCCATATACCAATCCCACATACTAGCACTCAGATACCGGCATTCTTTACATTCAAAAGATCTCCGGCAAAGAGCCCCCACGAGGGGCCCGTCAGGCATTGCAGTGCCGGCCTGACAAGGAGCAAAAGTCCGATGATGAAGCAAGTCACCATTTGGTGAGTGAGGGCTCTTGTTCTAATATGAGCAGACTCATAGACTCTATTACTTACTGTTTACATTTGTACTAGTCTATTAGCTGGAACTGTGTACTTTTGGTTTTTTGGTCCCCCAATTATAGACTATGGGGGTCATTACAACATTGGCGGTAAAAGGCGCTTACTGCCGTGCCGAAGACTGCCAATACACCGCGGGGCGGCGGGAGACCGCCACAGCTATTATGACACACATCACGGAATCCGACGAAATTCAGACACCCACACAAGTCCGCCACACCAAAGGTCAGCGATAAATTTGATGAAACAAATCCTCCACCTCCACGCCAACAGAAACACACCCTTGCTATTACGACCCACGAATCCACGCGGCAGTCTTTCAACTGCGGTATTCCATTGGCGGTACACACCGCTGCGCTCAAAATACACACACCTCTCCAAAACACCGCCACATAGGACAATTCAAAATACACACACCTGATACACATACAAACACCACTCCCACACATCCAATACAATATAAAACACACACTCACATCACCCACAAACCCCTACGACCACAAATTAGAGACGAAGGCCAGAGAGAGACAGCACAGAATAGATAACACCATCACACAGAGGCACACTACACCATCACCCACACAACATCCACGCACAAAACACCACATACCACTACACCCACCACACTCATCAACACATACACCACCCCACACATCACACACACCACCCCATGTCACGCCAAAGACACCCCCGCTTCTCCGAGGAGGAGCTCAGGGTCATGGTGGAGGAAATCATCAGGGTAGAGCCACAGCTATTTGGCGCACAGGTACAGTACACATCCATAGCCAGGAAGATGGAGCTATGGCAAAGATTAGTCGACAGGGTCAACGCTGTGGGACAGCACCCAAGAAATAGGGAGGACATCAGGAAGAGGTGGAACGACCTACGGAGGAAGGTGCGTTCAACGGTATCCAGGCACCACATCGCGGTACAGCGGACTGGCGGCGGACCCCCACCTCCTCCCCCACAATTAACAACATGGGAGGAGCAAGTCTTGTCCATCTTGCATCCTGAGGGCCTCGGAGGAGTCATCGGAGGAACGGACACTGGTAAGTCTAATCTTCACTATCATATCCCCCACCCTACCTGCATGCTATCACACACCCCAACCCTCACACCCTCCCCTATCACCCTAACTCCTCACTAATCTACCCATAACACCAACCACCCATCCCAACCCCAAGACCTGCATGACACAACTAAGCATGGACACCCATCACTAAAGCATGCCCACTGCACAGACCCACAACACCCCCCAACCATCACCACACAAGCCCCCACACAGGAATGCCTGCACTGGGGTTCATGCACACCCATCCATAGCACACCATGAAACACACACATGCAATAGTCATTTTCTCATACCCCTGCAGGAACCCGAAGGACCGTCACCACACCAGAGGGTCCAGACAACACCACTCCACCCCCAGAAGAGGCCCACAGTGACGACAGCAGCTCTGCCCTACTGGATCTTGATGACCAGCCCGGACCATCGTGGGCCTCAGGACAGTCGGTTCCCCTTGCCCAGCCACAGCCCAACACCGAACTGCCACCCTCTGGGAACACCAGCACAGCACCCACCCAGCGGACCCATACCTCCCTAACCAGGACAGGTCAATCAGCGGTGTGTCCACCACTACAGGGCACCCAGGATAACCCACCACCCCAACAACAACAGGGACCTGGGGGCAGTGGTAGCGGGCACACGGTCCAGGGGACGGAGGCACAGGAACACAGGGGAACTGGGAGGGCTGATGTGCGACAGAGGGAGGACAGGCCAAGGGAACCCACTCTCCACGAGGCCCTATCCTCCATCATGGGACCATACCACCACTCCCAGGAGACAATGGCAACGGTCCTGGACAAGTTGCAGGAGACGCTGCGCCTGCAGGAGGAGCAGTATTGGGGGTTCAGGGAGGAGCTCAGGACCATCGGCTCCGCCCTGGGCACCATTGTAGGGGTGCTGACGGACATTCAAAAGACTTTGAGGGACACCGTGGCACTCCAAGGGGCCCCTGACACTAGCCAGGACGACGAACTGCCCACCACCTCCGCCGGCGCTAGTGGACAGGAGGCCCGGCCACAGGACCACCACACCAGCACCCCACCCCCTGCAGACGGACAACCACCACGCAAGCTGGCCCTGAGATCCAGGAACAGGACACAGCAAGATGGCAAGACCCCCGCCAGGAAATAAGACTACCTTGATTGTCCCCCCACTGTCCCACTTTGTTACCCTGTCCAGATTGGAACTGCCCCAGCTCCACTTCCAATGGCCAGATGTGCAATGTACCTGTGAGACTAATAGACTGGACTCTGCCATGGACATTATTCCACCATGACCTCTCCCCATTTCACAACCCCTCTACATTTTTATGCACTTCAATAAACACCCTTGAAACCTCAATAATATTGGAGTCAGTCAATGATTGTGAACTTTGTATTGTCAATTACAGTGTTAAAAAAGGTTAGCCATTGGAAGGTCAACATACCTATGTCACACATCACAAGCCTTTCAAGGGTGCAAGCTGTTGACACGTAGGTCAACACATTAGTGAAACTGAAATGGAAGGGGACAACTCAGTTAACAAATAGGGAGTGAAATGTAGGTACAGGATAGAGGTAGACGTGTGAGATGTAATATAATGTGAAACATGAAATTGTACTCACCTGTGTCTCATTGAAAATATTGCTGTATGACTGACTCCCTGTTGTCGTTTTCATCTTCATCAGCTTCATCCTCATCACTGTCCACAGGCTCCCCAGGCTCCCCCGCTGCAACAACACCGTCATCTGGATCATCCTCCTGCAGAAAAGGCACCTGGCGTCGCAATGCCAAATTATGGAGCATGGAGCAGGCGATGATGATGTCGCACACCTTCTTCGGTGAGTAGAATAGGGACCCACCTGTCATATGGAGGCACCTGAACCTGGCCTTCAGGAGGCCGAAGGTCCGCTCGATTACCCTCCTAGTCCGCCCAGGGGCCTCATTGTAGCGTTCCTCTGCCCTGGTCCTGGGATTCCTCACTGGGGTCAGTAACCAGGACAGGTTGGGGTAACCAGAGTCCCCCAATAGCCATACACGGTGCCTCTGGAGTTCACCCATCATATCAGGGATGCTGCTATTGCGCAGGATGTAGGCGTCATGCACTGAGCCAGGGAACATTGCATTTACCTGCGAGATGTACTGGTCTGCCAAACAGACCATCTGGACATTCATGGAATGATAACTCTTCCGGTTCCTGTACACCTGTTCATTCCTGCGGGGGGGACCAGAGCTACATGGGTCCCATCAATGGCATCTATGACGTTGGGGATATGTCCAAGGGCATAGAAGTCACCTTTCACTATAGGCAAATCCGCCACCTCAGGGAAAATGATGTATCTCCTTACGTGTTTCAGCAGGGCAGCAAACACTCTGGACAAGACGTTGGAAAACATAGGCTGGGACATCCCTGATGCTATGGCCACTGTTGTCTGAAAAGACCCACTTGCAAGGAAATGGAGCACTGACAGCACCTGCACGTCAGGGGGTATTCCAGTCGGATGGCGGATTGGTGACATCAGGTCAGACTCCAACTGGGTACATAGTTCCCGGATTGTGGCACGGTCAAACCGGTAGGTCACGATGACATGTCGCTCTTCCATTGTCAACAGGTCCACCAGCGGTCGGTACACCGGCGGATTCCGCCATCTTACAATATGTCCCAACTGACGGTGCCTGAGAAGGACAACAGCAAAAAACTTGTCAGCATTCCTTCAGGTATGTACCCACAGTCATACACAAGACTACACCAGACAATTAACCCATCCGGGAAAGGTTTTGAGTGTAGGCCTCGGTATGTGTGACGCAGTAGTAAATTAAGCCATGTGGGACGCTGAAATGGCGGCTGCTGACCTCTAAAATGGGACAATGGAATTGTGGGGTAACTGCGCTGGCGTTGCACACCGTCGCGATAGGCGGTCGTAGAGCGCGGCGCAATGCTGCATTGGTTAACATTGGACCCTATGGGTCCCAGGAGCCAATGAACAGGTGCGATGGCGGTGATGATGCGCACCGCCGTGGACGTCACCGCCGCGGACGTCACCACCATTTTCTATCTGTTCAATCACTAGATACCTGACCTTCGACAGGAGAGGACCTACACTGCTAGTGCTGCTGTGACCTCGGTCTGGAAGCGACGATGGCTGCTGCGTCTGGGGAAAGGGCCTCTGCCTTCACTGCACAGGAGTTGGAGAAACTTGTGGATGGGGTCCTCCCCCAGTACACGCTACTCTACGGTCCTCCATACCAACAGGTTAGTACACAGGGAGCACGTTGTATGGGCTAGGCCTGGGTGGAGAGGGCTGGGTGGATGAGGGAAGAGGGCAGAGTACATAGAACAGTCATGCATGGGGATGAATGGGCCACAGGGATAGAGTTGGGAGGAGGCCAATTACAACGACGGTGCAGTAGGTAATGATTGTTCCTCTTTCCTTGTGCATGTCATGTAGGTCAGCGCCCACCAGAAGAGGGACATTTGGCATGCCATCGCCAAGGAGGTCCGGACCCTGGGGGCCCACCAGAGACGGGGCACCCACTGCCGTAAGAGATGGTAGGACATTCGCCGTTGCAGCAAGAAAACGGCGGAGGCTCAGCTGGGGATGGCCTCCCAACGTGGGAGGGGTGCCCGTCGCACCATGACCCCCCTGATGTTCCGGATCCTGGCGGTGGCCTACCCGGAGTTGGATGGGCGCTTAAGGACAGCACAGCAGACACAAGGGGGTGAGTTCAACCTCATGCAATGGACTTTGCGTGCTGTGGAGCTGTCTGGGTGGGGGTGGGGGGCTGTTGGTGTCCCTAGGCTAGGGCGAGTTTGGTAGGCAAGGCCCCTCCATTATGTAGGCCATGTGGCACTCTACCCCAGCTCAAAAAAAAGGCAAATTGATGTATAGTTGCCTCTTTGCCATCCATGTGGGCAGATGTCTACCATTGCCATGTAGGCCATTTCCCAGGAATTGCATGTGCAGAGGGCAGGAGCACGGCGTAATGCAGGGGGCTGCTGCGTTTGTCTTGTTCGCCAACGGTAGCGGTATGCCATGCACTAAAACTCTCTTTCTTCTGTCTCCACCCTTTTTCTGCTCTCCCTGTCCTTCTGTCCATCAGCATCATCAGGCAGAGGTACAGTGGCACCGGAGCACGAGGGAGCTGCATCCCACATGGCCATGGAGGGCCACACCACAGACTCTGATTTCACCAGTGGGACGGAGGGCGAGGGGAGCTTCACGTCGGCCACAGGATCACCAAACAGCAATACGGACTCGTCCCCCGATGGGAGCTCCCCTGTGGTGGCGGCACCATCTGTGCGCCCCACTTCTACAGGTACAGCTGCCACCTCCCCTACCAGCACCGCCCTCCCAGCAGCCCCTCAGCGTTCGCCCCGTGCCCGCTCACCCAGGAGGGTGGGCATCACCTTCGCCCCAGGCACCTCAGGCCCTGCCCCTGTCACCCCTGCTGCCCTCAGTGAGGAGGCCATTGACCTCCTCAGGTCACTCACTGTTGGGCAGTCTACCATTGTGAATGCCATCCAGGATGTAGAACGAGAGTTGAAAGACGGTAATGCATTCCTGGAAGGCATTCATTCTGCTCAGGCTGTCCTTCAGCGAACCCTGCAATCTCTGGCCTCAGCACTGATGGCAGCCATCGTCCTTGTGTCCAGCCTCCCCCCTCCAACTTCCTCCACCCAGACCCAATCCCCTGTACCCCAGCCCATCCCAAGCACACCTACAGACCAGCATGCACACAAGTCAACACCCAAAAGTAGCTCAAGCAAAGATAGGCACCACACTCACCACAAGCACTCACACAAGCATCAGACCCATACACACACAGCAAAATCCACTGTCTCCACTCTGTCCCCCTCCTCCTCTTCTCCCTCCTCCCTCCCAGTCTCGTCTACACACACACCTGCATGCACCACATCTACAGGCACTAGGACTCGCACCAGGACACCCAGCACCACAAGCCGCTCACCTGCAGTCACCACCTCCACTGCCATATACACGTCCCCTGTGTCCTCTCCCAGTGTGTCTGTGACGCCCCCTCCCAAAGTACACAAACGCCGGCAATCACTCACCCAACATCCATCCACCTCACGACAGCCTCCAGTACCTGCACCTGCATCCAAAACACCTAAAGTGACACCTCCTACAACCACCTCCTCTTCCTCCACTCCCAGAGCCCCTCCAACTACCCATCCCAGTGTATGTCAGAAACTGTCCCTATGTCAAATTGACCTTTTTGCCCCCACCCCCCCTCCAATTCATCAGTCCCGTCGTAGCGGCTCAGCCAAAATGCCTCCAGTACCAGTGGTGCGTGTTCCAGGTTTTTGGAGTGCCCCGTCCACCAGGGCAGGCAGTAGGACCCGGAGCCAAGGCACTGTCAGCCCACCCCGTGTGAAGGCTCCGAAATTGGAGATTGGACGACGGGACCGTGTCAAGACTCCTGGTGGTACAAACAGTGAAATGGGATCCAAGGCGATTGGTGAGTCATCTGTAACTCAAAAGAAGGTGGGGAAGGTCCCGAGGAAGTCTCCCCAACCTGTTGTGAGTGTCACGGCAGAGAAGTACGCCATCATTTCCGGCGGTCCAGACACAACCGCCAGCACCCTCGTTACTGGTCAGGAGACCACCGCCAGAGTCATAGCCCAGGAGGGTTAAAGTATCGTTACTGGTCAGGAGACCACCGCCAGAGTCAGAGCCCAGGACGGCTCAAGTATCGTTACTGGTCAGGAGACCACCGCCAGATTCAGAGCCCAGGAGGGCTCAAGTATCGTTACTGGTCAGGAGACCACCGCCAGAGTCAGAGCCCAGGAGGGCTCAAGTATCGTCACTGGTCAGGAGACCACCGCCAGAGTCATAGCCCAGGAGGGCTCAACTATCGTCTCTGGTCAGGAGACCACCGCCAGAGTCATAGCCCAGGAGGGCTCAAGTATCGGAGGGCTCAACTATCGTCACTGGTCAGGAGACCCCCGCAGAGTCATAGCCCAGGAGGGCTCAAGTATCGTCACTGGTCAGGAGACCACCGCCAGAGTCATAGCCCAGGAGGGCTCAAGTATCGTTACTGGTCAGGAGACCACCGCAACCGCCGGAGTCACAGCCCAGGAGGGTCCAGAATCTCAGAGCCCCGCTGGGCAATGATGGAACGTCATGCCACACACCAATGTCAGTATCTGAACCGCCATCTTAGGCTACCGCTGAACAGTCCATAGGCAGCCATGGCAAATCACAGCTGAACAAGGCCAAGACCGCCATGGTGAAGACCGCTGAACAGGGCAAAGACCGCCATAGCAAAGCACTGCTGAACAGTCCATAGGCAGCCATGGCAAAGCACCGCTGAACAAGGCCAAGACCGCCATGGTGAAGACTGCTGAACAGGGCAAAGACCGCCATGGCAAAGCACCGCTGAACAGTCCATAGGCAGCCATGGCAAAGCACCGCTGAACAGTCCATAGGCAGCCATGGCAAAGCACTGCTGAACAAGGCCAAGACCGCCATGGTGAAGACCGCTGAACAGGGCAAAGACCGTGTGGGTATGAATAGTCCGGCACATCAGGCATCGTTCTCCCATGTGCAGCTGGGACAGTGACAGGACAGGTACTTTCACGGGGAGACTCATCCAGTCTGGGCACCAGTCCCCCTCCAGAACCAGTGGAGACCTGCATCTACCTGAGAGACTGTGGCTTTGCACTCCCCAGGATATGGCAGTGGGCAATCCACCCACTGTAGAGACTTGAGAGACTGTGGCTTTGCACTCCCCAGGATGGCACAGTGGGCAACCCACCCACTGTTGAGACTTGAGAGACTGTGGCTTTGCACTCCCCAGGATACATCAATGGGCATGGTGCCCCGTCGTGGATCTGGCTTTGCATTCATGTGGCTGAGGTGCCCCCCCTTCCCTTCCCCCTGAGGTGCCTGTAGTGTTTCTATCTGATGCCCCGGCAGTGTTCTCTCGGATTTTGGTCAGGTATCTATTGTGGGAGTCGCCCATGCATTTTTGGACTGTTGGTGCACGGACATTGTTGTGTACATATCTGCAATACTTCTTGTTTTGTATATTTATTTTTGACAGATTTCGTGATATATATCCGTATATTTTTTAATGAGTTGTATATTGGCTAAATACAAAGTTTGGGCTCTATTCGCTTTGTCATTGCATTCTTCCGGGGGGGTTGCAGGTTGTTACTGTGATTTTTGTGACTGCATTGGTGTGTATGTTGTAATATGCGAGGGTGGGGGTGTTTGGTGGGTGTCCCCGTAACTTTTGCCTCCCCCCTCCCTCGTGTCGTTGGTGCAGTACTCACCGGTATGTTCCGCGCCTACGTCGCTGTTGGTCGTAGATGAGCAGGAATGCAAGGGCAGGTAAGATTTGTAGTTCCGGGTCCATGGAGTCCTCGTTCCTCGTGGGATGTGTTGAGGTGAGCGTTTTCCGTTTGCAAAAGCTGTTTCTGACGTGTTTTTATCCACGGTGAATCCGCCCCGGAAAAGGTGGCGGATTGGTGTGTTGTGATAGTGTGGGCGGTACATTGTCTTCCGCCTATCTGTTGGCGGTGACATCCGCGCTGTTTGTCTGTACCACCCTGGCGGGCGATGTGTTAAAGTGGCTGTCTTTGTTGGCGGTTTCCGCCAGGGTCGTAATTCAATTTTTTTGTCCGCCGGCCTGTTTGCAATATTACCGCAGCTTTAACACCGTCCGCCAGGGTTGTAATGACCACCTATGTCTTATTCATTTTAAGTTCTTGCATCAACTATATCATACGCCCTGTGGGTTAAGAGGCATGGGTTTGTGTGCTGATGTGCACTTTGATGTGGGGCCCCCGACGCAGACTTTCTGCACCTTGCTTGGAGTTGTGCTGGGGTGTGTGAATACTGGACAGAAGTGTTGCAAATCATTGAGGAGATGACTGATGTCGAGCCGCTGCACTCTCCTAAGCTGGCCCTTTTAGGTTATGTGGAGGAGGTCCCTGCTGCGCACAGATGACTGATAGGACTGCTGCTGGGCAAGCGCCGGGTGGCGATGTGCTGGGGACGTGGCAGAACTCCCCATTGCCTTGAGTGGCTGCGGGATGCTTCGTTTTGCCAGGAGCAGCTGGTGATATATTGGGAGATCTTGCCTGAGGGCTCGCGTCCGAAGGATATATGGGGCCCACTGCACGCTTTTTCTGGAAAATCTAGATTTCGGCAGCGTCTAATGGCTTGGCACTTCCTGAAGATAATATAAACGGTCACCTTCCTTCCGTGCTATTGCATAAGGGCTGCAGGAATATTGAAGTATGGTCGGCTCCAGACTTGTTTTGATCTTTTCCCTGCTGTTTTCTCTATATTTTCCTCTACTCTTTATCTCCTCTTCCTTCTCAGCTTCTGAGTTGGCCTTGTCTGTTGTTGTATAGTTCACTTGTATTTTGATGTGCTCATCTGGAGTGTTCAGACATTGTTATCATTGTATTATTTTCAGTGAAGCTTGAATCCTGATAGAGCGATACTGTAGTTGGTTACATGTTATTTTTGATAATTATGCTTTACTCAGTTCATTTGCGGATAATGCTGGCCTTTCAGGTGTGAGAAATTGGACAAGTTGTTATTGTTGCATAATAATAAAAAATAAAAAAAACATTGTTCTGTGAAGATATTTTAATCAGCACCAATGTTCTAATGGAAACAAAAATGTTCTTCATATGGAAACTGAAATTGCTGATCTGTATGTGTATTGGTGTGTGTTTTTCTGTTATTTTAAGTCCTTTTTTTTCTATGAGAGTGTGTGCAGTACCTATGAAGAATATGTGTGGTGATGGGTTTACACTTACTTCAAGTCTGTGTTGAAGTGCATTGACTACTGTTTTGGGTCAAATTTTGGCTCTTGTAACTTTGGAAGTACAGTTTGTGAGTAGCAATGGCTTACTCTTTAGAATAGTTTATTTCCCTCCAATCCCCTGTTAGAAATTGGGTTTCTGGTTGGCAGAGGTATGCACCCGGTCCAGGCAAAAAACACAAAGCTAGTCAGGGTAAGTCACCAACACACCTTAAATTACCCTGTGCTCACCACCTGGTAGCTTGCCACAGAGCAATTAGGCTTATCTTAAGAGGCAACGTGTTAAGTATTTATGCAACACAATATAAAACTGTGACGCACAAGACCAAAAAAACAAAAATCCAAGAACTTCAGATATGATTTTTTAATGACAAACATAGGGTAGAGCTTAGAAGCATGAAGTAACAATTGGGGCTATACTGTATGGTATTGCTAGAAGGGGTCAAATCTGAAAGTTCAGTCCAACTGCGATGGAGGGTAGGTCAGATTCAGGGACCAACCTTGGCCCACTGAAAAAATGTCTTGTTTGCTTCAACACTGAGGAAGATGCAAGGAGCAGAGGATGTGTCGTTGTTGATTCATGGAATGGAGATGATGCATAGACTCCAAGCCACAAAAAGTTGGAGATGCATTAGAAATAGAGGCAATGTGCTGCGATGTCCTCGATCAATGCAGCAGCGAGCAGCACAACAGTGTGAATAAACTGATAGATTGATTTTGACAAGAGCAGCACTTTATACCCACTTCAAAGGGCCTAGGACTAGATTGGCACCACTTGGCAGGGCAAAACTCACAGATGTCAGAGTCCAGGTGCTGCAGGTGAGTTGAAAGTCTTTTGTGTCCCTGAGACTTCAGAAAACTGGAGACTAGTCAGCTTGCCCTTGGAGTGTTGGGTTCAAGTAATGTGGGTCCAGCCATTCTCAAAACTAAAACAACACCCTGTGCACCACCCTGAATGCACCTGATCTCTTCAGAAGCACAAGACGTGCAGAGCATAGCGTTTCTATTTTCCGTGTTCAAGATAAACCCCTGATGATAGGTCCATGACCAGAAATGCATTGGGTGCGGAAAATAGTGATGTGATGATACCGATCAATCACTTAAACTACAAGGAATCAATTAATATGGAGTGAACCTCAGGGTCTGAAATTAAAGTGTGTCAGAAAGCTGGTTAGTGGTTTTCACCACTGGCATGTTGATTCAGTTGTGACTAGAGCAGCATCTGACAGCATACAAGGATCTATCCAGACTATAATAAGTTAATATTTGAATATACAGAGCGTGCAGATGGAACGCAGTGTAGTCCAGCCCTTCTCACCCAAAGGGGGCAGCAGACAGGAGGTCAGTACAGCAAGAATGCAGTTCGTCCAGCAGAATGGCAGTCAATCAACAGCACAACAGTCTTTCTTCCTGGCAAAGTACCCAAAGGTACAGAGATGTACTCAGTTGTAGGGTCAGAAGTCTAGTTTTGATACTCAGTGGTGTTTTTATTGTAAAGAAGAATTCAAAGAAGGGCTTTGAAATGCACAGAGGGTTTCCCTTTCTGACCTGACTCCAGTCACTACAGAGGGCTAAGCAGTCCTTTTTGTGAGGACAGGACACAGTCTATTCAGATGTAAGTGTGAAGATGTGTTCAAGTCCTCCTTCAAATCCTGCATAGGATGGCCCATCAGAATGTGGATGGTCCATCAGTCACACCTAAGCTCCATTTGTGTACAGGTGTCTAGACGGAATGCACAAAGTCCAGCTGTGACCCACCCCAGACATGTATTTGAGACAGGCTGCAGGCAATAAAAGCAGAAAGATGCCTACTTTCTAAAAGTTGAGAAAAGGTGAGGGTCTTTAATAGTCAGCAAGGCTAGGCCATTATAAAATATAAACAAATAAAATTAGCAGTACTAACACAATCGTTTCTATTAAATGATTTGAACAACAGGTCATGAAAATCAGTTACCGTGACCATTGTTTTTAATTTTCTCAGTTAATTTTTATTGTTAGAAAAACAATTTTGTAAAACATTTTCAACAAACGCACAAAAAAACTGCTGTATAGTAATATTGGAAAGCCTGCACTTTTGGCAGACACATGTAATTCAAAGCTCATTTTGGAGAAAAAAAATTAAGCAATTCATTTCACAATTTACATATAACAACAACTTAATATATGTTAAAAATACATTGATTTGGAAATTTGTGAGATGGTGGCACAGTCCTAAATTATTTTTCAAGTACGTTGAGGAGCCTCTCTTACAGTTCATATTTAGTCCATGTTCTTTCTATCTGTTGAAGCTAGAGGTCAGGATTGTCAGTTCCACATTTCATAATACAAGCGGCCCAAATTGTATATTTCTAAAAATGCGTACCTTAAATATCCATAGTTACTAGCCCAACTATCTAGATAGACTGTTGAATTATTTCGAAACCCTAATATTTAAGGTTCTTCTCAGGACTGCTTTACATTGTGGGATAATTGTAAAACAGACAAATAAAACACACTGTTAAGGTTAAGGCCACTTTTCTGGTGTAGATTTACTACTGTGGGAAGATTATCAAGTCACTGACCCTCACGTGGATTAGTTCCCCTATTTTTTGGCCAACATTCTGTGGGACTTCCTTAGAATTATATGGCTCTGTACATTTTTTAACAAATCAGTTTAAGGCTCAGGGAAAACATATCTTAAAAAAAGATTATTAGGATAAAAAGTTTACAATAACTGTGAGTGTGCTCATTTTAATGCGAAACACAAACTCACTGTTTAGCAGTCATGTCATCCTGAGACTGTAATTGAATGTTACTTGTGTCTGACATGGCAGTGTAACAACGTATCCAGGCTTCAATGGAAGGCCCAGGGCACGTTGTAAAGTGCTACTTAAGTGGATAGCATAAGCAGTGCTGTAGTGTACTTTACTTGGGACTTATAAGTAAGTTAAGTATGCCAAATAGAAATATACTAATCAAGCCATGTTTTAGGGAGAAACACAAGCATGTTAGCACTGGCAGCAGTGGTAAAGTGTATTGGGTCCTAAGTCCCACAAAAACAAATTCAGTAAAATAGGACACGAGCAGGCAAAACTAAAAGTTTGGGGGAAGATCACCCTAAGAGTGACAAGTCCAATACCCCTCATTTAGTGGTAAGTGGTAAGTATTCCCTATTTTATAAACACTCCACCAAGTTCCTCCCTCAGATGTCCCCACATGTGGTAAAGACCCTGTTTAGGAAATATACAAGAGGCAGAGATGGAGATATCTGCATATAGCTTTGTGAATAGTAGTTTGCTTATGTGGCTAGTTCATGTGTGATACTACTAAGGATGCTACAAAGTCCAGTTTGTTAATAGGCCCAGTATCCTTTCACACATAGGTTGAGATCTTAACCCTTGAGGTGGATATCTCCCTACAGGAGAGTATAGAACAAATAAACAATATTCAGTTAAAAACTGAAATAGTGTAATATTTTAATATAAAATATAATTGTTAAATAATTTAAATATGTTCAACCTTGAACTAATAAAAAAAGTTACAGCACATTAACTCTTCAAATAAATATTTAATAAAAAACAAAAACCTCTAAATATAAAATACATTTCATAACCATTCATTTTTAAAACTAAATGAAAAAAATAAATCTCAGCAACCCTTGTATTGTGGAATCATGTTCTCCTGGATCCATTTGGACCTAGTAGACCCTGTGATACACAATGAAAATACAGGCCTGTTTCTGTTGAACACATTACAATGTTGAATTAACTAGGCCTTGAAGAAATGTCTATTGTGCTTGAAAAGCATTATGTTGCAAGGCTTGCTAAACTGACGGCCATCACAAGACACCACTGCATGCTAGCTTGCGAAATCCTCACTGCTAAAAGTACTAACGTATGCAATTATGGTTCCTCTTTCTCCACATATAGATGTATCACAAGACATTTGATTCAGAGGACACTGTGCAAGCTTCTTGTCCAAGATTCTAACCCTTATTTGGAGCATCACGTGTGCTATATAGAAAATAAGTTAATCATACGACAATATCAAGAACCAATGAAATGTGTTAATGTGCCTGCAGTTTAATGCTATAAAAGATCATGCATTACTTCCATGTGCAGACTGTTCGAGCTGGATTTTGCCTGCTCAGTCTCCATGTACATGTATTTCTTATTATGTCTTATTAGTTCTTATTAAAAGTAATCTAAGGAAGAGCGGCTGGTCTCGGTTTGTTTCCTGAATTGTCTGGATCTGAAATACTCTGACTTGGCTACGACATCTGGTGGAGGATTGCGGTTGGATTTACGGTTTCGCCGGTATGGCTCCTGCCTCTCTGCTGGGGGGGGCAATGGCGTTTTGGGCTGGTCGGGCCCCCTCCGGGGCAGGGTGCTGGTGCTGTCGTGAGTATCTGTCATTTCCTCGGACCCGTCTGTTTCTGTTTTTTTTTTTCTTCTCCTCTCTCTCTCCCTCTGTTAGCAGAGGGTGTTGTAAAGGGGGGAGGTGGCGGGTGATTTACATTTGCATTTCTAAATGGAGTTGTGGATAATTGTACTATATGCTATTCCTATTAGCCTGCTGTTCTTTCTTGTTCTGTTTGTTCTTTGTTTACTCTGGCATGCGGATGTTTCTGTCCCCATTATTCCAGGCTCTTCTAGAGTACCTCGTTCAGACATTCAGATGATGGCCGTCAGATGGCCGCGTGCTGGAGTTTTGTGTTGATATTATCGTTTCTGCCTTATTGCGCCATTTCCTTCCCTCTTTTGTTCTCAGTGCCGAACAAATTCATGGTTCAGTAGTTGCTGTAAATATTAGCCAAGGGTTTCTGTTTATCCAGCGACGCTACATGTGTGAGACTGTTAATGGTATGGTCTCGGTACACAGCGGGAGACGCTGTGAGGCCACAGCTCCCAACCGGAAAGGGTTGATGCAGAATTTCCCAGCCAGAGGGGCTGGGGAGGAATACTCTGGCCGGAGGGGGTGGTGATTGTCCACCCCAGCAGGAAGGGCAGGTTGTGCACGGTGATTTATCGAGTGGTAGTTGTCCACTCCAGTGGAGTAGGCAGGCAGTGCCGTGTTCTCGCATATTTATTTTTTTCTCTCTCTCTCTCTGCTCTGATAGCGTTGAAGTGTTGTGCTCTGTGGGGGTGTCATATTTTTTTTTTTTCTTTCTTCTCTTTCTCTCTCTCTCTCCTGCTGGTTAAATGGAGAGTTGAGAGAGATGAATGGATGAGGTGTAGGAAAAGGGTGTTGAAGAGATAGACTGTGTGGATTAATTATGTGTTAGGATGGTAGTGAGAATATAGTGAGGAAGGACATGTGTATTAACTGACTGACTTAAGCTGTGATTGTACCAGAACTCAGGAGAAGTACGTCCGCCAATACCGTTACAGTGACTGATTACTACAACTGACAGGGTCTGCCTGTGCACCAAACTCTGCTGTCACCACGCACCAGCACAAAGGGTGGGAGGCATGACCATCACGTAGGGCAAGTACCTGTTTTTGTTATATTGTTATCGTATTGTCCTATATGTGATTGAGTGCACTGTTCACCATTGTTGCATTACCTGTGTGTCACCCGCCACGGATCTGGTCCGGGTTCTAATCCCATACAGCCGCACCCTGCCTCAGGGCAGGAAAGCAAGGGTCTGGGATATTTGCCTTTCTCTCTTGACCTTCCTGTCATCTTTTATTCGCTAAAAGGATGCCAGTGTATGCCGTCACCAGAACCTTGGCACTGTTTTTGTTTTCATTCCAAAGTTGTGCAAGCTTGCGGTGAACAAGGCTGCGTGTACTGTTGTGTGATTGCAGACAAACTCTCTGCTTCACTAATAACAAATGCAGTTGGTAGTGCTGATTTGAGTGCGGGTTTTCCTCATGTGTCATTTGATATGAGCGGCAGAGATAGCCGACTCCCTGGTGTTTCCTGGTGTGACCGAACTGTTTACGTGAAGTGGTAAGGGAAAGCGGTGACCTTTTATTTAGCTATGGGGAACCCCTTTAGCAAGGAATATTTGAACACACACCAAATCACACCCCCTATGGATAGTCCTGCCTACCAAGTAGCCGTTAAGCAAGGACTACATGCATTAATGTTTCTTGACAAATGGCATAGGCTGACGGCAAGGCGACCCGACTTACAGTTTCCAAGTAATGGCACAATGACATGAACAAGTTGTCATACTTGAGACAAATGCTGATTCTAAAGGGACGTAAGATTCATAACCTTGAATGGGACTCTTTCTACTCACGGGATTATTGCCTACGAAACCTCAGACATACCAACGATAAAAAAGCTAAAGTGTGCAAGGAATTGGTGGTGTTGAAAGACGAATTTTAATCTGAGAGACAGAGGAATGAGAAGAGGGAGGAGCAGAGGGATAAAATGCTCAATATGGTAGGAACATTCCCATGTCTTCCTGTGGTAGGTGCACCATCACAGAAACACAGTATGAGGGAACGACGAAGGAAGAGACCGAGGACGCACTCATAGAAGACATACTGATGGGGAGGTTAGGTAATGAGAACAAAACAGTGAGTTCGGAGGAAAAAGTGCACGTTGAGCACTTAGTGACAGGCACAGAGCCTCCTGAGCTATCCCTGGCTCAGAAAACTGCAGCCCGTGAGCTCGCACATGGTTTAATAAAAGAGGAACTAACAAAAATGAACCTTGAACGATTAAAAGACTTTCAAATGCTGCAGGAAGTCAGAGAGGAAGTGGCCCACATTGCTCAGAAAACGAACAAGGAAAGTGACAGTTTGTTGGCGCAGGCTACAAAGAAAGGAAATGGACCAAAATTGTTGAATACACATTGGAAACAGCAGTTCCAAGACGCGTGCAGGGACAGTAGTGTAGGGACAAAGGGATTGCATGAGATAATATGGGAGATATGTGTTTTCACACACCACACAAAGCATAACATTGATATTATGACAAGGTTTTTAGACAGACGTCTATTTGAAAGGAGGAACAGCCTCACAGGAACACAGGCGAAAGGAAATTCACCATACGGTACACCGAGTGCTTCTCCCAGCACACTAAGAAAGACTAAGGGGGTCATTCCAACCTTGGCCGTCGGTGTTAAAGCGGCGGCTAAACCGCCAACAGTCTGGCGGTAAAAAAAATGGAATTCCGACCCTGGCGGAAACCGCCAACAGAGACCGCCACTTCAACACACCGCCCGCCACGGCAGGACAAACAAACAGCGCGGCGGTCACCGCCAACAGACAGGCGAGAGTCAATGTACCGCCCACCCCATCACAACCTACCAATCTGCCACCTTTTCCGGGGCGGAAACCCCGCCGATAAAAACACGGCGGAAACAGCCATTTCTAACGGAAAACGCTCACCTCCATACACCCCACGAGGAATCTGGACAGCATGGAACCCGAACTCCACATCCTCCCAGCGATAGTCTTCCTGCTCCTCTACCAGGAGCACGAACGCCAGCACAGAAGAAAACGGTGAGTACTGCTCCTACGACACAGAGGAGGGGGGATGGAAAAAATTACGGGGACACACATACGTGACACACACACCCCCACCATCACCCACTACAACACACACATCAATGCATAGCAACAACTCAGAGTTACACCCCCCAAACTCCCTGGAAGAATGCAAAGACAAAAGGAAATGATTCTAAACATTGGAATATATTGTATCACTGGCTTAAAAAAATATCACACATCTAAAACCTTTATATACATAAATTTTAAAGTCGGTTCATTGTAGCAGGCATTGTCCGTGGACCACTGGGCCCAAATCACATGGGCAAAGCCCACACAGGATACGTGACTCCAACGGAGAGAACACTGCAGGGGCATCAGATAACAAAACAACAGGCACCTGAGGGGGAAGGGAAGGGGGGGCACCTCAGCCAGATGAGTCCACGACGCCAGATCCACGAGGGGCCTCCATGGCCACTGTTCCATCCTGGGGAGTGCAAAGCCACAGTCTCTCACGTCTCTCCAGTGGGTGGGTTGCCCACTGTTACATCCTGGGTAGTGCAAAGCCACAGTCTCACAAGTGGATAACAGTCTCCACTGGTTCTGGAGGGGGACTGGTGCCCAGAGTGCTTCGTGCAGCCCAGCCCGACACAGAGGCAGGCCTGCCCCTTCCGCCAATGGGCCAGCGGTGCTTGAGACGGCGGTGCCCTGTTCAGCGGTGCTTGAGAAGAAGGGCCCAGTTCAGTGGTGCTTGAGATGAAGGGCCCAGTTCAGCAGTGCTTGAGATGAAGGGCCCAGTTCAGCGGTGCTTGAGATGAAGGGCCCAGTTCAGCGGTGCTTGAGATGAAGGGCCCAGTTCAGCGGTGCTTGAGACGGCGGTGCCCAGTTCAGCGGTGCTTGAGACGGCGGTGCCCAGTGCAGCGGTGCTTGAGAAGAAGGGCCCAGTTCAGCGGTGCTTGAGATGAATGGCCCAGTTCAGCGGTGCTTGAGATGAAGGGCCCAGTTCAGCGGTGCTTGAGATGAAGGGCCCAGTTCAGCGGTGGTTGAGATGTAGGGCCCAGTTCAGCGGTGCTTGATACGGCGGTGCCCTGTTCAGCGGTGCTTGAGATGAAGGGCCCATTTCAGCGGTGCTTGAGATGAAGGGCCCAGTTCAGCGGTGCTTGAGACGGCGGTGCCCTGTTCAGCGGTGCTTGAGATGAAGGGCCCAGTTCAGCGGTGCTTGAGACGGCGGTGCCCAGTTCAGCGGTGCTTGAGACGGCAGTGCCCAGTGCAGCGGTGCTTGAGATGAAGGGCCCAGTTCAGCGGTGTTTGAGACGGCGGTGCCCTGTTCAGCGGTGCTTGAGATGAAGGGCCCAGTTCAGCGGTGCTTGAGGCAGCGGTGTCCTGTTCAGCGGTGCTTGAGATGAAGGGCCCAGTTCAGCGGTGCTTGAGATGAAGGGCCCAGTTCAGCGGTGCTTGAGACGGCGGTGCCCTGTTCAGCGGTGCTTGAGATGAAGGGCCCAGTTCGGCGGTGCTTGAGATGGCGGTGCCCAGTTCAGCGGTGCTTGAGACGGCGATGCCCAGTGCAGCGGTGCTTGAGATGAAGGGCCCAGTTCAGCGGTGCTTGAGACAGCAGTGCCCAGTTCAGCGGTGCTTGAGACGGCAGTGCCCAGTGCAGCGGTGCATCGGATGAGTGTCCAGCTCAGCGAATCCGGCCATGGCATGGAGGTCATTCGCCACCTGACCTGTGGCTGGCGGTGCCTTCCTGTCCATCTGTCGTGTGGCTGGCGGGGCCCTCCTGGGCTGCAGTACCGGGCCTGTGGGTGTCCTCCTGCCCACCTGGGATGGGGCTTGCGGGGCCCTCCTGGGCTGCAGTACCGGGCCTGTGGGTGTCCTCCTGCACATCTGGGATGGGGCTTGCGGGGCCCTCCTGGCCAGCTGGGCTGCTGGCGGACTTGTCGGGCGTGCTGCCCTTCCCAGCCTTCCCTGTTCGCCTGTGGCCCTTCCCCACCTTTGGCGGTGTGCCAGGTGGCACCACACTTCCTGCCGGAGCCATGGTAGGGATTTTGGTCCCTGGTGTCTTCGGCCTCTCGCGCCGGCCACTGACAATCTTCGGATGTTTTACCGGGGATGGGCTGGCCGTGCCTTGGCTCCTTAGTGAACTGGCTGCCCTTGAGGGTGGGGGACTCCACAGCCCATGGCACACTGTCATTACAGGTCCCGCTTTTGTGGTGGCTGAGGTGCTGACTGGAGTCCTATGAGATGGACGGGGTCGGGGAGTTGTTGGAAAGAGATCAAGTTTGGAAAGGAAAAGCAATTTAGGAAGAGAGGGACGGGTAGGTGTAGTGGGTATGGGAGTGGAGGAAGAGGTTGTAGTTGTAGGAGTCTTAAGTCTGGTGTCTTTGGGTGCAGGTGCTTGGGCTGGATGCTGTCGTGAGGTGGATGGCTGTTGGGTGGGTGGCTGCCTGCGTTTGTGTAGCTTGGAAGAGGGGGTCACAGACACAGTGGGAGAGGACACAGGGGACGCGTAAATGGTAGTGGGGGTGGTGACTGCACGTGTGCTGGGGGTTCTGGTGGGTGTGCTGGTGATGGACGTAGTGGCTGAAGATGTTGTGCATGCAGGTGTGAGTGGAGACATGACAGGGAGGGGGGAGGGAGGAGGGAGACGAAGAGGAGGGGGACACAGTGGAGGCAGTGGATGTTGGTATGTCTGTATGTGGATGTTGCTTGTGTGAATGCTTGTGTGATGTGTGGTGCTTATGTCTGGATGAGCTTCCCTTGGGTGTTGAGGTGTGTGCAGGCTGGTCTGATGATGTGTCTGGGATAGGCAGAGGTACAGGTGATAGGGTATGGGTGGAGGAAGTTGGAGGGGGGAGGCTAGAGACAGGGACAATTGCTGCCATCAGTGCTGAGGCCAGAGTCTGGAACGATCGCTGATGGGCAGCCTGACCAGAATGAATGCCCTCCAGGTATGCATTACTCTGGTGCACCTCCCTTTCTACACCCTGGATGGCATTCAAAAGGGTAGACTGCCCAACAATGAGCGTCCTCAGAAGGTCAATGACCTCCTCACTGAGGGCAGCAGGGGTGACAGGGACAGGACCTGAGGTGCCTGGGGCGAAGGAGATGCCCACCTTCCTGGGTGAGCGGGCACGGGGCAAACGCTGAGGGGCTGCTGGGAGGGCGGTGCTGGTGCGCTGGGTGGCGGCTGTACCTGTTGGTGCGGGGGGCACGGATGTTGCCGCCACCACAAGGGAGCTCCCTTCAGAGGACGAGTCTGTGTCACTAATGTCTGCACGAGTCCCCGCTGTGGAGCTCCCCTCGCCCTCCGTACCACTGGTGTATTCAGAATCTGTTACATGGCCCTCCAGGGCCATGTGGGATGCAGCTCCCTCGTGCTCCGATGCCACTTCTCCTCCGCCTGATGATGCTAATGCACACATAAACAGGAAGACCACAAAAAAGGGGGGGGGGAATAAAGACATGTTGAGTGCATGCATTGGCGACACCCTTGGCGGAGAGGACAGACACAGAAGCCCCCTGCACTACGCCGCGCACTTGGGGTCCACTACTCAATCCGTGGGACATGGCCTACAAGCCTATGGACGACAAATGCACACATAGATGACACAGGGCCATGGATAACTGTACTTGGCACCCTACAGAGGTGGGGGGTGGGGGCACAGGGCCATGCCTTACGGAGGGGCCTAGCCTACAGAAATCGCCCTGGCCTAGGGATACCCACAGCCCTCCTCCCCCACCCAGACACCTCCACTGCGCGCAAAGTCAGCAGAATGAGGTTGTACTCACCCCCTTGTGTCTGCTGTGATGTCCTCACGCGCCCATCCAAATCGGGGTAGGCCACCGCCAGGATCCGGGACATCTGTGGGGTCAAAGTACGAATGGCACCCCTCCCACGTTGGGAGGCCATCCCCAGCTGAGCCTCCGCCGTCTTCCTGCTCCAGCGTCGGATGTCCTCCCATCTCTTCCTGCAGTGGGTGCCCCATCTCTGGGGGACCCCCTGGGCCCGGACGTCCTTGGCGATGGCACGCCAAATGTCTATCTTCTGGTGGGCACTGACCTATGTGAAATGTACAGGGGGAGAAAAAGAGTCATCACCTTCTGCACCCTCAATGTGAGTGGCCCCCCATCCCTACCCTTGCCATGTGGCACATCCTGTCATCCGTCGTCTGATGCATGCCTCATTCGCTCCCCTCCCCACCATCTTTCATCCACCCGACTCAACACAGGCATTGGCCACAAAGCATGGTCCCAGTGTACTTACCTGTTGGTCTGGAGGACCGTAGAGTAGCGCATACTGGGGGAGTACCCCATCCACGAGTTTCTCCAATTCCTGAGCAGTGAAGGCAGGGGCCCTTTCCCCAGTCGCATGAGCCATTGTCTCTTCCAGACCGAGGTCACAGCAGCACTTGCAGTGTAGGTCCTCTCCTGTCGAAGATCAGGTATCGAGTGATTAAGCAGATAGAAAATGGCGGTCACGCCCGCGGCGGTGCGTACCACGGCGGTGCGTACCGCGACCGCCAGCGCACATCCTCATTGGCTCCTGAGACCCATAGGGTTCAATGTTAACTGTGAGAAAACAGGGCTGATTGCAGAGGCCCCATAACTTTTTGCCCCCATTTTCCACTTTTTGCTGGTGTTTTCCTGACTTTAAAGGTGCCCTGGGTACTGCTAACCAGTCCCAGGGCCTGTGCTCTGTGTAAAATGGATATGCAAATTAGGCTAATTATAAGTGGCTAAGTTAACCTACCTATAAGTCCCTAGTATATGGTAGGGCATGTAGGTTTAGGGACCACAGCATAGGTGGTGCACACCTAGGTGCATTGCTGAGGTGCCCAGTGTCATTTTAAAAGCAAGCCTGCCTTGCTGGCTGCTTTTAAATTAAAGTTATATGCAAATTCGACTTTGGAATTAAAGGTACTTCCAAAGTCTTAAACTACCTTATTTTTACATATAAGTCACCCCTAATGTGTGCCCTATGTGCCCCTAGGGCTGGGTGCCATGTAACTATAAGCAGGGACTTTATAAAAATAGATTTATAAGCCCTGGTGAGGTAAAAACAGCCAAATTTGTTTTTCCCTCATTGAAGTAAATGGCCTTCATAGGCTAGAATGGGCAGACTTTATTTTAAATTTTAAAGTCTCCTTAAATGTTGCATACCAAGAATTTGGTATCAAATTAATTGTTGTAATAAATCCTACAACTTCCAGTTGCTGGATTTAATATAACTAGTTCAGGTAAAAAGTTTAGACTTTACCTAAAAAGTTGCCAATTTCAGCTCTGCATTGTTTTTGCTGCTGTGCTCTGATTGGCCAGCCTGCAGCAGCTTCTGCCAGGCTGCCTTGATGAGGTGTGAAGTGGCCAAGCTTCACACAAAGGAATGTGCTTGGGGGAGAGAATCTCCCCTCAGCAGATGGTGAGGCAGGAAGGGGGAGGGCTGCCAAACTGGTCTTCAAAGGCAGAGAAGGACATTTGCAGCACCCAGCAACACCCCCACATCCTGCAACCCCAGACAGCTAGGTGCCCCCTTGATTAGATTAGGAGAGGACAGGAGAGGGGTGTGTTTATGATTTTTAGCCACACCAGTGGGTGGGCTCAGCCAGATGTAACCTCCAAAAATCAGATTCATCCATGTTGGATTTTTAGAGACTGTTGCCTTCTGGGATGGATTTTTGCCACACTTCCCAGGAAGTGGTCATCACAGGGGGACGACCCTGTCCCTGATTGGAGAACCAGGGCCCCCCTGCTTTTCACCAAGGAGCAAGGATAAAACTGGCAGACCTGCACCCACACCTCAGATCCCCTCCAGAATTCAACAAGAAAGGAACTAAAGAAGAAGAAGGACTGCCCTGCTGGACCCCTGGCCTGCACCTGGACCCTGCACTCAGAAGGACTGCACCAGCTGCACACTTGGGCTTCACCACAAGAAGGACTTTGCCTGGCTTCAACTGGTTCAAGGAGGGACTCCCTGTTTGCTACAGGTGAAAAATTGCTAAACCAGAGTCCCCTGCACCAACTCCTGAAGAAAGCGACCAGCTGACCACTGTCCAGTGGCCAAAAAGGAGTTTGCGCCAGGTGCATTCTGGGAGTTGAAGTCCGCACCCCCCAAGGACCATCACAGAACTTCTGGACCCTTGGGGTGAGCTGTGGACCCCAAAAGAACCTTAAAAGAACATCTGGGTGAAGCCCCAGAAGTTTGGAAAAGATTTGAGAATTTTTGGAAAAAAGCTCCAGAGAGGGACCGACCCGCCGCGGAAATTCTAGCCGGCTTGCCTCAACCGCGACCCGGCCTGACTTCGTGGTTCGTCCCGGTAAAGAAAAACATCCAAAAAAGAGACTAAGTCTGAACGTAAAAAGTTGACCGGGACCTCCCAGCCATCGTATCCGAGAAGGGCTCCATGGACGTCGGATCAAGATCCAGGTTTACCCCGGTCGAAGGATTTTCATCTCGAAAAAACGACTAAGTCCGAAGGTAAAAGTCTCCACCGAGGAAACCCACATCGCGTATCCAGACAAGGGCTCCAGGAGGTCGGATTCATCTGGCAGGTTCGTCCCGGTGAAGAAAAACTTCAAAATAAAGACTAAGTCAGAAGGTAACTTTTTAACCAAGGCCTCCCGCGACCTGTAGCCGAGCAGGGCTCCATCGCGGTCGGCCTGAAAGTTTGACTTTGCCCCGGTCGAGGTGCAACCAGATGACCCGATTGGCGCTTTTTGTTTCTAAGCGCTAGAAAAGTAATAATTCTTTAAAAATTCATATCTCCGGTTCCCCTGAACCGATTTTAATCGTTTTTGTGTCATTTTAAAGATAAAAATATAAACTATTTTTATAAATTGGTTTTGGATTTTTAAACTGTTTCCTGTGTTTTATTTAATTACTGTTTTGTGATATTTGAATGCTTTACACTTTGTCTCCTAAGTTAAGCCTTGACGCTCGTTGCCAAGCTACCAAGGGTTGAGCTGGGATTAATTTACTGAGACCTAACTGTACCTACGTGGAGGTTAGTGGCTTGTTGCTAGGTGTAGGTACCTACCTGCCCTACCAATAACCCATTTCCCAACATAAATGCTGCTTTGCGCCGCGGTCTTCGACCGCCTACCGCCACGGTGTGCCACACCAGCGCATTGACCTCACATCCCATTGTCACACTTCACAGGTCAGGCAGCCGCCATTTCAAGGGCCCACATGGCTTACTTTTAACTGCGTCACACATACCCAGGCCTTGCATCAACACTCCTACAAACCATTCAATGCATTGGGAATTGTGTTTTGTGCAAACTGTGGTTACGTACCTGTGGGCTGATTGACTCTGTGCTCGCTGTTGCCCTACATAGGCACCGTCCGCTGGTACATGCGAGGAGATGGAGGAATCTTCCCGTGTACAGACCGCTGGTAGACCTGTCGACAATGGAGGAAAGACATGTCATACTGACATAAAGGCTTGACCGAGCCACTATTCAGGAACTGTGTGCCCAGCTAGAGCCAGACCTGATGTCACCCATCCGCCAACCCACAGGGATCCCCCCTCTAGTGCAGGTGCTGTCAGTACTCCATTTCTTTGCAAGTGGGTCATTTCAAACAACAGTGGCCATATCATCAGGGATGTCCCAGCCTATGTTTTCCAAGGTGTTGTCCAGAGTGTTGTCTGCCCTTCTGAAATACATGCAGAGCTACATTGTTTTCCCTGAGGTGGGGGATTTGGCTACAGTGAAGGGTGATTTCTATGCCCTTGGACATATCCCCAACATCATAGGTGCCATTGATGGGACCCATGTGGCTTTGGTTCCCCCCCACAGGAGTGAACAGGTGTACAGAAACAGGAAGAGTTATCATTCGATGAATGTACAGATGGTGTGTTTGGCAGACCAGTACATCTCCCATGTTAAGGCCAAGTTCCCTGGCTCTGTGCATGACGCCTACATCATGCAGAATAGCAGCATTCCTTACGTGATGGGTCAACTCCAGAGGCACCGTGTGTGGCTAATTGGTGACTCTGGTTACCCCAACCTGTCCTGGCTACTGACCCCAGTGAGGAATCCCCGGACAAGGGCAGAGGAACGGTACAATGAGGCCCATGGGAGAACTAGGAGGGTGATCGAGCAGACCTTCGGCCTTCTGAAGGCCAGGTCCTGCTGCCTCCATATGACAGGTGGATCCCTATTGTACTCACCAAAGAAGGTGTGCCAGATCATTGTGGCCTGCTGTATGCTTCACAACCTGGCTTTGCGACGCCAGGTGCCTTTTCTGCAGGAGGATGGTCCAGATGGTGGTGTTGTAGCAGCTGTGGAGCCTGTGGAGAGTGAAGAAGAGGAAGCCGAAGAGGACGACATAGACAACAGGAACACAGTAATACAGCAGTATTTTCAATGACACACAGGTAAGAGTCCAACCCGTCATATTACATATACTTAACCCCTACTACCTCTCTACTGTCTGACCTTTTCCCCCTGTGTATGGAAACTGAGTTGTGACTTTCCCTTCCAATTTCAGAGATGAGGGCCATACTGCGTGACATCTGCTTTATTTCCCCATGGACTACAGCTGTGTGACGGTGGTATATTGGCATCACAATGTAAATATGCATTTTGGGACGGTAATGTCTAATACATTAGTACAAAATCACAGCCAGACTCCTGATTGTTTTGTCGAATAACTGTTTATTTCAGTGTCCTATATTGGTGGGTGGTTGCAAGTCGGTGAGGGGTGATGGTGGAGGATTGTCCATGGCAGAGTCCAGACTATTAGTCTCACAGGTGCAATGTCCAAATGCCTGTGGAAAGTGGAGCATGGGCAGTATGAGAATGGACAGGGTGTCAATGTGGGACAGTGGGATGACAATCAGGGAGGTATCCTTTCCTGGCGGGGGTCTTGGCATCTTACTCTGTCTTCTTCCTGGATCTCAGGGCCCGCTTGCGGGGTGGTTCTGCTTCTGCAGGGGGTGGGGTGCTGGTGGCCTGTTGGTCCTGTGGCGGGGCCTCCTGGCCCTTTGTCCTGCCACAGTGTCCCGCAATGTGGTGACTACCTGATTCAGAGCCCCTACAATGGTGCCCATGGCGGCAGTGATGTTTCGTAGTTCCTCCCTGAACCCCAAATACTGTTCCTCCTGCAGAAGCTGGATCTCCTGAAACCTGGCCAGGACCGTCGCCATCGTCTCCTGGGAGTGGTGGTAGGCTCCCATGATGGAGGAGAGGGCCTTGTGGAGAGTGGGTTCCCTGGGCCTGTCCCCCCCCTGTCGCACAGCAGCCCTCCCAGTTCCCCTGTTTCCCTGTGCCTCTGTCCCCTGGACCGTGTGCCCACTACCACTGCCCCCAGGTCCCTGTTGTTGTTGGGGTGGGGGGTTAACCTGGGTGCCCTGTAGTGGTGGACACACCGCTGATTGACGTGTCCTGGGGACTGAGGGACGGGCCCGCTGGGTGGGTACTGTGCTGGTGTTGCCAGAGGGGGGAAGGTCTGCTATGGGCTGTGGCTGTCTGAGGGGAACCGACTGTCCCGAGGTCCCCGATGGGCCGGGCTGGTCATCTAGATCCAGGTCGACAGAGGTGCTGTCCTCACTGTGGGCCTCTTCTGGGGGTGGAGTGGACATTTGTGGACCCTCCTGCGCGGTGACGTGGCGTTCGGGTCCTGCAGGGGTATAAAGGTATGGTTATTGCATTTGTGTGTGCCATAGCGTGTAATGGGTGGGTGCCCTTGTACCCCAGTGCTGGCATTCCCGTGTGGGGGCTTTTGTGACAGTGATTTGGTGGGGGATGGGTATGTGCAGTGGGCAAGCTTTGGTGATGGGTGTCCATGCTTTGTGGTCGCATGCAGGGCTTGGTGTTGGGATGGGTGGGCTGTGATGTGGAGACATTTGCAAGGAGCAGGATGTGATGGGGGTGAGGGTGGGGGTATGAGTTGGCATGCTGGTGGGGTGGGGGGGATGAAGTAGTGAAGATGAGACTTACCAGAGTCCATTCCTCCGCCTACTCCTGCAAGGCCCTCAGAATGCAGGATCGCCAAGACTTGCTCTTCCCATGTTGTAAATTCTGGGGGAGGAGGTGGTGGTCCGCCGCCAGTCCGCTGCACCGCGATGTTGTGCCTGGATACCATTGAACGCACCTTCCCCCGTAGGTCGTTCCACTGCTTCCTGATGTCGTCCCTATTTCTTGGGTGCTGTCCCACAGCGTTGACCCTATCGACTGTTCTGCTCCATAGCTCCATCTTTCTGGCAATGGTGGTGTGCTGCACCTGTGTCCCGAAGAGCTGTGGCTCTACCCGTACAATTTCCTCCACCATGACCCTGAGTTCATCCTCGGAGAACCTGGGGTGTCTTTGCGGTGCCATGGGGTGGTGTGGGTGATGTGTGGGGTGGATTGTGTGGTGATGTGTATTGGTGTGTTGTGTGAAGTACGTGGAAATATTGCTGGGTGAAAGTAAAATGCGCGTCTGGGTGCTCAGTTCTCTTTTTCTCAGTGCGTGGTCCCGATTCTGTAGAAGTGGGTGTTTGTGGGTGATGTGGGTGTGTGTTTTATATTGTATTGGGTGTGTGGGAGTGGTGTGTGTATGTGTATCAGGTGTGTGTATTTCAAATTGTCCAATGTGGATGTGTTTTGTAAATGTGTGTGTATTTTGAGCGCGGCGGTGTGTACCGCCAATGGATTACCGCGGTTGAAAGACCGCCGCGTGGATTCGTGGGTGGTGATAGTGTGGGCGTATTTCTGTTGGCGTGACGGTGGGGGTTTGGTCATCACCAGTTTCTCGCTGGCCTTTGGTGTGGCGGACTTTTGTGGATGTCTGCATTTTGGCGGTTTGCCTGTTGTGGGTCAGATTGACCGTGGCGGTTTACCGCGGCCGCGGCGGTATGTTGGCGGTCTTCTGACAGCGGTAAGCGGCTTTTACCGCCAAGGTTGGAATGACCACCTATGTGTGTTGATAAGGGTGTGCCCTTCCTGTTTTAACTTGTTAATGAAGAAAATGTGTCATAAGGACACTGAGCACCATCGTAAGAGAAGGCATGAGGATGAGGCCAGGGAATATGATGCTATTGAAATTACACCTGTCCATCAGGATGATTAAACTGTCAATGAGTGTTTTCATTGGGTATCAGAGGGCGGAATGTGGAATCACGTTCTCCTGGATCCATTTGGACCTAGTAGACCCTGTGATACACAATGAAAATACAGGCCTGTTTCTGTTGAACACATTACAATGTTGAATTAACTAGGCCTTGAAGAAATGTCTATTGTGCTTGAAACGCATTATGTTGCAAGGCTTGCTAAACTGACAGCCATCACAAGACACCACCGCATGCTAGCTTGCGAAATCCTCACTGCAAAAAGTACTAACGTATGCACTTATGGTTCCTCTGTTTCCACATATAGATGTATCACAAGACATTTGATTCAGAGGACACTGTGCAAGCTTCTTGTCCATGATTCTAACCCTTATATGGAGCATCACGTGTGCTATATAGAAAAAAAGTTAATCATACAACATTATCAAGAACCAATGAAATGTGTTAATGTGTCTGCGGTTTAATGCTATAAAAAATCATGCATTACTTCCTTGTGCAGACTGTTCGAGCTGGATTTTGCCCGCTCAGTCTCCATGTACATGTATTTCTTATTATGTCTTATTAGTTCTTATTAAAAGTAATCTAAGGAAGAGCGTCTGGTCTCGGTTTGTTTCATGAATTGTCTGGATCTGAAATACTCCGACTTGGCTTCAACAGTATTTGTATTCTTAATTAAAATTAAATTGATGTATTTACAATGTTTGTGTAATTAATATAGGGGCATATTTACAAACCACCTGTGCTGCTGGTAAATCACTTTTTATGATGCTCTGACAGTGCAGAGTGCAGACACATATCTACGAGGCCACACAAAGCCACTTTGTCTGCCTTTCCATGACCTCATAGATAGGGCACAGGGCAATGCAGCACAAGTCATTGCGTTGCTTAGACTTTGTCAGGGAGCGTTCCATTGGTATTGCAGTGGGTTTTCCTATGCAATACCCGTGGGTTTTGATGCATTCCCAGATTTACAAGGACATGTAAACTTGGGAATGCATCAAAACCGTACGCCCACCGAAGGGAGGCATAATGAGTAGAAATATCTTTACTTCTCCTTCTTTTTTCCTCCTTCTATGTGTGCTGCATTCTAAAGCACACATAGAAAACGGAAAATGCCTCCATTGATTGTTTTTGTGCAGGAAGGTGCCCCTTGCTGCATGAAAACAATCCTGTCTGCAACGCACCATGGTTCAAGGGTGCCTGCGTTAGTACTAGGCCCCAAATTGTGCACCATCTCTGGCTGAAAGGAAAGGACAGTAATGCACCGTATCTCGTAAATACGGTGTATTCCTGCCCGTTCTAATTGGTGTAGGGCAGTGCAGCAAAAAGACTTACAGCACTGCCCTATGGCAATTCATTGTAAATTTTTAATACATGTTGTTGGAGGTAATGCAATTTATAAAAATGAGTTAACTTAAATTCCCAATAATAATGTTGTTTCACTCTGTACATAGACACACACACACACGCCACACACACTACACAGTGGTGGTCATCACTGTCTAGTTATGGTTAGAAGTGAGTGCCATAGAACTTTAGTGCCAGTTAATGAATGTTCACGAAACCTTCCAACACAAACATACATCTACCCTATCTCCTTCCTGGTAAGTTTTGAGGTGATCTTTCAGGCAGTAGCTGAAAAAAAGGGCAGTCCCAAAATGTGTTTTCACATACAATTTTCCATAGGAATTTAAGATAACTCCACAGCCAAATCGGCAGAGCAGAATCACAGCAAATTTGGTAGAAGGCTAAATTGTTACTCAAAACTCGTGCTTTTTATAATGTGCTGTGAATCTGTTTAGCTGTTTTATGAATGCTCAATTGACAATTACACTGATAGACATTCAAATGATAAGATTGATAATGAATGCATAGTATGAGGATTATTTAATTAATTTTAATGTAGTGACAAACCCAATAGGTCTTCCTAAATACTGATATAGTGACCACTCAACAAAATTAGTAGGCCTGCCTTATATAAAAAGATATCCCTTTGTGTTGTGATGTTGCATCTTCAGGGGAATAGCTTGGTCAGTAAGATTGAGAGGAAGGAGTGAGCTTTAGATTTTCTGACAACTAGGCTGGCATGTCATGCTTAAACACATCATATGACAAGTGGGGTGCATGAGCGTATCATAAGGGATAGTGGAAAGGGAAAAGAATGTGGTTTGGTAGAAGTCTTTAGAACGAATACACAATATTCTGTAAAATAACCAATTTGTTTGAGGACTTTCACACAGTGTGTTTCTTGTCTGCGTGTATGTAAAAATACCTGCTGAAATTTGACTGATATCTCCAAATGCCCAACAGAAAGCAGCCAACTATTTATAAAAAATACATTTATTAGGGTAGTCTAACACCCCAAACACACCCCTGAAGCTATGCCCCCGTATAAATATATATATATATAAATATATATATATATATATATACACATATATATATATATATATATATATATATATATATATATATATATATAGATATATATAGATATATATCTATCTATATATATATATATATATATATATATATGTGTGTGGAGGGTATAGTGATTGTGGGGTTCCAGACCCATAAAGAGGCCAAATGTGATTACGTAAAGCATAATGGTCGTATTTAGTATTGTGTATGCAATAAATGCACTTTTCCTTTTAACACGAAAGATCACAGACTAAACAATAACTCCTGCAAGATCAGCAAAGCAATTTAAAAAATGGTGTGGGTGCCCCTTGGTACTGGCTGCCCATGAGTGGTTGGGTACAACCAAGGCAAAGCTGTGCATGGCTTTGACATAGATAGTAGGGGAGTTGGCACAGCTAGAAATGATAACAAAATCTTATTGTATGTAAAGAAAAATGTAGAAATTCACTGAAAAAAACAAAAAAACAAAGGTTAAATTAACATTATAGTTAGGTATGGTGATAATATCTTACCAGATGTTAAAAATAATCCCTGGAAATAAACCCCCAAAATATATAATTTTAAACATTATAAAGTAACATTATAGTTAAGTGAAAATGTCAGTTAAAATGTAATATTTTCAATTTTAAAAAAACATTGAAATTCAACAATTAAAGTTTACTGACTGTTGGACCTGGCCCTTTATACAGGGTCATTCCCCAAACCTTTTGCCTTCCTCCTCCTATTTTTTCTGACCCTTTTTGCTGATGTTATGACTCTGGTCACTTCATCACTGCCGATCAGTGTTAAAGTACAAGTGCTCTCCCTTGTAAACTTGGTAAGGTTGGCTTATACCAGATTGGCACATTTAGTTTACCTTCAAGTCCATTGTATAGTGGTATCCCTATACCGTGGACCTATAAATTAAATGCCCCTTCTCCCCCCTTTTGTGGAGACTGCAAAATGACTATAAGTATAGGGGACTTTCCCCTACTATTTTAGACATTAATGGACTACTGACTTGGACACAGAATGCTGCTGGAAGGACTCACCAGGAACCACTGTGGACTGCTGCTGTTGTGCTGACCTATGACCTGGTGGGTCACTAGGCAGTATCACCACAGTCTACAACCCATGTGCTGGCCTGTTTGTTGGGCCTTGCAGCCCTGTGCTCCCTCCTTTCTGTCTCCAGGGGCTGGGTGCTGTGACCGCTGTTCCCCCTGCAATCTCCTTTCTGAAGTTGCTGAAAGGGCCCTGGATTTACAATTGCCCCATCAGTAAAAGCTTTTCTTGCTCTTGTCGTTTTGGTGCTGAAAAGGTGCCCCTGAATCATGGAGAAGGTGCCCCCTCCTTGGCGGTAGGGGAGTGAGGATTCGCCCGTTGGCAGGCTCTGGCGAGCACGGACCAGGGTGCTCTGTCTAGTGCCCCGGGGGGGAGAAGCGATGTCAGGAGTGCCCTCGGCAGGCATCCCCTTCAGGGGGAATCACTGCAGCAGCCGGGGATGACAGAGGAGATGCACTTATGTACCACATCGGGTGTGGGAGCCTCAGCCTGAAGAATGAGCGGGCCAGGAGGGCCACACCGAGATGCCCAGGAGGCCCTGGAGGGTCCCAGACTTACATCTTCCAGCGCGAGCAGCTGGGAGAATCATATCGGCTGAGGCAGGTCAGTGGTCTGCCAGCCGAACGGGAGGATGGAGCATCACGCCCCTAGAACCTGAGGCTTGCTGTCTGGAGGCCGGCCCCTGGGAATCACAGAGGCACACCACAAAGGTGCTGCCCTCAGTCCATGAAGTGGTCTGGTGGTAGTTCGTGCCTAGAAGGGCTGCACCCGACAGATCCCAGTGGCCAAGTTCCTACCGCTGCAATGTGCAATTGTGGGCAGCGAGGTAGTGGGACGTAATTATGGTAGCAGGAGTGTAGGAGCTCCTGTGGGACCCGATTGTGCCACAGTCACTGCTTTCTCCCTAGAAGACTTGCAGGAGCACAATGCTCTCATATTAACGTGGCTGTGGGTGGTTCTGGCCACAATTGCTTTTTCATTCAAATGTTTTCCTCATGTAAGGTGCATTGTCAAATGGTCTATGCCACACAGGAATGTCTCACTTATTGTGCATACTTGATGATATTAAGGATATTTTTTTATGGCTTAGTGCACCTTTGATGACACCTGACTATTTATTATGTTGGAGGACTACCAGTAGTCTTTGTGTTTTTATTATGATTACTGCTGGCTTTTGCAGAGTACTAGTAACTGTGTGATGTTCTGACAACTGCTTGTGTAGCAGGGTATTACTGACAGGTTGTGTTTGGTCTAATTATGTTTTGTGCAATACAGTTTATTTTTCTGTAACTTAGCGTTGTGTTACCTTTGTGATGCATTTATTGCATCACATGTGTTGTGTGTGTTGTGTAATTGCTTTACACATTGCCTCTGGGTTAGGCCTGACTGCTTGTGCCAAGCTACCAAGGGGATGAGAAGGGGCATGTCTCTATGCATGTTCCCTGAGTTCAGTTAAGACCTGGCCCATCATGCCTTGGGACTCATGATAGACTCCCACCTAGACACCTAAACGCCTGTACTCACCCACCCAACAGACACCCAGCACACACATGGCTTCCACCCACGTACCAGCACCCAAGGCACCTACCAAGACACACCTCTCAATCACTTCCTCTCCCTCCACTTTCAAACGTTTTTCCCATGACCACCCTTGTGTTTCAAAAATAAGATTCCTTTATGAGTTTTTCCTGTCCCCTCCCACTGTCCCAGCCTGTGGTTCCCCAAGTTCCCAAAAGTGCCCAGTTACCCTCACCTAGTCCAGTCGTTCTACCTCTGAGTCCTCCCATGCCACCCTGTACTGCCCCAGCAAAAAATATAACCCCTCCAAAACCCAAGGCCAAGTGCCCTCCCCAAAGCCTAAAACAAAAGCCAAAGCCCAAGCCAAAGGACCCCCTTCCCAAACCCAAGCCCCCACCTCACACCCGACCGCTGAGGTGCCTGCCAGCACCATTGATGCCCCTGCCATGTGGAGGCCACTTTGCAGTCAGGAGTAAAGTTGGAGCCAAAGACTTTGCACAGTGTGCCTGGGGCACCAAAGACTTTTGGACTGGCCACTAGGCCTATGTGATACATAGTCTATTTTTCGGTTAACATATTTATTTCAATGTATCTGCACCACAGAACCATTGGAGTTGAGGGTAACAAACTTGTCCTGCCTTTCCTTCCACATGTATGCATTGTATTTGTGTGATTTGGTGTGTGTCTTCTGTGTATGTGATGTGTTTGTGTAGCAGCAGAGTTGTGTAGATGACTTATGCTATAGACTTGTTATGTTGTAGTATGATGGTATTGTGTGGCATTGTGTGGGCATCTGTGTGTGTAGGGATGCATCTGTGATGTGATTTGTGTGTTGGGTGGATGTGGCGTGTGATCACACATGTTGTTTGGCAGTGTTTTGGTTTGGATTGGTTGTGTGCTGTTGTTAGGTGTTGCTGCTACTATGTATTGTCCTGTGGAGGTGTGCGGTGTGCCTCTCTGCCAATGCATTTGTGTGGTTGCAATGTTGTTGTCATTGTATGACTCAGTGTTGTTGTGTATGAATGTGTTTGACAGTGGTGGTGGTATGTGTGTGGTGTGGTGTGAATGGCACATGTATGTTACCCATGGTGTGTGTTGTTTGTGTGTGAGTGTGTGTACATAGGTGTGTGTGTGTGTTGGCACAGGTGTTTGTTTGCGTGTGAGTGTGGCCATCGCTAGCTGTGCCCGGTGTGTGTTCTCGGTGGGTGTGTACTAATAGTCTTCCCTCCAGTGTGTGCTAGGTGGGTGTACTTATGGTCGTTGTCTTCATTGCCATCTTTGGTTCTTGAGTTATATGGCCTGCAGGAGCAGTGGGATATGCCTACAGCCAGCTGCGGCAGTCCATCCGCACTGGCGTTTATGGCGGTTTATTGGCCGTGTTCCACTCAGATCACCGCCATGGTCATGATACAGTGGTTTTGTCCACTGGCCTGGTGGTAGTGTGACCACCAAAGCCAGATTGGCGGTCCATGGACTGCCTAACTCATAATAACTACCTTAGTGACAATACTGGTGACATCACTGATGACATCTCAAATGATTCAAACATGAGAACAGCCCATCTCTTACCCTCCCATTTTGACTCCCAATCACCTTATGAGCCCAGAGATTTTAGCTTGTGAGAACAACTTCCTAAGACAAGTAAAAGAATTAGAAAAACTAAAAAGGCTATCAGCACCGCAACCAACAACTGACCGTATTACATGGGCACACTTACCATGGCAGACCCCCACTGCAGTCGGTCTGAACCATGGCGGTCCACGTTCGCCACAGTAATACACAACTGCATATTGGATTAATTTGAAAACAACACAGCTAACACACTTTACCACACAGGACACACCGGTAAAGATCACTATAAAATGAACCCCTTCACACACCACAGTCCTTCACATTTACACTGTAACACACAGAAACCAGAGCAACTTTTTTCTATAAAGAACAAACACTATGCACCACTTTTTTCAACATCCCATACGCACCTTTTTGCACTTCCCCTGTTGAGTAAGTCACTGTCACCTTTTATTTTGAGGATGAGTTAGGAGTCATGGTGGATGAAATCATAAGAGTAAAGCCAATTGTTTGGAGCACAAGTCCAGCATACTGTTCTCAGAGGGAAAATGGAAATGTGGGACAGGATCGTCGACAGAGTGAATGCTGTAGGCACAGCCCTGCGTACAAAGGAGGACATTAGGAAGAGATGGAGTGACCTCAGGGGCAAAGTACGTTCCCTGGTCTCAAGGCACCAGCAGCAGGCCAAGAATACTGGTGGTGGCCCTACTAGTGCCCCATTGCATCTCTTTCCCTGGGAGGAGAAGGTCTTGGCCATCCTGCATCCTGATTGCCTGACAGGAATACTTGAGGCAGTGGAGTCTAGTAAGTCACAACACTAAAAATGTCACCAAAATGCAATGTCATGCATGCTCATAGCTCCCCTTTTGCCACTTTTACTGTCACTCCACTCACCAGTCCAGTGTGCACCAGTCCAAAGACCTCTGTTCGGCAACTCACATATAAATTGTACTCACTTGGGGAAATGCCATTTGTATAGTGTGCATAGTACAGGGACTGACATGACTCCAACTCCCAGTAAGTACTGTTCTTAACATCGGACCAGTCAAATATCCTTGTTTCTTACCTATCAATTTAAGGATACACACCTAGAGAGATAACATTTGTCAAGTGTGTATAGTACAGGCACTGACATGACTACAACTCCCAGCAGGCACTGCTCCTGTAACTACAAACACTAGCACAGTGGTCACATGCTACAATACATCTATGAACTCTCAATTGAAGTGTACTCACCTTGGGGGAGAATATTAGTTTTGTGTGTGTAGTAGAAAGAGTGACCTGACTGCAACTCACAGGAGGCACTGTTTCAGCAACTCCAACAACCAGAACAGTGTTCACTTGTTCAAAGAATGCTGTCTGACAACTCACAATGTACATTTTCTCATCTGGGAGGATACCATTTGTCAAATGTGGGAAGTAGAGGGAGTGACATGACTACTAAGGCCAAGAAGGCCCTGTGCCTGTAAAACCAACCATCAGCCCAGTGCCCTCTTGCCCAAATACCATTGTTTGTGAACTCTCAATTGAAGTGGACTCACCTGGGAGTGTAACATTTGTATAATGTGTGTATTACAGGGAGTTACATGACAGCAACTCCCAGCGGCCCTGCTGTCTATAACTCCAAAGACTAGCAAAGGGCTCACTTGCCAAAATACCCCTATTTGTAATCTCTCTAATGTTCTTCATTCACTTGGGAATATTCCATTTGTCAAGTGTTGGGAACTAGATGGAGTGCCATGACTGCAACTCCCAGCAGGCCCTGTATCTGTAACTCCAAACACCAGCACTGTGTACTCTTGGCTAAGGACCCATGTGTCTTAACACTCAATTGAAGTCTACTTACCTGGGTGGATACCATTTGTATGGTGTGTGTAGTACAAGGAGTTCATGACTGCAACTTCCAGCAAGTCCTGTTTCTGTAACTCCAAACACCAGCACAGTGGTCACTTGCCCAAAGGCCCGTGTTTGTCAACTCACAAATGAAGTATACTGACCTGGGGGGAGAGCATTAAAAAAGTATGTGAATTAGATGGAATGACCTCACTGCAACTCACAGGAGCCACTGTATCAGGGATGATACCATATGCATAGTGTGTGTAGTAGAGGGAATGACATGACTCCTAAGGCCTTGAGGGTCTGTCACTGTTACTTCACTCACTAGCCCAGAGTCCTCTCCTCCGAAGACTCCTGTTTGTCAACTCACAAATGAAGTGTGCTCACCTAGGGGATAACATTTGGAAAGTGTGTGTAGTACAGGGACTGACATGACTGCTAAGGCCTGTGACTCCAAACACCAGATCAGTGTTCTTTTATCTAAAGACCCCTGTATGTCAACTCCCAAATGAAGATTTTCACCTGGGGGGATAATATTTGTCAAGTGTGTGTAGTAGAGAGAGTAACATGATGCCAACTTCCAGCAGGCCCTATTTCTGTAACTAAAAATACCAGCCCACTGTTCTCTTGTCCAAAGACCCCTGTGTCTTAACTCTCAATTGAAGTATACTCATTCTGAAAGGATGATGGTTGTATAGTGTGGGTAGTGAATAGTGAGTTGCATGACTGCTAAGGCCATGAGGTACTGTTTCACTATCTCAAAACACCAGTCCAGTTTTCAGTTCTCCAAATACCCTTCTTTGGAAACTTACAAATGAAGTGTACTCACCTCTGGGGATGACATTTATCAAATGTATGAAGTAGAGGGAGTGACATGACTGCTGATGTACTGTTTCTCTAACTCCAAATGCCAGGCCAGTGCTCACTTGTCCAAATACAGTTGCCTGCTAACTCTCAATTGGAGTTTACTCTTCTGTGATTGACCAAGATACAGATCATGCCCAAGTCTAAGATGTGTCTGGCCACCTAGCTCCACTTTGACCAGCTAACCCAAGATGAAACTTTTGAGGACAGGAAGGACACTTTACCCATTGTGCAAAAGAATGATCCGAAAGGCCTTAAGATGCATTGCCAGAATGGTATTGGCATCAGACACTTTCACAATGCACTGACTACAGGATGACTGCAGTCACATATACAACAAACTCCTGGGTCTGCCTGCATCAAAATCAACTAGGCGTCAAATTGATCTAAGACATATCTTGCATAGCCACTGTTTTGCCTGCACCTGTGGCAAAATTGCATTCTCAGGCCATCCTTCTAAGTGCTATGATCTGCACATTTTAGCAGCTGCTTTACTTAAATGGAATTGGCATGCTTCACAAATGTCTGTTTAATACAATCAATATCATAGGTACTTGCCACAATCGAATTAGCTGCAAAATAACTTTGTACAAGGTCTATACTTAGTGTAACACTAAATTGTTGGAGGTAGATGTCACAATCCAACCAGTAAAATTGTATCTTTCACATCAACAGGTCGAGCTGCCACTGGGCACACAGAAGCCACAGAAGAGACTGCACTACCCCGCTGGATGAAACCCTCAGTGAAGAAGACACTCCTGGACATCTGGACATAAAAGACAGTTCTGGTCCATCTGGGCAATCTGGCTAGACACCAACAGTAAGCCTCACTGTGGCCACATCAATACCTCCTAGCCTGGTTGCCTTAGCATCACAGGCAAAAATTCACCCCCCAACATGTGTACCAAGCACAGTGCCTACAATCTTGTTTCCCTCAGTCCTGGATCCTGAGTTTCAGCGCAACACTTCCAACAATGAGTTTCCAGGAACCAGTGGGAGAGGGCACCCTGCTGGAAGGGCATAGTCCTGTGGGGGTAGGGTTCATGGGAGGGAGGCTGTGGGCTAGCGGGGTGAGGCTACTGGGAGCTACTCCTAGCCAGGACACCATCAGCCACATCTTGAGGGTTTATCATGAGTCCCAAGGCATGATGGGCCAGGTCTTTACTGAACTCAGGGAACATGCATGGAGACATGCAAGAGCAGATGGAGGCCCACAATATCAACATGACCTCCCTAACAGGGGTCATGAGGGACATTAACACAGTCCTGAGCAGGACTTTTCCAAACCAATCTTCCCCTCCCTTTGGCTCATCAACACCAGGCGCATCTCCATTGCTGCTAGGCAGTGGAAGGGAAGCCCTGCCAGTGGAAGAACCTGCCTCAAACACCACTGGCTCTGTAGCAGCAGATCCCCACCCACCACCACACAAGTGGAGGCTTCTGCCAAAGAATCAAGGAGGTGCGGATAGCAAGACACCCACCACTGCCAGCAAGTGAACTCTTCCTCAAGGAACTCCTCTGTGTGCCACACCTTCACTCTGTTTACTGACCCTGAACAACCTACCAGTTCCAATGGGAGGGGTATACTGGACTTTGGACTCCCAATGGTGTGGCATCTATTCCAATGATTTCATTCACCATGACTGATACCTTCACTTAAAAAAAAAATCAAAATAGTACGTACTGCATCGGTACTGTTATAAAATCACCCATCACAAACGTATTGTCTACTTGCTTAATTTCAACATTTTGCTATGTAGAGACCTAAGACCATGTGAACCATATAAGGAACACATAACTTACTTCTGGAAGGAGGGATATGATACAGGTACACAGTGTGCTTCTCAGGATTACAATTGTTATACACAAACACATATGTACAAGTGACCAAACATTTTATTCCAGTGTAAAGCACATAGGCTGTCCATATGTCTGGACTTTTTGACAAAAGAATGTGTGAATCATAGTGAGTCAAAGTACATATTCCAGGGTACAGCCCCCCCAGACAATGGAAGGGAGGGGTTTGTCAGACATTGTCATGTGGAAGAGGCAAATATTAAAGTGGATGATGTCAGCAGCTTAAGCCTTATCATATACCACACCAAAATAATCCAACATCACATAATCCAAGATACAGACAGATGGCAGTACAAAAGTCCCTGATCACAGGCCCATCATAAACTAATGACCATGCATCTGGTGGTATGACACAAACATATGTCAGTGTTGTGGAACAGACACTGTGGCCTGCAATGATGAAACATATCTACAGCTACATACAGATCATGCCAGAATAGTGTTTAGCCAATGTGAATGTTGAATGACTTGCTCACAATCAAAGACTTCATATTTCATGCCCACATAATGATACACATGATGCAATCTGCCCAACACAGCACACAAAACAAGTCCAATGTGCACTTCTGACCTCCCACCCAAACACTGTGCAAGCTGCCTTGGCACAGATCTCATAGACCACAAATCTGTGACATGCATTACCTGAAACAATCAATGTCTACTTTGTATGGCTGAACAGCATCAGATACCTGACACTGTCACAACTATAAAATGCCCACATGAGGATTTCATGGTGAAGGTACCTGTAGAAAGACAAGACAAGTGTATATACTTGAAAACATACCTATTACACAAATCACATAGCAAGCAACTAGAAATGTAATTATGGTGCAAGGAAACCAACACAAACAAAGCAACATCATCAAGGTAGGGATATGTCAAAAGATAACTCTTCAAGGAGCCTTTGGCTGAATATTGCAGAGTATCAGCCCCCTAGTTGTTGCTAAAACACTCAACTCCACACACTCTCATATCTACAGTTCATTCTACAGTCACAGTCATTACACCACATGACTTACACTCATGAAAAGTAGCTGTTGATGAGATCTTAATACATGTCAGGTCCTTCCTCTTCACAACTGTCATCCTCATGTGGCATTTCAGGATTCTCACCCGGTGACACTGCAGATCCCTCCCTCTGGGATGTATGAATATTCCTCGGCAAGGTGATGTTGTGAAGCATGGAGCAGGCCACAGTGATGTGACACACTTTTCTGGGTGAGTAGAGGAGGGCTCCACCAGTCCTGTCAAGACACCTAAATCTGTCCTTTAGAAGCCCAAAAGCCCGCTCTAGTACCTGCTGTGTTTTTCCATGAGCCTCAGTGTAGTGGACTTCCCCTGGTGTAGTTAGATTCCTTAGTGGCGTCAACAACCAAGGACGGTTTGGGTATGCGGAGTCTCCTGTTAAGGGATGGCACATATGTGCAACAATTGAATGAATCATAGGCTGAACCCAGATAACAGGCAAAAATGTATAAAATGTAGAGATCCACGAAACAGACAACTTGCACGTTGATGGAATGGAAGTTCTTTCTGTTGTGATAAACTTGTTCATTGGCCTGCGGTGGGACCAAGACAGCATGTGTGCCATCAATGGCCCCACCACGTGTAGGATTAGTGCAAAACCATAGAAGTCAGCCTTCACATTGGCTAAATACTCACACTGGGGAAACTGGATATAGCTGTCAAGATGTTTCAACATTGCTGGGAGAAAATACTTCTACATCAGATTGAACATAGGTTGGGACATACTAGTAGATAGTTCCACTGTATGTTGGAAGGGCCCAGTGGCTAGGAAGTGCAATGCTGACACGACTTCTACAATGAGTGGTATGCTAGTTGGATAACTAACAGCTGACATCCGATCTGGCTCCAACTGATGACATAAATCCACTTTTGTTTGCCTATCCAGGAGGTATACATTATAATGTGCCTTTGCTTCATGGTCTGAAGGTCTGGCAGTGGACGGGAGACAGGAGGTTGTTGCATCCTCCCTCTGTCTGGGTATGACAAGACATGATTTCTAACTTTAGTCAGTTTGTCCAGCGCAACAAACATGATACATGTCATTGATATCATGTGACAAGTCATTTCTGACTGGATAGACATGGCAACCAATACACATCAGAGCTGCAAATTCTCCACATACTCCACATTAGTCCCCCAGGTCACTGTTTGTCCTGGTGAGACCCTACTATCCTTCTTCAGGATCGAAACGTCATTGACAGCTAACATGACAGACCTTACTTTTCTCTATTTAAATGATGAGATTTGCTCCATGGGTGTATTTGCACTACTATATGGAGGTTGTCTTTGTATAGACACACCAATGATCGAAGAAATGAAAGTGTTTATTTGATTGATTTGTGTGTTTCTGTTTTTTGTGGTGTCCTTTTCACTTGGGGTGCACTTTTTTCATCATTGCATTTTTTGTGATTACCATAAAAATATATTTTATACTTTGATGGTTACACACCACAGTAAAAAGTATTGTCCTTTACATATTTGAGTGCTTGTTGCAATGTATAAAACTGAGATGTTTATGACAGATTTGTAACTGTGTGCACTTGAGCACTCTGATTAATTCAGTAGCAGGATTTCCTGCTTTAGTGTATATTTTTCTTAAAGTGAGTTTCAGGTGAATGTGTGCTTTCTGACAATCTGTGTACGATGGACACATAAGTCCAAAGGACTGTTCTGTGGTAGACGTACATAACACAGAACCTCGCCCCTGAAGTGTTATGAGTCTGCATTTGTTAGGCCACATGCCCAGAAATGGACACGGAAGACACTTTTTGTACCCAACATGCCAGCCACTTGATTGTTACTTAAGTGTAAGGTTGAAGTTTGTACTCTGGCAGCTGCCTGTAGGGATTGTTATGATTGAGTCATTATCACAGAGTGTGAATGTGTTATTCCATTAATGCCTAAGGAGTTTACTCTTCGGAAGCCACATAGGTGTGCAGTGTTTCATTGTGGCTCATCACAGTACAGGTTGCTAGATCATGGACCACCTTAAGTCAGTAAGCTTGCTTAGTCATTGTAGACTATGAACAGGGTAATGGGTTAGTCTGCAGATGCAAATAATATGTCTGTAGTCAGGTCTCTGTACTGGCTTGTATGTTTCACACCTGGGGAGTATTAATACATAGAAAAGTCCTTGCTTGGTGTTACTGACATTTATGTGACTCAACCATTGGTGGTGAAACTTGTGATTATAATCTCTTGATGTGTCTTTTGCCTCCTTGCAGGTCGATGCCCATCAGAAAAAGGAACTATGGAGAGCCATCGCCAAGAAGGTCTGGACCCAGTCCATGGCCAGTGGAGTGCTCACTGTCAGGAAAAGGTGGGAGGACCAGAGATGCTGGGGCCAGAAGATCACAGAGGATCAGCTTGGGTTGTCCTCCCAATGTGGACAGGGTACCCGTGAGACCATGACCCCCCTAATGGCCTGTATTCTGGTGATGGCCTACCCAGACCTTGATGGGCATTTGAGGACAGTGCAGCAGACACAAGGGGGTGAGTGCAGGGCATATTCCTGACTGTCACTTTGCCAATTGAATGTGTTAGGTTTTGACAGCTCCCCCTGTTGATTAGGGATGAGCCATTTGTAGCACAGTAGATGAGTGATTGTTTGTGTAGACATGTCATGTTTTGTATACTGATGTGCCTTGCCTATAGGCCCAGGGACCTAGAACACAACCAAGTACAATCCACAAACAACTTGATTTCCAGGGACAGCATATGGCTGTGTACGGTGATCAATCAAATACTGTTTGTTGTAAAAGTTGGTGTACATTCTATGGAACAAACCACTACTCCTCAATGTTACAGGACAAGGGAAAGGAAGTGATGGGTCCCTGTCCTAAGCCATGTGTCTGGGTAAATGAGTATTTTGGCATCTGCCAACCAGAGTCGGCTTGTCTTCAATGTTTATGGGTGCTGGTGCTTCACTGTAGTCTGTAATGTGAAGATGGCATCATACATGTGACAGAGAATACATTGTTCTTTGGGTGCAGCTACTGATCAATACTTTCCCTTGATGGGAAAAGTGGGGAGTGCCCATTGACATGATTTATGTGCCACCACTGTTGCCAACATCCCTTGTGCCTACATGTCAGCATGTTTCCTTTCTCATTAGCAAAACATTTGTAAGCTGCTGTTTCATGCATGGTCTAACTGTGTTGATGGGTGATGGACGGGCTTACCTAATTGCACTCAGAATGGGTTGAATGAGACAAATGAACTGAGGCGCCTTGCAATATTATTGCAACCGTGTTCCAGGGTACAGTGTCGAATCCATTGTGAACCTTTTTGTGTAACCCATTTCCCCAGCTGATAACTTTCAGTGATGTAAAGCTGTTTATGTCTCCCAAGACTAAGGAAAATATAGTTACACATAAATACACAAAACACTAGATAGGATACTGACCATGACTTATATGCTGGCATACATCAGTCTTCTTACATTTTAACATGACTATGATGAGTATTGCACACTTGTAATAGTACCCCTGGAAGTATTGTGGATAAATAAGAGGTTGGTCTGAGGATACAATAGCAGTATATAGCTGAGTCCTCTGGGTAGCTGGTTACTTACCCTAAGATGGCTGCCAATGTGCTGCAGTCTAGCCACACAATAGACAAGAGAAGATAAGCATGTATTATTTGCCACATCGTCCTGTGCTAAAACATATTTCAGTAAGAAGATCTGCTCATGAAGCAGATGTTTTGCACTGCTCGTGGTAAGAGTTTAGAAGTTTATGCCCCATGTATGCTGTGATACCTCATAGATTTGGTGAATACTCACTGAGACATTTTATACATAGGATTGTTTTATATTTAGACATTGACCCACTTGTCTATGAAGAATGTGTAGCTCAATTGAAGAGGTGATTATTTTTGGTCATTTATGACTGGTGAGTGCTTATAAGGGATTAGACCACACACAAGTGGAAGTAGACCTGAGGGCACAGATTATTTTCATGACTACTTTTGGATTATGGTTTTGGGCACTTCATTGTATTGTGGCAGTTTGCACAGATAAGGTCTCTGCCTTGTGATGCATGCGTAAGAATTACTTTCCACTATTGGGGATGTGACCAGCTTGCATGTTGTGCATGCCATGGCTCGAATAGATGACATAGGTACATATAGTTAGCCCATATGTTGGGAGCACTTGTTGACAAATTGGCCAAGATATGGTGCACACACTTGGAGGTGTGACAGGTTGTTGGATGCAATATATTTCTATATATTTACACTACTTAGGCCAAGAATATTAGATGCAACATACATGACTATGAAAATTTTGATTTGCTCATTCAGATGACTTAGGCCCGCATTACGACCTCATTACGTCCGAAGACTACCAGGGCCTCGTTGGTGGACTCACCGCTGATGGGCCGGCAGTGAAGACTACCACATTACGAGTGTGGAGGTTTGGCTTCTGCCAAATCACCACATCTCTGCTGGTACAGGCATGGTGGTAAGACAGCCGGGCCGGAGGACAGCACCTCTTGGCTGGCGGTCCTCTGAAGACCGCCGGTGGTATTACGAGTTCCCTTTCCGCCAGGGTTTCCGTGGCAGAAAAGCTGTCGGCAGATGACTCTCCCCAATCCCCCCTTCAATTTCATGACCCCCTTCCATGACAGCAGCCTCCCTCCCCGCATACACGCATTCACCAACACTTACATACACGCATTCACCCACATCCATAAATTCACTCATTCATTTGCACCAACAGACACACATTCACACAAACATACCAACACTCACACACGCATTCACACACGCATACACACACGGATACACACTGATATTCATACACGCAGACTTACACCCACTCACACATGCACAAACAACACCCCCCACCCTCCCACCCCACTCCAATGTCAGACAATTGACTTACCTTGTCCGTCGAAGAGGTCGCCTGTCAGGGAACAGAACCCGGCGCTTCCTCTGCCGGCAGCGCCCTGCCATCAGGACACCGTCACGCTATATTACTGCTCAGAATACAGCGAGGGGAGTCCTTTTGACATGGTGGTGATGGCAGTGAAACTGCCTCTGTGCCACCAATGGCCAGCATGACTGCCCAAATTGTGCGGAAATCCTTCGGTAGTCGTAATATGGCCGTCGGAAGACGACCAGCACTGACTGTCTTCTGGCGCCCGCGGCTTCAGCGGTCTTAGGAAGAGACTGCCTGACTAGGATTGTGGTCTCTACTTGTATAAGGGTGTATACCTCTGCCAATTAGAGACCTAATTTCTTGCCTTTCCTCTTTGCAGCTGTCTGGACCATTGTTCCAGGCTCCAGACCCCCTTGACTCCCTTCCCGTGCAGCCATGGACTGTGTGGCCATGCAGACCAATTCAGGTAAACCTAACATCTCCAGGTGAGACCAGAGCTCCACCTCCTTCAAGACAGTATGCTCAAGGTCGTTGCCTAGCAGACAATCTACAGGCATGGCAGGGCTCACAGCTACTTTTAGAGTACCAGAGCTCCCCCCCACTCAAATTAAACAAGAGCCACCGGTAGGTGACTCTCGCAATTGTCAGCGACTATGACCTGGTGGAATGCATTGGGGATGACCTGCTTTGCTGACACCAGCTGACCCCTTACAATAGTCATGCTGGGTCCTGGGTCATGCAGAGCCTCCATCCTTTGCCCATTTATGGTGACCCACTACCTATACTTAGAAGTATTTGTAGGCATGTGGGCTTTTGGCACAATTTCCTCATCTCCCAGGGACTCTAGGATTACCTCCATCTGTTCCTCAAAGCTATCTGGGACCACCTCCTCCCCGAATGCTATGCTAGCCAAACCAGGTGTCTGTCCCTCCAGTGGGGGGCTGTGCCCGCATTGAACACTTGGAGTCACCCTTGAAGTGACCATGCTTGGTGCACTCTAAGCATTTGTGTACTAACTTCCCTTTCTTCTTATCAAAGAACACTGGCCTCTTCTTAGACTGGGACTGGTTACCCACATCCCCCGGGAGTCTTTTTAGGGGCTTTCGAGAACTCCTTATTTTTAAGTTTTTCTCCCCCCCCTCTTTCTTCTGGTGGGAACCCTGACCAGCTTTGTGTGTGCCCCCCAGATACCTTGTTGGACACTCTGGTACTAGCCCAGAGATCCACCTCCTCAGCAAGCTTCCTAGGATCCATCAGCTTACTGTCAACTAGGTGCTGGCGCAACTCTGTAAAGCAAACACTGAACATATGCCATCTCAGGATCAAATTAAACAACCCCACATAGTCATCTACTTTACTGCCCCGCACTCATCCTTTCAGTGCCTTACTGGAAAAATCAAAAAAGTCTACCCAACTCTGTGGAGAGTTTGGTGCTGTCCCTGACAGTACTTCTCAGGGGTCAGCCCAAACTTGGCAGTTGAAATGGTTTTCATGGGTGAGTGTGTGTTCTGATTCTTTGGATCTAATGTGAGAAGTGCGTCCCTCCCAACAACTGGTACATATCCCCACAAGCCTTCCCCCCATTGCGCTTCAGGAACCCCATGAGCCCTTAGTGCAACTTCATAAGCAGCCAACCGCTTATCAATGTCATCTCCCACCACATAACTAGGCACCACATTTTTGGGTATATGAACTTTCTTCTCCCCAGCAGGTCCTGCATGTATGCTGCCCCAATCACTGCTGGACTCATACTGTCTAGCCTTGATATCCAACTCTTTGAGACTCATTTCAGGAGTCAACAGAAGTTGCTTCTCAGCCAAGGCCCTTTCAGCCTCAGCTTGTTTGGCTCCTCTCTCAGCTGCAGCCTCAGCTCTCCCCTCCTCTGCTTCTCTCTGTTCTCTTTTGTCCTCCAGCCTTAAGCTTGCCAATTGCAGTTGGAATTATCTCCCCTCCCTCCTTTCCTCTGTGGTCAGGCCATGGCTAAAGACACTGCTCCCTGGTTTAGCAGGGGGAACAATTCCAGGGGTAACATGCCGCACTGCTGGTGGCAAATCCTCTGAGGGGCCACCCTCTGGCTCCTCCACCTCAACCTCCTCTTGTAAACGGGCTTCTGCCCAGGCCCTCAGTGTCTTTTGGTACTCCTTCTTGGAGGCACCCTGGGTAGGTACTCCCATCCACATGCAGAACTCCTTCAGCTGGCTAACAGTATATGTCTCCAGCTTGGGTAGGTCAAACTCTCCAGCTCCTGCTTGAGACCCAGCCAGAGACATGTTTTATGAGGATTTGATTAAACTGACAAGCAGAAAAATTTAATTGCAGAAAAAGAAAAAAAAGAGAAGAAATCAAGCTGACCTTTAACTGCGGGTAGGTAGTGTACACGTAGCTATTGCATGTTACTGCACAAATACAAGTCCTTTACTCACTGCTGATCACCAATGTTATAAATGGGGTCTCTAATTGGCAGAGGTATACACCCTTGTCCAAATAGGGACCACAATCCTAGTCAGGGTAAGTCACGAACAATCAAAATCATCCTGTGTCAACCCTCTGGTAGCTTGGCACTGAGCAGTCAGGATTAACTTAGAAGGCAGTGTGTAAAGTATTTGTGCAATACATCATGCAATAACACAGTGAGAACACCACAAAAATACACCACTCAGGTTTAGAAAAATATAAGATATTCATCTGATTAAATTATGGTCAAAATGATTAAGATTTGATAATCACAAATTGAGATATCATTTTTGTAATGATAAGAAGAGTCTTTAGTTCTTAAAAGCAACAATTGTCTCTTGCAAGCAAAAAGTACCTGGTTTGCATCAAAATAACACGCACAATGACCGCAGAGGAAGAGATGCATGGAAAAATTTTGGTGTGTGTAGGATTTGCGGGCGCACACAGACGATGCGTTGATTCTTTTCCACGCGGCAAAGGCTTTGCGTCGAATTCCGGCTTGCAGGCCTAAATTCTCTTTGCAATGCGGGGTCTTTTGATGAACACGGACGATGTGTGGAAATCCTGGATGTGTGCCACAGCTATTGCATCAATCCAGTGGGTGATGCGGTGGATTTTCTGCCGCACGGCTGATGCTGCTTCAATTCCTCTCGCAGGAAGTCAGGCTGCATTGTTCAGCTCGCCGATGTGTCGATCTGTTGGGCTGTGCGTAGAAGTTGCTGTTGCAATGTTGGCGCTGCATCGATCTCCACTCTGGGAGCGGGGCTGCGTTCTGGTTCAGAGATGCAGTGATTTTCTCACCGCTGGACAGGCTGTGAGTCGATTCTGGCAAGCTGTGCGTTGATTGTCACTGCACAACGAGTTTCTTTGCAGCGATGAAGTCTTTTTGGCCTAGAGACTTCAGGACCAGGAAGCTAGCTTAATCCAAGCCCTTGGAGAGCACTTCTCAGCAGAGCCAGAGGCCAGCAAGGCAGCAGGGCAACAGCAAGTCAGCAGTCCTTTTCAGCGAAGCAGTCCAGGTGAGTCCTTTGAGCAGCCAGGCAGCTTCTCTTGACAGATTGCAGGTTCTGGTGCAGAGAGTCTTTCCCAAGAAGTATCTAATTTGGTAGGGTCAGGGACCCAGTTTGTATGCCCAAAAGTTCCTTTGAAGTGGGGGAGACTTCAAACAGTAGTTTTGAAGTACACTAGGTCCCCTTTCAGTACAATCCTGTCTGCTAGAGTCCCAGTAGGGGGTTGGCAGTCCATTGTGTGAGGGCAGGCCACTGTCCTTTGAAATGTAAGTGTCAGGCCCTCCACCCTTCCAGCCCAGGAAGACCGATTCAGTATGCAGATGTGTGCAGGTGTGAGCTGTCAACCAGCCCAGATGTGGATTGGAGACAGGCTGTAAGGCACAGAAGGATTTAAGTGCAGAGAAAAGCTTAATTTCTAAAAGTAGCATTTCAAAAATAGTAATATAAAACCCAACTTCACCAATAAGTAGGATTTTGTATTACCATTCTGGCCATACTAAAAATGACCTGTCTACCCCTTTTTAATCAGAATCTACCACTCAAACAGTAGAGAGGGCAGCCCTAATGTTAGCCTATGAAAGGAGCAGGCCTCACAGCAGTGGAAAACTAATTTAGAAGTTTTCCAATACCAGGACATACAAAACACACAGGAATATGTTCTACCTTTTAGCTACATAGCACCCAGCCCTGTGGGTTATACAGGGCCTACCTTAGGTGTGACATATGAGTAGTAAAAGGGGAGTTTCAGGCTTGGCAAATATTTTTAAATGCCAAGTCGAAGTGGCAGTGAAAATGCACACACAGGCCTTGCAATGGCAGGCCTGAGACATGGTTAAGGGGTTACTCATGTGGGTGGCACAATCAGTGCTGCAGGCCCACTAGTAGCATTTAATTTACAGGCCCTGGGCACACACAGTGCACTTTACTAGGTACGTACAAATCAAATAAATATGTCAATTGGGTATGAGCCAATGTCACCATGTTTTAAGAGAGAGAGCATATGCACTTTTGCACTGGTTAGCAGTGGTAAAGTGTGCAGAGTCCTAAAGCCAGCAGAAATAGTGTCAAAAAGTGGAGGGAGGCAGGCAAAAAGTTGGGAATGACCACCCTAACGCTGTTAGGGCTAACATCGCTGAAGTCGGAATGAGGGCCTTAGTACTGATGAGAACCTATAATTAAAATGGTGCCAAAATGCCGACAAAATACCCCTTTGCCGATTTTATATTCATATTCAGGTGAAATTGTGATTTATTGCACAGCCTTGACAAATCTATATGAAACAATGTTGTGTTCCACGGGACAACAATGCATATATTATAGTGGTACAATAGTCCTTATAAGATAGTCCTTGTTTTTTAACATACCTCAAATGGCATCAATCAATTAAAACACTGTATGGGAGCACAAGTTCTAGTTACACCAGTAGCAACTGCATGCAGGTATGGAAGGGTAAATGTCCCCTGTGTATTGTAGCACTTCTTGTGGCATTCAGTATAATGACTAGGAAAACATAGCTCCAAGAGTTCAAATGTAGCCTGACTGCTGTAGTTTTAAATATTAGTAGGTCAACCCTATGCAGGAGTTGTATCCCACAAGGTAGGATGCATGGTACTTAAAAGTGGGACATGTAGAAAATCAATGTAAACATGTTGCTTAGGTGACAAGGCCCAAAAAACTATTTTCATTGTGGCAGGCCTAGCTGTACTATGTAGAATATCAGAGTACAAATTAAAATACTAATATTGAATCCTCAGAATGGGACCAGCTAGAAAAATAATAAACATCTATTTTTTGTTGTCCTTGTTACACCATCAGTTTATCATAGCATTGTTTCCTTTGCTGAAGAAACTGACTCACTTAGATTTCTGCCTCAAGCTTCCTGACTCCACCAGCAAAGCATCCACAGCATATACAGGGTAATAAATGGCAAACGCAGATATCATTGACATTCAACCTAGCTCTTCCAGACCCATTCATAGCTGAGTCACACACAATGTCCACTTGAGATGCGTGATTGAAATATTTCAATAATTCCTCAACAGAGGATGAGTCTACTGACTTCTACAACTTGCACATCTCTCTCCTTACCAACAATACCACATAAAGGATAAGCCTCGCCTTAGGTCCACTTGTCACGGTGTTAAACTCAGATCACTACCAAATAACACCAACTAGGGGCTTAGATTAATTTGATAGCCAGCTATTTCACTGAGGATCTTACACATGGTACTGGACATATGTCAATCACCAGGGCTAAATACCTACATGTACATATGCAGCACATGGGATGGATGACATGTCTAATGACTGGTCCTCTGATTGTGTCATCACAACATCCTTCGCATATAGTCAAATTAACCCTACAAATACAACCAAGACATCAGAGACTAGGAAGTCAACCAATACCAATTCTAGGGTTACGTCATGGTGGTGTCCCTTGCAGAAACACCTGCAACTGCCTTGCCTTATTGCCCAAACACATGTGTGCTGCATCTTACAGCACACAATTCATTGCAACCATCCCTACAGTACCAAGACGTGTCAGTAGCACCACCACCCTGAACATTAACAACACATCTACATTAGGCAGCCACCACTCCAGTATGCATTGAGAATGCCCCCTGTGTGCAGGGAAAAATAATCAGAGCAGGCACTGGGGGAATATCAGGGTTGTCTTGTATCACAGGAAACATGCTACTACCCAGAGCAACTAAACTGGTGTGGTGTGGAACCAGACATCTTGATGCTGATCAGAAATGTGCCACTACAGAAAATATGTACCAGAGATAGCAAACTGTAGGTCACAAAAGTTACGGGCTGAGCCCACAACTACTCTAACACAACCATGTGACACACATAGGAATGGGGAAATAAACACACACATACAACACATGATTTATGACTGTGAACATAATGGTGTATGGGCAAGTGTGGTATTGGTGAGACTGCTAGTGCAGTGCACCCTTTGCGGTTGGCAGTATGAGTCACTCCTTGGGCTGGTGGGTGGAAATCTGTCTGCTCATGGTAGCTCTGTGGTGCACTTAGCACAACACTGTTGATGGATCAAATAGAGTAAATGGCAGTTTTGGGTTCGTTGGGTGTGACATGACATGCTGCTCTTAGCCCTGCAAATCAGGCAGTGGAAAGGGCAAAGGGGCAGGGCATGGGACACCCTGCACTGCCCATGCCGGGTGCATGAGCTGTGCAGGGGCACCCAGGGGCACACCACACCACATCACCACCAACCTTTGCACCGCTGATGGAAAAGATGGAACATACCTGGAGGGTAGCGTTGATTGTAATACTGGTCTGGTGTCACAAGACAGGTGGCATTGCCAGTCTGTAAGCTGCTGGAAACTGCCAGTGGCAGGACATTGCCCCATGGGGCATTTCCCATTGACAACATGTGCCACTACCACCTGCGCTATTGGCGGTGGTCAGATAGACAATGGCAGTCAGGTGGCCATAGGACTGCCAGACTTGTAATGAGGGACCAGTGTGACTACCTACAAAATCACCATCAAACTAGCTCGAGGCCCTAACTGGCTATGTCCATAAACTAAGTTAACATCAGGCACTGTCACCTACAAAATGATGTACACAGCAAAAAATGATACCCATGCTGGCCATCCTTGAGTCTACCGCTATGCCTGTGTCAAATTAGCTGCACTGCCACCAAGCTGCATTTCTTGCATCATAGGGCAAGGATAGCTGCATTGAGGGGTAGATCATAGTTGTGTAGGAAGGTGCACCTACCAGCACAGACAGAAGATGAAATTGAACTCTGCTAGGTCCATGTGTGCTGTGCAATGTAGCACACATACGCGTACATCAACATGAGGAGCTATCAAATGTAACAACAGCATAGTGTCTTGGCAATGCCATCCCTTGGGTGGTGCAAGGTTTTAGGACCGAAGAGGTGTATGTTAAATATGTAAGACTGGAACAGGGGCATATTGCCATGTGTGGTGCTGTGGCTTTACCACCGCAACACCCATTGCAAGGCCCTACCATCCAAATGGCTGCATAGGGAGGGTTGACCATGACAAGATGGTGTCAAGCCACAAAAAGGATGTACATCAGCTTCCCCTCATGTGACACTCAGATGGGGCAAAGGGCTGACAGACTGTAACCATGATGCTGGCTCTCCTGCTGATCTGCCTGTCCTGGAGTACCCCGATGACCTGGATTACCAGCTGACAAGCATCAGACAAGAGACCCTTCAAGAAGTCCTAGTATCCTTCCAGACACCACCTCCAGCCACAAGGAGGAAAAATAATGTAGCAGCCATCCCAGATTCCCCATCCAACACCCCAATAGTATGACCTTCCAGCATCAATACAGCTGAGGACTCCGAGGACCCAGGGACCAGCTTTGAGAAGTCAGTAGTAGGAGTCCAGCGGGAGCTGGCCAAGGTGGTGTGGTTGGGGATGCAAATTATGGCAGCCAGCCTAGAGGGTATGCACACGTGCCTCATTATGGCCAATTCACAGACTGCAACCAAATGAGGCACACACTCCTCACTGAATGGGGTCGAACAGTGTCTGAGGGACAATGCTGCTGCAATGAGGGAGAGGCCACAACAATTCCCCTGCCAAACTGGCAGCAGCATGACTGAGAACAGGATGGTCTCCACGCACTGGGAAGTGGCATCCTTCAGGGCAGAAATGGCTACCTACCACTGGGATGTTGCTACTATCAATAAAAAATTAGCAGCTCCTCTTTGCTGCAGTGATGCTATATGTTGTTCCACAGATGGTAGCTGGCGGAAATTGGGAGTTCACATCTCCAACCACTGAAGTGTGTGTGGCCTCCTCTACCTTCCCACCACCACCATCAAGGGCAGAGGAGGCACCATGCACATTGGAGGATGAAGATGTGGAACAGATCATCTTCGCCTGTAAGAGTTTCTGGTAGCACCAGCCCATGCCACATGTGCAGTGTTTTCCTTTGTCCTGTGATTGAGATCATGACAGTTTTAGCACAGTTGGATATGTACACTCTTCACTGACAAACTGTTGACCTGTCTGCTACGGACTGCCATTGTCTCTCACTTTCCAATTGGCAATTCATGTTCCTCCACATTTAACAACACTTCATCCAAGCATGTCTTTGACATGTCCCTCAACACTGGACTTGTGTTGTGCCACAATTGTATGGATTTCACAAATGGGGTCACTGACCTGTACATTGTATATATTGCACTACGACACTTGTAAATAAACAACTCCTACACAAACAGCTTGTCTAAGTGTATTGTGACACATCTACAATGCTTAGGAATTGTGATGTGTGTAACCATGTCATTAGTCACAGAGTGTCAGTACAAAAGTGCAGGAAAATGGGGACACATACCTACACACAAGGTTCCAACATGATAAATGTCATCCCCTACAAGCAATTCACTGAGTATGTCAAAAATGAAGAACACATGTATGCATCACTCACTAAATATGGCAGGAATGGCTGTGAAACAGTTCTCGGGCAATGTTGTCAGCTGGGAGTACCAGTAGAACACAATGGTGTGAAACTGAGGTACCTAACCTCATCAGTGATTGCCACTGGTCACGTTTGCAGGATAGAGCTCAAATGTAGGCTATTGTCAGATGTGTCACAGTCCCAATCATTCCTACACAGGACCCCATCACTGACAACTGAATTACCACACCTACCTGTCCAAAACCAAGTTAACATAGTCACCTTGAGTGGTGGGTACACTGGATGGCATGAACAAGTAGATGTGTTGTTACTGCCAACGTGACAACTCAGTTGTCAATAGGTGATGCACATGTTATGTGAGGTATCTGGAGGCAGGACGGAATCCCTAGGCAAACACACAATTTGCACTGTGCACTCGTGGGAAGACCTTGAGACTTTATTATTTAACACAACATGTATAGGAGTGAGCAAAAATGTTTGTTAAGTATCAAACTGAACTAAAAAATTATTAAAACCTACCCTAACCTAAACCAACCCATTCTAACTATACTTAACCAACTATACTTAACCAACTACCCTATGCTAAACCTAACTAACACATTTAACACCACACTCTAAACATTGTCTCCCCCACCTAAGTTATAGGACGCATGCAGGACAACATACAATAATACTATACATATGCTAACTAAACTAAACAAATATATATTTTTTTGTAATTCTTTTTTATGTTTATTTTTTTTATTCTTTATTAAACATATATATGACATCCCGCCCACCCACCAATTAACATGTAATAAGTAAAAACCCACCTCCAAAATCCACTTAACCTAACTAAACTACATTCCTACACTAACCTAACACTATCACCCTAAAACCCACAATAAAACATAACTTTAAAGCAGAAGGGAGGGGACAGAACTTGGAGGTGGCTGTTCAGAAGTCACTCATATCCTTGCCTTCTTTTTTTTTTTTTTTTTAACTTTAGCCACTTCGTGTTGGTGGCCACCTTCTTCTCTAAACTGTCCAAATATGTCAGAACCAGGGAAACATCCCTCTTCAGTTCAGCAACAATGGCATGTCCATGGCAGCAGGTGGTGTGGGCTGTTGCACTGTTGTTGCCAAATTAGTAGCAGCCGAGGTTGTGGGAGTGGTCCCAAATGTGCCCCGCTGCACTGTTGAGGGGCTCTGTGTCTGTGGTGTCTTCTTTGCCACTGTGGGAACACCTTGTGGGAATGCCCGCCATTCCCCGGTTGCTCTCTCAGCACGGTAGCGGAGAGCCATTCTACAGAAGCCAGATTACACTGCCAGGATATGGCAGTACCTCACTGCCCTCTTTTGGAATGCCCGCAACTCACCATTGCTCATGTTGGCACCTGTGAAATGGAGACAGGCAACCATCAGTGTCAGCATTATGCGGAGTCTGTACAGATCAGTAGCTTACACTGCTACATCTAATTACACATGCACTCCAACTCACATTTCTGAAAAGACAATGGCCCCGATAAATGTAATGACAACGCTGCCTTAGCATCATTTTATTGCCACTAAGGTGACGCAAAACACAAAAATGAACCAGACACATGGAAGTGTGTATCGCTTTTGCATCATAAACAATAATGCAAAGGCAGTGCAAACTTGACATAGATCAGGACCGATATTCCTCATCATATGTGTCTATTTACAACCATACATCACCAGGAACTTGGACAGGTTAATGGGAGGATGAAATGCTGTTGGTAACCATAAGGGGTCAGAGCTAATAGGTACATATGCAAGCCTGATCAATATGACTATCACCTACACTATGAGCATCACATCCAACTACAAATTTGTCATTCATAGTCACATATAGCGCTACGTGTGGCTTGTCATCACCTTGTGTACACGACGCTGGCCATTGTGCACCACATGCCTCACAAGATGTGACCCTCTAGTGGTGCATAGGGATTCTTTAAAAGGGCCATAATGTCAGAATACAGTCTACTTTGATATCTGATCATTGAACAGCTTATCACATCTGGCATTGTGTACAACACACAGGACTCACTCACACAAAACCCTGATCATTGGACAGCTTCTCACATCCTGCATTGCATAAAACACACAAGACTCACTCACACACAACCCTGGATTACTTCACAGGACACACATTATCACACTTACTGGATACATCTAGGTCCTCAAATTGCACCACTTTGCTGATTGTGTAGGGGGCTGGTCCACCTATAAGACATGAATGGAAAACCATGCTTAATGTCACATCACATTCACTGCAAGTGGACAACAAATTTCAGTGTGAACTAGTTGAGAGGAGTGAGCTAGTTATCCTAGTGGAAAACAGTGCAACAGACACACCACTACGATCACAAAATGAGACACTCAGGTGACACTCAGGTGAGTAAGAGCCACACATCTGAACACTAACACTGGGCCAGGGACTCATGTAGTGCTACACCCTGCAGCAACCATATGTGGGCCATCTATAGAAGATGGAACAACATAGTATAAAGGGGAGTTGTGTAAACAAACATGACAGAACCCTGGCGCTTTGCAAGACATATGACTCGGGTACTCAAGCCTGTCCTGCAAGGCACCGAGAGACGCTTTGTGATAGGCATGTAGCTCAATTTAAAGTCTGCAATGATCACACATTGATTATTCCATGACTGATGTGTCAATGCTGTATAATGGTATCAAAGGCCCCATATACATTGCCCCCTAGGCAGGTACGCCCCCTTTGTTAACATAATGGCAGGGGTCATGTTCGTTATATGATGACAAAGTTGCGGTTTACATGCATTGCCCAACTTTATTGACACAATCCAAGGAAAACATGGTAGGCTGGAGATGCCTTGGTGTTTCATATATTACACTGTGCCGTGGCACAAGTGTCGCCATGGTCTCTGAAATGTGTGCCTACATGATGGTTGTGCAGCACTCACCAGACATCTGACCTGCATTGGTATCATGGTTGGACATGTGAACTCCAGTCCTAGACTGGCGCAGATATACTTCATTCTGGTTGCATACAACCTATCCAGAAGCATTGCATGCAGCACCCCAACTCATCTGCTACTGTCATTCAAGAGCAGTGAATAGTAAATAGCATGCCAATGGGACACTCACCAACAGGTCCACCGATTTTGACACCAAGGTGATCAAGCAGATACTGGTCCCTGGCCACCAGATCTGCCCAGCAATGCTTGAGCTGGTGCTCATTCCTGCCATTCCTGTAGACTCTCTTCAGGTGGTGGAGCACCTTGGCCCAACGCAGCCGCCTGGCATCAATCTGGTATCCTTGGCTGACCCGGCCACCCATCTCGGGCATCATGGGAAGGTAGTGTCATGCTAGCCACACAAATCCACCTAAATCCTCCTGTGACATCCTCGTCAGCCTCCCCCTGCCAGACACCTTGTAAATGGTCAAAGTTGACCACAAATACAAAGATTAAAAGGAAATTATAAATGGAAACTTGACCCCACTAACCAATTCCAACTATCCCAAATGCTAAAGTATCCCGGACTGACACCCCACAGTACAAATAAAAATTCAGGCAATAAACATACACAATCACAACAACTGGGACAATATGCACACAATTAATGACAGGAGGGACACCACAAACTGCAATCAACAACCAAAACAGAACCACCAGCTCCAAAACACAACCACACAGTCAGAAAGACACAGTCTGTAAAGTGAAAGTGAAACTACACCCACTGTACCATGCTTGTAGACAGGATTTCCTATTACATCAATTACTGCCCTTCGTGCATCACATTTTCCAGCTGTGCGTGTATTTATTTGACACATTTGACCTCTGGGTAGTTTTTTTTAGACGCATAACGCATGTGTGTCGTTTCTATAGACACATGACGGTTATGCTTCGATTTCACTGAAGGCAGCATTGAGAGGTGTGCGAAGGTGGAATTCACACTAAGGGCCCATCTGACATTTACTTTGCGTTTGCGGATGTTATAGAAGGATTGCATCCTATTTTTTTAACTCAATTCCTGATTGTTTGTTTTTTGCATTGTCCTTAGATGCACCCTGAATCAACATACATATGGCATGGGCTGTGCTGCAGTGTGGCATTTTGGGTATGGCCACATGTGGTAGTCCATGCACCAATGTGACAAGGGTGTGATTGGTCTGTTCCACCAATGTGTATGTTACAGACTCAACAGCATGCAGATTGTTGCACGTCAAGCATATATATGCATGTGTGGCAACAGTGCATCCACATATGTTTGGCATTGAGTTCAATTTAATAGTTCTGATTTGTGATTGTGTATTGTGTTTTTGTCTGTGATGTGTGATGTTTCATACAGAGCATAATATTTAAAGCTACATACACAGGTCAGGCATTGTTGATGATGGGTGAACCATTGCTTCCTAGGAATTATTACCCCACAACTGTCTCCGTATGTAGATTTTAAGTTTATGGAGAGTTGTGTGAAGCCTTCATATTTGTCTGACATGTGTACATCTTTGGTACATTGTGTGTATGACACATTCCACCCAGAACATGTTGTGTTCACAAACGTTTGGTTGAACTCGTTGCAATTACAAATTGTTGTTGGTTTTGTGTGGTGGACCTGCAGCCTTAGCTGCATATGGTTTCATCCATGCTGATGTGCATTCCACTGATGTGTCTGTTCAATGTGTGAGATCATGTGTACCCTGTGTCAGGATTGTTCACCATGGCAGAGGCAGGACAAATTACCATGGATATACTGTGCAGGCCCAACTTCTACCATTGGTTGTTATACCTGGGCAAATTATGATGACCATTGTTACTAATGATGTCTCCCTCTTGTCACACATGTTCCATGCAGCCATTGAAACTCTCACACTGAGTTGTGACAGTGTTGATATCCACACCTCATGTGTGGGCCCCTTGCATACATCCTATTTGGAGATGATGTAGTTGTGTCTGATGACCTATTGACTTACAAGGTGGCAACGTGGATGTAAGAAATATGTAGTGGTCCATAGATTGTGTCCTTCAGTTGCCAAATACCAGTGATTAGGCTGTAAGTGATGTGTGTGATGGCGTCAGTACAATCTTACACATCACATATGATATTGCAAAAGTACTTGTCAGATTCCTATTTGTGACATGATCCTTGAACTTTGACTCACATTCCAATGCTATGTGTAGTGGAGATTGAAAAGACCAAAGCAGGATTGGTTGTATTAGTGAAGTGTTTATTTTCAAAATTGACAAGGTGAATTCAGTGGTTCTTAAGAGTAAAAGTTTTCAACTATGTGCTGTCTCCGGTGTACCCCAGCAGCTGTGTTGTGCTGGTCCCCCTCCATATCATCACCAACATCCTCCTCCTCCTCCTCCTCAGGCAGGTCATCTACCTGGTCATACATTGGGATGTTCATCCGCACACATATTCTGTGCAGGATGCACATGTCAGGATGATTTTGCACCGAATGTGTGGGGCATTTTGAAGGCTGCCTCCTATGAGGTACAGGCACATATACCTTATTTTCAGTATGTCAAATGTCCTTTCCATGATATTGCGTGCCTTACAGTGTCCCTCATTGTATGCATGCTCTGCTGCTGTGCTTGGGTTTGCAAATGGCGTCATCATAACTGCTTGTAGTTTTGCTCGTTTTCAGTGTTTTTTGCCCCTTGTGCGCTCCCCGTTCCCTGCCGCTGCCTATCTGCGGCCCCGCCTCCCTCGCGCCCCCATTTGCCGCTCCCTCCCGCCTCCCGCCTCCCAGCTGCTCCTCCCTCCCCCCTCCCTTCTTAATGGCTGGCGCTGCGCGTCGCGAGTGAGCGAACTCTGACCTGTTTCAGGTCCTGAGCTCGCCCCCCACGACCGCAGCACCAACCTGCTGCCCTCTGCCTCTGTCCCACGAGCACGCTGCCGTTTGCGTGTTCGAGGCCCTCCTCCACCCGCAGGCATCCTCCTGCGCCTCATCCCTGGTGGCTAGTGGGCTCACTTGACCCGTGTGCCGCTTCCGCCGTCCTGTAAGTGTTTTTTTGGCTCTTTCGTTCTTTCCGCGCCTCGCCGCCGGCGCTTCTGCCCCCTTTGTGCCCCCCTGATTGCTGTCTCCCCGATCGTGTATTGTGCGATTATTGTATTTCTGATTGTATTTCTGATTGTATTTTCTCTTTGTAACTGCTTGTAGTTTTGCTTGTTTTCAGTGTTTTTTGCCCCTTGTGCGCTCCCCGTTCCCTGCCGCTGCCTCCCTGCGGCCCGCCCCCCTCGCGCCCCCATTTGCCGCTCCCTCCCGCCTCCCGCCTCCCAGCTGCTCCTCCCTCCCCCCTCCCTTCTTAATGGCTGGCACTGCGCGTCACGAGTGAGCGAACTCTGACCTGTTTCAGGTCCTGAGCTCGCCCCCCACGACCGCAGCACCAACCTGCTGCCCTCTGCCTCTGTCCCACGAGCACGCTGCCGTTTGCGTGTTCGAGGCCCTCCTCCACCCGCAGGCATCCTCCTGCACCTCATCCCTGGTGGCTAGTGGGCTCACTTGACCCGTGTGCCGCTTCCGCCGTCCTGTAAGTGTTTTTTTGGCTCTTTCGTTTTTTCCGTGCCTCGCCGCCGGCGCTTCTGCCCCCTTTGTGCCCCCCTGATTGCTGTCTCCCCGATCGTGTATTGTGCCATTATTGTATTTCTGATTGTATTTCTGATTGTATTTTCTCTTTGTAACTGCTTGTAGTTTTGCTCGTTTTCAGTGTTTTTTGCCCCTTGTGCGCTCCCCGTTCCCTGCCGCTGCCTCCCTGCGGCCCCGCCCCCCTCGCGCCCCCATTTGCCGCTCCCTTCCGCCTCGCGCCTCCCAGCTGCTCCTCCCTCCCCCCTCCCTTCTTAATGGCTGGCGCTGCGCGTCGCGAGTGAGCGAACTCTGACCTGTTTCAGGTCCTGAGCTCGCCCCCCACGACCGCAGCACCAACCTGCTGCCCTCTGCCTCTGTCCCACGAGCACGCTGCCGTTTGCGTGTTCGAGGCCCTCCTCCACCCGCAGGCATCCTCCTGCGCCTCATCCCTGGTGGCTAGTGGGCTCACTTGACCCGTGTGCCGCTTCCGCCGTCCTGTAAGTGTTTTTTTGGCTCTTTCGTTTTTTCCGCGCCTCGCCGCCGGCGCTTCTGCCCCCTTTGTGCCCCCCTGATTGCTGTCTCCCCGATCGTGTATTGTGCAATTATTGTATTTCTGATTGTATTTCTGATTGTATTTTCTCTTTGTAACTGCTTGTAGTTTTGCTCGTTTTCAGTGTTTTTTGCCCCTTGTGCGCTCCCCGTTCCCTGCCGCTGCCTCCCTGTGGCCGCGCCCCCATTTGCCGCTCCCTCCCGCCTCCCGCCTCCCAGCTGCTCCTCCCTCCCCCCTCCCTTCTTAATGGCTGGCGCTGCGCGTCCGCGCAGCGGGCGCGCCGCTGGCGCGCCGGAGGCGCGCCAGAGGCAAGCCCGTCTGCGCCCGTCCGCGCCTGGACCGCACCCAGCGCCACACCCCCTGGCCCTCGCCCCCCCCGCATCCGCTACTCAATCGACGAACTCAGCGCCTTCAACCCCGGCCCCTCCACTGAATGCTGCCGGGCATCCCCGAAGCACACTAAAGGACCTTTTTCCTGCCGTACCTGCAACTTCTCCTGCATCAGAACGACCAATCCAACTACTGAAACATTCAACCCCAACCACCTGAACTGCATCCTCATCAACCCCCGCTCCGCACGAAAACACGCCATCGAGCTCTGGGATTTGCTCGACACCACTGCTCCTGACCTGGCTTTCCTGACCGAAACCTGGTGGAACGACTCCTCGTCTCCGGACATCGCCATCGCCATACCGGACGGCTACAAAATCACCAGAAGAGATCGAACCAACGGAATCGGCGGCGGAATAGCCATCGCTCACAAAGCTACCCTCAAAATCCACACCCACTCAGACGACACCCTCAGGACAGCCGAACACCTCCACTTCCAGATCCACACGGACCCCAACACGACCCTCAGAGGAACCCTCATTTACCGCCCTCCAGGACCAAGAGCCCCCTTCAGCGACACCATCGCCGACCTTGCAAGCACCCACGCCCTCGCTTCCCCGGATTACATCCTCCTGGGAGATCTGAACTACCATCTGGAAAATGCCAACGACGTCAACACCGCATCACTGACCTCCAACCTCCTCAACCTCGGACTCCGCCAGCTAGTCAACACGCCCACCCACATCGCCGGACACACCCTTGACCCCCTCTTCACCTCAAGCAACCACATTTCCTTCAGCCACACCTCCGAACTCCACTGGACCGACCATCACTGCGTCCATTTCACCTATAAGAAAACCACAGAGCAACACCGCATCCAGCTACCTCCCCACCGCCGCTGGGGCAAAGTCACCCAAGACCAAATGACCAGCACCCTCATCAACAACCTCCCACCCGACGCAACCGACCCGAGCACAGCCGCCATCAACCTCCATCAATGGATCCTCGACTGCGCCAACACCCTTGCCCCTCTCAAGAAACCCACCGCCATCCAAGGAAAGAAAAAAACAGCCTGGTTCACAGACGATCTAACCACCTCCAAAAGCTTCTGCCAGAAGCTCAAAAAGAAATGGATCCAAGAACGCACACCCGACAACCTCGCCGCCCTCAAAAACGCCAACCGCGAACACCACCAACGGATCCGCATCGCCAAGCGCGCCCACTTCACCGAACGCATCAACAACAACGCCCACGACTGCAAAGAACTCTTCGGCATCGTGAAGGAACTCTCCAATCCAAAAGCCAACTCCAACGACATCCCGCCCTCCCAGAAACTCTGCGACGACCTCTCCACCTTCTTCCACCAGAAAATCGCTACCATCCACGACAGCTTCAACACCGGTCCACCGCCAGACCCCACCCCCGACGTCTCCTCCGGCGACTGCCGCCTCACCGCCTGGACCCACGTGGACGAGGCAGAAACCATAACAACCATGAACACCATCCACTCAGGCTCCCCCACGGACCCCTGCCCACATCATGTTTTCAACTCAGCCAACGCCACCATCGCCCCCGAACTCCGCAAGATCATCAACCTCTCCTTCACTTCTGCCACCTTCCCGGACAGCTGGAAACACGCAGAAATCCAACCCCTCCTCAAAAAACCCAAGGCCGACCCCAACGATCTCAAAAACTTCCGTCCGATCTCTCTCCTCCCTTTTCCAGCGAAAGTCATCGAGAAGATCGTCAACACTCAGCTCACCCACTTCCTCGAAGACAATTCCATCCTGGACCCCTCACAATCCGGATTCAGACGAAACCACAGCACTGAGACTGCTCTCCTCGCCGCCACAGATGACATCAGACATCAAATGGACAACGGCGAAACCTCAGCCCTCATCCTCCTCGACCTTTCAGCCGCCTTTGACACCGTCTGCCACCGCACCCTACTGACCCGCCTCCAGGAAGCCGGCATCCAAGATAAAGCCCTCCACTGGATCTCATCCTTCCTCTCCGACAGAACGCAGAGAGTCCGTCTCTCCCCTTTCCGCTCCAAAGCCACCAACCTCATCTGCGGCGTCCCCCAAGGATCCTCCCACAGCCCTACGTTGTTCAACGTCTACATGGCCCCCCTCGCTCAACTGGCCCGCCAACATCATCTCAGCATCATCTCCTACGCCGACGACACCCAGCTCGTCCTCTCCCTGACCAAAGACCCGCTCACCGCCAAAACAAACATCCACGAGGGACTAAAATCCATCGCCGATTGGATGAACAACAGTCGCCTGAAACTCAACTCCGACAAGACGGAAGTCCTCATCCTCGGGCGCACTCCCTCGGCCTGGAACGACTCATGGTGGCCCTCCATCCTCGGACCCCCGCCCACCCCTGCCAGCCACGCAAGAAACCTCGGCTTCATCCTGGACTCCGACCTCACCATGTCCAAACAGGTCAGCGCCGTCTCCTCCTCCTGTTTCAACACCCTTCGAATGCTCCACAGAATCTTCAAGTGGATTCCAACAGAAACCAGAAAGACGGTGACCCAAGCCCTCGTCAGCAGCAGACTTGACTACGGCAACGCACTCTACACAGGCATCCCAACCAAAGACATCAAACGACTCCAACGTATCCAAAATGCCTCCGCCCGACTGATCCTCGACATACCCCGCCGAAGTCACATCTCCCCTCACCTAAAGGAACTCCACTGGCTCCCGGTAGACAAGAGGATCACCTTTAAACTCCTGACCCACGCTCACAAGGCACTTCACAACACCGGACCCTCCTACCTCAACACCAGAGTTAACTTCTACACTCCAACACGTCAACTCCGATCCGCCAACCTCGCCCTCGCCATCGTACCCCGAATCCAGCGCAAGACATCCGGCGGCAGATCCTTCTCCTTCCTCGCCGCCAAGACCTGGAACTCTCTCCCCACCTCTCTTCGCCAGACCCAGGACCTCCTCGCATTCAGAAGGCTCCTCAAGACCTGGCTCTTCGACCGCTAAATCAGCAGCGCTCCCCCCCCCCCCAGCGCCTCGAAACCCTGATGGGTACATAGCGCGCTTCATAAATGCTATGATTGATTGATTGATTGATCCACAGCTGTATCCCATGACCCTGACCCCCTGCAAGAAATAAAAGGTGTAAGTTGTTGTTTAGGCTTGCAACAGGTTTGTCATGTTGCATGGCAGTTGTAATTTTGATTTGGTTGTGTCTCATACATGTTAGTGGTATGGTGTGAGTTCCTGGCCTTGTGCAAAGTTTCTTAGCACTGTGTTGTTGAACATGACATCCTTGGCTATTGGCTCAAGGAACTGTGACATATATTTTGGAATCCTAACTGATGCTCAGTATGTATGTATCATGTGTTGTGTAGTGCACCTTTGTGTCAGTGTGCTATCACTAGGGGAGACATAACACATCCTCACAACACAGTGGGGTCAGATGTGGTGACAATGTGGTAGCCCTACAGAGCCTGGATATCTCAGCCATTTTGACATGTGTCATTACGGATGAAGTGCAACACTTAGGCCCATTTTAATGAGTAAGTGACAATGCACAACACAGCTCCAACATTGGCAGCACTGTGCTGCAACATTTTGACTATGCAGGAATGCACCATGTGTGACATGTTACTAGGCAACCCTTTGTTGTCCCCTGCACCGGTGCCTAACATGCAGCTATGCACCAAGACTACCAACCTTGCACCCTGTAGCTGCCCTGTGGAGGTGGATGTATCTATGCAGGTAGGGACACCTTCCTATACATCTACATATTTGATGGCCAATTGGGTCTTTCTGTGTCTTTAACAGTATGCAGCATGCACGGATGGCACATTCATATGAGGTCAAATCACAGTCTATTTCCTTATTGCAACCTGCAAACGGCACCCTTGGGGTGGGTTGGCAATGCCTCAGGTTTTAGGTGACACCTACATCTGTGTCAGCATCGTAATTCTATGTAACTTGTGGTGACAGACCTTCAGCTACACACGTTGCAAGCCCCTTCCACCCTAAGTGCTGCGTGGGAGGGTGGTCAATTTCCAATGTGTGTGTATAGTCCCCAGCGGTCCCCTATGGCCTGCACATTTGTGGAATGCATGTGTTTGCAATTATGATATAGATGCTGTGTAGCTGCAGGTGGAACAACTCGGACATGGGTGCAGTCAATTGCCCCGAGCGCATGCGGGAAGCAATCAAATTGATAGAACCCCTGTTTTATCTCCTGATGCATTTGCTGGGTGTTGGGGAAGCTGATGTGGCAGGGTGTCTGAAAGAGAATTACGTCTAACACCTTTGGCATGAACACCGAGAATGACGGCTGTGACACAGCAGCAACCAGGGCACCCTTTGTTTGAAATGAGCCACTTGCCAGCATGTGTAGGATAGCTAGCAGCTTCGTCACAGGTGGTATATTGTGTGGGGTCTGCAGGCTGGCTGTGATCAGTAGCTCAATGTGGAGCAGCAGGTGTAGTATGGCATGCCGGTTGAGTCTGTATGTCTTTATTATGTCTTGTTCCCTGAGACCAAGGAGGGTTGTTTCTGAATATCCTCTCCTGCCTTCTGCCTTGCCTTTGTGGGCCGCCTTGTAGTGGTGGTGGTTGCTGTCCTCTGTGTTATATTGCAAGCTGGAGCAGTAACACTTCCATCCTGTCCTGTGGGTTAGTGATGTTACTTCTGTGAGTTTTCCTTAAGTAGTGGTGTGTTAGCCTCATTTTAACACCTGGTCTGACCCAGGCGTTAAAATTTGACACAAATCAGAATTAAAGTTATTTTTTGGGTCCACCTCCCACCGTGCGTCATTTTTGCCCGGGTGGATAAATATGGCGCTAGGGGCTTAGGGTAATTTTTTGGACGGGAGGGCCTACCTTGCATCTCATTGATGCAAGGAGGTTTCATGCATCCAAAAAATGATGTTAACTACAATATTTTGACGCTAGACGGGTTTAGTGTCAAAATATAAATATGGAGTTAAGTTTGCGCTGAATTGGCATTAAAAAAAATGACGCTAATTCCGTGCAAAGCAAGTATAAATCTGGGCCTTAGTGTTTCATTCAAACATTCTGGTGTCTCAGGTGAATCCCATATTAGAGGTGAAGGTGTGTAGTAGGCAATATTGAGAATTCTCCTAATGCAGACCCATATCTTTAATGCGACAGTAAGAACCTCAGGCCTAACTTTCTTAAAATACTTAGGATCCCCAGATTTATACAAAAAGTGACTTATTCCTATGCCCATTAGCATTGCTGCATACTGTCCACACATAAATGAAATATCTGGTTCATTAGCTAACAGATGAATATTTTATTAAAAATTATAATAATAAATCTGGAAACCAGATAATGCCAAAACCTCCAGCCATCAGCTTCCTCCTGAGATTCTTCCTTGAGATTCTGATACCGTTAAAAGCCCACATGAATCTACTTGATTTACCCTGAAACTTGTTAATATACTCTTTTGGAAAAATGAAGGGTATAGTGTTAAACAGTAAGGAGACTTTAGGAAGGACCATCACTTTTACCAGATTATCTCTGCCATAGATTGTTAACCCTAAATTATTCCCTCTCCAGAGAAGCTTCTATATTTCTCAGCTCACTTTTTCTAATTTACTAATGGAATTAACTCCCATTTATGGACTAATTAGACTCCCAAAAACATAATCTGCATGTGGACATTCTGTGCTCCACCCTCTGTTTCCCATCACATAATCTCCATTTTGCCCTTATTTATTTGGTAACCTGACATCTTGCCAAACTCCTCCGCTTACTCAACTACCTTAGGTATTGAATAATTTGGATTATTAGTATATTGCAAGATGTCGTCTTCATATAGAGCCTTCAAAAACATTACAATGGGGGCCTCTGATCAAGAAGGCATGGCCTTTCCCCCACTTGAGGTAGATTCTGTTAAACAGTGCCTTCAGTGCTTGCATCAGAACATTTAACATTGCCTTATAAAGTTAGTCCAAAAGCTCATTGGGTTAAAATGCTATACCGCCCATTATTTTCAAGACCTGTCTCCATATTTACTCCTCAGTGATCTCCGAACTCTAAACTTTAACCTGTGCCTTTGTTAACACTGGGAGATCTCTATCAGATACCCAGTTCTTAATGCTATCTTTATGTGGATCAATATCTTCTTTAGACATAGCCCCATATATTTCAGAATCTCTCATTCTATCTTCTTATTGGTGTTTAGAGCCTTCCCTGTATCATAGTCTACTAGTGTGTGAATAGAAGTTCTATCTGTCTGCATCTTACTGGCTCTTCAAAATCTTGGATTTTCTTTGCCAGCCTACTTTCACATTTAGCTTGTGAATTCCATGCTCGGTTGCTGAAGGTCCCTGCCTTTGTCCATCAAACTTCTGTCTCTGGGCTTAAATTTTCCTCTACCTTTATAATTTGGATTGGGATTTTTATTTTCCGGTGTTTTTTGATGTTGCATCTGTTTTGGAATTTTTAAATACTTCACACGTTTCTTAAGTTGAATCTGTCTTGTCTGTGTCATAGATATTAGGATTTTAAGATCAAGTTTAATTTTTTTTAACTTTTAACTTTCATATGTCTATCTTCGAATGTGGTGTTCTATTGTTGCAAAATGAAGCTCTCCATAGCAGTGAACTCAGCAATGTGGAAATCGTTTCCCCTTTGTAAATGCTCACTTTTTTCGCTATGGAAAAAAACATTTTCTCTAAGGAGAAATCCCTACTTTTACATCCTACAAATCAGAGGTGATCTCTTATCCCCATGCCCCAGAAGGGAAGTTACATCAGCCCTGAAATGGAATAAATTAAACTTAATTTCCAGAGTGGAAAGAGAATGGACGAAAGTTTGAGAATGCCCACAAACAGAACGGTTTAAGATTACTGACAAACTTTCAAGGCAAAGCACTCTCCGAAATGCTGACTTGCCTTCCCTTGAATGGGATTTAAGGCTGTGGAGATATCTGCCTCCATAAATAGTATCCCTATTGCAATATCAAATAATAATTACAATTCTGAATAATTGCTGAGGATTGGCAATAATTGAGTATGTGCTTAAATTATACACGAGGGCAATGACATTAAACTTTCGACAGGTTGTCAATATTATTTCAAACAGAGATAGTGTTTGTGGATGAATCTAGAAGCGAGTTTGGTTTAATAAAAGGGATACAATTTAAAAAAAAAGACATCACTTTTATAAAATCCACCTTTTTTACCAAGCAACTTTCAGAATTCTACTTGTAGGTGAATGCGACTGATTCAAAGCCTGTATACCAATGAATGGGCTTGCAAGAAAATATGATGTTTTCATTGACAGATTGAAGAAAAGCTACACTTACATTGGTGAAAAATACCATGCCCATGAAGAAATGATATAGCTAAAGGAATAATTTTGTTTTTGCAGCACATGCTTTATAAGTAGTTAGATTACAGTGCCAATAATTCTTTAAATATAGACATTTCATAACTAAAATCAATTGTTCATGTCAATCATGAACCATTCAGATATTATGAAAACACGCAGACTAGACTTACATTTATTGATTACTAGCATATTTGAAAAAGAAGAATCCAAATAAAACAATATCTGTTCATCCAATTACTTCAGTCCCCTGACTTTATATTGAATAATTTCAAATACATAATTTAGTTCATCGAAATGGAAGACTTGTAAAGACTGCTATCCACTCAATTTAATTTTAAAGAAGCAATTGTGATGCCCTGAAAATAAACAATGAAAATGGTGGAAATAAAAAAAACTAAATGAATTCACCTTCTACATGCCATATTTCAAGTTACCAGAAACGTGAAATGTGCATTATATATACAGTGTCCTTTCCAAAGTTTTAAAGAGTGTAGTGTGAGCTGTTTAATTTCTAGGAAGTGTGAATAGGGTTATATATTGCATTCATTCTACAAGTTTGGAAATGGAGGAAGTAAAATCTGTACAGTTTATTTTTACTGTCCTTCCTATGAGGAAAATAAAGACCTTGTTTATGAAGTTATTTTGTTACATTTGCACCAACTGCAGCACAACTACTAAATGCAATTTATCAGGCCACGCCTTGTCATGATAAATCCAGAGTAACGCAGCACAGCACATATCACTGTGCTCCGTTACTCTGCCCCAGGAAGGCATTCCATGGGTGGTGCATGAGTGTTCCCATGAAATATCCATGGATTGTGGTACATTTCTAGATTTACCAATAGTAGTAGACCTGAGAATGCACCAAAACTGCTATCCATCTCCAGGTGAGGCGTAACGAGGAGTTTTCCTAGCTGATGTGGCAAGGTGGCATATGAAGGGAAGGTCTATTTTGGCCTAAATTAATAAAGGTGGGGTTGTAAAGCAGTCAGTGTTTTTGCTCACAGTTCACTCTGCAATTTGATCTTCATTTTGTGTTAAGATTGATACCCTACTTTATCGACAAGATTGATACACTACTCTGTTGCAGTGCAAATTGTTCATTTGAAGGGTTTCATAGAACTCTCTTCTATTAATATAAATGACCCCGGAGCTGTGTGTATATTCAATCGAACGGCCGCAGGAATACAGACCTTCAATAATTGAGAAACCTCCATCCATGCATTCACTTTCACAAAATGCCTAATATTACAACCAAAAAATAAAATCTATATTCAGCACTGGACACTGTTTCAGCATGCACTCCAAATGCAGAGTTACTTCACTTACAATGTGAAAGCTGCCACCTAGATTACTAGTATATTAAGTCACAGGAACATTCAAATTCTATATAGTCGCAATTGTCTATAACTAATACGCTCACAAATCACTCCAAGTCACAGTTGATAACTTGTAGGAAAAAAACATATTATCTAACTGCGACTTCAGGGGTTAGGCACCATTCTGAGGTGGATACCTAAACCCCGGTGGCACACTGAGTTTCGAGAACCCTGTTTTTAGTTTCTTTTTACTTCAGAGTATAACTTTCATGTTCGCATGCAATCTGACTGATGGTATCACGATCTCGTTGCAAAACACTAAGTTAAACCAGTTGAGCTCTATTCGGTAGACAGATGGAGATGTCAATGCGAGCGCAGGAGTATCTGCCTCTTCAATATAACATTCATATTTTCTAAATCATCGTGTACTAAAAACACGGATGCAAACAGTACAACTCTCTCTCTTATATCCCTGCGGCGATCCTCTTTTCTGCTCTGCTTGTCATCATTATGAAGGTGACATCAAAACTCCATTTTGACCTACACTACAGGGAACATTATCAATGAAGCATTCAGGCCTCAAAAGCTTAATATACAGTCTCAGAGGGAGCGGGGTACGTGAGAGATCACTACCCATGAATCCACCACAGAGGGCATTCTTCTTAGATGTTCTACAATTTGACCTTCCAAGTACTTTGCCACACTTCACTTTTTGCACAATTATTCAGAAAGTAGTCTTGTTTTTTTAGATAAGTAATCGATTATAATAGGACTTTGTATGCTATTCATAGCTTTACCATCAGCGCTGTATGACAGGGATTTGCAATTTTTTGCTGACAGCAAAGGAAAGACTTCTGTATTGCTGCCAAACCAATTATTTAGCAGTTACTAAAAAACAATAACTCTTCTCCATAACCAAAATATTTTCCTTCAGGTGCACACACACACTGAACATCAAGAATTATGTGCCTGCCCAAAAGTCTTGTACTTGGACTCAAGTTCTTGGAATGGTATGAACTGCCCAGCTGTATAATTTCATGCGAAAGATGTGCTATGATTCACAATTCTCCATTTTTCTTTGGGAAATACAACTTTTATCATAGTATTAAGTTCGCCAATCATTTTAAATGTCCAAATGAACAAACCGTTTGTTTCTCAAGTGACCCGAAAAACGGGAAGAAATATACATTCAACAAATAATGGCAAATTCTGGTGTGAATGTGAAAATCTGTACTTGAGTAGGCACAAAAGACCAAAACGTAAATATTTGCAAAGATTTCATTACAAAATGAAAAGATAATCCAGGATCAAGGGAAAATTTGGAATGACAAACAGTGATGTGTAACCACTGCATCAACCAGTTGCGGAAATACAGTCGCCTCCGACCTATCTTTATGCACATGCTTTGAAAATATTGAGAGATGTGCCCATTGGCTCCATATTGTTAGTTGGAGATGTCCTTTTTTTCAGACGTTTAGTGTACTATCACTTTCCAGTTAAAGTTCAAAGGACTACACATGCACATAGATACTCTTGAGTAGCGTATGTGTAAAAAAAAAACTGAGCTCAATAAATATTAATACCACATGGTCCTGCTTTACTGGCTGTGGTATTTATGCACCATTCCGAGTTCTTCACAAGGGAAACGGGATAATTAGTTAATACCAATTCCCCTCCTCCAAGCTCAGAACTCAGAATATAAAAAAAAAAAAATCCATTCGAATTCTACCAGAATAAATTTGGGAACTTTCCTCAACCATGAGGAACCGGATTACAACAAGGGCCTCTGATTGATCTGTATGAAAATTTCACTTTGTCCTGAGTATATTTTGGACCTGCATTTGTCACCCCTGTTAAACATTCTTATATTCTTTTTGTTTTATCTAAGCTGCTTTTAGCTAAGAGATTTACACACCTTTCTTGCATGAGAGGTTTCTTGGAATCTATAGCTTGAGTTGCTTGTTGCGTTAGCTTTTGCACTACATGTAATGTGTACTTTCTGTCCAAGGCTAAGAATACTGTAGAAAGTATGCTGGATTTTGTTGCTCATTCAGACAGCTTCCAACACCCACACACAGCACTGTATCAGGATTGTACTTCCAACACAGTATGGTTCATTATATAAACAGTGCACTGAGCCAGAAGGGGCAGGGAGCATTCTGGCCATGATGATCCTGGGACGCATCCTGTGCGACATGCAGCTTAACTGGCGGTAATCTACCAGTCTACTGAGAGAATTGTATCTACATCACAGGGCAACTCCTGACATTGTTTCAAGGTATGGGGTTGGAGCTAATCCCTCAGATCTGGTCAGGCAGAAGGGTACGCCCGATATGCTTTCAGCATAGACATATGGGTAGGTAGGAACCTCTAGAACATCTAGAACCACATTCACCATTGTGGCATTGTTTATTGTCTTTACCATGTTTGTAAGGCTGATTACCGTGCTTTGTTTCATCTGTCTAATTATTGTAGCTCATTCGCTATATGCCAGACAGCAATTGTTTTAATAAAGGCATTGAAAACATATCTCACAATCTTTGTGTCTCACCTTGGCATGAATGAGTAACAAAAGGGTAATATCTATTTCCACAACTTCCCTGGGGAGTCAGCGTGCCATGATCAGGTTGACATAATTACCTTCCACCCCAGTAGGTTTGATTGTGCAGGTGAGGCACTGTGAGCTACTCATGAGTTGGGCAGATAATTACTAATGGTGTAGATAGACTCAGTATCCTTCACTCTACAGTTCTGCCATCCTAAACGTGCAGTTCTATTAACTGAGTAGGAACCGCATAACAACTTCACATTTCCACTGATATGATTATTCCATGAACAATCCTTTTCAGTCTCTTTTTCTCAACTAATGTACAGCTAATCTGTTATACATACTGTTGTTTCCACACTAGCTGTTTTATGTAATGCATATGTATTATTTTGTTGTTACTTGTGTGAAAGAACCAGTGCAGAACTTTGATTTTGAACATTGCTCTATTTGTGACCAGCAAGAGCAAAATGTTGTCAGATAGTGATAATGGTTGATTTTATGACGTCTCTCGGAGTTATGCAATTTGCACATAACAAACATTCACTTGCTTAGCACTAATAATTTAAATTTTTACATCTATTCCACTATTATGATTAAAAATTATGAATTCATTTAGCATACGCAATAGGCAACAGGCCATGGACATTTGAAAGTGCCAAATTACAGCTTTTGCAAATCCTTTTCCTCTGCCTTTTTTTTTACAACTTGTGAAAGTTTGAGAGGGGAGGTAGGATAGAGAATCGGTCTGTTCCTGGATAGGGGGTCAACCCTGCTACTCTCTCTTTCCTTTGCTATCACTTTATCTGCTGTTTTACGGCACAATGTGAGGTTCACAGGCCCAGGATTTTAAACTAGGATATTCTTTATTACAAGGCAGACAGTGCTATCAGCTTTATAGCCCAGTTCTGTCGCTTAAACTGGCAACCACACTTTAATAAGTGGTTCAACCCAGAAGCAAGGTCAAATAATGATGACATGGACATGTATTTTGGGTGTAACCCACTTCAGTGGGTTATTAAATTAGAGTAGTTGGTGTCACAAGTCACTCACCTGAACTCCAGGTGGTTCCTATGGGATGACAACTGGACTCTACTCCCTCCGAACACTAACCTTGGTAGCAGCCAAGACAGCACTGCACCGAAGGAAGTTCCTGAAGAGAAGGGGGTTGGGATTGAGAGAAAAGAAAACAAACTGTACTGGTCTACACGTCTTCCAGTTGGTGCAATGCTTTAGTTTTGGGTGTCATGGACACACTGGATTGTGCAGGTATGAGATACACAACTCTGTGATCAGGTAAGTTCGCAGTTCAGTGTTAAATCTCTAGGGAACAGTTACAATTAGTCTGAGACAATGAGGCAGTTTAACACATTGGTCAAAAGATTGACCAGAACATCACTTATCAAAACTCATAATGGATTAAGCAGGATTTTGACACCAGATAACGAGTACTCCTCAGAATGGTCACCGGTGAGTTTCTGAGTTAGTTCAAGAAATAGTGGTTCAAGTACACTGTGGTTAATTGCACACTAGCGTCAACTTGATGTTCAACAATTGTAGCACAGATAAGCTATGTACAAACTACTATTGTTCTCAGTCTCTAAATTCAAGCAAGGGCCCTTGATGTGTCTTGCCACTGTGCACATTCTTGTTAATATGGCTTATCAATGAGCCAACAAAACAACAATAGCATAGGTTAGTTTTAAGTAAACAACTAACTTATTGAGGTTAAGTGTTCTATAAGAGTGAGTTTTACTGTCTTAAATGCAAAGGTACTGTTGAGATAAAACAGTCACAATGCACCTGGTGAGTTGAGACACAGGGCCGATGTGGCTACCAAAATATCCCCAGTAATGTTTTTTTTTCTGTTCTCTTTCAGGTAGCTTGCAGAGCTTGAACCTGTTGCACCTGATGAGGAGTGAAGCAGGAACCAGAAGAACATCAGATGCTGAGGTAGGGAGTTGGAGCACAGTTAAGCAGTGTACTATGACAAGGCTTAGTGCATGGTCCAGGGCGGTGTGGTTTAAATAGCCATGTCTTTCCTGAAGCAGCCATTGGTGCTCATGGAAGGTGTGGCAGCACGTGGAGGACATGGCAATTCTCTTCGAAGACTGCTGTTTCTCTGCGTGAGTCACACATGGTTTCCAATGGTTGGTTGTTCCGCAAGTAGCCGCTACTCATTGTGAGGCCCATGTTTTTTTAACAGTCGGCTGCAGGTCTACAGAGTTCTCATATTTCCTACCACTGTCACCAGGGAAATAGCAGTGTTTTGGGTTTTCTGACTGTTTCAACCCAGACATGTATTCACAATATAAATCACATAATGTCATGATTCAAAAACAAGGTTTGTTTGCATACTACCAATAGGTATTTCAATACATAAAACAGCACACTTAATATAGTAAACACTGGGAGGGGAGCCACCTCATCATGAACCAGCGTACAAACATGCTGTAGCGTGTGAAGGCATGGAGGTCATGACAGCAGTGTTTAACCATTGAAATTGATTCACACTTTCTTCTGAGATGCATGGTTCTTAGCATGCACCAAAAACATTGTGTTTTTCTGGTAGTCCTTATCTTATCATGTGCAGCAGTGTCTATTGCTTAGTGAAGTATCCTCCATTAGTAAAATGATTTGCATCATTTGTGAAGTCTGTACACACTTAATGAATAGTTTCTCAGAGTTCTTAGAGGCGGTTTTGTACAAACAATTTGCATAGTGTTGTGTTGTCTATTTATTATACTCCACTTTAATCATTACGGGCCAGATGTAGCAACTTAAAAATTTGCGAGGTGCAAAGTGCGAGTCCATGCGACTCGCAATTTGCACCTCGCAAATTGGTATGCAGTACGGTGTCTCAGACACCGACTGCAACTCGCTATGGGGTCGCAATGACCCACCTCATGAATATTTATGAGGTGGGTCGCAAATTGCGGCCCCATAGCGAGTATAGGCACTCGCAAACATGGAGGCCTGCTGTAGTCAGCAGACCTCCATGTTCGTGACTGCTTTCAATAAAGCAGTCCTTTTTTTTTTAAGTGTAGCCCGTTTTCCTTAAAGGAAAAAGAGCTGCACTTTAAAAAAAAAACGAAACCTTTAGTTTCGGTATTGTTTCAGGGCAGGGAGTGGTCCCTGGGACCACTCCCTGCCCTGAAAAAATATTTTTGGGTCCATTCACAAAATGGAAGGGGTCCCATGAGGACCCCTTCCAATTTGCGAGTGGGTTACCATCCACTTGAAGTGGATGGTAACTGCGATACGATTTGCGACCGCGTACGCGGTCGCAAATGGTATTGCATACCACTCAGACTCGCAAATAGGAAGGGAACACCCCTTCCTATTTGTGAGTCAGAAATGCATTTTGCGAGTCGGTTCCGACTCGCAAAATGCATTTCTGCATAGGAAACTCCGGTTTGCGACTCGCAAACGGCAATTTTTGCCGTTTGCGAGTCGCAAACTGTTTCCTACATCTGGCCCTACGTTACACCAATCTAAAAACAATATGTGGCCAATGATCAAAAGACCCCATTTAAAAAAGTATGAGCATTTTATACTTTATGAGTACTGTATGTCAAGCCATAACCTTGGTTCATTGCTCAACACATAGGGACTAATTTACAAAAGCATTTATAACTACAGAAAGTAATATTACAGGATTACTCGTTAACATACTCTTACATGTCTATATGAATTAGCTCTAAACATCATAGTCCACTAGTAAAAGTGCAAACATTGCAGTCCTTTATATTTATACTATTTGTATAATTTGTATAATAACATTCCCATTTTAAACCCATTTTAAATGTTTTTGGACAATTCTCAAAGGTATGTAAGATTTTGTAAACAGTCCTACAGACGTAGTAATGTACAGACACCACAATGATTTTGTAAATAGATTGTCATTGCTTTTAAGGAGCTGAAATAATATTTCACAAAACAACTGTAAAGCTGAGCATAACCGTAGACAAATAAAAATAAATTGCGATAACGTAGCTAAGTTAGAAGAAAACAATGTTGTGAAAACAAGACGTATCATACTGAATGTTTTTCATTTTACCCAGCAACAATGAACATGTTCTTTGGTGATAATAGAAATGCCAGAATTATTTTACCAAAATTATTTAAACAACACCCATATCCAAAGAAATTGAACAAAATGATGCTTGATGTGCCTCCACTCAGGACATTATAGATGGATAAATTGGCATATGTTGCAAAGGTACTGTACGTTAGGTTCCATGACCACATAGAAGAACAAGGCCAAAGTTCCTCTATAAAGTTATGGAGCCCCAAGGTGACTTGCAAAATCTTTCCAATGTACATCATGGGGTACTTTATTTCTTAGATAATACATGGCATCCTGCAATCATTGTACACAAATCCACCTTGAATTCCCTCATTGGAGGTGACTTGTAACACAGCTAGTCAACAGCAAGAAAGAAATGGCATAGCTCCTCAACAGTAATAACTTATTACAGTTGAGTTCTGAAATCAAAATGCCTGCTGCCAGCAGCTATGCTGAAAGGCAGGACACAAAGCATAATTAATGCTGCAGTTTAAAAAACAAAAACTAAATATTTATTTTCCTTCTTCTGCTCTATTCTACCACATGAATAGTAATTATTAGAACAGTGATAGGAGAAAGGAAACATTTGTAGAAACATGTTTACATTTTGCATGCTTTAGGTTAGTATAGAAAAGAATCTCTGTGCAATTTTCTACTGCTTCCCAAGCGACAACTTTTTTTAATATGACTTGTAATAAATAGATTCTAATATCATTTGTCAACAAATAACAAACTGCTTTTTGATATAATAAATTTTGCAGGAGAGATTCTACCTTTATTGTTCATGCTTGCAAACATATGAAACAGTAACTCGCAAATGATTTAAGTGGTTTGCGGGAAAGGGTAAGGTGTTACCGTGTATTATAGGAAATTAAGTACTCTGTGTCCTCTTTTATAAGCTATTATGAGCCTCTGGCTTTGTTCCTCAATATGGTCATTGAACACCTCTGTGACTTGCAGTACACTTGTAATTTACACCACTGGGTACTTTATCCAATATAGTACATGGTCAATCGATCACCGTTCCAACAAACACCTTAAATCCTTGGTGTCTTGCTCTTTCATTTGAAATGAGCCCAACGGGGCCAGAGCTTTTCTCATCCAAAACTCTGTGTACCCAGCACAGAGAATGAAGTAAATGGTGCTTTATTCTCTGGGTAGGGCTGAGCTCCAGGGGATCTGCACATCGTTATTTATGACATTTGCCCTGGGGAGGGGGCATGCATGGGGAACCCTCTCTGAACTACTTCTGACCCTTGTGGAATGATGCACTGAAGAAATATCTCGATGGACCCCATTCCTTAGAATCAAAGCAGCATCATCTTGTGCTCTTCCTCATGGCAGTGGGAGAGTGAGTTCCACAGTACAGCTGGCTTCTGCCCAGGAGAAAGCAGAATGGATCTGCCACACAAGGAAGGCAGGACACGCATTCAGTGCTGTTAGGAGCCATGGAAACCTTGCGACTCCTCCAAGGCCCCCAAATGAGAAGGAGACATGTGGGTGTGCCAGGTGGGACCAGGGTACCCCTAAGAGTAAACGGAATGTGGTATTTAGTGGGAAAATAGCATTCCTGAAAGTGCTTTAGATGCTCATTTTACATTCATGCCCGGAGCAAATGGGGTGCCCCATACGCTGTTGCAAGGGCTCCACAATTTGTGCATTTTCCTTGAGGATACCTATGGAAGGACAGGGGCATCACCAACATTCTTCAAGCATGTTTAGAGAGCTGCAGAAGCCCCTCAGTGTTCAGATGTTCCTCTAAATCTCCCAGGGCCTCATAAGTATGACCCTGGGACAGACTTTCTTTTGTTTCAAAGTCTAAGAGAACTGGTGAATTTGTAACTGGGCTCTAGGAGGGCAGGGACCCCTATTAGATCATCCTAAAGAGTAGGAAAACTAGGTAGAAGCCTCTAAAACTCATGTTATTGATTTAGCACTTTATTGATGCAGCTGATGGATAATAATGCTAGGTTTCAAAATGTAATGAATGCTGCTAAATGTTAGTACTACCCCCATCGACCTCAACAATGGGTTGCACTCTGTATTGCTTATTGGTGCTCTCTACAATAATTTAGGGGGTGTTGCAATGATGTATTATAATATGTGGCTGCTTTTACTTATGTGATGACACCCTGAGAAAGCCAATAGACTTGCCTTTTTAGTAATGACACGCTTTCATACTGTAATATTGTATCTAGTGTAGCTAGGGCTATAATGCTATTGGGTTCAGGATCCACTATGGGTGTAACATGGTATTAGGATGGCACCAAAGGGATTTCCACCTACCTAACTGCAATGATTTGTAATTTAATACATAGTATTTAGTAGTCTGTGAGTGTAATAAAAGTAATTTCCTTTTGAATAGAAAAAACGTTTACTGGAAAATAAAACATTCTGTGTTGATGCAAACCAGGGAGCTGGGGTACTAACTCACACCACCTCCTCTAAGAAGGCCTTGACCTGCTCAGCTTCACTAACCTGCGAGAGTCAAGTGCTGCAATAGGATATTTGGCTCCCAGTAAAAAACACAATTGTGGACTTATTACTTTCATCCCTTGCAACTAATAACTATTTCTTAGAGTCGACAAAAGGAGAACATACATTAGGAGCAAAAAGGTCACAGGGAAATGCTAGAGTATACTATGCTTCTTCACATTTTAGAGATAAAACCACATTTAAAAAGCTCCAACATTCTGATTAAAATTATTATCTGGCTCATTTATATTATTTGTGTTTGTGAATTGAATATAATATTTCATAACTTGTAAAACTGGTTGATTCATATTTGTTTATATATCTTTCTGTATGGGTTTGACTTTCAAATCCTTTCAACAATTTAGGCTTGGGCCCTCAGCTTTCAGTACTAATTCACAAGGGATCCGCAGAAATCAAAAGGTTAAGAAACACTGATCTGGGATCAGCACCTTTATAGAAAGACACATTCAACTTTCAACTGATAAATGAAAATTAGTGGTTGATTCTAAAAACCTTGGTCTTTGTTTCAGGTTCTGTGGTAATTAAAATCCACAGGTAGAAGTTCATCCTCACTACACCCTCCCTTTGCTGGAGGATCTTCCATAGTTGGTGCTCCTTTTAATATAGGACTCCTCCAGGGCTATATACTTTTTGTTTTTATTGGTCATCAAACTCCAAATTAGGCTTATAGATTCTAAAGATGCTTGATGATCATTTAACCCTGATGAACTATATTATTATGTTTATCCGAAACAGACTATGGCGTGGAAGTACAACTTCAGATAAAGAAGTGCCTTTGGTGGAAATACATTCAGTAGTCTGTGAAAAATCTTTAGTATTAAAAGGTGCTTCAAATGGTTAAAATTAGGGCTGCACAGTTAATTAATAATATATCCTTCACAGACCTGGACACTCCAGTCATCCAACAAAAAACAATTTTGAAAATAAACAGCCCATCTAGAAATGAAGCACTTTACTCCCTTCATCCAATAATGAATTTGTTGATACTCAGAAAATCAAAGAATCAGAGCAATTGTTTTTGTTGTGGTGACAAGTAAAGGAAGGGCAACACAAAATCCTGTAACCTAAAAATAGTGATTGACCCGAAGGTTACAAAGGTTAGAAAGACAAAAATAAATTCACAATGCCTCTGTGCATGGCAAGGAACATACACAGTGAAATCTTTATACCTTGGGACTGGCTCATGGCCAGGCCTTAGGTTAGTCTTAGAGCCCACTGTGCATGGAGAAAGGCCATGGACCACTGCCTCAGTAATACAGAGGTTGATGCAGGTCTTGACTTTGTTGGAAATGTGGACATTTATATTTTTGTCCATCATTAACAACATGCAGAATGGGGATTTGCACTTTATTTTACATGTACACACTGATATAGTACTAATGCATTTAAAACAAATTATCTATTGCTTGTAGAAGTAAATTTTCCTGGTTCATGTTAACTTAGCTTCAATTTATGCCTGAATGCCATTTTGAATGAACGTCTCCCCCTGCATATTTCACTGTTCATTATGTCAGCAGCAGGCAGTCAAGCACAGTCATATTTGTTTATTTCCACGGACGTTGTTCTAGCTGTTTTCAAAGAAAACTCTCCAGCATGGTCACAATAATGTTTCTTTTTCCAGGATCTTCTGCTAACTCACTCTCCCCTAATCTTTCATAATAATTTGCTGTTGTACATGTAACTAGTTTATTCTCCCATCCCTGGATGTTGTTAGCATAGAATGAGCAGAATCAGTATTCTTGGGATAGTGGGATAGTACTTAGGACCTAAGGCAATATGATGTTTAATAAAACAGTACTCTGATTTACTGAGAATGTAACACTCCTGCACAGATCATTATTATTTTACAGTTTTAATGATTTTGTATGTGAAAATAGTGTTTATAAACCTTTGATTTTGGAAGTGAGACAGATACTTTCTGATGCAGCGAGGGATGGTGTCCATTTCTCCATTTGTTGTTCATTTAGGACCTCAAATTATTTTGATTCTGTCATTATTATATATTGACCAAATTGCTGGGATCCTTCCTGGTAATTACTGTATGCATTTGCATTTACCAATCCTGCACCGCATCTTTCAAATGTTTGAAATAAATCCTTTACCTTTACCCCATTGCTCTAGGTTCACTTCTTGAGTCTATCCCTACTTAATTGGCTGTATTTTGACATGTTGGGAGGTGCGTTTCCTAAGTGACACATAGCCTCTTGAAATTGAAGTTTAACACTGTTACAAGTCATATTCCCATGGCCTTTCTGCCGAGGTAATATTTTGTGGTGTCAAATGTTCAGAGTTCCGCTTCCACAGCTTCAGGACAATACACTACTTATGACCTCTTAGGTAACATCACCCATGACATTACAAACACATTGAAAAAAAGCTTCAAATATCTCACTGGGCGTGGCAAGCAAGTTCAAGTTTCAGCAAGAATGTGGTAATAGTGTTCTCTGTTAAAATCCCGACAGACATTAAAGGATGAACCAAAGAGTAATTAGGTAACTGAGAGACGCAGGGGCATATTTATACTCTGTTTGCGCCGAATTTGCGTCGTTTTTTTCGACGCAAATTTTACGCAAAACTAACTCCATATTTATACTTTGGCGTTAGACGCGTCTAGCGCCAAAGTTCATGGAGTCAGCGTCATTTTTTGGCGTGAACACCTTCCTTGCGTTAATGAGATGCAAGGTAGGCGTTCCCGTCTTAAAAAATGACTCCCAGGCATGTGCGTGGTATTTATACTCCCGGGCAAAAATGACGCCCGGGAGTGGGCGGGGCAAAAAAGGCGTTAAGGGACCTGTGGGCTCAGAATGAGCCCAGAGGTGCCCTCCCCTGCCCCCAGGGACACCCCCTGCCACCCTTGCCCACCCCAGGAGGACACCCAAGGATGGAGGGACCCATCCCAGGGAAGAAAAGGTAAGTTGAGGTAAGTATTTTTTTTAAAAAAAATTGTGGCATAGGGGGGCCTGATTTGTGCCCCCCTACATGCCACTATGCCCAATGACCATGCCCAGGGGACAGAAGTCACCTGGGCATGGCCATTGGGCAAGGGGGCATGACTCCTGTCTTTGCTAAGACAGGAGTCATGTTAATGGTGTCTGGGCGCCCAAAAAAAATGGCGCAAATCGGGTTAAGACGATTTTTTTGCCTCAGCCTGACTTGCCCCATTTTGGGACGCCCAAACGCCATTTTTCCCTACGCCGGCGCTGCATGGTGTACGTCGTTTTTTTTCACGTACACCTGGCAGCGCCGGTCGGCTAACGCCGGCTAACGCCATTCAATAAATACGGCGCCCGCATGGCGCTTCAGAATGGCGTTAGCCGGCGCTAATTTTTTTGGCGCAAAACTGCGTTAGCGCAGTTTTGCGTCAAAAAGTATAAATATGGCCCGCAGTGTTTGTAGGCATCCAAGATGTGAAAAGATGTGTGCCAGGACATATTCTGGTTAACTGAGACTTATGTGTATAGAAATGTATCTTGAGCCATATTAATTTTCACAAACAGCATGTGTTTCCCAGAGGAGACAAAGCTGGGCTAACACTGATCTACGACAGCATCAAACACACACCATGAACGTAAATTTTAAAAATATAAACAGCAAGGCATGCCTTGAAGAATATGCATAAAAACTCAAGATCGTCCCAAAGAGTATTATTAGTTTGGTCTATTTTGAATCAGTGCATTTGAATCAATGTAGAGACTGGAGTGAGGGATAAGAATCATGCAAACAATATATATAACAATTTCACTGAATGGAATACATTGCTAAAGCTGTGGAAAACAAATATTAAGGCTCAGATTACCAGTTGGGTGGTTATTTCTGAACCACGCAGAAACCCCTAATTACGTATGTGTTGAAATTATGAGTTGTTAGGTGTATAACATATCTGATAATTAAGTGGGAGAAAACCACACAATATTCACCATATAATGCAGATTTTGGTCTATTAAACACCAAAATCTCCATATTATTCCTCAACAACTCATAATAGGTGGTATTTATTGCACTCAATAAATATTGTACCCTATGGTATCGTTATTTTTCATGTGATAAATAGCACCTGCACTCATATCCAGGGCCTAAGTAAAAACATTCCAGATTGTACTGGAGAAGAACGACCTTGAAACCTCATACAATTAAAAATAAATTAAATGATAGCATTTTCTTCAGATGTTGTAAAAATCCAAACATTGCATCGGACACACCTTTGTCTACACAGATCAGAATTGCAAAAAGACACGCAATCACAAAATGCTTTAGATATAAACAAGTAAAACATATCGCTGTGAGGCTCAGAACCACTTGTTCATGTGCAGCAAAGGGGAAATGTTTTGTTTTTGGGGGATTCATTTACTGTATCTTAGTTTCAGGTGCATTAATCTTCAAGATTTTAACCTTCACATTTCAATGTAAGTAAATATGTCTCTGATTTCCCAATTTTAAATACCTGTATTTTTAGAATGTTGCATTCCTTTGATGCTTTTCATCATTACAAAAGACAAGTTATTTGATGTTTTATGTCCTCTATCTTATAAAGCACACACAACTCGAGAGAATTCGCATTCTGTATATAAAACAAGTTAAGGATCTGCTTCAATTTTACAAAGTGACAAACCTTTTCAAACACTACTGCAGTCGACTAAAGGCAATCAAATATGAACAAACAAGGACAGAATGGTAAGGGTATGTTGTCTACTTGTGAGAAGGTAATGCTGAAAAGGGGTGGGCCGGTAATGAAAGAAACGAATGAACAGCTGGTAGAAGAATAGAACAGGTGGTTTGTGGGTCTGGTAAATTGGAATTAAGCCGCAAATAAGCTTATGGGGTGAATAGTTGGGGAAACAGGCAGGGAACTGAAAGTGAGACTTATTCAGTGTGCAGGGTTTAGATGTAGACTGAAGAGGAAGGATTTGTGTATTTTACATAAAAAGTTATCAAATAGTGTGATTGTCAGATTCGAACTGGAGATGAGTTCCAAACTGTAGTTATGGCACTAGAGTGTCAAATTTCGCATATGCTAGAGAGTGAGACTGTAGACAGCTCAGGTTTGTATTGTCTCCTGACCTTTTGATGATTGCATGAAGTCAGGTTTGTTAAGAAATAACTTGTTGTTGGTAAAATAGGGTAGTTTACATTTTATTCAGGTTACAAGTGTGAGCCTAACACGTTGATGTAATCAGATGTTTGTGTTTCTGAAAGAATTCTTGCTGCTGTGAGCATGGCTGCTTTGATAGGAGGGTTGCTAATTTGAAAGACCATCAGCTAACACAGAGTTTCCATAATCAGTTTTTGAGAACAGCGATGACTGGACAACAACTCTTAAGTCATTGAACTGAAAAAAGGGTTTTAGTTTTTAGTAAGACTACCAAAGACTTTATGTTGGAGTCCACAAAGAGAGAAAACCATCACAGGTCAGAACAGTCGTACATTGTTCGTTTTCAGACAACTGTACTTGATCATCAAATTTCGCCATTCATTTCCTCCTATCCTTCAATCGTTGTTGGTACTCAACATAATAGTGGGACTGTAAAGAGTAAAGGTAAAGGTAGAAGCCCTTTCTGTATCAGCCACTGCCTTACTAAACAACATAAGACATATCTATGATGATCCGAAGATTTGCTGGGCCGGTGGACTGGTGCACAGGCACCGTCTTATTTCAAGTACCATGTTAAGTTTAAAATTAGGCTCCAGAGATGTGTTAACACAGTATTACAACATGGGGTCTGTGAAAACTGCACTCACTCTATAGTCTTTTCCCAGGACAGTTTCCTTATGTAATACCTGTATTAACTTGCTGTTAGAAATGGGGTTTCTGGTTGGCTAGGGTATGCACCTCAGCCAGGCAGAACTTACCCACTCTAGTCAGGGCAAGGGAGTTACACGTCCAAGATAACCCCTGCTCACCCCCTTGGTAGCTTGGCACGAGCAGTCAGGCTTAACCAGGAGGCAATGTGTAAAGCGTTTGCACAACACACTCACACATGTGACGCAATATCCCCACCACAAAGGAAACACAACACCAGATTATATGAAAATATACTGTATTGTACACAACGTAATTATTAGACCAACATCACATAACAGTACTATCCTACTACCTTAGCAGTTGTCAGAACGTTACACATTAGTTACTCTGCAAAATAGCAGTAGTCACACATAACACACAGGTTACTCAGTATTCTGCAACATAAGCAGTAGTCAGGAAACACGTTATCACATTAGGACACTTGTCATAAGAATATCATAAAACGCCCATAGTAGGAACATTAGAAAACCTATGGCAAGTTAGGGAACCATATTAGCAAGTCATGCCCATAGAAGGAACATGTGCACACATATGTAAAAGCATCATAGAACAGGTAGGCAATATATTATATTTAGTAAAGTCTGTAGAAAGAACTTCAATTACAACTCTATTGGTCCATTTAAAAGTACCTGGTTGATGAGGAGGCACTTCCAGTGCCTAAAACGAATAATGGGGCCCCCGGCGCTCCTCTGCGCAAAACAGGGTCCTCCTTAAACATGGCAGACCGAGAGAGGCGGCACGCACCCTCTCTGACTCCTTGACGGGCCCCTTCTGGGACCCGTGATCACTGGGGGCCCCCCTGGACCTCCACCGGCCCTCTCGAGGGGGGCCCAGGTCAGGGAAACCTTTGAAGGGGGAGGGGGATGCCACGCACCCCCTCCTGGCTGAAAAACGGGCCCCTCCGGGGACCCGCTAACTCCTGGGGTCTCCCTGGGCCTCCGTGGCCCTTCCTCAAAGGGAGACCCCTTTATGGCAAGTCTGGCCCTCGCAGGGGCCCTGAGGGGTCTGGGGGTGCAGCGAGCCTCCGATGAGGCTGCTGCCCGCTCCCCAGGCAACCGAAGCCTTCCGAGGCTTCTCAGGCGAGGGAGAGGTGTCCTCCTCTCCCCTCACCCTTCCGACAGCGACCGAAGCCTTCCGAGGCTTCCTAGGCGAGGGAGAGGCGTCCTCCTCTCCTCTCACCTCTCCGAGCTTTCTCTGGCCCAAGGCAGGGCCTTCTGGTGCCCCGGGGGCGCTCCTCGGAGCGATCCCTACCCCGGGGGCACCGCTAGGAGCAGGCTTGCTCCTGATTCTGTAAATGTGGCTTTTCTCGTGCCCCGGGGCACTGAGCTGAGCGCGGTCCTCGTGCTCCGAGGCCATTAACCAACCCGGCTGCGGCGGTGATCCCAATCAAGCGCTTTTCACAGCGCTAAGAAAATTATGCAGCCTGGGCTGCGGCGGTGATCTGGGGGTCCCAATCAAGTGCTTTTCACAGCGCTAGGAAGATTATGCAGCCTGGGCTGCGGCGGTGATCTGGGGGTCCCAATCAAGCGCTTTTCGCAGCGCTAAGAAAATTATGCAGCCTGGGCTGCGGCGGTGATCTTCTTTTAGCAAAAGAAAAGCGCTTTCAAAGCGCAATGGCACATCACCAGCCTCAGCAATTAAAAGAATGCCTTGTTCCTGGTTAAAGCATTCTGCGCAAAGGCTTGAAGGGTCGTTGCAGGGGTCAGGGGCCACAGCACCCTGCCCCTGGGAACAACTAAACAAGAAGGAGCACAGGGCTGGTGGACCCAGCTACAGGCCGACACAAGGGGTGCAGATGGTGGCAGTTCCTCATAGTGACCAGGCAGGTCACAGGTCAGCACAGCAGCAGCAGTCCATGGCGGTTTCCTGGTGAGTCCATTCATCAGCGTTCTGTGTCCAGTTTCAAGTTCCAAGAATGTTCAAATTGTGGGGAAAATTCCCCTGTACTTATAGTCCTGTTTTTACAGTGTTTTACAATGATAGGGAGAGGAGGTTCCAGCCAGTTACAACTGGTTCTGGGAGTGCCCCCTCTCTCCTTTCAGCACAGGCTCCAAACATCAGTGGGGGGTTAACGACCCTATTGTGTGAGGCCTGGGCACAGCGTTTACAAATGTAGGTGTGCCCCGCCTCTCCCTTCTCTCAGCCCAGGAAGACTATTCAGTATGCAGATGCACCTTGGTGACTGCTCCACCCTCCCTGTGTACAGGCTGTCTGAAAAGTATGCACAAAGCCCCAACTGTCACTCTGCCCAGACGTGGAGTGGAGTCAAGCTGCAAAACGCCAGAGTCATAAGCACAGATAAATGCGCACTTTCTAGAAGTGGCATTTCTGTGATAGTAATAAAAAATACACCCACACCAGTAAGCAGTATTTATTATCCCCATCACAACCATACCAAACACGCCTACGCTACCCCTCATAAATCAGATAATACCCCTTACACATAAGGCAGGGCATTTCTAATGCAATCCTATGAGAAGGCAGCACTCACAGCAGTGAGACACCAAGTTAGGCTGTTTGTCACTACCAGGACAGGCCATGCAATATGGCACATGTCCTGCCTTTCTACATATATGGCACCCTGCCCATAGGGCTAGCTAGGGCGTACTTTAGGGGTGACTTACATGTAGTAAAAGGGGAGTTATGGGCCTGGCAAGTAAATTTAGATGCCAGGTCCCTGTGGCAGAAAACTGTGCACACAGGCCCTGCACTAGCAGGCCTGAGACAGGTTTGAAAGTCTACTTCAGTGGGTGGCGCAAGCAGCGCTGCAGGCCCACTAGTAGTATTTAATTTACAGGCCCTGGGTATAGAGATACCACTGTACAAGGGACTTATAGGTAAATTAAATATGCCAATTAGGTATAAGCCAATCATACCAACTTTAGATGGGAGAGCACCTGCACTTTAGCACTGGTCAGCAGTGATAAAGTGCTCAGAGTCCTAGAGCCAACAGCAAGAGGTCAGAAAAACCAGGAGGAAGGAGGCAAAAAGACTAGGGATGACCATGCGTATGGCCAAAAGTCCAACACAACCCCCTACCAGCCAAAAGCCAGGGGAGAATAATCAATACCTTGATGTACTTCCCTGATTGGGGCGATAGAACAAGGACCCAGGCCCACAACAGCAGGGGCATGTTCCAGTTCTAAGCCTTCCTGACTCCACTGGGATCTCTCTGTCAATGCGTCCCAGGCAGCCTAGACCAACCCACGGGGATTCTCTAGCTGCCAATGGCCAGAACCAGGCCCCAGGCCATCTAGGAGCCTCTGGTCTCTGAAACCATAACGAGTGGGGGGCGGTAGCCCCAGGTGCAAAGCAACCTGTCTCCACTCCATTTCCGATCAGTTCAGGGGCTCTACCCTGCCACTGATCCACCAACCTATGGTCCGCACCCATAGGTTCCACAGGGGCTAGAGGCGAGGCTCTCCTCCCTCTACCCCTCCTTCTAGGATCCCGCCCTCCTCTCCTAGGAGGGGTATCACCAGAATCCACACTTGCCAGGGTGCCGGGTACAGCAGCCCTGCACAACTTTCTCGCCAGCCCAGGATCACTACCTGGCGACTGACCACCCAACCTAGGGACGACACCCTTGGGTTGCACCGGGGTCCGGGGCAGGCTTCCCCCTCCCTGAACCCCACTTCCAGAATCCTGCGTCTCCCCACCTCGGGAGAAGCCACCAGAAGTTTCACACGGGGGGTGAGCACACGAACCGCCCCCCCAACCAGATCAAAGTTTACCCCCTGAACCTGTCTATCTAGTCCAGGGACGACACCCTTAGACTGGACCATTGCCCAGCGAACCAGGACTTCCTTGGAAGCACACCTACCCCCTACCAGATCAGAGCTTACCCCCTGAATCTAGCAATCCAACCCAGAGTCACTACCCTGCGGTTCAACCACTGCCTGGCGCACCAGGACTTCCTTGGGAGCACACGTACTCCCCATCAGGTCAGAGTTTACCCCATGAACCTGATCATCCAACCCAGAGTCACCACCCTGCGGTTGAATCATTGCCTGGCGCAACAGGACTTCCTGGGGGGCACACCTACCCCCCACCAGGGAAACACTTTCCCCAAGGGCCACACAAGAGTCTGGCTGGCGCAGGTCTCCTGACCTCTGCCCATCTGACAGAGTCTGGATTCTCCCCAGCCCAGAAATGGTCTCACCAAGGTCATTCCTGGGGGGCTCTGCTCTCAGAGCTGACCCCTGACCCTCCAGGTTCTCCACTGGGGCCCGCAGCCCCCTCTCAACCCTATGCCTGGATTTCCGCCTCCTCCGCTGTAGAGCGAGACTACCAGACACCAGGACCGGCGGAACGCTATCACCAGCCACCCGCCTAAGTCCTAATGACAAAATGGGATCCTTCTGAACAGCTGGCCCTACGGCACAGGTTAGGCTCACCTCCTGGCGTTCACTCATGGAACCTTCAGGGGCCTGGGGCGGTATCTTGGGCACCTTGGGCCTCAGCCCAGCCCCATTCCCTCTCCTCAGAGACGGGACATGGGGTCCCTCACCCATCCCAGTCCACTGGGACCTACCTGGGACACTCCATTCCTTTCCCACCACACCTTGTTGGGAAACACCTAGACCACTCTCATTAGGAACACCCCCTAATGCCACACCAGACCCTCTGGTACGCAACCAGAAGTCTGCCTCCTTTGCAAGCTCCCTGGGGTCAGAGAGCTCACACACTGACAAGTGTTGGCGTAACTCTGAAAAACAACAACGAAACAGGTGCTCTCTGAGAATCAGATTAAACAGCCCTTCAAAATTGTTTACTGTGCTACCCTTCACCCATCCATCTAGTGCAATGCAGCAATCCTCCACAAACTCCTCCCAAGACTGGTGGGACAGTTTCTTACCACCCCTAAACCTTTTTCTGTATTCCTCAGGGGAAAAACCATACTTCACAATCAGTACGTTCTTCACAGCGGAGTACCCCTCCCTGTCACTCTCTTCTAGAGTCAGTAGGGCATCCCTCCCCTCCTCAGGAATAAAACTCCCTAGGCCAGTTCCCCAATCCTTCTCAGGGATCCTGCGCTCTACCAGAGCCCTCTCATATTCCTTTAACCACTGACGTATGTCACCCCCCTCTTGGAACCTAGGTACCAGATCTATGGGTATGTGAGGAACATCTTTGCTACAGCACTGTACATTGCTGCCACCACTGGACTCCACCTGCAGCGCTGGTGAGTCCAGAACCTTCAGACTGCGCTCTAGAGTGAGTCTTTCTCTGGCAAAGGCCCTCTCTGCCTCTGCCATTCTCTCCTGTACTAAGGCCTTCTCTACCTCAGCCCTTCTCTCCTCAACAGCTAGGCGCGCTAACTGCAACTTCAGGTCCCTCTCTTCCCGCCTATCTCTTAGCTCATCAGGCGTCAAGGAATGAGAGGTAGCCCTGCTTCTTACACTGGACCCAGCAAGGGACTCCCTATCACTGGGTCCTTCCCTGTCAACTGGCGTCCCCAACCGGTCATTCTCACCCTCCTGGTCAGTCTCTCTACCACTCTCTAGGGATGAGGTCTGGGAGCCCTCCCATTGGGAACCCTCGCTACACTCAGGATCCTCTGGGTACCCCCTACGCACACTCCCTCCCTGGGTAAATGTCACAAACCTTTCAAAGAAATTCAGAGATCTCCTGAGGTCCCCTTCTACAGGCAGCCCTCTCTCTCTACAGAACCCCTCTAATTCCCCCTGCGTGTATAACGGCAGGTCCTCTAAATCAAAGGTAAGCCCCATCTTGAAAAGGTACAAATAACTCAACTGTGACAACCACAATACCCAAGCGTGAGAACTGAAAACAGGAAAAATGACCAAAGAGAGAAAGTTAAGAGAAGCCAAACATGTGATGGTCTAAACGCAATCCTTGTAGTGAAATAATGAGTCACAATGGTATTGTGCAAGCGCAAGTCCTATCCTCACCGCTGACTTCCAATGTTAGAAATGGGGTTTCTGGTTGGCTAGGGTATGCACCTCAGCCAGGCAGAACTTACCCACTCTAGTCAGGGCAAGGGAGTTACACGTCCAAGATAACCCCTGCTCACCCCCTTGGTAGCTTGGCACGAGCAGTCAGGCTTAACCAGGAGGCAATGTGTAAAGCGTTTGCACAACACACTCACACATGTGACGCAATATCCCCACCACAAAGGAAACACAACACCAGATTATATGAAAATATACTGTATTGTACACAACGTAATTATTAGACCAACATCACATAACATTACTATCCTGCTACCTTAGCAGTTGTCAGAACGTTACACATTAGTTACTCTGCAAAATAGCAGTAGTCACACATAACACATAGGTTACTCAGTATTCTGCAACATAAGCAGTAGTCAGGAAACATGTTATCACATTAGGACACTTGTCATAAGAATATCATAAAACGCCCATAGTAGGAACATTAGAAAACCTATGGCAAGTTAGGGAACCATATTAGCAAGTCATGCCCATAGAAGGAACATGTGCACACATATGTAAAAGCATCATAGAACAGGTAGGCAATATATTATATTTAGTAAAGTCTGTAGAAAGAACTTCAATTATAACTCTATTGGTCCATTTAAAAGTACCTGGTTGATGAGGAGGCACTTCCAGTGCCTAAAATGAATAATGGGGCCCCCGGCGCTCCTCTGCGCAAAACAGGGGCCTCCTTAAACATGGCAACCCGAGAGAGGCGGCACGCACCCTCTCTGACTCCTTGATGGGCCCCTTCTGGGACCCGTGATCACTGGGGGCCCCCCTGGACCTCCACCGGCCCTCTCGAGTGGGGTCCAGGTCAGGGAAACCTTTGAAGGGGGAGGGGGGTGCCATGCACCCCCTCCTGGCTGAAAAACGGGCCCCTCCAGGGACCCGCTAACTCCTGGGGTCTCCCTGGGCCTCTGTGGCCCTTCCTCAAAGGGAGACCCCTTTATGGCAAGGCTGGCCCTCGCAGGGGCCCTGAGGGATCTGGGGGTGCAGCGAGCCTCCGATGAGGCTGCTGCCCGCTCCCCAGGCAACCGAAGCCTTCCGAGGCTTCTCAGGTGAGGGAGAGGTGTCCTCCTCTCCCCTCACCCTTCCGACGGCGACCGAAGCCTTCCGAGGCTTCCTAGGCGAGGGAGAGGCGTCCTCCTCTCCTCTCGCCTCTCCGAGGGTTCTCTGGCCCAAGGCAGGGCCTTCTGGTGCCCCGGGGGCGCTCCTCGGAGCGATCCCTACCCCGGGGGCACCGCTAGGAGCAGGCTTGCTCCTGATTCTGTAAATGTGGCTTTTCTCATGCCCCGGGGGCACTGAGCTGAGCGCGGTCCTCGCGCTCCGAGGCCATTAACCAACCCGGCTGCGGCGGTGATCCCAATCAAGCGCTTTTCACAGCGCTAGGAAAATTATGCAGCCTGGGCTGCGGCGGTGATCTGGGGGTCCCAATCAAACGCTTTTCGCAGCGCTAAGAAAATTATGCAGCCTGGGCTGCGGCGGTGATCTTCTTTTAGCAAAAGAAAAGCGCTTTCAAAGCGCAATGGCACATCAGCAGCCTCAGCAATTAAAAGAATGCCTTGTTCCTGGTTAAAGCATTCTGCGCAAAGGCTTGAAGGGTCGTTGCAGGGGTCAGGGGCCACAGCACCCTGCCCCTGGGAACAACTAAACAAGAAGGAGCACAGGGCTGGTGGGCCCAGCTACAGGCCAGCACAAGGGGTGCAGATGGTGGCAGTTCCTCCTAGTGACCAGGCAGGTCACAGGTCAGCACAGCAGCAGCAGTCCATGGCGGTTTCCTGGTGAGTCCATTCATCAGCGTTCTGTGTCCAGTTTCAAGTTCCAAGAATGTTCAAATTGTGGGGAAAATTCCCCTGTACTTATAGTCCTGTTTTTACAGTGTTTTACAATGATAGGGAGAGGAGGTTCCAGCCAGTTACAACTGGTTCTGGGAGTGCCCCCTCTCTCCTTTCAGCACAGGCTCCAAACATCAGTGGGGGGTTAACGACCCTATTGTGTGAGGCCTGGGCACAGCCTTTACAAATGTAGGTGTGCCCCGCCTCTCCCTTCTCTCAGCCCAGGAAGACTATTCAGTATGCAGATGCACCTTGGTGACTGCTCCACCCTCCCTGTGTACAGGCTGTCTGAAAAGTATGCACAAAGCCACAACTGTCACTTTGCCCAGACGTGGATTGGAGTCAAGCTGCAAAACGCCAGAGTCATAAGCACAGATAAATGCGCACTTTCTAGAAGTGGCATTTCTGTGATAGTAATACAAAATACACCCACACCAGTAAGCAGTATTTATTATCCCCATCACAACCATACCAAACACGCCTACGCTACCCCTCATAAATCAGACAATACCCCTTACACATAAGGCAGGGCATTTCTAATGCAATCCTATGAGAAGGCAGCACTCACAGCAGTGAGACACCAAGTTAGGCTGTTTGTCACTACCAGGACAGGCCATGCAATATGGCACATGTCCTGCCTTTCTACATACATGGCACCCTGCCCATAGGGCTAGCTAGGGCGTACTTTAGGGGTGACTTACATGTAGTAAAAGGGGAGTTCTGGGCCTGGCAAGTAAATTTAGATGCCAGGTCCCTGTGGCAGAAAACTGCGCACACAGGCCCTGCGCTAGCAGGCCTGAGACAGGTTTGAAAGTCTACTTCAGTGGGTGGCGCAAGCAGCGCTGCAGGCCCACTAGTAGTATTTAATTTACAGGCCCTGGGTATAGAGATACCACTGTACAAGGGACTTATAGGTAAATTAAATATGCCAATTAGGTATAAGCCAATTATACCAACTTTAGATGGGAGAGCACCTGCACTTTAGCACTGGTCAGCAGTGATAAAGTGCTCAGAGTCCTAGAGCCAACAGCGAGAGGTCAGAAAAACCAGGAGGAAGGAGGCAAAAAGACTAGGGATGACCATGCGTATGGCCAAAAGTCCAACACTTGCGTTGACAAAAGAATGGGATACACTGTATTTTGAGTAGTAAAACTTGTCATAAAACATTTCCCATTGAGTAGGGAAAGGTCCTAATCGGGTGACCAATACAACGACTACCCCACACTACTCATACTTTCTAGCACTGTTTTTGAACTTGATTTTTGCATGACATTTGGAATGAGGCCTTCAGTCCCTCACTGTTTCACAAGGATGGAGTATATTTAGGTGATTTCCAGGATATCTTTGGTTTTGACACTGAACCCAATTTGTGCAATGGTAAAGGCTGCCTGACTGACTCTGCAAAGAGTGTGTCCCTGCCCCAAATTACCTTCAACTCATTTCTGGCCACTTTGTAATTTTTTGCCTCAACACTTTTGCATGTATGCCTTTGGCACATTGTGAAATGGAATGCAACCTAGAGCTGGACTTTGTGATCTTGAAGGACTACCCTCGACTCTGCAAGGCGTGGAGGACTGGCTGAGTTAGTAGCAACAGACTTTAGTGTCAGGCCAGGTCTTTTTACCTGTTGGCTGTTAGTAGAAGTCGCCTGCTGTCCTCTCCTATGTTTAATTGATCCATCAGCATATGTGTGGAGTGCATGTGCTGTGTGTGGATTTAGCAGTGGTGCTCAGGATTCCATTTTGATCTTCTGTACATGAGTGGTTCCTAAGATGGATGTTACAGAGAGCATGCCAGGAGGAAATGTTGACTGCTACGCTCCATCAAAACATTTCTAAGGCAGTATCTAGCTGGCCAGAGTTGAGGGTGTGGAATATTGGCGAAAGAGAGTCCTTTTGATTGCAGATCATGCAGCAGCTTGACACAATGCAAAGGTGCACATTTCCTGAGTAATCCATTTACCTCTACTACGGGCTAAGGAACTGAGCAGCCCCTTTAGCATTGTTGGCTTTATCTAGGGATGCTCTTGTATGTGTAGGTGTGCCCACTTTCTCTACACAGTATAAAGGTGTACTTCTCTTGAATAATTTGTTTACCTCATTGAAAGTGTCCAACTAACTGAGAATCCCAGTTTAGATTGTAGAGTCTAACTTCATGTATTCTTACATATTTTACTTAAGTGAAGGTCTCAAAATTCTGCAATTTTGTTGCGAATTTTAGTCAGATAAATTTTGTTCTGATGAGACTCAAAGACTAACTACAGGTTGAAACATCATCATCCTCTCCCTAAGTTGCTTTCAAAACATGTTTAGACACCAATCATGAACAGACAAGATCTCCGCCTATACCTGTTTGATATACAACCATGGGAACTGTTCAGTGCCTTGTTCTATTTTGTTGTATATATATTTGTTAACAGTCTGAGTACTGCGTCATCTGCAACGTTAGAAATTGTGTCCTGTAAACGTTTTCAGTAACATTGGTTATGATACAAGTTACTCATTGAATTTTCACACTTTCAAAGCAAAAGTAGAAGTGCTGGTGAATGAGCCCAAGAGAACATTTGTTTGGTCTGTTACTTAATGGAGCTTGAATCAGTATTTCCCAGCATGTTTGCCTTAGGTTCAAAGGTAGATATGTTCAATCAGTTCAAGGAATGTAGGCATCGGAGGCATACTCGGACACCCCCAACTTGCATACACAAACTGGAAGGAGCTGGAATTAGCACAGTGAGGGCACTGAAGGTGCATGAAGGACATGTTTTCTTGAGCTTCAAGTAGCCAACCATGGGAAACGTTGATATAGGTTAATTTGGTAAGTATTTAGGATAAGTCAGAACTCTGATGAGGAAAGAGACATGAATGGGTAAGAAAAGCTTAGGATAGGTGTGCTTTCACAGGGACATTGCATAATTTACGTAGAAGGCAGACAGTAAAGGTCGTACAGATACACATGCCATCACTTCATCTTCACCTACGGATACAAACCCATTGGCGCTGCACTAGCCCCAAAACAAAATTACTCTCTTACTCAGCTAAGCAGATGACTTCAAACCATACAGAATGCAGCAAGCAGCCTCCTCCCTCAACATCCCAACATACACATTACAGGCACCTGAAACAGCTTCACTGACTCCCAATGCACAGCTCTTTTCAATCTCCTGAAACACAAATTTAGAGTCTTACACAACACTGGTCCAGCAGGCCTCAAAACCTTCTCGTCTCAGATTCCAGAAACTTTCCAGACACCTTTGCTCAGCATAGGCAGCACCAGAACAAGGAGAACAGAGTTCTCCTAATTGGCTCTAAAAGGGTGGAATAATCTGCTTTTACACATATGCGCCGTCTCTAAAATTAGTGCATTCAATAGGAAGCTGAACACTTGGCTGTTCGACTAGGTTCCTCCATGGATCAGCCCTGACTACTTTCACATTGGCAACAGGATACACTCAGGTGATTGTGCATTTTACTAAAAAATCATAACATTACAGAGAGCTCTGCACCCAACACTACAGCATATGGTTAAAATGTTTCTCCTGCTTGCCATAGTCATCCTCTGTCAAAACCAAGTATACATTAAATTTGCAGTATGACATGTACATTACAGTCACAGCACTGCACATAATAGTGGACATGACGTATGCTATGTTATCATTGACTACCCTGTGTATCAAAAACTACTGTTCTTAATAGTTTATGATGTTCTCTTTAGGGAACGTAGGAACTATTCCAAGCATGTTTGCCTAAGTTAACAAGGACTATCTTAATTGACCTTTAATTTAACTTATTTTAAATGTTGCAGCAGATTAAAAACCACAAACTATCTTCAATGACTACTGCAAGTTTTTAAAAGAAGAGAAATTTAGCATTCAAGCATCCAGACAATTTTGCATAAGTGAAATCACTCTTTGAGGTGTACATTATTCAAATGATATCTCTTCACAGCACTTCCTTATTACTAGCGCTGACTTGATGGATTTTAAAACAGCATTACAAATTTCTACACGGGAAAGTCTTTCCAGGAGTTCTAGTCCTAGACGATGCTCTTTAACCTTTGAATTGCACCACACAGGAACCAAAAGGGAATGGTTTGGCCCGAGTACAAATGTACAAAACAATATAAAATCGCAAGTACTTTGTTTTGAAATGTTTTCACATCACCATAGGGGTAAATTATCATGCCAATTCTTTTGCATTGGGAAAGCTACCCGTCGATGTACAATATTCAATCTAAAAAAGTTATATAACAGAGGTGGACTGGAATAACCCATGATAAATATGGCTCAAGGGACCTGGTGGTTGACACCACTGCCTTTGTCGCTACTTTTTGCAAATCAAGCCCTCTCCTCATTCTCACCTCCATACACAGCTCAAAATAATGATTTTTTTATGGTCTCTTTACCGTCTAGTTAAATTCTTGCAGATTTGTAAACACCTCTGCCACACCATGTTTTTCTGAGATGCTCTTTAAGTAGGCAACCAAGGGAATTCTATTGTTGCCATCTAACACAAAACAATCGTCCATGCAAGATCTAACTAGGGCTGCCTCTGGGTTTCCCTAAAACTTAATCCACAGCAGTAGCAGAGCCAACCCTATTCGATCCTCATTAGGTGGCTCTTTTTTTGGTACTGCCAGCAATCTACAAGCTAAAACATTTTCTAACCGCTGAAGGTGTCCTGAATTCTCATAGTCCCATAACCCCGCACCTTACGACCCTGCTGAGAGGCATTGCTTGTATATAAAGTGAGCATCTCGTTAGTGTGTTTATGCTTTAGCTTCTGCACAAATCTGAATATGACCTCTGTGTTGCTTTCAAATTGCTGCGCTCTAACAGTAAAGAGCGCATTCCAGTAGAGGGATGAGCTAAATGTAATGTCTAGATAAGTACACGTTTTTAACTTTTCCAGGCGTGTATCCCTCATCGTAAAGCGCTTAGTTTGCATATTTGGTCACCCACATCCCATAATATATGTTTTGGCAAAATTTACTTTTAATTCTAAAGATTCCATATAAAACAAAAAGGATTCCAATAACATCTGTAAGCCATTTGCGATGCAGGACACAAACACAGCATCATCTGCATACAACAGAATAGGTATGTATTTATTCCCCATCTTTGGCATATCCTTGCCTAGCCCTATGAGATGCTTGCTAACACCATTAATGTAAAGAAGAAACAGAAAGAGGACTTAAATACACCCCTGCCTCACATCCCGTAAAGAACTAATCTATGTGGTCTTCTCGCCAAACAGGCCATAGTGGATTGTCACTGTTAAATCCTGGTGGAGTCGCTTAATAAGAGACAACAATCTGGGTTTCACTCCTATATGCTCCATTGTTAACCATAGCTTTGCTCAATTTACCAAATCAAAAGCACTTGTTAGATCTATAAATGCCATATGAAGGGTACCCTTCTTGGCCATGACATACTTTCCTGCAGATTTAGGGTTTGCTCAACTGTGCCAGTACCTGGTCTACAGCTGAACTGGACATCCAACAAAATCATGTTATAAAGGGCCCAGAATTTGAGTCAAGACAAGATTACTTGTCCCAAAAATCTAGACACTGGAGTCTAGCAAGAATATCAGCCTATAACACATGGGTGAGGCTCTATTTCCTTTTTTAATAATAGGAACATTAGTGGCAGTCCTTAATAGGACTGGCATAAGACCCTCAGTAGCATTCCTCAGTACGTTAGGTAACAACGCAGCCCAAGAAAGTATATTCGATTTATATAAGTCAGTAGGGACTCCTTCTGTGCTTGGTACTTTCCCTGAGTCACATTGTTTAATGACCAGAGCAACTTCGCTCAGTTCTATAGGAGGCGATGGATTCCAGATTTTCTTAACCACCTCATTCATATCTTTGAAAACTGCCCAGAATTTAGAACACTTGCTGCAACTGTCAGATCTTTCCAGGCTTCACTCCGGATTTAATTGTTCCTTTGCTCTAATGCCTTTTTATTTAAACCCTTTCATCTCTTCATGTTATGAAAAGCGGGGTTTTACTTTCAGAGTGACTTTCAAGTGTTTATGGGAAGATGTACAGGCATTACTGAACCAACTGTATGGTTTGGGATTTAGGACTAGATGTACCAGGCATTTTCCCAGTCCCAAACAGTCCATCGGTCTGTTTGTGAATGGAAAATTCCTTGTTGCTATGTACCAAGGGGAAAATATGAATGTGTAACTTGTTACTTAATTGCATTTTGCTTTTGTGATTCCGATTCAGAAGCGGTATGTTTAGGGTGCCCCTTCCTAATACTGAATAGCACTGGTATGTATGAATGTTTTGCAACCAGAATGCAACATTTCAATTTTACTGACTTTGTATAGGAGGTGGTAACACATTTGCATATGGTAAGGGGTCCCAAAGGGGCGCCAACATTTTCTAAGAGCAGACAGTGAAGACAGAGCAGGAAGTGGTCCCATGGACTACTGCCTAATCTTAAAACTTGAAAAAAAAAACTTTTCATTTTTGTTTTTGTAATACATCCCATTTTCCTTTAAGGAAAATGGGCTGCATTACAAAAAAATATGCACTCTTTAAAAAGCAATCACATGCTTGCTGACCCCAGCAAAACATTATCCCTGTGTCCATTCTCAAAGGGTTGCAAATTGCGACCAGCCTCATGAATATTGAGGCAAGTCCCTTGCGCCACATTTGGGAATTGCAAACAGTGTCTGAGACACTGTTGTACATCGCAGATTCACAACTAGGAAATTACAAACTGGAATCGCAGTACATCTGCCCCCTAGTGTGGCACTGGAAATGATCAAGTTGTTTGAAATGGATCTGCACAGGCTCTAAAATCCCGCTACTATGGCTTGATGTTCTAAATCATTCGTCAGACAATTAAAGAATGACTGTATATTCCCTTTGATAATTTTCTGGTTAAAATCAACAGGATAAACTTTCAACCATTTCACTCTCAGGCCTTTCTTTTTTGAGTAAAGCATTTCCTCAGTTTTTCAGTTTTTCCCCTTGAATTTTTCCCTGAGTGGCAATGTAAAGCAATTGTGAGTGGATTATGATCACTATTGCACTTTGGAACAATTTTAAAATCAGAAAGAAAAGAAGAGAATTTCGCTGAAATTAAAATGAAATCAATTATACTGTCATCAAGATTTCCTACAAAAGTAAGGACATAATTTTATGTCCTATACACTATATGACAAGTAACATAAAGTTATATTTCTATATATGAGCATTTAGTGCTTCCCCAAATACTGTGTGTCAACAATGTGACAAATCTTCATCCTTTCCTAAGAAGTCACACAATTGTTTCCCACTGAAGTGGCATAAGGAAATATTGAAAACCCCTGTCCATACTATCACAGACTTATGGGTCATCTGAGAACTGAAGTCCACCAGAAAACAATCCAACTCATCTATTATGTTATACACATACATCGTAAAATACATAATAAAAAAGTATTATAAGGATATCAGGCTTGGGAAAAGCTAATGAGGTTACCATGGAAAAAGGGGAGTACCTTATGAGTGTGAATTTGGTCCCTATGAGTTGAATAGACACAAAGGTAGCAAGACAGCATTCTGCTCTTCCAGCAGGACATGGAAGGACTGGCCGTGCCAAGGACCTATACCCATATGAATGGAATTAATCTATTGCCCAAGTTTCTTGGTGCAGATATCAGAAGTGGTCACAAACCCAAACCAATATGATAGGGGCACCTGCTTATTGGTTCTAAGCCAGAGCTCACTAGTACATTGACCTCTCTTGCATGTGTGGAAGGGGGACTGAATTCTCTGAGTATGTAGAGACTTTAGGGAAAATACAAACTCCAGTTTATAGAAATAGCCACATGAAAGTGCACATATTCCCTCATGATATTTAGGCAGGAGCTTTAGGCTCTCTAACAAAGTATAAACAGGCTTCTAAAGTCAACTACTACACAATCTCCATTTGGGTATTTAGGAGAGCAGCCAATCCAGCCTACCCTTTGAGTATGAATGATCTTATTGTTCTAATCCACAGTGGAACCCAATTTGTTCGGTAACCAATGTGAAGGCTTCAGCTTTAGGGTTTCCTCATCTTCATATACACCTGCAAACCTAGTGGCAGTACATTTTCTTAAACAACTACATAGGGAGTACAGTTGGGTGGCAATGGTATACACCTTGGGCTCAGCCTTTCAGGCTCTTTTGCGGATTTGTGGCCAATTCCAGTGACAGTGAACTTTTCAGTAAATGTGCCTTCCCTCTAAGATGAGTCTCTCTCTGACCATGACAGAAGGTGAAATCGTGAACATCTGCTGTAGTTTTACAGTGTTCAGACAAAGGTCAAGGACGTGTAATGGAATGGCTCACTGACTGAACTGTCTCTGCGCATACACCAGTATTCCAAGTCTCATGATTTGAGGGGGAGCTTTGGCTGGTCAGATGTCCCAGCTCCTTCTTAACTAATGATGTCAAGTTTGATTCCAAGTTCCTACAAAAGTCATTCATTATGGTCTCAGTTTTGGAAAAAACCTACTTCAGCAGCTCACTCGCTGGGGTAGGATTTTCTTTTTCTAGATCCGTGCTCTCGGTATCAATTTTGAATCCCCTGATTGGTGCGCTCTGCATCTACCTAATTCAAACTTTACTGGTGTTCTACTCCCAACTTTGTTGGCAGGAGGACTTGCTAGCACAGAAGGCTCCAACGTGACCAAGTGTTCATCTGTAGTCCCTGAGAACAAGAGGGAGAGGTGCGCTTCACCAAATGAATGAACTACCCCTCCATAGCTTGCACAACTTTCGGGCAATTGAGGGTATTGTGCCCTTATTGATGATAATCACATCTGGCTCAAAAGGGGTTTATGGGCCGGTTTCTGCACTGCATCAATCCTTTCCTCTACTTGCTCAAGTTCTAAGGTAATTACCCCCTTTAAGGTGGAAAGGTAGTTGGTAGTAAATGACTTTGAGGCGAAATGATCATTTTCCCGATTGCTGGAACTAGCAGCTTTCCTTTTCCCAATATTTTACCCATTTTCACTCTCCTACCTTATAGCCAGGCTAAAGGAGAGTCAAAAGTATCATGTATAATTATTTTCCCCAAAGCAGACGGGCCGAGAGGGATGGCCCAGCCTGGCCAATTCTAGCCAATAATGGGAAAAGATGGACCCGCTCTTGGTCAGGTGTTCACCCAAACGTAAGCCTGGGTGCTTCCCACATTGCGGGGAAGTCACAGCACCTTTATAGCAGGTCAGACCAGGATCGTTCAGGTCCCGCCCTTCCTGGGTGCACAGAGGGCTGGGGGAGAAAGTCAACACCAGTCCCAGTTTTCCATAAATGCAGGCAGTAAAAGTGCTTGTACAGAGTCCCATTCTGCAGGGAGGTCCAAACGCCTTTATAGTGCATCAGTCCAGGACCGTGCAGGGCCCAACCTTTCTGGGTGTACAGAAGGATGGGGGATGAAGTCCCACCCTAGCCCAAGTTCTCCGATAATGCGGACAGGAAAAGAGATTGTACAGACTCTCACTCAGTTCAAGCAATGTAGACCTTGAAAGGCAATCTCAGACACATGCAACTTGCATTCACAACTTGAAGGAATTGGATTTACCACAGTGAGTGCATTAAAGACACATGTAAGACATGCCTTCCTGAGCCTCATTTGGCTGTCATGGGAGCCATTACTAAAGGGTCACCAGGCATGAGTTTGGAAATGTTTGGAATGAAAGCATTTACTTGACAGGTGGTTAAAATATAACCAAACTGTTTTTTTCATATTTGAAGGGTTGCTGATGCATCAACTGTCAACATGACTAGACATTTGTGTTTATAGAGGTTTGTTTGTGGTGTGTTTGTGTGCAATTTGGTTGACGACTGGTTGAGAGGTTTGTTAGACTTTTCATCCTTGACATGGTCTAAATTAACTTTTTGCCTCTGTTCCCCAGGTTATTGATGTGCGCTAGACTCTGAATTTGCTGTTTTTATTACTCTGGGCACTTTACCACTGCTAACCAGTGCTAAAGTGCAAGTGCTCCTGTTTAAAATGTGTATGTAATTGGTTCTCCATGATTGGCATATTTGTTTCACTGTTAAGTCCCTAGTAAAGTGCACTAGAGGTGCCCAGGGCCTGTAAATCAAATGTTACTAGTGGGCCTGCAGCACTGGTTGTGCCACCCACACAAGTAACCCTGCCACTGCAGTGTCTGTGTGTGTAAATGTGCACTGTAAATTCGACTTGGCAAGTGTACCCACTTGCCACGCCTAAACCTTCCCTTTTCTTACATATAAGGCACCCCTAAGGTAGGCCCTCGGTAGCCCCAAGGGCAGGGTGCAGTGTATGGTTAAGGTAGGACATATAGTAATGTGTTTTATATGTCCTGACAGTGAAATATTGCTAAATTCGTTTTTCACTGTTTCAAGGCCTGTCCCTCTCATAGGCTAACATGGGGGCTACCTTTAAATCTGATTAAAGTGTAGATTCCCTTTGGGAGCGGATGGACATGTGGAGTTTGGGGTCTCTGAGCTCACAATTTAAAAATACATCTTTTAGTAAAGTTGATTTTAAGTTAAGATTGTGCGTTTGAAAATGCCATTTTTAAAAAGTGAGCATTTTCTTGCTTATACCATTTCAGTGACTCCGCCTGTTTGTGGATTCCCTGTCTGGGTCAGTTTGACAGTTGGGCTGGTTGCACCTCACACTAGACAGTGACACAAAAGGAGCTGGGGTGTAGTCTGCATTTCCTGACGAGCCATCTGTGCTAGGAGGGAGGGGAGGAGTGGTCACTTACAACTGAAAGGGCTGTGCCTGTCCTCACACAATGCAGTCTCCGACCCCCTGGTGAGTGTCTGGGGCCTGGCCTTGGCAAGGCAGGATTTCACATTCAAAAGAGACTTTACTTTGAAGTAGGCCTACTTCAAAGGAGAAATTGGGTATAAGAAGGGCACCCAAAACCACAGACTGGAGAAACACTTCTGGAACCAAGAGGAACCTCTGCCTGGAGAAGAGCTGAATAGCTGAGGAAGAAGTGCTGCCCTGCCTGTGACTGTGCTTTGTGGGGCTTTCCTGCAGTGCTGCTTCTGCCAGATTAAGAGGGCAAAGACTGGACTTTGTGTGCCTTCCATCTTGTGAAGAAATCTCCAAGGGCTTGATTTAGAGCTTGCCTCCTGTTGTTTGAAGTCTCAGGGACAGCAAAGACTTCTCTCTGCCAGCACCTGGAGTCTCAGGAGAGACTCCAGCTCTGACAAGTGGTGCCCTATCCAGTCCCTGGGCCCTTGAAAGGAAAACTGGTGGAAACCCAAGGAAATCGACTTCGGACGACTTCGGACCGACGCCGCTGCTGAATCCGGTGACACCGCCTGCACCCGACGCCGTGACCTTCTCTGGAACGTGACGCTCTTCGCAGGCCCGACGCTGCTGCAGCCTCGCTGACGTCCGCGACTCCGTGGAAGTCGCCGCACTACGTCGTGACTGACGCCGCTCGAAGTGCACGGATTCAACGTTTCGCACAGATGCCGCGATCTCCGACTTCGCGAATCGGCTTGTTTTCACTCTTCACCAAAGGTACTGTACTTGAGGGTCTACGCGACTCCGTGTCTGCCGCCGCTGGTGTCGGCTTGTTGGCAACGACTCCGTCACAACGCCGTGTTAACACCTCATCGAAGCATTTCTGTTTCTAAGCGCTATTTTTGAGTTTAATCTTTAAAAATTCATAACTTGACTTGTGTATGTTGGGTTTTTGTCGTTTTGGTCTTGTTTTGTTTAGATAAATATTTCCTATTTTTCTAAACTGGTGTTGTGTCATTTTGTAGTGTTTTCATTAAGTTCCTGTGTGTGTTGGTACAAATACTTTACACCTAGCACTCTGAAGTTAAGCCTACTGCTCTGCCAAGCTACCAAGGGGGTAAGCAGGGGTTAGCTGAGGGTGATTCTCTTTTACCCTGACTAGAGTGAGGGTCCTTGCTTGAACAGGGGGTAATCTGACTGTCAACCAAAGACCCCATATCTAACAAGGTTGTTCTAAGTGGAGATTCCATCCTGTGGCATTTGAATGTGATGGACCCTTGCATGTCAACCGTATTTTGATTTGAGTGCACTGATCTGTTGGATTCGGCCTGTGGCCAGCAGCATGGAAATCTTGAGTGTGGTGTGTGAATGGCATGTGAATGGACTAAAAAGCAGTTGGTGCCTTGATGTGGCTTCATGGCTCACCTTCAGTAGTCTTGGTTTCAATATTCAGATACATTGATAAGTATTTGTGCTTTAAAGCTAGCTGGTTTGGAGGTGCTAAAACTAACCAGTGTAAGTGGTGGATTAACTTTAAAAAAATGAGTACCAGATTTATATCTGTGGTAGTAAGTATAACCCTCACCATGGCAACAGAGTATGCTTCACATGAAGATAATGGTCTGGCTCCCGATGAATTTGTGGAGGGAGCATTGGTGTAACCATGGTGCAGACTACTCCATCTGTGGCATGGTTGCACCCCTCCCATGTCCTGACTAAGCAAAGGCCATCTGTGGCTGACCTCTAAATATGCCCACCCAATTTAGGTTTGCAGACATACAGGTCAATTTTCACTGCCTGTCACCACATGGAATCCCATGGTGGTAAGAGGCAGAGATAACTGTCTAATGCCTCCCTTGCCATGGGAGATAACTCCCATGTTGTGAGGGACATTTTTTTTCAAAAAGAAAATCTGGTGTTTGTTTTTAATTTTATTTCAAAATTGATGGAGTAGTGTGTCAAACGTTCAAAAGACTATGACTGCCATGTTAGTGATTCGTGACAATTTTTTTTAATTGACTACCAAGTTGTTTATAAATCTGGTGGGTGGAGTAGTCTTAACAAGACGTTAAGTCCTTCGCCAGGGTGATGGAGTATCTTTGTCAGCCAAACTATAAACATGATCCTTACTGATAACTTCTTGTTATTATTTTTCTGCAATGTGGGTAGCTGTGGATTTTGGGCCATAGCTCAGCCGGCACTTAGGCAAACCTACACACTTTTGAAAACTAGGCAACCAGAGGAGTCAAGAGGTTCATGGCGTGTTTGGCTCTCACCATACAATTTTACACAGAAGCCCTTGCAAACATCAAACTTTGATAAGAAACACACAATTTCCCTATATTTCTGTGACAGAAAGACCTGAAATCTGTGGGTTTCCTACCACCCTGAGTCTCCACATGCCTCCCCATAAGAACAGTACCCCACTTGCATGGGTGGACCAAGAAGAAACATAAAAAGTCCATAAATCACTTTGTTGAGAGATAAGCAATAGAGGTAGGTAATGTGTTTCGGAGCCATGCTGTGGCACCACCCATGCAAACCTATGAGACACAGATGGTTTTTGAAAAATACACTACCAGGGTGTGGTGTTGTGTGAGTGTGAATGAGAGAATCCTGTTGGTTCCTGAAAGACTGTAGAGCAATGATGTGAGTGTAGTAAACAGTTGAAGTGAATACAGGTTTAGAATGTAGAGTTTGTGATTACGCACAGAAGAATAATGATGTGTAGTACATGGCTCCTTATGTGGAGTATGTATTAGCAGGTACCCAGGCTAGGGGGGATGCTACACAGGGGGGTCTTGAGGAGTGCTGGGAAGTCAGAAGTTTGTGTCTCCCTGCAGGTTCCAAGTCTTTCCATCACAGAATTGTGAGGACAATTTGTTTTTTTAGAGTAAGTTTGAGGTTTACAAGGGATTCTGGATAAAAAAGCCTAGGGAGAGTCATGTAAGTTATCCCACCCTGGTTATGCCTATGTGCCTAGTTTCCAAAATTCTACAGGTTTGCTAAGTTTCCCTAGGTGTCTGCTGAGCCAGGGTTCTAAATCTACAGCTACCCACATTGGAAAAAGGGTACATTTTCACAGAAGAAATCCCATGTGTCCAAGTTTTGTTTTGGACCATTTCCTGTTGCGCTCAACTGGCCTACCCACACAAGTGAGGTGCCCATTTTATTGGGAGATGTGGGGGAGTGCCAGGTGGAAGGGATTTTGTGTTTCCACACAAATGCAAGAACTTCCCATCACAGAAATGTCAGGAAAACTTGTTTTTTAGTGAAAGTTTGAGATTTGCAAGGGATTCTGAGTAAAAAAAAAGGCTGGTGAGAGGCAAGCAAGTCACCCCACCCCGGGTACCCTTAGATGTCCAGTTTGCAAAAATGGTCAGCTTTGCTAGGTTTCCCTAGGTACTGCCTGACCTAGGGTTCAAAATCTACAGCGCCCCACATTGGACAAAAAAGGGTTTGTTTTCAGAGGAAAAACGTGATGCACCCATGTTGCATTTTGGGCCATTTCCTGTTGTGGGCACTAGGCATTCACACACATGTGAGGAACCTTTTTTATCAGGAGACTTGTGAAATGCTGGGTGGTTGAAGGTCTGTGGCTCCCCCCAAATTTCAGAACGTTCCATCATTTTTGTAAACAAAGTGTGGGGTTTGCAAGGGATTCTGGGTAAAACAAACTTGATGAGAGCCATGTCACCCCATACTGAATACCCCTATGTGACTAGTTTTCCAAAAATGTACAGGTTTGCTTAGATGCCGGCTAAGCTATGATCCAAAATCTACAGCTACCCACATTGGGAAAAATGATAGATGATACATTTTCAGTGGAAAAATATGATGCTTCAATGTTGAGTTTTGGGCCTCTTCCTGTCACATACTTTAGGTCAAAACACACAAGTGACGCACCATTTTTATCAGAAGACTTGTGGAAAAATAGAATAGTAGAGCATTTTTTATTACCAATTGGATTGTGCTGCATTTGTGCCTTTCAAATGTAAGCCACTTTATTTTGACCCATAAATTCAGAGATGTAGTAATAATCACTGCTCCTAAACTCAATATCTTGTGCCTATTTCAGATATACATAGGTTTCCTTGATACCCATTTTTTACTCCATATATTTCACCACATATATTGGTCCGTACTAGGTACTAGGTACTCAAATAAAAACCATTGGACGGTGCAACTCAATTGTTGGCTTGGGGTACCTTGGACTCACTTTTTCAAGAGTTGTTTTCTATGGTAAAACCTTGAGGGATCTAAATATTTATTGTTCCTTGCTGAATTTGGAATTCAGTCTAATATACAGAAATCTATAGTTTTTCTGGATCACCCATGGCTTTCACACTGATTTCTACCACAAACAAGTAGGTAGAGAGCACAAAAATGGGGAAAATAGGCTTCTTCTTTCAAGAATGTCAACACTGTGATACAAAATTAGAGAGTTTCATTCAGCTCTGCATGTTCATGAAAGCTAAGAAGATTTATGGCCTTAGTACAGTAAACTGTTTGATGATACCCTTTGTAGAAAAAGAAGCAGGCATTTTTATCTAGAGCACTTTTTTCCTATTTTTTCAAAAAGTTTGCTACATTTTGCCTATTTTCTCAGTCCCATCCAAGGAAATCCACAAACTCTGGGTACCTTTAGAATTCCAAAGATGTTAGAAAAAAGGGACACAACATTTCTTTGGATACCTTATGTGGAAAATGTGGAAAAAAGTTATGGAGCCTTAAGTGCAAGCCCAAGTAACCAAAAAAGGGCCACCACGGAAGAGTGGAGGGGGAGTCCATCAATTAAAGGAATTAAACTCATAGTTTGTGAATACCAAAAAATAGTAAACATAAACACAAGTGTAAGTTTACATTTGTGAATTAGGCCCTAGTCTTTTGTTCCTTTTTTGTGTTCCTCTAACAATGAACTACAAGTAATAACAATAATAATAATAACATAATTTGTAGAGTGCATGGTTACTTCAATCAAAGTGTCCCAGCACTGGGGCAGAATGATCCCTAAACCTGACACCTAAAAAGCCAGTTTTTTGCTTTTTCTAAAATGATAGTTTTGAGGGTTCCTCTCTGAATGTGAGGGGTGGGGAGTTCCACTGTTTAGCTGGTAGAAAATTGAAGGAACAAACTCCAATATGTGCTTTTTTAACAATGGGACCCGATACTAATAGAGACCCAGTAGATCTAAGGTTCCTAGCAGGAACATAGGGCTTAACAAAGGGATACAAATAACTAGGATGCTTATTTCTAAGGATCCTGTAGCATTAGAGCACAGCTTTGAAGGTAAGTACATTTTCAAGTGGCAACCAGTGCAATTTTGACAGCGCAGGTTCCAGAGATGACCGCCTAGGGAGGTTCTAGAGCATACAAACTCCTGCATTTTGTACACGCTGGAGTATCTTCGGCCAACTGTGCGCTACTCGTAAATAGAGAACATTGCAATGGTCAAGCCTTGAAATAACCAAGGCCTGGGCTACTGTCTTTCTGGCAGGCTGGGGAAGAAATCCAAGAATCTTACTGATGACTTTTAGGATTCCAAAGCACTTGCCTGCTAGGCTGTGATCTGATTATCGAAGGACAGCATGGCATCGAACCATATGCCAAATTTCATGACTATGGTTTCAGCTGGGGCAAAGTACCAAGTACCTCTGTTTACCAGGCACAGATCCAGATGGATGTCTGATTCTCAAAAATAAGAACCTCAGTTTTTCCACCATTCAATTTGAGACAGATCATGTCCATCTACTGGGACACCTCTGCCAAACAAGCCTGTAGTAGCACAGCAGTGTCACTGGCCTCCTGTGACAGGGTGATGACCAGTTGTGTATCATTGGTGTCTGGAGTGATATTAAATCCGTACCACTCAATGATATCAGATGGGGCGCATATATAGATTGAAAAAAGTGGGGCTCAAAGAGGAGCCCTGAGGCACCCCCTGATGCTCTGGAAGATCTGGGATTAAACGGTTTTTGTTAGCACCTGGAAGAATTAGTCCTGCAGCAAGGAGGCTAGCCACTGCAAAGCCTTGTTCCCAACACCGACCTTCCACTGTTGTTCAAGCAAAAGTTTTTATTAGATTTTTTTTATGTATGACTTTATCAGTAAATACAGTCATACGAATAAGACCAACAAAACAATACACTACATCAAAAACATACAATATTGATGGTTCCCACCCCAGAACTTTGAGGGTGATTAGAGCAGCATATCAATCAGAAAGGGAAAATCAGTGTAATAATGTATTATTCCATCAAGGAAGATTAATAACTTGATAATGACATCCAAACAAGGGACGGGGGAAAGAAAGATGGGTAGGAAAGGACGGGGGTAAAGCAGCCAACAGTTCTCAATACAAAAGGAGCTACCACATATCCTCTCAGAGTGGGTGAGTCTGGTTTCGGAACCTGGTAGGAAACATAGAGTGACGTTGTGCCACCTTATGATCAGGACTCCAGATAGGACCGTACAAGGGCCCATATATCATGCGGTCGGGAATTTTCAGGCAGAACTCCCAGTAGGTCTCTAGTTGTTTCCGGTAGTATGCAGCATCCTACAGCCAATCTCCACAGCGAGGAGCGTGTTGCCTCCCTCAACACATAACTACCTTACATTTAGCCAGCAGCAACAGCATCCCCACTAATTTCTGGCATTCTGGGGAGATCTCCTTCACATAACCCTGGAGGGCAACTTTAGGGGAGTGCAGCAGCACAATTCCAACCATCTCACCAATCGCATGCAGCACCTCTGTCCAATAGCCCTGCAATGTCCCACTTTGCAACACCAAATGCATGAAAGTCGCCTCAGGAGCACAGTATATCTCACAGAAATCGTCAGGTCTGACACCCATTCTCCTTAACCAACTTGACATATAGTATAAGCGGTGCAAAAAGTTAAAATTTACAAGGTGTAATCTATAGTTGGGGGAGAGTTCTCGAAGTTGCGTGCAACAATATCACCACATTTTGTCCAAAAGGGTCTCCCCGATGTCCGTCTCCCAAGAAATCCTAGCCTTGAACTCATGGAGGCCACAGGCGTCTGTATGCTGACATATAGGTGTGTAATAAGCCTACGAGGAGACTGTGCTGTATACATAAGCTCCAGTGTTTGGCACACCGGAGGCACTGCAGGAAAGCAAGAGTATTGCACCCGCAACATAGCCCCCACCCTGAGATAAAAGAGTCGGTACAACGCGGTATTTTGCGTGTCATCCAGCGCAGCCTCCAAGGAAACAAACGACCCCTCCGGAAACCAAGATCCCAGGGTGACTATATTTATCTTGCGCAGGCTCTCGCAGAACTGATCGTCACCCGACAGCGGCAAGCCCGCAATATCTTGCAATGGCATTGAGGGCGCAAAAGGCTCCGGCGTCCCCACATGCTGAAGCAGTGCCGTCCAAGCCACACCCCGCAGACAAGGCCTGGGGGGTCCACTTATCACTCCCACTAATCTGTCTGGCAAGACTGAATCACACTCAGGAGCTGATGCGGCAGATATCGTATCGGGTGTAGCCAAAAATGAGAAAAATGGGCCTGTGCGCAATTATAGGACAGTTCTAAATCCGGGGCCGCCAGTCCTCCCTACTCGAACGGGAGGGTCAAAGTTTCCCGTGCGATTCTGGGTTGTCTACCTGCCCAGGCGAGGTCCACAAGAGAGGACCTGAGTATTTTCAAGAGTTGGTCATAAAGACCAGTGGAATATTAACACATAGATATAGAAATTTGGGCAAGATCACCATCTTTGCAATAGCTATACGACCAGTCAGTGAAAGTGGCAGTGAGTGCCACATTGTCACCTTATTTTCTAACCACATAATGACCTTGCCTTAATTTTCCAACTAATCAATCAATCAAAGAAATTTGTAGAGCGCGCTATTCACCCGCGAGAGTCTCAAGGTGCAGGAAGGGGGGAGATTGGGGGCGGGCAGGGAGGATCACTGGTCGAACAGCCATGTCTTGAGGTTCCTTCTGAAGACCAGTAGGTCTTTGGTTTTGAGAAGGTCGGTGAGGAGGGAGTTCCAGGTTTTGGGGCCACAGCTCATCTAGTTCTCTACTGAGCCTAATTCCCAGATATCGTACTGGTCCCTCGGCCCAATGAATGGGATATCTAGAGTCATGTTGCGTCGTAGCAGCCATCAAAGGGCGCACCACTGACTTAGTGCTTTTAATCGCGGTCCCTGATATCTGGCCAAAGCGGGCTATTTCATCTATTAATGGATCAAGATGTAGTTGTGGGTCATGGATGTACAGAGCAACATCGTTTGCATACATAGATACCAGTATTGGACGCTGCCTGAACTCTAAGCCCCTATGACTATGGTATTGTCTCAAATGTGCTGCAAGTGGCTCCATTGCCACTGCGAAAGCAGCAGCAAGAGAAGGAATCCCTGCTGTGTACCTCTTGCTATTGAAAAAGGATCTGACAGCAGCCCATTTACTCGCAAACGTTATATAAGGTAGAGCGACCCGGTATAAAACCAGGCTGATTTGGTAGTGCCAGAGACAGGAGGAGCAGGGGCTGCAGCCGGGATGCAATTAATTTCTCCAGGATGTTATTATCAATGTTTATTAGCAAGAGTGGTCAATACGAGTCACAGCTACAAGGGTCCTTCCCGTGATTTAAAATGATAACAATAAGGGATTCCCGTAGAGAGGCCGGAAGGATGCCTCTCTCAAGCGCCTCAGCATATACCTCAAGGAGGTGCAGCGTTAAAATGTCAGCGTAGACTTTATAGGAAGCCGGGACAGGCCATCCAATCCTGGAGCCCTGTCTTTTGGCAAGCTACGTTGAGCCTGAATTACATTGTCGACTTAGAAGGGGGCGTCTAAGAATTGCTGATGCGAGTTCTCAAGCCAAAGTAGGCTGATATCCTCAAAATAATCAGTGTAAGACTCAGCAGGTGATCTCGACTCCTCTGCATACAAATGTGAATACAAATCAGTTAGAGTACGCTTGACTTCTTCAGTTCCAGTATGGTGTATGCCAGCCGGATCAGTCAGCTCTACGGTATAATTTCCAGCCCATGGCCTGCGAAGCATTGCAGCCAGTATTCTACCAGCTCTCTCACCTTCTCCATATCTTCTAGCTTTAGCCTCTTTCCCTGAGGAATAGATCTCCCGAAGTCCTGCCTCCTCATACTGAGATAACGTTTCTCTTATTTCGGCCTGGAGACTGATGGAACCGTCTGTAGTCAATCGGCTCTCCAGATCAGCCAGTCGTGACTTTAGGTTCACTAAGTCACGCCTTAATGCCTTCAGCACACCATGTCGTTTGGCAGACAGATCCTATGTATCACTACCTTGAAGGCCTTCCACATGGTGCCCATCGAGGAAACAGAGCCCTGGTTCACCGAGAAGTATTCCACTATAGCAGCGCAGATCTCCTCCTGGAAGACCTGATCTCTTAACGCCCCATGGGGCAACCTCCAGGAAAATGCACGTCGGGGCCACCTGGGATCTGCAGTACTAGCATAACAGGTGAGTGGTCCGATAAAGTATGAGGCATATGTTTAATTGACTCCGTCCAGAGGTCAACGTCTCTGGTGCCAAGCCATCTATTGATGCGGGACCTGCTGTTATGTACAGAATTAACACATGTACCTTCCCTCTGCGCTCCATGTTTAGCTCTCCACAGGTTCACCTGTGCACCCTCAGCCATGAGGGACAGAGCCCTCGCGGCCACTACATGTTGCGGTCTGGCTCGGCTCTTTCAATCTGCCTCAAAGTTCAACACCACATAGAAGTCTCCTCCCCATAGCAGCGACCCAGGACCTAATGAGTTAATCATGTACGATACTTCCCCGAAGAATTTGGGGTCATCAACATTGGGGCCGTACACAGATACTAGGTGAAAGGGTTTATCCTGTAAGGATCCCCATGTCATGACATAGCAGCCCTGTGTGTCCGTAAGCACTTTTTCTGTGAGCCATTGTAAGCCCTTTCTAAGCAGAATTGCTACCCTCCCAGGAGTAATTAAAATACACCGCCATATGACTCTCACCGATCCAGCCAGCTCCCACCCTAGATATCGTGGCCTTAGTCAAGTGTGTCTCCTGTAGCATACAAATGTCTCATCTTACGCCCGTCATTCAGCCCCCGAACATTCCATGTCAGACACTTAACTGGAGTCGCAGTTTTTGGAACCATTTCTCTAAGCTACGCTGAAGCATCAAAGTCCCCGCCACCTCACTTAAAGAAAGCAGCTGCATCAAGGAGAGGACAGGAGGGAAGAAAGAGAAGGGCAAAACATCAAACCATTGAACAATCAGTACATATACCACCCCCACCCACTCAGGCCCCCCAAATGGGCCCGGCCTCCCCACCGCCCTCCATGCATAACCAGATCCCATCGCAAAAACAACATTAGAATAATAAGGACTCATCCAGCGGGGCGCTGGCTTGGCCAACAGTTTTTCCACCCGCAGTGTGAGGGTGGGCAAGTGCCATCTAGAAGGCTTTTGCTCGTGGTTCAGACATCACTGGAGTGCCATTAATCCTCGCTCACACATGTCACAGGGCATCTGAATTTACAGTAGTCCCCCCTGTAAATCTCATTTCAGTCATTGTCGCTTGTGTGATTTTTGTCTTCTTCTAATTCCGGAGATAGCACAGGGGTTGGATTTTTTGGAATACCCCTAGCAAATTTTGCAGCAAGGTCTGAGAAAAAGTGTAATTTCCCATTGTGCTGTATATGCAGATTTGCCGGGTAGATAAGTGAAAATTTGGCCTCTGTGTGGCTCAAGGTGGTTTTAATCGGAAAAAAAAGCTTGACGAGCTGCCTGCACCCTAGGGCTGTAGTCCGGTTAGAGGCTAAGTTCATTGTTGTCATAGATGAGCAGGCGGCGGTCCCGAGCCAGACGTAGGACTGTGTCTCTGAAATTGAGTAGACAAGTGATGATGGGTCTTGCGGGGGCTCCCCGCAGCAGGTTTGGCCCAAGAGATCTATGTGCACGTTCTACCACCAGCACAGGGGAGAGTTCTGCTGGAAAGATTGATTTGAGCATCTCCTCAACATAGTCTTCCATGCATCCCATGAATGTTGATTCAGGAAGTCCTAGGATGTGTATGTTGTTACACCTAGACCTGGCTTTGAGGCCCTCGTTTTTAGAATGTATCACTTCTAACACCTTTTCCATTTAAAGTAACCGTTCACTCTCTCGGATGCGACCATCCTCCAGGTCCGTCACTCTAGCCTCAGCCTGGTCCAAATGAGCATCTTGATCATCCACCCTGTCTTTCATGCAGTCCAAGCGGTCGGTCAAGTGGTCCAGCTTGGTATCTATAGGCGCCAGTCTGTTTATTAGATCCATGAACATGGCTTTAACGGAGGGCAGTTGAAGGTCTTCCTCCGGCAGTTGCGCTTCCATAACATGCCCATTTTGACTGCACTTTTTTTTGCCCTCAAAGGCCAGCTTTGCCCGTTTTGGGTCAGATTTCCCCATCGTGTATGGGTGAGGCCCCCTACGGTGGTCCCACGCTTTCTTCCACTGTCGTCACATTGCAAGGCAACTCCAGTCACAGCCCGACAGAGCAGCCAACCGATCCCATAACCACCAGTCCAGGCCAGCCGGAGGCCCACGTCCCTCAGGCTGTTGCTCCAGGCAAATGCTCAGGGCAATCGCCAGCCTGCTCCTGTGGGTCAGGGTAAGTTTTTATTTAATTACCCAATATGTGGTCCGGTAGGGCCGGTTCACTCACCGGGCCACCCTGTCTCCGTAGATACCTCGGTCAGGATTTGTGCATTGGGCTGCACACCTTTTCACCCACAGCTGGGGCACCAGCAACCTCCCTGGCCACAGCAGGCCGCCTCCCTGCCAATGTCCGGAGGGTGGGAGGGATCGGCCGCAGCCCTGATGCTGCACATCATGGCTGCAGCCCTGAGCCGGGACCAGATCCTCTTCCTGAGGCCCTCCGGTCTACAGGGCCCAGTAGCCTTCACCCTGTTGCTTCACGGCATCACCAAGGGCCCGAGACAGCACCCATTCCTTCTCCTTAGACCTCTCCGGGCTGCAAGGCTCAGTCAGCCATTACTGTTTATCACAGCACTGCTGTGGGCCCGAGTCAGGATTCACAGGCCCGAGCCTGCACCCGTTCCTCCTCTTTTGGGCACCTCAGGTTGCAAGGCCCAGTTTGCCATCCATCTCCCCACTGTTGCTCTTCATTGCAGCGGGCCTATGCCGGAACCCGCTTCTCCTCCTCAGGCCGTACCATGTCACTGTCACACGGCCCGACTCTGCCTTCATCCTTCGGGCCAGGCCACAAGCTTCTCTATGCCTGATGGGCACGGCGGGCAGCATCAGCCACGCTCCTCACCTCCGCTAGCCGGTGACGGGCACAGCTTCCATCCTCGAGGGCCCGACAGGCCGCATCTCAGCCTGAGCCGCAGAGTGAACCTCCTTGCGCCTGCTTTCCCCCTGCTGGCCTGCTCAGCTCCCAGCCCACCTGCAAATGGTGTCCGTCACCTGATTGCCCACTGATGCAGCGCTCAGAAGTTCCGATCCGCACAGGTAAGTTGTGGATTTATGCTCCCGGAAGCAGAGCCTCAACAAGTGGCGGCCATCTTGCTGGTCGGCCAAGCCACACCCCCAGTTAAGCAAAACATTGTGTAACACAGTGTCAAAGGCTGCGCAGAGATCCAACATTAGTACCACTGCTGTATCACCCTCCAATCCATAATTTGCTGAATGGACTCCGACCTTAGAAGCAATGCCGACTTTGCATTGTAGGAGGGGTGAAAACCCACTGAGTTCTATGGAGAAGCTCTTTTATCTTGATGAAACCAGACAGTTGCTGATTTACCCATTTTTCATCTATCTTAGAGGCAAATGGGAGCAGCTGTACTGGCCTGACATGCTCAGTTTTAGTTGGATCCAGACCAGGTTCATCAGAAGGGCGTATCACCATGGTGTGATTCCAGTATTGAGGTACCTTACCTGCCTCAAAGGAACTATTCAAAAGGTCGCATAGCAGGGGTGCAATGACAGACATACCCCACTCCAAAACCCTGGGGCTGCAAGGTCAGCAGGGAAGCCATATTTCACTGATGCCACCAGAGAAAGCATCTCCTCAGGCTCAATGGTTTTAAACAAGGACAGCCCAGAGTCATCTAATAGAGGAGCAGTGTAGCCCTTTCAGTGAAAGTAGAATAAATGAATAAAAACGTATTATAAAAAAAATGGGCTATTGTATTACAGCGTTCCTCAAAAGGCGGTGCGGCTGCTGACACGTGATCCAATAAGGATAAGGATATGACAATTATGCTGCCCCAATTTTTTCAGCAGAAAAAACATGGTGAGTCACCTTAAAACATATATGCTATCCCTTCAGAGCCCCACTGATAATTGGCCTAATTGGTAGGATTACATTTCTTGTTCCAAATGCACTCTGAACACTTGCAATTCTTTTTTAAGGCAAGCAATTTATCATTAAACCATTCAGCCAAAGGTTTAGACAGCTTAACAGCGTAATCAGCATTAATGCAATTTGGTCGAGTGTATACGTTATCCACTCTTTCAACTAAGCATTAGCTGTGATGACACTTTTATCAAAACTTGGATGTTTCAAGGTCAGAGCCTGGTTACAATTGGCCAAGGTGACCCTTGCCCATTTCCAAGTCCTTACAAACTGACCTTGAATAGGAGTGGGTATAGGGTTGGCGACACATACCTGGAAAGGGGTGACAAAACGGTCAGACCATAACAGAGGCAGGGGAAAGTCCAATGATAAACTAATTAATTAAGAAAACAGGATCTAGAATATGATCCAGTTTATGAGGGGGAAGCCTCACCAGTTGGAGGACTTCCAGATCTGCAATTAATGAGGCCACAGACGGACATCAAAGTGGAGAATAAGATCACCAATAACCATAAAATTAGCGTAACACATAATAAAAGAAGGCATTAATTCAGTTAAAGTCGCCATAATGCCAGCTGCTGGTCCCGGAGGCCAGTTAATCACAAAACTGACTGGGATTCATTTGATAGACAACGTTTGAGATAAGAAAGACGCTTCACTTCCAGGTATCACTGCTTCTGTTAGCGAACACTAAATAGACTGTTTCCAAATAATGGCGATGCCACCTACCCTGTGTGCCTACCTGTCTTGCCTGACAATTGCATAGCGCTGAGGAATGGCAGCTAGCACATCAGGTGCTGAATACTCAGATACTCAGGTAAACAGATAAACATTTCTAATTTATGTTTAGTGAGTGAGCTGCAATTCAAGAAGTAGAAAAGAGCCATAAGAGGAGGATACAATGCCTCATGGCCTTTAACATTAGGTGCAAATAAAACTGCTGGGAAGAACCCACATTAACAACAGCAGGGGCTCACGAGAGTCAGATCTAGGGAGTGCTTACGCTTTGTTAATATTGTGGGGGCCAGTGACCGAAGCTCCTTAGAGGAGTATTGGAATCAACCTGGACCTCCACAGCAAGGAATTCTGTCCTCTGGTGCCATCCAGGCTCAGACGAGCATAGATGGGCTTGCCTTAGGCATGGTCGCAATCAGCAAACTACTCTCACAAACTAAAAAACTATGCAATTCCCAGCTAGTACTTCCCCCCAACACAATCGCAATCAGGCAGAATAAAACACTTTAAAAATACAAGTGAGCTAAAATGATTCTAACATGATAAGTGGAATCATCAAATGATTTCCAGCAATAGTTTTAAAATAATCAGGTAACAAGGGTCTCTTCACCTTCAGCGGCCCACAGACCAGCCTTTTTTATATAGAGTGACAGCATGAGGCAAGTTCCAGTACGGCACTAGAGCGCTATCCGGTCAAAAATGGCGGCCGGCATGGTGGCAGTCAGTAAAGCCCTCCCTCAAACCAAAAAGCAACACAATTGCCAGCTGGTACTCCCCCCCCCCATCAAAATCACATAAAACACTTTAAAATACAACTGAGCTAAAATGAGTTAAAAGGTCTCGGTCTACTTCCCTATTAACATGAGAACACAGAGGGCCATATTTATACTCCGTTTGCGCCGAAATTGCGTCGTTTTTTTTGACGCAATTTCGACGCAAAACTAACGCCAACTAACGCCATATTTATACTATGGCGTTAGAGGCGAATAGCGCCAAACTTCCCGGAATGTGCGTCATTTTTTAGCGTGAACCCCTTCCTTGCGTTAATGATATGCAAGGGAGGCGTTCCCGTCTAAAAAATGACTCCCAGGCCTTTACGTGGTATTTATACTCCCGGGCAAAAGAGACGCCCGGGAGTTGGCGTGGCAAAAAACGGCGCATTTGCGCCACTTTTTAACGCCTGCTCAGGGCAGGCGTTAAGGGGCCTGTGGGCTCAAAATGAGCCCACAGGTGCCCTCCCATGCCCCCAGGGACCCCCCCTGCCACCCTTGCCCACCCCAGGAGGACACCCAAGGCTGGAGGGACCCACCCCAGGGACATTCAGGTAAGTTCAGGTAAGTTTTTTTTTTTTTTTTTTTAATAATATTTTGTGGCATAGGGGGGCCTTATTTGTGCCCCCCTACATGCCACTATGCCCAATGACCATGCCCAGGGGACAGAAGTCCCCTGGGCATGGCCATTGGGCAAGGGGGCATGACTCCTATCTTTACAATGATAGGAGTCATGTTGATGGGGGATGGGCGTCGTTAAAAAATGGCGCAAGTCGGGTTAAGACGATTTTTTCGTCGTAACCTGACTTGCCCCATTTTAAGACGCCCATGCGCCATTTTCCCCCTACGCCGGCGCTGTCTGGTCTACGTGGTTTTTTCCCACGCAAACCAGGCAGCGCCGGTCTGATTGCGCCGTCTAACGCCGTCTAACGCCATTCCATAAATACGGCGCCCGCTTGGCGCTTCAGAATGGCGTTAGACGGCGCAAAACTTTTTGACGCTAAACTGCGTTAGCGCAGTTTAGCGTCAAAAAGTATAAATATGGGCCACAGACTTTGGCGAGACCAGTCTGACAGGAATACACATAAGTCAAAAACTGCCTGAAAATGGCCAAAGACCAAGACTCAAAGAATATAGAAACTGCATGCCTACTTGCTATAAAAATGGGGCAAAAACCAACAGGATTTCTCATTGACCAGTGCTAGGGGGTGCACAATAGTGGAGACTGAGAAATTCATTTGTGGTATAGGTACTAGGCAGCTCCCTGGCACCGTCTCTTTACTTGGTTCACAAGCCAAAACTTGGAAGTTTTATAACCAGCCAGGAAAAAATGCCTTTCGAGCACCCTGAGGGAATAAACACATTGGCTGCTGAGGAATGGAATTGGAGGTCCCCTTCAATAAATGGTAGTGTTTTTAGAAGAGGGGTGCAACAACGACCTGTTCAGCAATAAATGCATTCAACACACTGTAACAGAGCGAATGCCCTGAACCGCCAGGCTCTGTGGTGAGACTTTAAGATACAGGAATCCCATGAAGTGTATCCCTGAGTAAGATTACATGCTCCTCTAAGCTGTGTTGCCATATATGTACATGGGACCTTTACCCATGACTGGTTCCATGGCAAATTGAGGATAACAGTCAACTTGGAGTTATTTGGGGGGCAGTCAAGAACACATAGCATCTGGGATGACTTGAGGCTAGCGCCCAAAGACCTGAAAGCACATAGGAAGATTTGGCACACAATTTATGACTTAAGAAGATTATGGCCCTCATTACAACCCTGACGGTCTGTGATAAAGCGGCGGTAATACCGCCAACAAGCCTGCAGTAAAAAAATTGAATTATGACCACGGTGGAAACCACCAACACAGACAGCCACTTTAACAACCTGACTGCCACAGCTGTAGCAACAGGCACCATGGTGATGACCGCCAACAGGCAGGTGGAAGACAATGTACCACCCACTGTATTACAATAGGCCTATCCGCCACCTTTTCCAGGGTGGTACCAATGACAACAAAAGCACAGTGGAAACAGATCTCAGAAGTCAAAGGACTCACCTCTGGAGACTCAGGGAAGAACCACAACGCCATGGAGCCTGAACTGCATGTTCCCCATGCTGGTCTACCTCCTCCTACACCATATGTACCAACGCCGGTAACAACGACAACAGTGAGTACTGCCGCCTAGCACACAGGGGAGGGGAAGGGAAAGAGAGCGACACACACACGCAACACGCAACACCCCCACCCCCAACAACATACACACAAACAGATGCAACAACATTACACATCCGTCCCGTACCCCTCAGGAATAATGCAAGGACAAAAGGAAGTGATTTAAGTGATTGTAATAAGATAAAATTCTAGAAATATGTCCTCGAAATTCAAAACAGTATTTACATATATACAAATGGAGGGACACTGACCAGTCCATAATGTCCGTGGGCCACAGGGCCACATCACATAGGACAAGGCCCCATCTTACTCCTGCATCAACATGGAGAGAACACTGCTGGGGCACCAGGTTGAAAATACACAGGCACCTCAGGGGGACGGTGACTGGGGGGCACCTTAGCCGGAAGATGGTACAACACCACTTGTCCTGGGAGGGCTACGTGCCCTGTGCAATGTCCTGGGGAGTGCAAAGCCACAGTCTCTCTAGTCGGTGGTCTGCCCACTGCTTGGTCCTGGGGAGTGCAAAGCCACAGTCTCTCTAGTGGGTGGTCTACCCACTTCTTGGTCCTGGGAGTGCAAAGCGACAGTCTCTCAAGTGGGTGGGTTGCCCACTGCTTGGTCCTGGGGAGTGCAAGGTCACAGTCTCTCTAGTGGGTGGGTTGCCCACTGCTTAGTCCTGGGGAGTGCAAGGCCACAGTCTCTCAAGTGGATGGCTTCTCCACTGGTTCTGGAGGGGGCCTGGTGCCCAGTGTGCTTCATCTTGGCAAGGATGGGGTGAGTGGATGCCTTCTTCCACTGCTTCTGGAGGAGGCTTTGTGCCCAGTGTGCTTCATCCTGGCAAGGAGGGGGTGAATGGCTGCCTTCTTCCACTGGTTCTGGAGGGGGCTTTGTGCCCAGTGTGCTTCATCCTGGCAAGGAGGGGGTGAGTGGGTGCCTTCTTCCACTGGTTCTGGAGGGGGCTTTGTGCCCTGTGTGCTTCATCCTGGCAAGGAGGGGGTGAGTGGATGCCTTCTTCCACTGGTTCTGGAGGGGTATTTGTGCCCTGTGATGCAGATCTTGGGGAGTGCAAAGTCACAGTCACTCACTTGGGTGTCAGACCCACATGATTTGCAGTGGGCAGGATGCATTACACTCCATGGAGGCAGCACTACACACTTCCCGCCGGCAGCGACGGCTGCTCAGTGGCGGTGCTGGCAGTGGTGGGGGGAATCTCCAGCACATTTCCTGCAGCCTGGGACAGCTGCCCACTGAGGCTGCTGCTTCTGGCAGTTGTGCTGGTGGTGGTGCTGGTGGGGGTGCTGGTGTCGGTACAGGTGCCGGTGCTGGCAGTGGTGGAGGGAGGCTCCAGCCCATCCCCTGCATCCTCGGACGGCTGCCGACAGTGGCTGCTGCTGCTGGCAGTGGTGCTGGTGCTGGTGTCGGTGCAGGTGGCGGTGCTGGCAATGGTGGGGGGAGGCTCCAGCCCATCCCCTGCAGCCTCAGCGGCTGCCGACTGGGGCTGCTGCTGCAGGCAGTGGTGCCGGTGGCAGTGCTGGTGCAGGTGGCGGTGCTGATAGCGGTGCTGGTGGCAGTGCTGGCATTGGTGGGGGGATGCTCCAGCCCTTCCCCTGCAGCCTCGGATGGCTGTCCACTGGTGCTGCTGCTGCTGGCAGTGGTTCTGGTGTGATGCAGGTGGTGCTGCTGATGGCAGTGCTGGTGGCATTGCTGGCAGTGGTGGGAAGAGGCTCCAGCCCTTCCCCTGCAGACTCAGGCGGCTGAAGCACCATGGTTGGGGTTGGGGCTTCAGATTCAGTCACAGCACCAGGCCTCCTGTCCCTCCTGCCTGCAGGGGCAGGCCCTCTGCCCTTGCCCTTGCCGTCTGGTGGTGCCTCCTTGCCCTTCTTAGCTGGTGGTGCCACCTTGCCCTTCCCCTTCTAAGCTGTTGCTGCCTCCTTGCCCTTGGCAGCTGGTGGTACATCCTTGCCCTTCCCCTTGGCAGCTGGTGCAGGCACACTGCCCCTAATGATAGGTCTTTCATTGGAGCCTCTCACACCTGCAGTAGCTGCCGAAACTACGGTGGCCGTGGACTGAGTGGATGAGGTGCTAACCTGGATTCTGCCCACCCTAGCCCGACATGAAGGACGGGGGCGTAGGCTAGAGAAAAGGTCAACAGTGGAGAGTAAAAGCTGCTTAGGGACATTGGGGCAGGAAGAGGGTGAAGGTTTGGGAGTGGAGGAAGAGGGGGTGGGTGTAGGAGGTGTCTGTCTGCTCTGTTTGGGTGCAGGTGCATGAGATGGATACTGTTGTGAGGTGGATGGCTATTGGATGTCTGAGTGCTTGCGTTTGTGTACTTTGGGAGGAGGGGGCACAGATACAGTGGGAGAGGACACAGGGGACGTGTACATGGATGCAGGGGTGGTGACTGCCAGTGAGGGGTGTGTAGTGATAGGCCTGATGGTGATGGAGGCAGTGGTTGTGGATGTAGTGCATGCAGGTGTGAATGGAGATGCTACTGGGAGGGAGGAGGACAATGAGGTGGAGGGAGAAACAGTGGAGGCAGTGGATGTTATGTCAGCATCTAGATGGTGTTTGTGTGAGTGCCTGTGGGATGATGTGTGGTGCTTCTGTTTGCCTGAGCCACTCCTGTGTGTTTTCTTGGGTGCATGCTGGTATGAATGTGTGCTTGGGATAGGGTGGGGTTCAGGGGAATGAGATTGGGTAGAGGAAGTTGGAGGGGGTAGGCTAGAAACAGGAACAATGGCTGCCATCAGGAAGGAGGCCAGAGCCTGGAATGATCTATGTTGGGACACCACGCCAGAGTGAATGCCCTCCAGGAATGCATTTGTATGTTTGCAAATGCCCTGCCAGGCCCTGGATGGCATTGACTATGGATGACTGCCAAACAGGGATGGATCGCAGGAGGTCAATAGCTTCCTCACTCAGGGCAGGAGGGCTAACTGGGGCAGGGCCTGAGGTGCCTGGTGTGAAGGAGATGCCACAGGAAACTCGCTGAGGGGCTGCTGGGAGGGCGGTGCTGGTATGGGGGTGGCGGCTCTACCTGTAGTTGCTCTGGCCACAGAGCTGCCTGCCACCAGCAGGGAGCTTCCATCGGAGGAGGTATTACTATCAGAAGTGTCCCGTCCAGTGTCCGCTGTGGTGCTCCCCTCTCCCTCTGTCCCACTTGTGCCCTCACTGTCGGTGGATTCGGCCTCTTGGGCCATGTGGGATGCAGCTCCCTCCGTCGACGGTGCCTCTGCTCCTCCGCCAGATGATGCTAATGCACATAAGGACAGGATGACAAAACAAAAAGGGGGGGAAGAGACAGAGGATACACTTGGTCAATGGCAACAACAACACCACAGTTGGCATACACTACACACAGGGATCAGCCCTACGCACTAGGCAATGCACTACCAGTCACAATGCTAGTCACCATGCCATGGACAGTAATACCTAACACAAGTTGAAGCATACCTGAGACCCACAGAGCCCTGCCCAGTAGTGGAGGCCCACTAGCTTGGTTGGAGGTGGAGTTCATCAGCCTCTGCCCAACATGGAACCTACCCTGCAATGTCTGCCCTGGCCTTGGGGCACCAACAGGTGCACATCCCCCACCCAGAGACCACCCCACCACGCGCAGGTAGTGTATTGGGAACTGTACTTACCTCGTTGTGGCTGCTGTGATGCCCTCAAGCACTCATCCAGCTCTGGATAGGCCACTGCCAGTATGCAGAACATCAGGGGGGTCAGGGTTCGAAGGGCACCCCTTCCTCGTTGGGAGGCCATCCCCACCTGGGCCTCTGCCGTCTTCTGTGCCCATAATCTCAGGTCTTCCCACCATTTGCAACACTGGGTGCTCCGTCTGACGTAGACCCCCAGGGTCCACACATCCTTGGTGATGGTACGAAATATACCCTTTTTCTGAAGGGCGCTGACCTGCAGAGGAAATACACATAGAAAAAGGGTATCAGTCATACCGTCCGGCCTGTTACACTAATGGCCCACCATATCCCTCCCATCCCCTTACGCACATACATTGCCCATCATACGTGCAACACGCAGCCCACCACCCCCCCTTACATGAGGCCCTCACATACAGCACTCCATGCATTCATGCGCCATGCATCGTGCTCAGAGTGTATTCACCTGTTGGTCTGGAGGCCCATACAGCATTCGGTACTGGTATTGGACCGCATCTGCCAGTCTCTCCAAGTCTGCAGTGGTGAAGGCAGGGGCCCTTTCCCCAGTGACATGGGCCATGGTCGGTTCCAGACACAGGTCACAGCAGCACTTGCAGTGTAAGTCCTCTCCTGTTGAAGGTCAGGTAGCAAGTGAGTGAACAGATAGAAAATGGCGGTCACATCTGCAGCGGTGCATACGTCACCACTGGCTTACATCACCATTGGCTACTATAACCATTAGGGCCCAATGTTAACCAATGAGGAGTTGCACAGCGGTACTCAACCGCATCCCGCAACGGTGCACAAAGTCAGCGGCATTACCTCATTTCCACATGTCCATCCACACAGGACAGGCGGCCGCCATTTCAGGGTGGGGCAGGCCATGGCACCTAACTGCATCACAGCACACATAGGCACCATTTGGGCCTTTACATAAACATACTGTTACAGTCACAACATGCAATGCACTGTACATTTAGGAAATGTTGAATACCGAATACTGCTGAGGATGAATAAGAGATGGAGACATCCCACGTGTACATGCCCGTGGTGGACTTAGCAACAATGGAGGACAGGCACATTATCCTCACCTACAGACTTGACAGGGCCACAATCCAAGAGCTGTGTGCCCAATTGGAGCCAGACCTGATCTCTGCTATCCATCACCCCACTGGGATCCCCCTCTTATGCAAGTCCGATCTGTGCTGCATTTCTTGGCAACTGTCTCCTTCCAAGTGACAGTGGGCTTGGCAGCAGGAATATCTCAGCCAATGTTCTCAATAGTGCTGACCAGAGTGTTATCTGCCCTGATGAAACACATGCGCAGCTACATTGTTTTCCCCCAGGTGGAGGATTTGGCCACAGTGAAAGCTGACTTCTATGCAACGGGACATATCCCCAACATTATTGGGGCAGTAGATGGTACACATATTGCCTTTGTCCCCCCCCCAAGAAATGAACAGGTGTTCGGAAATCGAAAGAGCTTTCACTCTATGAATGTGCAGATAGTGTGCCTGGCAGACCAGTACATCTCCCATGTCAATGCAAAGTATCCTGGGTCTGTGAATGATGCCTTTATCCTGAGGAATGGCAGCATCCCATATGTGATGGCTCAACTCCAGAGGGACAGGGAGTGGCTAATAGGTGACCTCATGGTCCCCACACAGTATATTTTGGTGTGTGGGTATGGGGTTGGCCCTAAGGGTTAGTGTCTGGCTAACAGGTAACCCTTGGTATTTGCAGGTGACTCTGGTTTCCCCAACCTCTCATTGCTACTGACCCCAGTGAGGAATCCCAGGACAAGGGCAGAGGAACGTTACAATGAGGCACATGGGCGAACAAGAAGAATTGTAGAGTGAACCTTTGGCCTCCTGAAGGTGCTACTCATCCAAGAAGGTGTGCCAGATCATCGTGGCATGTTGCATGTTGCACAACCTTGCCTTACATCGCCAGGTGCCTTTTCTGCTGGAGGATATGGCTGGAGATGGGCGTGTGGCAGTGGTGGAGCCTTTGGACAGTGATGCAGATGAGGCAGAGGATGAGGATGTGGAAAACAGAACAGCAATCATTCAACAGTACTTCCAGTGACACACAGGTAAGACACTGTAACTTCACCTTCCATTGAAGTTTTGTACTGTAAATTTTCACTGGCATGCTGATATTTCCACTACTATGGCCTTTTACTATACCCTTTGACATGTCTATTCACAGATATCTGTGCCCTACTCTGCCTCCTGGTGTGTTGACTGCAGCAAACTACAGGTCATACGTAAGTACACATTACCATACAGTTGAATTGCAATGTCTACAGATTGTGAAACGAATACATAGTTCAATCACTTGACAGTCTCAATACTTTTTTTTACAAGGATGTTTATTCATGTGCTAATAAGTGGGTGGGGTATTGCTATAGGCTGGGGGGGTGGTGGAGGAGAGTCCAGGAAAGAGTCCAGTCTATTTGGATCACAGGTGCAATGTCCAAGGGTGCATAGGAAGTGGAGCAATGGCAGTTCAAGGTGGACAGGGTGACAGAGTGGGGCACAAGGGGGACAGTCAGGAGAGTCTTATTTCCTGGGGGGGTCTTGGCAATGTTTTCTGGCTTCTGCCTGGATCGCAGGGACCGTTTGCAGGGTAGATGGGGTGCTGGTGGCCTGTTGTTCCTGTGACGGGGCCTCCTGTCCACTAGCGTCAGTGGACGTGAAGGGCTGTTTATCGGTTTGGCTAGTGTCAGGGGCCCATTGGTGTGCCCGAAATTCGGGCAGTGAAATGTACGATGGGGCTGTGCCTGGTGGCCCCTGCACTGGCCATGCCAAGTGCATAGACAGTGTAGGGGCACCCAGGGGCACCCCAAGTCCCCCTTACCGCCAGCCTTTCCATGGCGGTGCTTACCGCCATGGACAGGCTAGCGGGTGTGCCCTGGGGATTATGACCGCAGGGGCCGGAGGTATTGCCGTTGCTAATGCGCCATGGTCATAATACACTGGTGGTACACCCCTAGCCTGTTAGCGGTGTTACCGCCACTTACCGCCGGCCACCAGGGTCGTAATGAGGCCCTAAATGTTCAAATATAATTTGCTGATGGATAGCAACATTCATGTCAAAAGTCAAGCAATATACATAGACTAAAGTAAAAATTATTTTTGTACAAGATATGTTAACCCATTGGAAGAAAAAATATTTAGAGCTTTTGTTTGTGACAAACCCCACTGTCATGATACCCCCTCTTTTGCCCTCTGTGCTGTGGGTTTTACACACTAGGCCTATTCCCTTGGGAAACCTTTCCATTTCAAGCTATTCATGGCCCCCTTCTCAGAGCTCTTGAACCAATGAACTTCTTGTATTGTTGCTAATGTTTTCTGTTTTGCACCTACAGTCGAACCATGTGTTTTCTGTGCAATTAGCTGCATCCCCTTTGCTAGTTTGTTCTATCTTGTTCCTACAGTTGAACTAAGTGTTTCCTATTCAATCACCTGTATCCGCCCTGACCTGTTGACTTCTACAATTAAGCTCTTAGGTTCTGTTAAACTGGTGATTGTTTCCAACTGCCACTTGCACCTGCCACCTGCAAGAAGTCATATCCTTTTTTATAACATGCATTCTTCCCCAGGTTCCTTGGCAACTTCCAGTAGTCTATGTGAGACTTGTGCCTTTCTGGAACAGTCTCCCCTTCCCGAAAAAATACCCTATCTCAACCCAGAGTTGATGCTTGGCCTCATTCTAGTCTTGCTAAAGCATCTTCCTTGCACTCACCTCCTGAGTCACCTGGAACTTCCAGTGCTCTAGTCTTCTAAGTCTACCTGCTGAACCTGTGATCCTGAATCCTGTAACGCTTCCAGGGACTACATCCTTGGCTATGATTCCACCTCTTCTTGGGCCTCTTGCATCACAGCCTCATGTTCTCCTTTAGTTTCCAGTTTAAATACAAGACAAGACTAAGAACATGATCCTCAGGTTAGTGCGACCTAATACATAGTTTAGTTTAAATATCAAAGACTGAGTTCTGTGATGGCGTGAATACGTTCTTGGAGATCAGACATTGTATGAACCCCATCAGACCTGAAAAGGCCCAGCGCTCTGGACTCTTTTTCTTGGGAGCATTCCAAACTTTCTTATACCAAAACTGAAGGTTTTTCTACAGTATTATTTGACTTGTTGTTTTGAGTACTGAAGAAGGTTCTAGCACACAATCTTGCATTTGAGTATTGATCAGAACCTTGAATGTTTTTTACCTTCTAGGGAGTGCCATCAAACTCCAGTTTATTCTTGTATTTGTTCCTGTTTGCTTATGTAATATCTATGATGAAACCTGTGAGTATACAGTATTTGTAAACAATTGCTAAACCTTATGAGCTCAGAATTGTTGGTAAACTATGCTTCTTGTTATTTCTAGTTCTCTGCATCTGCATAAACACTAAACTAGGCCCAGGGAGTTCAGACCCTTATAGGCAAGGCAGCTAGACAGCCAGTGAATCCAGTTCTTCTTTCTTGATTGTTCCAATCCCCTCTTCCCCTCGGGGGCAGTTAGTGAGACTGGATAATTATTGCTTGTTTTACACTGCTGCTCCAGCTGGGATTTGGGGTCTAGCTTTGTCAGAAGATACTTCATGTACAGCAGAATTAGCTATGGCACTATCTGATGTAGAAAGTGAAGTTGAATCCTTACAACAGAATAATCTGTCTCTCAAGAATGAGTTTGTCCGATATTGCTCTCACCATTCGCCTTGGTTAACTGATGTGGGACAGCGGCGACTCTTTAAAGGTACACGTTCTGTTCCAACACTCATACACTTTAGTAACAGGGGGAATCCCACCAGTACGTCCCCAAGTGGAACTGTTAATCCTGTTTATGTCACTGTAACCATTTTAGCCTCTGTGACTGTGGCTCGCCACAAACGTTTCTTTTGGGATAGTAATACATTTGATGCACTCTGGAGTCAGTTCCAGTTTCAAGTCCTTGCAAAACCCAGAGAATTTCCTTCCAGCACAGCTAAGATAGCCTTTATTATATCCTACCTTGTGGGTAAAGCTGCTAATTGGGCTAGTTTACTCATTGAAAATAATGACCTGGTCCCACATGATTTTGGAAAGTTTAAAAATCTATGGCTCTCATTATAACATTGGCTGTCCAGCTCCGCCATGCTCGCGGTGGCGGTAACACTGCCGATGGCGTGGTGGTGCTGGACTGCCAGATTATGACCACGGTGATGAACAGGCTGCAAAGCATTCAGTTCAGTCTGTACTGCCAGGGTGGTCAGACCGCCGGGGTGAAGCCGGCAGTCCACCAGTATTTGGAGCCTCCTTTCTGCCAGGGATTCCCTGGCGGCAACACTGCCAGGAAATCCCTGGCAGAAAGTATACTGGCAACAGGAATTTACATTCCTGTCACCAGTATGTGAGTCCCCAGCCCCCTCCGCACAGTCACAGTCCCCCCTAAGCCCCAAAAGACCCCCCACCCCCACCCCATCCAAACATGCATGCACCACACTCATGCAATCATGCATTCATGCACTCATACAGACACACAAACACACTCGCACACACCCCCACCACCCCCACATCAATTCACGCACTCACACAGACACTCACAATCACACACATACAGGCACACAAACCCCGCCCCCTCCAATCACACAAACTTACACCCTCATGCACGCACACACCACTTGTCACCCCCCTCCCCTATCGAACGGGCACTTACCTTTACACAGTGGACATCTGGGAGGGGACAGTATCTTTGGAGCCAGCTCATAATAGGCGTGCCGGTGTTGTGATGATGTGGCAGTGCAAGGGGAGCAGCATCCACTGCACCGCCGACTGCCACTAGGGCTGCTTGCGGCTCTCTGACCAAATTCTGGCGGAGACCCCCCATACCTGGCAGTCTTGTGGCTGGCGAGACTTCGGTGGTCTAGGTTATAGACCGCCAAAGTCATAATGAGGCCCTCTGTGTCATCTCTCTACTAAGTACTTTGTTCAGGCTCTTAATAATGAGTTATTACACTTACAACAGGGGAATAAAAATCTTTTGACTTACATAATGACTTTTTGTAGATGGGTTACAGAATCTCAGTAGCCAGAAGGGAAGAGCACCTTGCTCTTTTAAAGAGGGTTAAGAGATGACTTGAAAGATTCTTTAGCAGACATTGTGGATCTCCTATCAGATTGTTCCGATTGTTTTGATTTAGTTGTCCAGTTAGAGCATAGGTTACTTGAACGTAAAGGGGGAATGTCCTCGAGACGAATCTAAAGTATTTGTGATACATCCATAGCATAAAGAGATTGAGCCCAAGAATCTGGATAATGCAGAACCGATGCAAATAGGGAACTTATGTGGTCCTCTGGCTGCTGATGAAAAAGATTGAAGAAAAAAAGTTTAATTTATGTTTGTACTGTGTTAAGGTAGGGCACTTTGCTCAAGAGTGCACTGTTCAATACAAAGGGACTTGAAAGAATATTGCTGTGATGCCTGATTCGATGCAGGAAAACTAGAGAGCCATTTCTTTAGTAAGCACACCTTTGTTCAGGCTCACGATAATGAGTTATTACATTTACAACAGGGGAATAGAAATCTTTTGACTTTTATTGTGACTTTTTGTAGATGTGTTACAGAATATCAGTGGCCAGAAGAGAAGAGAACCTCATTCTTTTAAAGAGGATTAAAATATGACTTGAAAGATTCTTTAGCACACATTGTGGATCTCCTATCAGATTGTTCCGAGTTTATTGATTTAGTTGTCCAGTTAGACAATAGGTTAATTGAACGTTAGGGAGAATGTCCTCAAGGTGAATCTAAAGTATTTGTGCTACGTCCATAGGACAAAGAGATGAAGCCCAAGAATCAGGATAATGCAGATCTGATACAAATAGGGTACTTATGTGGTCCTCTGACTGCTGATGAAAAAGATAGAAGAAAAAAGTTTAATCTATGTTTGTATTGTGGTAAGGCAGGGCACTTTGATAGATAGTGCACTGTTCAACTTAAAGGAAATTGAAGGAATATTGCTGTGATGTGTGATCCGATACAGGGAAAGTAGAAAGCCTGGCTAACATAGTGGTCAACCAGTTGGGTAAACTTCTAGCTCAGATCCCCCATTGTTTGGCAAACATCTCACATACAGTTCCTCAACACTTTACTGTAGTAGTCAATCTAACTCATTAATCTTAACAGCAGAGGTATTACTATACTCTTAGATTCTGAGGCCACAGGAAATATCTTATACCTAGCCTTGGCTCGTTCTTTGCGTATACCACATGTGACGAAACAAGAACCGGAACCTATTAGAGCTGTGGATGGCTCCACACTCTCTTCCAGAATTATCACACATGAAACTGTTTCTATAGCTCCAGTACATGAGAATGGGCATACAGAAACCTTGATCTTTGATCTCATTGATACACTCACCTTTGGCGCAATATTAGAGGTTTCTTGGCTTCAGCTGCACAATCCCCTTATTGTCCCTTCGTCTAGTCACCCTGAGTTCCCACTATTGTCAAACCCATTGTTACAAGGAACCACAGGAAGTTTTATCTCCTTTAACATGTGCGGCACTAAAACAAGGAAGTATGACACAACTTCCTGTAGAATATTAGGATTTTAGAGATATTTTTGATGAACAAAAGGCCATGCAATTATCTTCCCATTGGGAATATGATTGCCCCATAGATTTAATGCCAGGGCACAGCACTTCCCTGTAGACATGTCTACTCTCTTTCTGAACCTAAGACAAAACATTTAAAGGAATGTCTAAATGAGCTGTTAGCCCTGGGATACATCCGTCATTCTAGCTCCCCTGCATCTTTGCCTCTCATCTTCATACCAAAGAAGAATGGTGAATTATAAACAATAGGGCCTTAAAAAGGTTACTGTTAAGAACAGATAAAAATTGGCTTTGATTCAAGTCTTGCTTTCTCAAGTATGGAAGTCAACTGTGTACGCTAAGGACCTGATTTAGAGTTTGACTGGAGGGGTTACTCCATCACAATAGTGATGGATATATTGTTCGCTGAAATATAAATACTATTGGAAATAATGGAATTTAGATTTCGGTGGATGGGATATCCGTCACTGTTGTGACAGAGCAACCCCTCTACCAAACTCCAAATCAGGCCCAAGTTAGATCTGTGTGGCACATACTATCTCATTCATGTTGAAGTAGGTGATAAGTCTTCTGAACTAAATTTGGGTTATTTGAGTATATAGCCATACCGTTTGGGTTATGTAATCCCCCCACAGCATTTCAGTACTTCATAAGGGAGGTGTTGCAAAATCTACTGGATGTTTGCCAGGTAGTATACATTGATAATATCTTCATTTTTTCACAAAATTTGACAGAACACATAGGACATGTCAGGAAAGTCCAGCAACAATTCTGAGAACATGCCCTTTTTGTGGAATTAGGAAAATGTACATTCCATACTCAGTCTGTCAAATTCCTGGGATACATGTTATCCCCGGATGGCGCTACCATGGATCAGAAAAAGATTCAAGTGATATTGAACTGGCCAGCACCCACCACTGTCAAAGAAGTGCAAAGTTTAATGGGTTTTTCAAACTTCTATAGACAATTTATTACCCATTCTTTTGATATTGTAATACCAATTACAAGACTTTTACAAAAAACTGTGCCATTTGTATGGTCCTGGAAGCCAATGACACATTTAATTAACTTAAGGGGAAATTTACCACAGCCCCGGTACTTCGACATCTGGATGCTGCTTTACCGTACTTTATAGGCAAACTCCTCTCATGTAGCAATAGGAGGTATTCTGTTGCAACATGATAGCACTTCAACACACATGCAGCCAGTTGCTTTTTTTCCCCAAAAAAGTTGCCAGCCGACCAGAACTATACAGTGATCAAAATAGAATTATTGACAATTAAATTATGTTTCCATGAATGGTGGGAATATCTCCTAGTGGCACAACAAACCATTACAATATACACCAAACATAAGAATATCCAGTTCCTTCTTTCCTTAGAAGCCTTGACATTTAGTCAAGTAACGTGATTGTTATTCTTCAGTGACTACAACCTTATCATTACAAATTGTCCCGGCACAAAACAAAGTAAGGCAAATATGTTATCCACGTGGGGTTACCCGAAATCAGAATTCTGAGGAACAGACACCACAGAACATCATAGATCCTGAACACATAGTAAGTCTTTGTGAAAAACAATCATTCTTGAACAGAGTTAGGCAGAGTATGAGTCAGAATGACATTGCTTCTTGGGTAACTGGTAAGGGTAATATGTCCAGAATGATCTACCTTACCATGGAACAACCTTAAATATTCCCACTAAGGAATAAAGACAGCATTGACTTGGTGTCATGACACCCCTCTAGCTGGGCACCCTGGAATTCACAAAACTCTAGCTGTGAGCAATAGTTTTGGTGGCCAAGAATGTGCATGATTATGTCCAGACCTGCCCCTTTTGTTCACAGAACAAGGAGTCTGACTCTGCCTCTGCAGGTTTCTTAGAAAACCTTGTCAGTACCGTCACTTCCCTGGCATACTATTAATATGGATTTTATCATAGATTTGCTCAACTGTAGTGTCTACAATACTATTTAGTTAGTTGTTGATCTCTTTTCTAAGATTGTGCACTTTGTTGCCCTAAAACACATAACAAATGGCAAGACTCTCTCCACATTATTTGTTCAGCACATCAGGCAATTACATGTCCTTCCCTCGGTCATTATTTCTGACAGAGGACCGCGGTTCATTTCCCAGTTTTGGAGCAGTCTTTGCACATCCTTGGACATTGAATTTCGACTCTCATCTGCTTATCACCCAGAAATTGATGGGCAGGCAGAATGGGTAACTCAAGTACTGGAGCAGACTGTCATGCCCTCACCTAGTACCAAACCTTGGGGATGACACTGGAACTGATGATATACCCCCACTCCCTAATTTAGAAGACGTCGGGCTCAGTGATAGTACTCCTAGGGCCAGATGTACCAAAGGATTTTACCCATTCTGTGTCTATGGGAAAAAGCTTTCGTACATATGGCCCCTAGTATCCAATAGCTTCTACACGGGGAAAGGGACAAAGGGGCAAAACAACAGATGAGAACCCCTATGATAATGGCTCTGCTCTGCAATTGCACCACTGCCTTCTGATCCTTTTGGTGCGAGTCAGTACTTCTGGGTATTGTGAAAACACTGTGCACTGAAAACAACAAGAAAAGGTAATTATCAACTGTGCACAGAATCTCTACACAGTTTCCAATACAATATGCTCAATATTTCAACTTAAATGTTTCCTAAACACTTATAACATGGAAGCAGATGAATCAGATACTCTAGAGAAATCTTCTAGAACTTTTGAAGATGAATTGGAAGTGCTAGGCGGAGGTACGTCACTCCACGAGTAGCTCAGAACACTGACTGCAATTAATACCACTCCAAACACAGAACACAATACATCTTTAAAATCAGAGACATTCATAAGAATAGGAAACTAGGTTCGATGAGCACATAGGTTGAGAGTGAAACAACTCTCGATGTATCTTTGAGGCCAGGTTGCAATTTAATTCATAATACATTCAAAACTATGCAAACTTGAAACCAGACTTGATGGTCCACAAGGTTGGGATACCAGCTTTCCCAAGGTTGTGCATTTCAAGAATTCAGGAAGCAAATATGTATTAATGTTCAAAAGGCTGGTTTACCAGCATTTCTGAGGTTGCATACTGCACTTAAGTCAGGACTCAACAAGATACATTCACACGAAACAGGATTGGTATTAATACAATTTTGGAGTTATCAAGGTTCCCAGGATGAAACGCTGTACAGTGGTTGACACTTGAAAACACAAGAATATTATAATCAAGATTAAATCGAGACACAAGGTTGAAATCGCGGAGACTTCCAAGGTGGCATTAAGAAAGTGGATCGGAGTGAGAGACACTCCAAAATAATCTAGATACAAAATTACCACTGAAACACAGATTGGAGTAATGGGCACTTCCAAAAATCACCACAAGTCTGATGAACTCTCAGTTCCAAATTGGAATTGTTAGTACTCCCAAGGTATGCCAGAAAACATGATAACACTTAGATCAAGAACTGGAGGTACAGGGTGATTCAGGAGACAGTGTCTAGTTTATGGACAACGGTTAAGAAAAGCAAGATTTAGCAAAGATATCTAATGACAGGAGCAGGGTTAACAGACAGGTCAACAGGGAATACTAGAGATTAGTGTGCAATAACCTGCAATCAGGTACTTAACCTGAGAAGTACTTTACAGGCGTTCAGAGACAATAGACGGTTAGTTGCAAGAAGTTACAAGACATAGCTCATGGAGGACAGGCTCTGAGGGTTCTTGGGAGTCAGGATCTCTGAGTCATCAAGAACCTGGAAGACTGGGGCGTCGAGTGGTTTCCGGAAGACTTGCCTGATGGTGCAGAAACAAAGCGAGGACAGTCCGGGCTACTTGGGAGCTGAGTGAAGGGATGAAGTTTGTGCTGAACAGTAGTAGAGGAGATTTAGGAGGTGAGTGCTGGTAAGCTGCTTGTGTAGGACTTGACAGAGACCTTTGCGGGTCCGCATACGAGTACAAGGCCCTGCACCGATGCAAGTTCAGCGAATCAAATTCTAAAGGAAGCCGAGAGTGTTCCGGAAGAGCATGTGTCATACAAACAGGCATGTCTTAACAGCAGCAGGTGCAAACTTCAATTGACAATAACAATAACAAGTTCAACAGACCCCAAGTGCATGATGGTGCATCCTAATGGTTTACAGTGGAAACAGACCCATTCAAACAGGGCGCATGACACCTGCAGGTGCAAACTAAATGGAACCTGTATAGCAGTGTAATAGGATTTTCAATAGTTCAGGCCTAATGTGAGGGGGAATCATGGAGCTTTCGAGATGGAGGGGCGCCACAGTAAATGGAATGACATGAGTCTGGAGAGTAGTACCCACCAAACAAAGGGCACAAGATTGAGTTATGACACCAACACTGTGATGTCGTTGAACATCAACTCCTAAAGAATGGGAATCCTTGTTACCTTTCATAGAATTTGTTTACAACAATTCACAGCATTCTGCCACTGGGGTTTCCCCCTTTTATTTTGTAACAGACCTGCATCCACGAATGTTACCTGAAAATGTTACTACATCATTTGAAGGTGTACCAGCAATACAAGACTTTGTAAAAAAAAAAATGTCCCCAACTCTCAACAAGAGGTGTTAACAGACTTACAACAATCCAAGGCAAACATGGAAAAATATGATAATAAACATAGCCAGCAACTACTAGATAACAAAAGTGGAGATCAGGTTTGGCTTGCAACAAACATTTAAGATTACAGGGTCCCCCGCAAATTGCAACTGAGGTTTATTAGTCCTTCCCCATTGAAAAAGAAATTAATTCCATAGCTGTTGCTCCTATTGCCAGAAGACTTACCAGTTCACCCTGTGTTTCGTGTTTCCCTCCTATAACCATATCATACCCAAACCTGCCCCACTCCTCCACCTTCGCCTGTTATTCCGGATGATCACCTGGAGTTTGAAGTCCAAAGGATTCTAGATGCAAAACGTGTTAATGGTCAGTTGTTTTACCTAATTGATTTGAAAGGGTATGGTCCCAAAGAACAATCTTGGGAACCAGCTAGCAATGTTCATCCCTTTTGCATGGTTGGTCCCTTTCGTGCCCGCCACTCAGACAAATAATGTCCGTAGGTCGTTCCTTGCAGGGGGTGAACTGTTATGAACCCCACTGTCATGACCCCCTCTTGTGGCCTCTGTGCTGTGTTTTTTACAAACCAGGCTCATGCAATCCTTCCTTTTTGGCATCTATCTGTCTCACCCAAATCGTGGCCCCCGAGAGCTCTTGAACCATTGAATCTCATGTATTGTTGATTGTTTGTTCTGTCTTTCACTTGCAGTCAAACCACATGTTTCCCAGGCAGTTATCTATATCCACCTGACCTGTTGACTTCTACCATGATGATCTTAGGTTCTGTTAAACTGTTAATTGTTTCCAACTGACACTTGCACCTGCCACCTGTGACAACTCATATCCATTTGTATAACACATGTTCTTCCCTAAGTTCCTTGTAAACTTCCATTCTTCCATGTGAGATACATACCTTTCTGGAACAGTCTCCTCTCCCAGCATAAATGTAACCGCGGAGTCTGTGCTTCGCCTAGTTCTAGTGACGTGCAAGCATTTGCTCTGCATTCACCTTGTGAGTTGCCAAGGACTTCCAGCACTTTGGTCTTCCAAACCTTCCTGCTGAATCTGTGATCATGAATCCTGCAATACTTCCAATGTCTACATTCTTGGCTACAATTCCGCCTGTTCTTGGGCTTCTTACACCATAGCCTCCCGTCTTCCTCAGATTTCACTGTGTTAATGTGATTTAAGTATTGCGCAATACTTTACACGTTGCCTCTTAAGTTAAACCTGACTTCTCTGTGCCACATTACCAGAGGGTGAGCATAGGTTAATTTAGGGAGCGTAACTGACTTACCCTGACTGGGATAGTGGTCCCTACTTCGACAGGGTGCATACCTCTGCAATCTAGAGACCCAACTTCTAATAGCAGCACATTCTTTATTAATGTTCAAGGGGCAGTGTAGCAACTGGCCAGGAGGGCTAAGTATTGCCAGGTTTGAGAATTGTTTTCTTTCTGTTTCAACTGAAACAGCAATAAACGGTCTGATTTTTCAACTTTTTCATAGTGGTGGCTCCACAAGCCAAAGTGTGCTTTCTCTGCAATAGTAGTGTAGAACATATTAGGATCCTATTTATTTTTTGTGAGGAGGCAGAGATTATCATTAAATGGAGAGTTTGTGTGCATTTTTGCAAGTACCTCGCGTTCAAGTTAATCATGGGAGTCACGCAATTTCCGGCATTTTGTGACACTGCATTCTGGATTATCATCCCCCCAACATATGGCTTCCCAGCTGCCCATAGACACTGTGGTGAGGTAACAGATCCCTCATTGAGGTCCAGGAAGTTTTTGAACCTGAGACTGTAGAGTCTCTTTATTCTGAGGACTTCTGCACTGCAATGAAGGCATCCTCCAAGTGATGGAGTGTAGTACAATACACAGAAGATCCAGCAAAATGATCAAGTGAGCGAGATCTGGTGCAGGTTTTGATGTCCTGTAACAAGGTATGAATGACGCGGAATAAGGCAATAAGTGTTTCAGTGCATAGGGGCAGGAGAAGAACATACGGGCCCTCATTCTGACCTTGGCGGGCGGCGGAGGCCGCCCGCCAAAGTCCCGCCGTCAGGTTACCGTTCCGCGGTCGAAAGACCGCGGCGGTAATTCTGACTTTCCCGCTGGGCTGGCGGGCGGTCGCCTTCAGACCGCCAGCCAGCCCAGCGGGAAAGAGGCTTCCACGATGAAGCCGGCTCGGAATCGAGCCGGCGGAGTGGAAGCTGTGCGACGGGTGCAGTTGCACCCGTCACGTATTTCACTGTCTGCGCAGCAGACAGTGAAATACATGTAGGGGCCCTCTTACGGGGGCCCCTGCAATGCCCATGCCAGTGGCATGGGCACTGCAGGGGCCCCCAGGGGCCCCGCGACCCCCCCTACCGCCATCCGGATCTCGGCGGTCCGACCGCCGGGATCTGGATGGCGGTAGGGGGGGTCGGAATCCCCGCGGCGGTGCAGCAAGCTGCGCCGCCGTGGAGGATTCAATGGGGCCGTGGTACACTGGCGGGACCCCGCCAGTGGTGCCGGTCCGACCGCGGCTTTACCGCCGTGGTCGGAATCCCCATTGGAGCACCGCCGGCCTGTCGGCGGTGCTCCCGCGGTCCTCCGCCCTGGCGGTCAAAGACCGCCAGGGTCAGAATGACCACCACAGTCTCTCTCTGTGGGTCGAAGTAGGCAGTCAGAAAAGACCATTGTCAGACATTAAATTTTTAAGGGCTAGTGTGCCCATGTTATTTGAAGGGTCCAGCCTCCCCTATCTATCCAATATCGGTTCAATGGTATTATTCAGATCACCCCAATTACCAATCAGGATTTAATAAATATCATACACAGCCTGCCGACTCGGGCCAGAAACGGTCCTAGTTGGGTATTGTGAGCATAAATATACCCTACGACTAGAATGTGTCCCAGTTTTGAGAGTTTCACAAAGACACGCCGTCCATCTTTTCCTGCCCATGTCTGTAGGGTTTTAGCTTTCAGAGGCTTGTGAAGGAGTATGGCTACTCCCCGTTTGCCATATGATGAATGCAAGGTGCTTAAGGCTTCTGAAGGTTTGGGGTCATATGCAGAATAGTAGACTTTCCTGGAGGAGTACAACATAAGGCTTATGAGGGGCCAGATAGGATAGAATCTCCATTTTATCATGTAAGAAAAGAGGACATTGACAGTAGAAAACCATATGGAAAGTGGTCTAGTGGTAAACATTTGTGCAGTTGAGGTGGTAGTGCTATAATCAGAGGTTTTGTGTCTCTATGCACATCTAGTAGACTGGTATGTGCCCTCAACTACAGGGCAAGCAAGGCTAGTACAGGGGTTCACAGGGGATTACAGCCCTCAGTTAAAAACCTTAAACAGGCGGGTGTACCTTATATGGTAGCTGCTCTGCCACAATAACTCAGGTGTATAATAAACATGACATGGTGTTGCACTGAAAGTAGAGAAGTTGCATTGGAGCGTGAAAATTATCTACAAAGACAGCCCAAGAAGAGTGGAGTTTTTATGGCTTAACTGAGATCCTCCTTTATTTGCAGGCAGGCACAAGCCCTTTCATCTTGTGTATCCGGTAACGAGTGACTAAAGGTAAGAGAAAAATCTGTGACTATAGCTGTTGATGTTTGTGATACAGAAGTAGCTTCTGTAGGTCATAGTGAAGAGGTTTGTCTCGGAGTACTGGAGTCCATGTGGGCGTCATCCATGTCTGCAAAGATCTGTTCAAGTTTGCCAGGTGTCTGTAAATTTTTGGGTTGCTCCATCCACCATGAGAATCACAATAGCAGGTTCAAGTAGGCCATAACTTATGTTTATTTTCCGCAGCTGGGGTCGCATTGCCAACAACTTTTTTCACGTGATGTTAGTGTCATGGAAGTAGTCGGCTGTTAAGAAAATAGCATTAACTTTGTAGTCAAATGGACTGAAATGCTTGGAGGCTTTAGCAAGGTCTATATGTGTTGGTGCTGAAGTAAATTCACCAGGACCAGTATTGATGCTGGACCCATCTGGAGATTCCTCAGGTGAAGATGATAATGTGGGTGAAATTTCAAAGCTGTGAGTACGGGTAAGAACTTTGTCAGGTAGGTGTGTAGGTTGAGACCGTCATCTGGGGCCGGGAGCCTAGGGATCTTAACCATGTTCCTCCAGTGTCTATTGTGCAAGCCTGTGACTCTTTGCTACAGATTCCACTGCTTGTCACCCCAATACAGAGTTTCAGCATTTTTGCCTTCCAGGACCCAGAGACTTTGCTCCACGTTTCCCATCTGGGGAATGGAAATGTACTGGAAGATGCAGAAGCCTCTTTGGTAGTCATAGTGACCTTTGAATCTTTCAATTCAGGAAAAAGCCAAAACAATTGTTGACACTGTGACTTGGATGGGTGTGTTAGCCTGAGGTGACAACTTTAAAAAAAAGCCGTTTACATGTTTTATTCCTCGGCATAAGTCTTGCAGAAGAATATGCTATTGCCGTCTGGGGTTCAGAAGGAGGGTGCCGTAGGATACCTCTATATGGGCCACAGGAGGGGAATGAGCCATTGACAAACATGGGCACTAGTGGATGCCCCAATCCAAGAAGGCACTCAGAAGGCCCCGAAGCCGCCTCAGATGCCCAAAGAAATGTGTCTGAGTGTGCACAATTTCTTCCCACATCCCTTGGAGGGAGAGTTTGTACTTGTAGAAGTAGGCAGCCACAGCAGTCTGTTGGCAGTAGCAGAGGCATGGCAATACCAGCACCCCAGCAGAAGCAGCAATTGGATGCCCTGTTAGGGTGTTTGACTCTGCAGAGAGGTAAGGTGTTGCAGCAGGGTAAGAGTCCCACTGCCCAAAAGATTGTGCCACTGCCGCTCATCCAGCCTTGTGCATGGCTCCTAATCTGCTGGCAATATTGCAACAGCCAGGCCGGGGCAGACAGGAGTCCTGTGCAGGGACTGGATGCAGCTTACCATTCTGAAGCCGAGGGGAGAGGAGAAGCACCAACACCTCTGGCTATGGAAGTAGGACTGTCTCCTCCAATTGCGTTACCCGGTATGTGTTCCCCCATTCGCGTAGGCTGCTCTTCACTTTCCCAGACCTCACTCTGGGGTGCTTCTGGCAATAAGTTTCCTGCAGTGTCAAGCAGTGCAGAGGGCCAGTGGCAATAATATTTTCTGCTGTGTCCCCAAAGGATACTTCCCATGTAGTCACAAACATTGTTGTGTCTCTAGAGCCCCTTCTGATGTGTGAAATAGGCAGCAGAGTGCCAAAGCAAATTAGAAGTCAGACTTCATATTTGAAGACAAGCCCCGTCTTCCCATCATTGTTGTTGCTAAGCCCCGCCTCCAATAAAAAACCTTTTGATTCATGGACAATGGGCTTACTTCAGAGGAGAACACCTTGGTAATAAAAACATGACTGTGGCTTCTTTTCTGGATTTATTCATTCCGCCACATATCAAATTGCATAACCATCCAATATTAAATAAGGCCAAAACTAAGATTATGAACAAGAAACCATTGAAGAATTTGGAATTTCATTTCCTACCAATATATTGATAAGTAGATACACATCCTACTTCCAAAGCAGAAACACAAAAGCAGAAACACAATGTAATAATAGAGTACATCATAGTAGACATTTTACCCTGTTAACATCCCACCCTTATTCTCAGTCAAAACCAATCGTGATTCACATCCAATTAAGTTCAATTCAATATTGTGAGTTGTGGACAAATTGACTAATTGCACCCTGCACTATTTGTAACTGGTAAAACATTTTGCAAATTGCCTGGGCAAATAAAGCAGATGTCAGATTTCTGCACCTTAGAAAAGGGAAAAGTACATGCATGTTATCTTCCTTTCTGAAATCTGAAACTCAGAAGGGTGTGATAGCAAACCCACTAATGGTTTCACACCACAGTATATGTAGGGATTGAAAAGTCCTTTGCTTAGTAATGGTGTAAACCCCTGCTCTGAGTACCCTAACAGAAGTGGTATCGGGGTCCCAGGTGATGATTTTTGGATCTGGGCGAGCATGCATTATAGGTGTGAACCATGACCTAGATCTATCTCAAGGATTGCAGTCTTGCTCAGACAGGGAGGGGGGCAAAATACCACCCTTGTGTAGTGGAAGGTTACTTCCTTCACTGAGAGTAAAGCAGCACAAGCCCACCAGTGGCAGCAGTCTGTGATTTAAGTAGTACTGATCAGTAGAATGAACATGCCTTTTTAAGTGTGTCACTGGAGTAGGGTCTACAGGCCCACGCATGTAAAGTTTAGCTGCTGTTGTAGTGCTGGACCATGTGCCTGTGTCTGCTTGTGCAAGCTGAGAAATCTGTGTAAATGTGAGTGGTGCAACACATGGAAGTCGACAGATGTCAGAGAGTAAGTGCTGGGTTGCATATGCAATACATGGAAATCAGCACATGTCTGTATGAGCACGCTGGAATGAATATGTGCCTGTGAAGTGGCACAGTACATGGGTGCCTGTATGGGTGTCTTGTGTATGCTGGCAGAGATCTATGCCTTACTATAAAAAGCACAAAACCTCTTGGTTACCTTTTGGGAGGCCCAGGGCATGTAGAAGAAGCATGTGGTGGTGGAGGCACCACCCAGACAGATATGTAGAATACTCCATTCATGGGAGCTGGGAGGGACGGATGTATGATGCAAAAATGCATGTGCCAACCACACAAGCCTGAACAACGCAGTAAGATCATGTACTGCGTTGTTTCCACAAATGCCTTTACTACACATGCCTTTACAACAATTTTTTGTGGTAAAACCATGCCTACTAACGGCATATATGGAACGGCATTATTGGTGTTCGCATGCCATCTCCCCACATGCTCCAAAAATACAACTATCCTAATCCCCCCACCACCCTAAAAATAAACCTATGCTGACCCCCCACCCGCCCTAAAAACTGCCCCACCCCAAAAAGAAGACTACCCCTCCCCTACAAACAAAATTACCCCAACCCCGACACCTGCCCTAAAAATAAAACTACCCGACTCCCCACCCGCCTTAAAAATGAAACTACCCGAACCCCGACCTTAAAAATAAAACTACCCCAACCCTCCACCTACAAAATCAAACCACCCTGACACCCCCACCCACCCCAAATAAAAACTACCCTTACCCCATCCACCCCTCAAAACTACCCTAATACCCCAACCACCCTGAGCCCTAAGACCAACCCCAACACCCCACCTGTCCTAAAAACAAATGACCCCCAACCCCAAAAATAAAAGTACCCCGTCCCTAAAAACAAAATTACCTCAACACTCCACTCCAAACCCTAAAACCTACCCGATACTCCCCACCCACTTTGAGCCCTAAAACCCATCCCAACCCCCATCCGCCCTAAAAACTGACCCCACCACAAAAACAAAACAACCACACCCCTCCAAACAAAACTACCCCAACCGCCTACCCTACCTTAAAATAAAGCTACCCGACCCCCCCACCCACAAAATAAAACTACCAGGTGTCCCCCCACCTACCCTGAGCCCTAAAACCAACCCCCATTCCCCCTAAAAACAACCGACCCCACCCCCAAAAATAAAACTACCCTGCCCCTAAAAACAAAACAACCCCCTCTAAACATCCGACCCTCCCCATCCTCCCTTAATAACAAAATTACCACGACCCCCTGCCCCTAAAAACCTACCCTAAATGCAAAATTACCCCCACTTCCCAACCTGCCCCTAAACACAAAATTACCCCCACCCGCCCTAAAAACCATAGTACCCAACCCCCACCCTAAAAACAAAACTACCCCGACACCCCTTAAAAAAAAAAAAAAATAACCCCACCACCCCACCCTAAATGCAAAATTTACCCCACCTCACCAACCTGCCCCTAAAAACAAAAAAATACTTCTACCCCCTCCCCCGCCCTAAAAACCATAGTACCCAACCCTGCCTTAAAAACAAAACTACCCTGACATCCCACCCCTTAATAAAATAAATAAATAAGCCAACCACACCATCCCTAAAAACTACCCCAACCCCACTTACGACCACGTCATACCCTGATGCCATCCACAAAAATAAAACTACCTCCCCTCAAAACAAAATGATCCTGACCCCCAACCACCACCCCAAAAAACCCGATCCCACCACTAGCCGTAAATAGAAAATTACCCCTCTCTTCCACCCTCACCCCTAAAACCACACCAATCCCCCTAAATATAAAATTACCACAACCCTCACCCCTGAAAACAAAATTACCCTGATCCCCCACCTCCACCCCTAAAACCAAATCCCCTCTCCCTAAATACAAAATTACCCTGACCCCCACCCCACCCATAAAAACAAAATGACCCTGATCCAAGACTAGAAGACCCTGTGAGGAGGAGGCTGCGTGGAGGGAGCCACGTACAGAAGGGATCCTGTCAAATGGATCCTTGAAGCTGTGTCTGAGATTCTGGTCTGTCTGGATCACAGCATTATTGTGGCATCCACCTATGTGTGTTGTACGCAATCCCCATGTGCCAGGAACATGCCACAATCAATTTTAATGGCTGTTGATCTGGTACAGTGCTGTGAGAAAGATAGGGCCATCACCCTGTGTGGTGTTGTGCCTAAAGAGGGACTCTGTTGTTCATGACCCCCATGTGCCAGGTGGGGCCAGCAGTGCATATTAACGGCCTCCACCCTGGTGTAGTGCTATGAGAAAAATAGGATCATCTCCTTGTATGAGTTTGTGATCTGACAAAGTATGCCACCTTGAGTGTGCTGTATGCAACCCAATGTGGCATGTGGCAGGTGGGTGAGGTTCACTGCTCTGGTATGCCACTGTTCTGAGAAGAAAGCTGTCACCCTGTGCAGTGTAGCAATCTGAAGGGGCTGACTCCCGGTGTACCACTGTGCTCAGCCCCAGTATGCCAGGAGCTGGCTGTGGCAATGACAGAGGGACATGGTCCTTAACGCAGTGTGAAGCCGTAAATCATTTGCAGCTTGTGACCCATATGGGAAGTGCATTCATTCAACCTGTCAAACCCTGGGAACCTAAGACCTGTAACCAATCTCAGGGACACTTACCACAGGAACTGAGGAGCATTGGGAACATCTGAAGCCTTGACTGCAACATCCATCCTTTTGCTCAGAGATGGGGCACTGACTCTCTCAGACTCTCTGAACTGCCAGGAATGGGTGAGTCTGAATACAGTGCCAGTGGACCTCTAGAGGATTTTTTTCTGATGGGTGTGCTATGGTGCAGGGACACTACAGCCCATATTTATACTTTATTGTGGCGCATTTGTACCATTTTTTGACGCAAAAGCAGCACGAACTTACAAAATACAATAATATTTTATAGGTTTGTGCTGCTTTTGTGTCTAAAAAATGATGCAAATGTGGCGCAAAAAAAAGTATAAATATGGACCTAACTTTCCAAAAGTCATCATGGAAAATCTAAGGCTTCATCTTATTACCAGGACCTAACCTTATTGCGGTATGATGTGAAAGGTGACTAATCACGACTGGTAGAAGGGGCTGTGGAACTCAAGAGCTAACCACGTAACGTTAGCGTACCTGCCTTAGCAACACTGTATACTATTTAAGGTGTGTCGTATTTCACTTGGTGCTAGCACTCTAATATATTACTTTTACAGAAAAGCAAGTACCTGATTGCACAATCATTTGTTGGTGTTATTTGATCTATTTTGAGTGCTGTGCCTGTGTTCACCCTGAACGGGCTTCTGACAGTATAGTAAATAGCAGAAACACAAGTTAGAGCTTGGATGTAAAAATTCCACTTCGATTCCTGTTTCACTTTGACTTGTCCATGACTGGAACGTAAAGTAATACTCGCTCTGTACAACTGACCCACCAGCATGCAAACCTCATAAAACGTGTAGTCTAGTGAGCGTACCATCTGCAGTGCAAGACCTGATAGGAAAGATTATCCATAATTTTCTACATGTACCCTGCTCCCAAATTATATGCACTATAGTTGGTTTGGTTTCATATGTAGTCCTATGATAGGATATGCATAAATAAATTCAATTAGAGATGTTTGCAATAAGTTCACCGTGTGGTTTGATTTCTTCTCTTTAAGTCCGTACTGGATACTAGTTTCTTTTCATTCACTTTACGAACATTAGCATTCATGAAGTGCAGTCCTACTATTGACATGTACATATTAAAATAAGCTCAACCCAAGGTCGTTATTATAGTCTCCAAAGGGCAACAGCCTGCTGTTATTTGAAGGTAATTGTCTTCCTTTCTGCATGATCAATGCAAATCAGGAAATACTCCATCAGAATGTGAATGAGTAAACTATGACAGGTGGATGTGCTCTCACAACTGAACACATTCAACTCTTTTGGCATTTCTCTAACTCACAGTTCTTTGATCTTGTGAAAATAAAGAACGTTCATTCCCCACCATGCATGAGTGGAAGTTCACTGAACAGATGGACTGTATTTTGTCCATGTTCCAAAGTTATTTGTAACCTATTGAGATACGTTTTTCGAAAGAGACAGAACACCTAATTTGCATTATTGGATTAATCAAACTGTTTGCTTATCAATGAGCTGAATTATTTCTACTGAACATTTTCAAGGTGAATGTAGAGAGCAAATAGTGATTGATTGGATAGAGCTGCATCTTACATCTGACCCAATCAATCATTTCTTCATTCTTTAACGTTAGGTGCTGATAGAGAGAACTAAAGAACAGAAATATATTTTTCCTCATGGAAATATTCCACCATATTTTAAGTAGCATATCAAAAGAACAGACGGATTTGATACTTTCAGCTTGTTTTTCCATGCTGAGAAAACATAATCTGCCTTTGTAAAATAGTGCTAAATTACCCATTTGCGTATTCTAAACCGGAGCGGAATTACCTACATAAAAGGGCTAGTATGAGGGCGATGTTTCTGTCATTTTTTTCTATTATAATGCAATTCTCATATAGCTATACAATTAATTATCTACTTCTTCAACAGATTGTGTGGTAATCTGTTACAACCCATCTCTAAATCAGGTTCAGAATTTCTAAACGTTGAGTAATAAATTGATCGGATTTAAATTCTTTTAAAATGACATGATAGCACGCTGGGAGGATAGCTGCCAAGTTTCAGATTGCTTATGTGTGACAATACTGTGGTTTAAGCGTGCTTATGTGCGGCATTCCATGCTCTATGCGTGACCATGTGTGTGAAACTGAAAGCCATATTTAAAAAGCCCTTAGCGCCACCTTGAGCCACATTAGTGCCATTTTTTACGCTAATGTGGTGTTAGGTTGGCAAAAACTCTGCGCCATATTTACAAAGTGGCACAATGCATACATTGCACCACTTTGTAAAATCCTGCTCCACATTATGCCTACACCAGGCATAATGTATACAAGAGAGGCATTCCGGCGTTAGAAAGCCCAGAAAAATAGCGCAGCGGAATCTGGAAGGCAGGTATTAAAATGCAGCTCCCATTGTTTTCAATGGGCCTCCTGTCGCTTTGCAGGATTAGTGTTAATATTTTAGGAACTAATCCTGCAAAGCACCAAACTTGCTTCAAAATCTATTACGCTAGTTCCCTACTGTGCACAATGGTGTGCTGTATCATAAATATGGCGCACACATGGTGGCATTAGGGGAGTGCAATGTGGCCCAAGAAAAGTGGCGCATCACAACATGATGCGCCACTTTTCATAAATTTGTCCCTGAATTGCTATTAAAACCAGCAGAAAAATCCCTGCAAGGATAAATATCAGAAATACACCACTTGGTCCACTCACAGACATGACATGTCACGCTTAAAAATATTCAGGATATTGATGTACTGTTGCTTTAAATACATAAAATATCTGTAAAATGAAAACAAATGGCTGAACTGTGGAGATGAAGAGACCAGTGACTTGGAAAGAAGTGTGCCCAGGCTGCAGTACTCCATTTTCAATGGGAATGTGCTGTACTGTAAGCTAAGAGTGCTTCGAAGATTTGGCCATAGTCGCTATGTGTGCGCTGTTGAGACACTTTCAAAGGCTAGGCCTGACTGAGGGGATAACATTGAAAAGCAAAATCTGTTTGCTGTTAATTGTACATGACATCAGAAAAAAATTAAACACGTTGGGATTAAATGATGCGTTCACAGTAGGGCCATCTACCACTCCACACCACTACAGCTCTATGTACAGAAGCATAAGATGGTTGGCCTTATAATGTGCATTATCAAACGGGCAATGTTCACACTAGGAAATCACTGCAATTACAGGAGACGGTGTAATTATGCTGTTTTCGACAGTTTAATTAAGGGCAAAATTTTAAATAATCTGTGCTTATTAAAATAGTGACAGACCTGAGCGGCCAAGTGCGCTCTTCTTGCTGCATCTCCCCCATCGCCGCCCACCCATGACTTCAGCAAATGGACACAGTCACCCTATGACATGTGTGTGGTTATTGTTACAAACTGCAGTCAAGTTACGCCATGTCTCGACACACCACCAACTGTTAGTACCAGCCCGGCAGCACTGGACAAGTGCAGTCACTTCAGCGGTACACTGTAGCAGGCTAACAGCGTGCACTCCATGTTGCTTGCTTGAGAGTGTTTCTTAGACGGCAGCGCTCTTGTCTCACTAGTTTGCCTCAGCACCAGGTAGGGTGACCATCTGTGCGTAAATTACACGGACTGTCATTAATTTCAGCCTGATGTCCGTTGTCCTTTATTGGTATGATAACGAACAGTATTTGTCTGTAATTTTAGCACTGTTACTTTTTTTTCCAGCTTTGGGATATTATGGAGCTAGCAGCTAGTGCAGGTAACACCTTCAGACAGCCAAAATACAAACCTCGGTGGGAGCAAAGGTGGAAACCTAACAAAGAGTAGGAGGAGTGGCCTCACCTGGCATGCACCACCCGTAAGGTGTTGCATGTGAGGTGGGCCCTCACATTCAGTTTCCTCCATCTTGGATTGGAAGAAACTAGCCAATGAGGTTTAGGGAACTGACCCTTCTCACAGGAAGAGGTCACTATAGTGGCTGTAGCCACCCAAAGGTAAGTGTCCCATTGGACACTACCAGGTTCCCCCTAACACTCCCACTAAATTCAGAATTTAGTGGGCACCCCTAGACCAAGAAATCAGGTTCAAAGGGACAAAGAGGACCAGTACCAAAGAAGATAGAAATCAAGAGAACTGTGAACCTGCTGCATCAAGAAAAGGCGCCAAACCCTGCCCGCTGCACCCAGGACCCAAAAATCACCGCAGTGGAGGAGCTGAGCACTGGACTGACCCCAAGAAACTCAGGGAAAATCAAGGCTTCACATATTGCCCCAGATCTTCTATCTGAGTGGAAGCACCATCCAACAACCAAGCAAGAACCAACAAGCCAGTGAAGGTCACTTTACTGACTGGCCAATATCATCTGAACAGGAAGGCACAGCTGGACCTGACAACAAACCAACAACCACCAGGAGAAACCCTGCAAGTATGCCAAGTAAGTGGCACTGCGCCTTCCAGTGGTCGAGTTGTGCCAATACCCCAAGTACTAGTCAGTAGACATCGTAAACCAACCAAAACAGCTCCCCCTGAGCTGCAACTGGACCAGAAGGGAGCACTAGTTGAGGAACACCCCAGACATCCCGCCATACTGCCCCCATTGTTCTGCAATTGACCGTGACCTGCATCTGGAACAGAGGGGCATCTTTGTGCACAGTCCTTGGATCAACGACTCACCTGCACCTGGCCACCCTGCAGTGAGGAACCAGCTGTGCCCCTAGGGTCCCTCATCCCTTGCAACCTCAACACCACAAGGGGACCCCAAAGCTCCACCTTTAAACCTGCCCCTGCAGGCCTTTTCCAAGTAGTCCCTTGCAGTGGTTCTGGACCAGCTCCAAGAGTAATTCCAACGCTGCTCCTTCCGGAACCGGGAGCCCCCCGAACTTCTCCTGCTGGCACAGCATGCCCACCAATGACTGCGACCAACTTCCAAAGCTGAATTTGTTAAAGCAACTGTACAATTTTATATGCATTTTTATAGGTGGTTCTCCATTGATTCCTATGGTACGTAATTACGCACAGAATGACTGCATTTATTAAAACTTCAAAAATTCATACGTTAAAAAGTATTTTAATAATCTTGGTCTTAAAAATTATATAAAATTCTGAAATATTGTTATAAATTGGTCTTGAGTTATTCATTTGAGAGTGTGAGTCGCATGATTGATACTGTGAGTACAACAAATGCTTTGCACTTCTTGAAGATTAGCCTAACTTAGAGCATTAAGTGATTTAGTTTGCCTCTGGAAACCAACGTGTGGTTGCCTGGACCCCCTACACAGGTTACCTAGTTTCATGCTCTATATAGAGGGCCAGCCTCATAAAGTGTACCTTATACCTTGGCCGCTGCAGAACATCAGACCTCAGACCATCTTCCAGACATTGGGATGACAGGCCAAGGGGGTGGCCCAGCTCAGCCTCACCAGGCCATGGATGGAGGCAGATGGGCCCGCTCTCAGTCTGGTCTTCGCCCAGGCACGTGCCCGGACACATCCTGCTGACCTCCCCCAATGCGGAGAGAGTTTGATGGTTTTAAGAGCCTCATGGCACTTTGTCACTTTGCTATCATCAGTGGCGTTTTCCTGACCATGGTCTGTGCTGGGAGGGTGAGTTTTCAAGGCCCCCCCCAATCTTGTAGAGAGTCCTGCACTGCAGACAGAGCACGATGGATTTAAGCATCTCCTAGTGCGTTGCTATTGTCAGCGGCGTGTCCCTGGCAACAGTCTGTGCTAGGAGGGTGAGTTTTCAAGGCCTCTCGCAGTCCTGTAGACTTGACAAAGTCATGAGTGAGGCAGCATCAGGAAGGACACAGCAAGAAGGGAGCACTTGGTCACTCGTTTTAAATGGGAAAGGATTATTTTCAATTTTCCCCTGAATTACACTGCCAAAAACCGCATAACTACACTGTCTCCTGCAATTGCAGTGCTTTCCTACTGTGAACATTACCTGTGTGATATTGCACATTAAAAGACAAACCATCTTATTTTTCCGTACATAGAGTTGTAGTGGTGTGGAGTGGTAGATGCTCCTACTCTGTATGCATCATTTCATCACAACACCTTTCATTTTTTTCTGATGCCAGGTACAATTAACAGCAAACATATTTCACTTTTCCATGTTCTCCCCTCAGTCAGGCCAAGCCTTTTTGATGTGTATCAATAACACATGCATAGCCGCCGTGCCCAATCTTTGAAACACTCAGCTTACAGTACAGCACATGTGCATTGAAAATTAAGTACTGCAGCCTGGGCACACTTCTTTCCAGCCACCGGTCTCTTCCCCTCCACAGTTGAGCCATTTGTGTTCATTTTACATATATCCTATGCATTTTATGCAACAGTACATCAATAGCCAGAACATTTTTAAGTGTGACGTTTCATGTCTGTAAGTGAACCAAGTGGAGTATCTCTGATATTTATTCTTGCAAGGGTTTTTCTGCCTTGTTTTAACAGCAATTAGGTTTCACACACAGTCTCACGCATAGAGCATGGAAAGCCACACATAAGTGCGCTTAAACAATGGTAATATCACACATAAGCAATCTGAAACTTGTCAGATATGGCCAGGTGGTGCCGGCTGGCTCTATAAATGTATGATTAAGCATTTCAGTGCTGTGATGTGGAACACCACACTAAAATGCTTTAGCCTAACCCCTGATGCGTGGTACTTGGCAGGGCTGTTGAAGGTGACTTATCACCCATTACTAATACATACACTAGGGAATGCTTCCAAACGAGGTCCTACCCACCTGAAGGGAGGGGGGCCTCTATATTGGAAAAAGGGCCCAAAGCACACACTCTCTCTAGAATACAATACGGAAACATATACTTATCCCTTGCCTGGGTGTATGAACTGAAAACAAACAAAACGGGCCTTAACAAGGAAATTCCGTTGAAATATTTTAATTCATTTAGTTGAGATCCAGTAAGTATATGCTTTTCATCCATCCTGCATTTAACAGTATCCATGTGAGTAAGCAGCGAATAGACAAGATCCTTTGGGCCTTATTTATACTTTTTGGTGCAAAACTGCACTAAGGCAGTTTTGCCCCAAAAAGTTTTGCACCGGCTTGCACCATTTTTTAGCACCAGCTGGGCACCATATTTATGGAATGGTGCAAGCCGGTGCAAAGGGTAGGCTAGCTTAAAAAAAAAAATACGTTAGGCAGTTTTGAGTCAAAATAAATGATTCTGACCAGATTAGCATCATTTTTTGACGCTAAGTGGCGTATTTATACTCTGTTTGCAATGAATTAGCGTCATTTTTTTTTTACTCTAATTCAGTGCAAAACTAACTCCATATTTATACTTTGGTGCTAGACCCGTCTAGCACCAAATTAATGGAGTTAAAGTCATTTTTTGGAAGTGGAAACCTACCTTGCCTTAATGAGATGCAAGGTAGGCGTTCCCGTGCAAAAAAATGACTCTATGGCCTTAACACCATATTTATACTCCCATGTAAAAATGGTGCAAGGGAGGGAGGAAGGGTCAAAAAATGGGGCAAAGCTTGCTTTGCCCCATTTTTTAAGACCGGGGTCAGGGCAGGTCTTAGGGGACCTGTGGCCCTATTTCCATGGTGGAACACCATGGAATAAGCCCAGAGGTGCCCTTCCTAGGCCCTAGGGGCACCCCCACCCACACTAGAGGGACTGCGAGGATGGGGACCCCATCCCAGGTAAGTACAGGTAAGTGCATTTTATTTTTGAAAGTGCCATAGGGGGCCCTGAAATGGGCCCCCATATATGGCACCGGGTGCAATGGCCATGCCCAGGGGACCCCTGTCCTCTGTGCTGGCCACTGGGGTGGTGGGCATGACTCCTGCCTTTCCTAAGGCAGGAGTCATGTGGCATGGTAGGTTTAGCACCATAAAATGACGCTAATCTGGTTAGAGTCATTTATTTTTACTCTAACCTGCCTAAAGCCATTTTTTGGTGCTAAACCCTCTTCTTCTATACTGCCAGCCCCACCCGACTAAAGTCATTTTTTTAAACTCTAGCCTACCCTTTGCACCGGCTTGCACCATTCCATAAATATGGTGCCCGGCTGGTGCACAGAAATGGTGCAAGCCGGTGCTCAACTTTTTGGTGCAAAACTGAGTTAGTGGAGTTTTGCAGCAAAAAGTATAAATAAGGGCCAATATTTTGTAAGTTTGCGCCACTTTTGTGTCATAAAATGACGTTAATGCGGTGCAAAAAAAGTTTAAATCAGGGCCTTGGTGCTAGATGGGTCTAGCACCAAAGTATAAATATGGAGTTAGTTTTGCACCGAATTAGAGTAAAAAAAAATGACACTAATTTGGTGCAAACAGAGTATAAATACGCCGCAGAGTATAAATATGCCCCTAAATATGGTGTTAAGGCCATAGAGTCATTTTTTTGCACGGGAACGCCTACCTTGCATCTCATTAAGGCAAAGTAGGACTCCACTTTCAAAAAATGACTTTAACTCCATAAATTTGGTGCTAGAGGGGTCTAGCACCAAAGTATAAATATGGAGTTAGTTTTGCACCGAATTAGAGTAAAAAAAAATGACACTAATTTGGTGCAAACAGAGTATAAATATGCCCCTTTATGTTTATCTGTAAACCTTCCTCACAGGTGTTGACATGACTGAAAGCAGCGTATTGTTTGCACAAAACATGGACCGTGGTCCTCATGTCTTTTACCGTAATACTGTAGTCAAAGGGGACTGTTCTTTCTTGATTGCCCTGTTGCACTACCAATCAAGATGTTGGATTTTCATGGTTTTGCCACCCAGTAAGAGACTGTTTTCCAAGTCACCTGACAGCAACAGTAGATTGGGGAATACATATCATCACAAGGATTAACCTCTTAACATAATTAGGAATACCCAATTCCCATTTATTTAGAGGAGGTGTGCAAATACTACAATCCTGCCCTTTTTCTGATTTGATTTATTTTTATAAAAAGGTAAAAGTGTGTGCAGTAAACACTTTTCCTTGTTGTCCTATGATAAGGAATGGAACAGGTCTTTAATTTTTTTTCAACTGTTTATCCTACTTGAAGGAACACTGCAAACACGTAAGTCAGTTTCCCATGATTCTACCCAAACTCAATGAGACGTAACGTGCAGTGGAGCATCACCATGTCGGTTTCGGCCCCAGATATGGAACTCCAGTAAAACCAGTGCTGGTCTGCAAACAGACTGCAACAAGGTGGGTGTGAGCGGGACAATATTAGGCACTCTGAGGCTCAGTATCCTGGAGGACATCAGTACGAGACCCTGTCCCAAAGTTAACAATACCTGTCCAATTGATTCTGCTGAGATTGCCTGATCTACAGATGGTGGTACGTGTTTATTAATTTTATCACTATTTTACTCCTCTCTCAGGTGGTGTTCTTGAGTGAGTAGAGTGTGACTACAGGGACGAGCCCCCACCAACACCTGATTAGTAGGAATGTTACCATAAGGTGGATGCATGGTGATATTTAATATAAACTTCAGAATATTTGTTACCTGGTGGTTATCAAGATCTCACATGACACATTTGACCTGCTCTTAAAGCATGTTTTGCTTCTGTGCCATAACTAAAGAGGAGTACAAAGTTGTTTGGGTAAAAGTGATGACAGGTAACAGGTATTCGTTATTGTGTAACATACATGGTAACGTACATGGCTTGGCATCTACCAGACATAAATAAGCATGAAAAAAGATAGTCACCAGTGCCTTCAACATGTGTTCTAGAGAGTAGTTGGATACACCTTCGTGTAGGGTGCCACCCATCTGTAATTTTCACAGACTGCCCGTAACTTACCCCTGCCGTCCATTATCCATGATTGAAGTCTTAATGGATGTCATTTTTTGCCATTTTTGCCTCTTAGCCGAAAGGCAAGGGATAATTCCGACAACAGATTCCCCAGCTGAAGTGGAGGGAATCTCCTGTGCTGCATTCTGGAGGGAGGGGCAAGCAGCTGAAAAGAAATAAGCCTTCTTGTCAGGGTGTCTGCCTTCCAAAAAAAATGAAAATGTGTGCAACTGGCAAATGTAAAGGCTACTTGGGGTTTGTTGGTGGAGTCACTCGAATCTTCCTGATGACAATATACTTCCTTTTAGGAGGGAACTTTAAGGTGTTCTGAGCTGACCTATGGAGTGTGTGCTTTCAATAGACTGTTGTTAGAAACTGAGTTCCTGGTTGACACCTCAGCCAGGCATAGACGACCACTCTAGTCGGGGCAAGAAAGCTACACAACCAAGATAACCCCTGCTCATCTCCTTGGTAGCTTGGAACGACCAGTCAGGCTTGTCCCAGAGGCAATGTGTAAAGCATTTGCACAACACATGCAACACTAGTGACACAAGAAATACACTACAAAGAAGACTCAACAACAAGTTATATAATAATAAACTTTATTGCATCCAACATCATTAGACCAAACAAGACATGCATAAGTATTATCCTGCTACACGAGCAGTAGTGAGATCAGCACATAAGTTACTAGTATTCTGCAAAAATAAGCAGGTGTCAGACCATCATCATCACCAAAGTAAATGCACATAGAATTAAACATTCCCATATGAGTACGTAATAATACACTACCTTTCCTCTGCATGCAGCGTAGATTCTGAGAGTATGTGTGCACCTCCAACCTGGTGAACACGGTTTATACCCTTACATGAGGTCACACAACGAATAATGCAGAATTAGTGGGGGCAGAATCCCTGTAGGGAAACACAGGATACGCACTGGGAGCCAAAGTACTGCAAGGACAAGTAACACGTTGGGTGGTAACACCACACACCCCATCCAGCTCAGCAGCTCCAGCGCTTCTTTTCAAAGAATCCCAGTACTCCAACGAGCACCCTGTCCCACAAAAGAGCTCCTGCGATCCTGCTACCATAAATTCAGTCAACAGGGGCTCAGCAGGGATGGGGACTCCCTCCCATACTGTGAACTGTGACGTGAATGCTGGTAGGTGGCTGTAGGAGTGCATTCATGCTGCCTCAGTTGCAGCGGGAAGCTTGCACTGTGCATCCCCTCCTTTTTTTTTATTAAAAATATATTTTTATTAACAAATCGCTGTCTTACAGGCACATATCAGATTATGGCAAAATCATGTTTTCACCTTGCTCACAGTTAACAATGTTGATAGCACATCGGTCTGTTGCATGCTCTGGAATTGTCATCACTTTATACAGTCTGTCTGTGATTCTGAGTTAAACTGACTCAGAACCAAGTGCGTTAACGCTTCTTGGCTGTACTTTCCTCACATGTGAGCACTGTATTACCATTGTGTACTTATGACTACACAACTGTTACGACTCGGTCGTCCCATTTCCAGGGGGCGCTGTAAGGGGACTGTCAGAAGCCTGGGAATCACCTTGAACACCTACCTAGAGTCCCTTGCTGACTCCTGTTTGTTTCACTTTTCACCATGGTACACTAGTGTAGGACTACATTTGCTTCTTGGGACTGCAAATCCCATAATGCACAGCTTGGTAGTCAGGAAAACCCGGATTCTGTTTCCCATTGTTTTCAATGGGAGAAATCCAGTTGCTCCTTTTCACTGGATCCTCTCCTCCAGGACTTGCAAGTGTCCGAAACCATACACACCTGAAACCACTCCTGTGCAGCCCAGCTTGGAACTGCTTATAAGCAGCCATTTCCTCAAGCTCCCCGTCGTGCATCGGACTTCAATTCCTTTGTGTTACAGACCCCTTGTCGGATGGTGTTCCAGTTTTGTTCCTGTTCCTGTCCTGTTCTGTTCCAGCCTGATCCTGTTTTCTGTTTCTCTGCCCTGCTCCTGATTGTTCCAGCCAGAGTCTGCTCCCTACTTCTTAGCCTTGTACCTGTTTGTTTCTTCCAAAGCCTGCTCCCTGTTTCTCTGCCCTGCTCCTGCCTTGTTTCAGCCTGAACCTTCTCTCTGTTTCCCAGTCCTGTTTACTGCTCATTTCCTACTCCCTGTATTCCAGTCCTGTCCTTGCCTGTTCCAGCCAGAGCCTGTTCTCAGTTTCCCAGTCCTGTCTCTGTCTGTCCCAGACAGAAGTTTGCGCCCCGTTTTCAAGTCCTAGACCCGCCTTTGCTTCAGCCTGAGCCTGTTCCTAGTTCTTGCCTCTGCCTCTTTGTTTGTTCCCTTCTGTTTCTTCTTGGTTCTTTGTGTCTGGTAAGTGTTCTATCAGTCTTCACCAGTGTATACGTGTCCTCCTGTGTACTGGGGTTGGCTCCTGGTTTCCAGGAGGCAATTCCAGCCCCCATCCTTGTCCAGTGTTATATGTTGTATTTCGTGCCTAACAGTGACAGTGTGCTATTGCTGTTTTCTCAGGAATCGCCACTGTGTTTCCAGCTGGACCCACAAGAGCGTGTCCTGTGTATGTAAGTACTATCCTTGTTTGTGCTCTAGGGTCCAGAGACAGAATCACTTCTGCTGCCTCCTTTCTATGGGGCTGGCAGGGTGACTATCTGTAAGAGCAAACTGCACAGAGGCATTGAGATTCCCTGTCACTGTGGGAGGTTCTGCGCCTTACTCTGTGTACAACCCCAGCGTGTTTGTCCACTGGTAATCCGTTTCCTGTTTGTTCACACAAGGGTTGCTCTGCTTTTACTTTCCTGTTTCCTGTGCCTATCCATAGCTGTCCTTTCCGTGTATGCCTTTAGCTGCTCTTCTGCCCCAGTACACTACCTCTGTAGGATATTCGGTGACCTCAAGGGGTGTCCCAACCAAAGTCCTGATCAGCCCTGCCCGAAACCGTGACAGAATGCACGACCCAAACATTTCAAGCTCCCCTGGCAGTAAAGGCACACACAAACCTAAAGGGCTTTCCTATCATGTTAAGACACCCCTTTCTAAGCCTATTCATTCTCTGAAATCCTCTAAAAAAGACTTTAGTTTAAAGGATAGACTTGTTAAAGAAAACCATAACTTGCAAGTTCAGTACTATACTGAGTGGCTCGCTAATCTTTCAATGATAGACTATTATGTTATTTGTGGCTATGACCCCCAGTCCCTGTCTGTAGAAGAATTACAAGGACGTAATGAGTTTTTGCAATATCTATTAGCTGAAGCCAGTAAGAATGTTCGTAACCGTGGAAGTGCTTTTGCTACCTCTGCACAAGACACTCACACTCAAGAAAAACTGGTTAATTCCTTGCCTCATGCTAGCGCATCCCAAATTCACTTCCAGCACTCTGCCAAAACAAAGAACCCTGACATTGTTCAAGAAGCCACACTAGGGATTCCCTTGTTTTCTGTTGAGTGCTTCAGCCCATCTAGGCCAGTTTCTCAGAATTCAAAGTGCAGTGCTGACTCTTATAAAGACCTTTCAGTCCCTCAGAGCTTTCAAGTCAGCAGGCTAGACCCTGTATCAAATGGATCAGTAAAGACTGTGGGATTCCTTAGTTCCACTCATAAGGCTTGTGCTCTTCCCAAACTAGATGATAATACACCAGTCTCAATCCCTAAAAGCTCTGCTAAACCCTTTTCTATTCTGAGTGGGTTTGATAACAATATGGACATACACACACTAAAAGAGCAGTTTTGGCAGATTAAAAGGCAGATATCAGACTTCTATGATGAATATGTTGTAACATACACAAGAAATCTTGCACATGGGCTCTTTTCATCAATGCATATTTCACTGTTGGCAGAACCAGACATTCTGTTTATCTGTAAGGTAGAAGAAGTAACAGAGCAGCTGATGGAAACTACTGCAAGGCAATTTGAAAACCTGAAAAAAGAAAATGATCACCAGCTTTGGCTTAAAGAACAGTATGCTACTTCGTGTGCCTCTCCAAAGACTTCTATCGAGCAGATTGTCCCTTCTATTTATGACAGTCAAAAGACAGCTCCAGTTATAAATATATCAGCCTCTTCCTCAGACTCTCTCTCAGCCTGTAGTTCTCCAGTGAAAATTCCTGTACAGTTGACTGAATCTCTGACATCTCTGAGAGATTTGACACCTCTTGATTCAAAGGATGGATCAGAGTCTTCAGAAGGAAGTGTCTCAGCCCCTCTATCAGAACAAATAAAGCCAAAGGAAGAAGAGAGTTCTGATACAGACTACAATAGCTGCACCTTAAGAAACCAAGATATGACTTTTCTGGAGATTAATGGCAAGTTGTGCAACAGTGTTGAAGAATCTGAATCTAGTGATGACAGTGGTTCCTGCCTTGCCATGAACAAACCTGCAGATAGTGGTGTTCAAATGGCGCACACACCACAATTTTCAGATTGTGGGAATACTCCTGCCCTTTCAAACAATATCATAGAATTTTCAGATAATGAGGAGACAGTTCCTGTTTCAAGTGAACTAATGGATTTTTCTGACCGTGAAGAAATACCCGCAGTTACTAAGATTGTAATGGACTTCTCAGAAAGTTTAAAAATCTCTTCTGTGTCAAAGCAAACCGTGGAGATTTCCGAAAAGGAAGAAAGCCAGCAATCTGAAACTAAACAGCCTGTCATAAGAAATGAGAGCCTTCTCCTAGAACTGAACACAGTTGCAGCCTCAACCACTGATCCTGACCTGCTGATCCCTGCCAATGTGTATCCTGTTTTCAGCTCCACAATTAGTGAAGAACAGATCTCTGAGCTACCGGTATCTGATCTTGATGTAAAATCAGCCACACCAACGTCACCTGCTGTGTCCCTGAAATTAAAGACTCCTGAAACCCAGCAATCTGAAACCGAAGCTCAAGTACTGAAAGATATAATATGTCCCACTAAAACTAAAGACTTGAATTTGAATCTTGTATTCGAAGATCTGATGATAAGTACTGTTCTTAGTGTTTTATTGCAAGAAACCATCATCACTTCAAAGGCAAGAGCTGAAATTGTAGAAAACAATGTAGAGGTGATTTCTGAAGAGACTCCAGTTCCATTTCCTTCCAAAGAACAACCTTTCAGTGTTAACAGAGTTGAAGATCTACTACCTGTAGTACAAACACCTTGCAAAGAAACCATTTCTGATACCACGAATACACCACGGAGCACTTGCAATGAAGAAATCTCAGTCTTGTCAGAAGATCACCCTAAAGAATTAGTTTGTGGAACTTCTACATTTTCAGATGTTAATCCAGTTTCTAAAGACTTAAAAACTCTTGTTGATCCTGTGATTGATACTCCGAAGTCATCCAAAACTAAAGAAAATTCTGAATATTTCATGTTCACCTTGAGAACACCAGTTACCCATGTCTCCCAAGTTTCTATGCTTTGCAAGCCTCAGACCACAATCAATGCAAATACTGCTGCAGAAACTGACATATCCTGCTTGTCAGAAGGAGTTACAGACCTTACTAATACGCCAATTATGTCCTCCAAAGAAGACAGTACTGAACAGGAAACTAAAGCCCTAAAGAATTCCGCCCATGATGCAATTCCAGATCTCCTTGCTCCTGAATCCACTTCACCAGAAACCAACTCCATGCACTCCTCCTGTATCACTCGAACAATAAAGAGGAAATACATCAGAGCCCATATGGGTATTAATACATGCTTTGCTCATTGGAATATTCACCTATGGCAGGACTGTAAACTTATCAACCAAGGTTGGTGTTGGATTTTCTTGCTGTGGCTTTTCCTCTTCAACTTTTTTCAGCCAAAGGATCGCCTTCTCTTCTTGAGCAGACTGGTGGGAGGGGGTATACTGTTACGACTCGGTCGTCCCATTTCCAGGGGGCGCTGTAAGGGGACTGTCAGAAGCCTGGGAATCACCTTGAACACCTACCTAGAGTCCCTTGCTGATTCCTGTTTGTTTCACTTTTCACCATGGTACACTAGTGTAGGACTACATTTGCTTCTTGGGACTGCAAATCCCATAATGCACAGCTTGGTAGTCAGGAAAACCCGGATTCTGTTTCCCATTGTTTTCAATGGGAGAAATCCAGTTGCTCCTTTTCACTGGATCCTCTCCTCCAGGACTTGCAAGTGTCCGAAACCACACACACCTGAAACCACTCCTGTGCAGCCCAGCTTGGAACTGCTTATAAGCAGCCATTTCCTCAAGCTCCCCGTCGTGCATCGGACTTCAATTCCTTTGTGTTACAGACCCCTTGTCGGATGGTGTTCCAGTTTTGTTCCTGTTCCTGTCCTGTTCTGTTCCAGCCTGATCCTGTTTTCTGTTTCTCTGCCCTGCTCCTGATTGTTCCAGCCAGAGTCTGCTCCCTACTTCTTAGCCTTGTACCTGTTTGTTTCTTCCAAAGCCTGCTCCCTGTTTCTCTGCCCTGCTCCTGCCTTGTTTCAGCCTGAACCTTCTCTCTGTTTCCCAGTCCTGTTTACTGCTCATTTCCTACTCCCTGTATTCCAGTCCTGTCCTTGCCTGTTCCAGCCAGAGCCTGTTCTCAGTTTCCCAGTCCTGTCTCTGTCTGTCCCAGACAGAAGTTTGCGCCCCGTTTTCAAGTCCTAGACCCGCCTTTGCTTCAGCCTGAGCCTGTTCCTAGTTCTTGCCTCTGCCTCTTTGTTTGTTCCCTTCTGTTTCTTCTTGGTTCTTTGTGTCTGGTAAGTGTTCTATCAGTCTTCACCAGTGTATACGTGTCCTCCTGTGTACTGGGGTTGGCTCCTGGTTTCCAGGAGGCAATTCCAGCCCCCATCCTTGTCCAGTGTTATATGTTGTATTTCGTGCCTAACAGTGACAGTGTGCTATTGCTGTTTTCTCAGGAATCGCCACTGTGTTTCCAGCTGGACCCACAAGAGCGTGTCCTGTGTATGTAAGTACTATCCTTGTTTGTGCTCTAGGGTCCAGAGACAGAATCACTTCTGCTGCCTCCTTTCTATGGGGCTGGCAGGGTGACTATCTGTAAGAGCAAACTGCACAGAGGCATTGAGATTCCCTGTCACTGTGGGAGGTTCTGCGCCTTACTCTGTGTACAACCCCAGCGTGTTTGTCCACTGGTAATCCGTTTCCTGTTTGTTCACACAAGGGTTGCTCTGCTTTTACTTTCCTGTTTCCTGTGCCTATCCATAGCTGTCCTTTCCGTGTATGCCTTTAGCTGCTCTTCTGCCCCAGTACACTACCTCTGTAGGATATTCGGTGACCTCAAGGGGTGTCCCAACCAAAGTCCTGATCAGCCCTGCCCGAAACCGTGACAACAACAGACTTAACTTATATTAAACAGTATTGAAACATGATGGCACCGTATTGAGTAGGTAATTACATTTGCTGGGGTAAGCCTCTCTTGGGTTTCTCCAGTGTGTGGGGTGGTGCTATTCTCTTACTCCCCTCATTCCTCAATGGGTAGGCGGCCTTTCATATCCAACCTGTCCACGCCACAGTGCCCTCGGTTTGGTCCGATTGCTATATCTGTACCCGCTTCTCACTTGGTCTTGCTGTCCCTCTATTAAGCCACACTCTGGTAAGTGTAATATCATCCCACCCTTCCTTCTGTCCGCTTAGACTCCAGCTCCTGCTGGTTCCTCCATGGGTGTTCCCATCCCCCTCGCTATGCCGTCCCATCTCGTCACTGTGTCTTCCCACACTGGGGCAATGGGGTTTTGGCGCAGGCCTCTTGCCTCTTCACCTTTCAGGACCTGCAGTTCGGCTCTAGCCATTTTGTCACATCTCATCTCCACTCAGTCAGTGGGGGATGTCCTGGGGACTTCCAACCCTTCGTGATCAACCTCCTATAAAGGACCAAGGCCAGGTCCAGGAAACGACCGCCTACTTTCCCCTGTGGCAGTACCATCCCGAGACCCAGTAAGCATACAGTGGGGGTCGGAGACAGGTCCATCACAAATAATCTCGACAGGTCAGCCATCACCGCCACCCAGCCCAGCTGGAGCTCCGGACAGCTCCATACCATGTGGTCAAAGTCAGCGTCCGCGTCCTCGCATCTGGGGCATGTCTTGGGAGCTCCACCATATATTAGCAACAGTCGGTGTGGGGTAAGGTACGTCCTATGGAGATAATTGCATTGAATGTATCGCAGTCGTGTGTTGTGGGATACCAACCGGGGGTAAGCCAATGCTCTACTCCATTCCGTGTCCGACAATTCCCAACCAAACTTCCTTCCCCATCTCTCTCTCTCAGAGGCCGCAGTGGGTCCATTGCATCCTCAATCTGGACCCGGTATAGTTTAGTGATTAAGGCCCTCATTCTGACCTTGGCGGGCGGCGGAGGCCGACCGCCAAAGTCCCGCCGTCAAGTTACCGTTCCGCGGTCGAAAGACCGCGGCGGTAATTCTGACTTTCCCGCTGGGCTGGCTGGCGGTCGCCTTCAGACCGCCAGCCAGCCCAGCGGGAAAGAGGCTTCCACGATGAAGCCGGCTCGGAATCGAGCCGGCGGAGTGGAAGCTGTGCGACGGGTGCAGTTGCACCCGTCGCGTATTTCACTGTCTGCGCAGCAGACAGTGAAATACATGTAGGGGCCCTCTTACGGGGGCCCCTGCAATGCCCATGCCAGTGGCATGGGCACTGCAGGGGCCCCCAGGGGCCCCGCGACCCCCCCTACCGCCATCCGGATCTCGGCGGTCCGACCGCCGGGATCTGGATGGCGGTAGGGGGGGTCAGAATCCCCGCGGCGGTGCAGCAAGCTGCGCCGCCGCGGAGGATTCAATGGGGCCGCGGTACACTGGCGGGACCCCGCCAGTGGTGCCGGTCCGACCGCGGCTTTACCGCCGCGGTCGGAATCCCCATTGAAGCACCGCCGGCTTGTCGGCGGTGCTCCCGCGGTCCTCCGCCCTGGCGGTCAAAGACCGCCAGGGTCAGAATGAGGGCCTAAGTCTCCTCTCCTGATGTCAACAGGAGATATAACACCCTGTGGGTAGTGGGTTCTGCATTAATCGTATCCCAGTGCTCTTTCAGGGTATGTACCATCTTTTGGAATAGTAGGAACTGTCCCCTGGGGACTCCTCCATCGCTAAGATCAGCGAAGGATCTCAGCACCCCTTCTCAGAACAGTTCCCCAATTGTTTCCACTCCCGCTCTCTTCCATGGTCCCAGTCCCGTGCCCCCTGGGTTCTTCCCCGCTGCTTCGAGCGCAAGAACCGATAACGGCAGTGCTGGAGAGTACGGCGGGCCCACTCCAACCCTCCTCGCTCATCTCTTCAAGCACGTCGCCGCCACTCCTGCCATCAGGCTGTCCATCTGAGGGGTAATCTTTCTATTTGTCATATGTGCCATAATCCGGTTTATGTCTACTTCTTCATGGGTGGTACACCTGTCCAGTTGTCCCCTACCGGCGAACCATCCGGCCGCCCACTGTAATTGGGACGCCAAATAGTAGGCTTCGAAATCTGGGGCACCCAGGCCTCCCAGATGGGTCGGCCTGCAGAGTGTCGAGAGCGCAGTGCGTCTCCAGCCATCATCCCACATAAGTTCCCTAAGTAGGGTGTTCAATTCGCGGAACCACGCTAATGGGATCAATAGAGGCAAATTGGCAAAGTAGTAGAGGAGGCGGGGGAGCATGATCATTTTAGATAATGCTATTCTGGCCATTATCGTTAATTTCAAGGATCGCCAGAACCCAACAGAGGCCCGTAAGGAGTGGAGTGCTCTACAGAGGTTACCCTCCCGAAGATCCCCCATGTCATGGAATACTTGTATACCCAGATACTTGAAAGTACGTGGGGCCCAGATCACATCCCCCAGGCATGCTGCAGGGTGTTCGTAGCTCGGTAATATGGGGAATACAAATGTCTTGCCACGGTTGAGGCGTAGGCCTGACAGTGTCCCGAAATCTTCAAGATTCCTAAAGGCCCATGGAAGTCCACCCTCCCCGTCCCTAAGGTAAATGAGTATATCGTTGGCGTATAATGAGATGATATGCTAGGAGTGTCCCCACTCGACTCCCCTCCCCACGCCATCCCGTCGCATCTGGGTCGACAGGGGCTCAATGGCCAGGGCAAATAATAGTGGGGACAAGGGGCATCCCTGTCTGGTTCCCCTGTGTATTGGGTAGGTATCGGATACTGTCCTGCCTGTCTTTACCCCTGCCAATGGGGACGCGTATAATAAGTCCACCCATTTTACTCATCCCTCACCCAGTCTCATTCGGAGCATCACGGCCCTTAAGTAATCCCACCTGATCGAGTCAAAAGCCTTCTCGAAGTCCACCGCAAGCAACACTCCCGATGGGGGTTTCTCTTCGTTGGGCATATGTAAAACAGCGAAAAGTCGCCTCAGGTTCAGGGAGGTACTACGATTCGGGACAAAACCGTTCTGGTCTGTGTGCACGAGTGTGGGTATGTGGCAAAGCAAACGGTTGGCCATGATCTTACTGAGTATTTTGAAATCACTGTTCAGCATTGACATGGGGCGGAAGTCGGTCACTGATGCCTCCTTGGATTTTGTCTTGGGGAGTGGGACCACCAGAGCCTCCCTCAGGGAACCCGGTAGCTCCCCGTGTTGTAAAGCTTCCGTATACATTTCTACTAACTGGGGGGTGAGCTGTGTCTCATATTTTTTATAAAAGTCCATAGGGAGGCCGTCCGTTCGCGGAGTCTTCCCAGAGGCCAGTTTCGCTATAGCTTCACTGACCTCCTCTATTGTCACTGGTCCCCCCAGCCTATCTCTCTCCTCAGTCGCCAAGGTCATCAGTGGGATCTGTTGTAGAAAACTATCAAAGGCCTCCGTTCTAATTTCACCAGGCCTCCCATACAGGTGGGAGCAATATTCCTTGAATGCGTAATTTATAGGGCCAGGCCAAAGTCTACGCTCCCCTTCCTTATCCAGCACACTTGTAATGGGCTCATTGTCCCCCCTGGCCTCACCAACCATGCTAGCATTTTCCCTGATCTGCCCTCTTCTGATTGTAAGGAAGCAAAATATTTTTGCATATTGTGGCATCTGAGTTGTTCGTCGACCTGGGAGTGGGCCCTCCTTGCCTGGTTATATTCCTCGTTCTCCTGTGCGTCCATTCCCTTTCTCAGTTCCCCCTCGTGTATTTTCCTCTCTAGGTTAGTTAGTTCCCTTTCGAGTGTACGTCTCACCCCGACCGACTGTCCCAGACAATAACCTCTTGTCACCACTTGAAGAGTTTCCCACTCTGTGGATCTAGAGGAGGTAGATCCTCTATTGGACTTAATATGGTTTGCCAGGTGCAGTCGCATGGTGGCTCTATACGCCTGGTCCTCGAGTGCCTCAGGGGCCAGTCTCCATAACGGGATGGGGGGGCCTGTCCTCTGTCACCCTCCATGTTAGAAGTGAGGGGTTATGATCGGACAGAGTACGTCCGAGGTATTCAGAATGAGTCATTCCCCGTGCAAGTGTTGCTCTACATACCATTCTGTCAATTCTGGTGTGGACCCGGTGAAGGCCACAATAGTACGAGTAATCTTTGTCATTCAAGTGTTATTCCCGCCAGACGTCCACTAGCCCCCAAGAATCCAACCATTCTCTCAGCTTTTTGGCTATCTTACTTGTCACTGCCCCCTGTAGCGGTGGTGTGGATCTGTCCATGTCTATGTCTAATACACTATTGAAATCTCCCCAGACTAGGAGTTTTCCTCTCTGCTGGCGGGTGAGGTGACTCGATAAACGTGTGATAAAGGGGACCTGGTCTTGATTAGGAGCATATATACAGCTCAGGACAGTCTGAGTGCTGTGTAGCTTCTCTTCCAGGATCACAAATCTGCCTTCACGATCTATGTTGGATGATTCTACCTCAAGGGGGACCCCTGCTCGTACACATATCATTACTCCCCTTGCGTATGCTGAATATTCAGTGAACACCTGCCCCCTCCATCTGCGTCTCAGTTTCTCGACTTCTCCAGTTGCTAAGTGAGTCTTTTGCAGCATTGCCACTTGTATGTCCCTTCTCTTTAGGTAAGCCAGTATTCTATGCCTTTTTAGCTGGTGTGCCCATCCCCGGATGCTCCATGTTAGGAAGTTGTATTCTGCCATGTTGGTATTTCAGACGTATGGTAACATCCCCATCCTGCCCTAGTTGCCGACTTCCCCCTGCGTTCTATCGGACATCTGATATGGACAAACCACATCTCCCACAGTGCCATCATAACTTGTAATTGCATATCCCAACTCCCCCTCCCCAGGGCGCCTCTCGAACAGTAGGTTGCCCAGAAAACTGTGCAACAGTGCAACTTATTCAAACTTTTAACTGCAGTTCTCAGCAGTCTGACTGAGGGGGCGAGATTCCGGTTGGGGGTAGGCCATGTTCAGAGGTGCCTCATGTTCACCTGTTTCCCCTTGCGCTAGGGCTATCATGCAAGTTTAGTTATCCAAGATCGTCCGCTGTCTGAGGGGTTACCTTTGGGGCGCACGCCGAGCAGCCCGAGTCCCCGGCTGAGGACATCACAGTGTCATCTGAATCTCCTCCAGAGCCCTCTGGGGGGGACCCCTCTCCGCTCATGTGGGCTGCTGCCTCCAGTGCCGCCTTCCTGCCCTATTCCTTTTGCTTCTGGGTCAGCGCCAAGTGGGGGCGACTCCGGAGATGCCGCCCTCTAGGGCCCCGGCGGGACCCGCTCCCGGCCGGGCCTTCTCTCGCATGCCGCCCCGGTTGGGACCCATGGGCCTCCAGCCACTCCCATGCCTCCTTGGGGGATTGGAAAAATGCAGTCTTACCATCCAGTATCACTTTCAGTCTGACCGGATAAAGCAGAGAGTATTGAATCCCTTCTTCCCTTAGAGCCCTCTTAACTGCCATGTATGAAGCACACTTGTTCTGAACCTCCAATGTGAAAATCGGGAACAGCGTCACCTCCCCGTTCAATACCTTAAATGGGCCCGCCTCTCTTGTCCTCTGCAGAAGAATGTCTCTGTCTCTGTAGTGTAGTAATCTGGCAATCACTACTCGGGGGTCTGCCTGGGGCAAGGGGCCTTGAGGGCACCCGGTGCGCTCGTTCCAGTGTGTAGAAGAGGGTCAGACGATCCAGTGCCACAACTGTGCGCAGCCATTTCTCGAGGAATTCCACCATATTCCACCATATTCGTTCCCTCTGCCCCCTCTGGGAGGCCCACCACTCGTACGTTGTTCCTCCAGTTTCTTCCCGCCGCATCCTCCGCCCTTTGTTCTAGGCGTGCCACTCTGTCCGTGAGCCTGTCACCTCGGCCTGTAGGTCTTTTTGTTTCGGTGTAATTTACGCCAGCGTGGTCTCCGTCTCTTTGACTCTGTCTGTCAGTTTGTGGTGGTCTGCCCTCAAGAGACCCACTTCGACCGCGACCTGATTGATGTCGTGCTGCAGTGTTGTCTTTGTGTCTTCGATTGCCCCTAGTATTTTGTCCAGGGTGTCCTGTACTTTAATTTGCGACGAGTCCTGCGGGTCCCCCCCTTTGCGCCCAGAGGGTGTTGCGCTGTCCATGATTCTACTCTTGTGCCGGTTCTTGGGGGACATTGGGTATATGAGGGGCCGCGCCTTCGGGACCGATGCGGGGGCCAGACTGTTATTGCAATCTCACCTCCCCCTGAGGCCTCCGCCTTTAGCCCAGTGCAGGCCGCGCTCCAGCTCCTAGTTAGCCTCCCATCGGCCTCTGAGGTACCGCTCTTGTAGTCACTAATTTCCAGTGAGTCCGATGTGTGCTCCGCAGGGGAGTGGGGCTCCTCGTTATTAGACCATGGCCATCCGCTGCCTCTCGGCCCAGTCCGGCCTAACCACACCGCCTCTCAGTGCTTGCAGGGGGTTGTACCCTTCTGGGTCTCATCAGGGGGCTCTCTGATTACCCCCCTGCCGACTTTACTGAGCGGTTCCCCTTAGGGTGGCTCATCAGCTCCCAGTGAGGCGTTGTGGATCGCGGCGCGGCAGCTGCCCCTCTCCGTGCCTATGTCGACTCACCAGCGCCGTCCCCAGAACGCCGGTGCCCCGGGCGAGTCTGCTCCAAGGTCTCCTCTACTCCGGGGGTGGCTGGGATGACCCCGGTGTCCCCCCGCTCAGTGTTTACCGGGGCGTGTCACGGATCCCCGGGACTCCGCACCTCCAGGGCGGAATGTCCCCCAAGTGTTGCAGTCTCCGCGCTGTTCACCAGGAGATCCCCGATGTTACTCCACTGTTTTGGGCTCGTGGGGCTGTCCGCCGCTCTCCTCTCCTTGGGAGGTCATGCTCCTCAGACCTGGTCTTGTCCCCTTGGTAGATACCGCCGTCCCGGGTACGCACCAGGTGCGCCAGAGGCTGATCGGGCCCCGCAGAGCCTCCTGTCCTGCTCCACGGTTTGCTGCTTCAGCAGAGCTCCGCGGCCCCTCGCAGGGTCCCAGTCTGCCCGCCTCGTTTCGAGAGGCCACTGGTTCCCCACCTTGACTGTGGGCTAGTGGGGTCTCCAGCCTCGCCCTAGCCCACGGGACAGTGCCTGTCCCCCATGGCCGCAGTTCCCGGGCAGTCAGTGCCACCCCCGGTGTCCAGCTGGTTCGTCCACAGGCCTGCCCCTGCCCCACACTAGTCCGCGCCGCCTTTCCCTGTCCCGGTCTCTGGGCACTCCACGGGATGCAGCCCCTCACGGTGCCTCCGGCTGTTACTGTGCCCACTCAGGGGCCGCCGGACCTCTCTGGGGCCCCAGGCTTGCAGGGCCACCCTCCATGCCCGCCCACTCGGGGGCCACGCTTTTCCGCTCCGGATGCCCAGGATCGCTCCGGCCCTTCTTCAGTGCGCGCAGCCGCCAGCACCGGCCGCACGCCGGCCCGCGCCTCCCCTCGCGTCCCAGGCTCCAGCCCCGGCGCCGCAGGATTCTCAGTCCGCCGGCCCAGCTCAGACCCGCACGGCAGGGTCCAAACAGGGCTCCGCGGCTCCCCGGCTGGTCCCCTCTGGCACCCACCGCAGTACCAGCATCGATGGTCCAGGGGTCGGCTCGCAATATTCAGATGATTACAGGCCCCTCCAGAGCGGGGGGATTATGCATGCGCCATCTTCGGCTTCTTGGCCACGCCTTCCACTGTGCAACCCCCTCCTAATGTGCAGCAGACTCAACAAACAGCATCCTGAGTCACTGAAGAGGACACTCGGGGTCCTCCCCGCAAGGGACACAACACTCCACTCCTGCACGCATACCTGCGGGTGCCGCTACTCATTTCCGTGGCATCTCTTCTGTGCCTTTGTGCCCTCACCAGCTCGGGGAGGTGCCTGGGTCTTCAGCCGCGAGGCAGCTCCTTTACTCCAGGTTGCTGCAGTCTCAAGGTAATTCCCTGTCCCGGTGGTGACATTGCTCCTAAATAGATGCCTGATTGTGCCGCAGGCGCACCAGAGGGTCAGAGCTCCACTCACACTCGATGAGAGGCTGCTGGTGGGCTCCTCTCCACTTTTCCTGAATCAGAGATACAGGACACTTTCTTGCATCCAGACAGCCAACAAATGATGTGCTCTAGGCAAGAGATAAAGCACTGTAGTCAAAGAGTAAGGTGACTCCTCACGCACTGTTGACCCCAAAGCACTCCACTCATGCCCAGCAGAAGGAAATAGCATCAAAGCCACTGAATTGCAGGGGAGAAGGGAGGCACACCACCCAGCCCCTGGAGACAGCTGTGGGGCCACAGGACTGCAGGACTCATGCAAGCAGGCCAGCAGAAGGATCCAGAAAAAAACAGTGGCATTACCTCTAGTGACCTAGCAGGTCACAGGTCAGGCCAACAGAGTAGCAGTCCCAAGACGGTTCCTGGAGAGTCCATCCAGGAGCATCTAGTGTCTGTTCTCTCTTGTGTGTTAACATGGGGAACAACCCCTATACGTATACTCAGTTTGCCCAGCTTTTAGAAGTGGGGAGAAGGTTCCAACCAGTTCTAACCAGTTCCAGGAATGCCCCTTCTCATCCACACTAGCTCCAGAAATCAGTAGGGGTAAACGGGCCCTTGTGTCAGGGAATGACACAGTCTGTACAAATGTAAGTGCCCCCTGCCTCTACCTCTGCCAGGAAGACCACTCAGTATGCAGAGGTACGCCTATTACACTTCCACCCTCCCTGTGTGATGACTGTCTGGAAAGTATGAACAAAGCCCAGCTGTCACTCTACCCCAGACAAGGATTGGAGTCAAGCTGCAAAAGCGTTGTAAGCGGAGAGAAATGCCCACATTCTAAAAGTGACATTTCTACAATGGTAATAAAAAATCCACCTACACCAGTAAGTAGTATTTTTCACTACTATTCCAACCATACCAAACATGCCTACGCCACCCCTCATACATCAGAAAATATCACTTATCTATGTGAAAGATGTAAGAAATGGGGTCTATGGTTGGCAGTCATGTTACCCCTTGTGCAAACAAAGACTCTCCCTCTAGTCAGCCTCAATTAACCCCTGCTCATCCCCTTGGTAGCTTGGCATGAGCAGGCAGGATTAACTTCAGAAGCAAGGTGTAAAGTATTTGTACCTACACACGCAGTAACTCAGTGAAAACACTACAAATGACACAACACAGGTTTAGAAAAATAGGTAATATTTATCTAAATAAAACAAGACCACAACCACAAAAATCTAATCAAGATATAAATTTTAAAAAGAATAAGAGATTTAGGTCCTCATTACGACCCTGGCCGTTGGCCGTATTTTGGGGAAAGGTACTGCCAACAGGCTGGTGGTACTTTTTCCCAAATTATGACATTGGTGGTTTGTCTCAAGCCAAACTGCCAATGTACCACTCCGTCCGCCAGGGTGGTAACAGCTCCTGGGCTGGAGACTTTGGTCTCCAGCCAGACGGCCATCACAATCCCACCCTCGGGATTATGACCATGCCTACCGCCATGGTTTTTATGGCAAGCATACCGCCACGAAAACCATGGGAGTAGGCACTATCAGTGCCAGGGAATTCCTTTTCTGGCACTGATAGGGGTCTCACCACCACCTCTCCCCTCCCCAGAGTCCTCGCCTATCCTCCCCCCCTCTCCTGCCCCCTGCACATTTACAAACCCACACTCGCACACATACACAATTATACACACACGCATACCCACATCCACCCATGCATGCACACATACATATGTACATGCCGCAACACACACCAACATACATTGTCGCACACACGCATTCACAACATACAACATACACATACACTCACATTCAGTCATTCACGCACTCATTCAGTTTGACTCACACCTTCATGCACGCCTACAAACACAGACCCCCCCCCACACACACACAACACCCCCACGCATGCACACACCACTCCCTACCCCCCTCTCCTGTCAGAGAACCCGACTTACCTGCTTGCAGGGGGTCCTCCGGCAGGAGACGGGATGCGGCGCTGCTGCCAGCAGCAGCATCCGCCAGCAAAACACCGTCAGGCTGTATCATTGCTCATGATATGGTCGGCGGTGCTTTGCTGGTGTGACGTTGCTGCTGACAGCAGCGCCACCTTACCGCCGCCCCCTGCCATGACAGTCAACGGTATTCCGCCAGCCTTCTGGTGGAATTCCATCTACGGTCATAATGCGGGTGGGCGGCTGGTAGCCACGGCAACGGTATGATAACGGCAGTCGCCGTGGCGGTAGGTGGTCAATACCGCCAATGTTGTAATGACAGTCTTAATCCTTAGATAACAGTGAGAATGCTGGTAGCACACAAAAGTACCTGGGTAGCGGAAAATATAAAGCAGCACAGGAGAGTGTGTGTCAAAAAAGGGCAGCAATGCGTTGATTTTTCACTCGCAAGCAAGACCATGCATTGTTCCTCCTCTGGTCGGGTCAGCATGTGTAGTTGCTTCTCTCTGGCAAGAAAGCGGTGCGTCGATCCAGACTGGCACCTTAGGTCTGGGCAGGTGCTGCAGTGAGTTTCTGTGCCCAGTGATCATGCGTCGAAATCCGGTCGCACACTGTCAGGAAACCATGCTGTGTGGGGCTTGTGTTGTTAACAGCAGCCGCTGCAGATGTTGCACTTCAATTCTCCAGCCACGTTGCATCGATCTCCCAGCCGCGATGCAGGCGAAGCATAAATTTTAGCCGAGAGGTTGATGGCGCGTCATTTTTCATCCACGAGGCAGGTGGTGCATCAAAAGTTTCCCCACATGGTAATCTTTTGCATGGATTTCTGTCCTTTTCCACCAGATGAATCTTTCAAGGGCCCAGAGACAGGTTAGGGAACCACTTGGCAGGCAGGACTCTCAGCAGAAAGCCCAAATGCTGGCAGAGAGAAGTCCTTGTTGTCCCTGAGACTTCAACAACAGGAGGCAAGCTCAGTTTCAATCCCTTGGAGATTCTTCACCATTTGGAAGTAACACAAAAGTCAGTCTTTGTCCTCTCTCAGATAGAAGCAGCTACTGTAGGCCAACCAAGCAAAGCGCAGTCACAGGCAAAGAGGCAGTACTCCACCTCCAGCTTCTCCAGCTCTTCTCCTTAGCAGAGGTTCCTCTTGGTTCCAGAAGTAATCTGATTTTCAGGGTTTTGGGGTACGCTTCTCATACCCCTTTCTGCCTTTGAGCCAGGCCTCCTTCAAAGAGAAGTCTCTGTTGTTTTGAAGATCCTGCCTTGCTCAGGCCAGGTCACAGACACACACCAGGAATTTGGAAACTGCACTGTGTGAGGGCAGGCACAGACCTCTTAGGTGTAAGTGACCACTCCTCCCCTCCCCACAGCCCAGATGGCCCATCAGGATATGCAGGCTACACCCCAGCTACCTTTGTGTCACTGTTTAGAAGAGAGGTGCAAACAGCCCAACTGACAAAATGACCCAGATAGGGAATCCACAAACAAGCAGAGTCACAGAATGGTTTTAGCTACTTTTTAAAAGTGACATTTTCAAACACACAATATAAAAACCAACTTCACTAAAAGATATATTTTTAAATTGTGAGTTCAGAGACCCCAAACTCCTCATGTCTGTCTGTTCCCAAAGGGAATCTGCGCTTTAATAATATTTAAAGGCAGCCCCCATTTTAACCTATGAGAGAGACAGGACTTGCAACACTAAAAAATAAATTTGTCAGGATTTCAATGACAGGACATGTAAAACACATACGTACATGTCTCACCTTTAACATATACTGCACACTGCCCATGGGGTTGCCTAGGGCCTACCTTAGGGGTGCCTTACATGTACAAAAAGTAAAGGTTTAGGCCTTGCAAGTGGGTACACTTGCCAAGTCGAATTGTCAGCTGAAAACTGCACTCACAGACACTGCAGTGGCAGCTCTCAGCCATGTTTACAGGGCTCTTAATGTGGGTGGCACAACCAGTGCTGCAAGCCCACTAGTAGCATTTGATTTACAGCCCCTGGGAACCTCTAGTGCAGTTTACAAGGGACTTACTATGTACTGATACAATTTATACAGGGAACACTTACATTTTAGCACTGATCAGCAGTGTCTAAAGCAAACAAAACAGCAAAAACAGAGTCCAGCACAGGCAAAAAGTTAGGGGAGACCATGCCAATGATGCCAAGTCTAACAAAGGGGCATTTCCAATGCACTCCTATGAGACAGGCAGCAGTAATAGCAGTGAGAAACCAAATAGGCTGTTTTTTACTACTAGTACAGGCCACACAATAAGACACTTGTCCTAACTCTTACCTCCCCCGCACCCTGCCCATATGGCAGCCTAGAACATACCTTAGGGTAAAAAGGAAGTTCCAGGCCTGGCAAGTAAAATTAGATGCCAGGTCCATGTGGCAGTAAATTGTGCACTCAGACCCTACGGTGACAGGCCTGAGACTGGGGACGACCCTGCAAAAAGGGATAGGTCCAACAGCTGTTATAAACATGTTTCCACTGGGTATAATCTGCATATTACTGAAAACTATACTTTAGAAGAACTTTTATCTTTAACCTAAATGCATATGTTCATTTAGTGACAGCCTATATTATAGTGTTTATAATGTATGTTTAAAATAACGATTTAAACATTAACAGAGCTTTTAGGGACTTCCTAGCACTAAAAATACACAAGTCACTTTTCCCTGCTGCACTAAATAGGATTCAATTCTGTGGGCCTCTGGTTGCACAAACCTATAGTGATTGCATTAGCAAAAAGAGGTTCATAGCATAAAATAGTGTATTTTGCACTGATTAGTTTAACTTTTATTTATTTTTCAGTTGAAGTGTGTGTTATTTTATATGTCGTTACCTGAGAGATCAACAAATAATTATAGAGGATTTGGCTCGTTTTAGCCATGCCTTTGATTCCGCTTCCGCCTTGTTGTTAATAAGTCACATTTCAGTCTATTAAATCTAAGACAATCTGGTTTTGTACAACTGGCATTCAGAACTCACATATTGGAAAGTGCTTTCATATGCATTAATGAAGAAATATTAGTTTTGTTGAAGTAACATATATACCTAAGATCACAAAATTTAAAAAGGGAAGTTGCAATTTGTCTCAGTTTTTTAATTTAACCCTGTACAAATCAGCTATCTTTTTACTTATTTGTGCATTTTTTTACAGTTTTTCTATAGCAGATACTTAACTCAAAGGTACTAGAGCACTTTACACGAGCACTGCTTACATTACACAAAGTCACATTCATTGTTTATAGGCATGGAGAGATTTATTGGTTTGCCCAGAATGATAGGATATTCATTCATTCATTCATCGCCCACACCATCTGCTCTGCCTCATTATTATTTTTTAGTTTAACATTGACTGGTGCTTGAGGTTTTAAAATGTTCAGAAATATAATCAAAATGCTGCTGTTTCTTTCTGTTTGGGAAAGTTTAGCTAAACCTGGATAGCTGTAAAGCCCTCGATACCGTACTCAAAAGCGTAAATTTACTATTGCACAAAGACATAATGGCCCTCATTACAACCTTGGCGGTAAAAGCCGCGTACCGCCGTGCAGAAGACCGCCAACACACCGCCGCGGCTGCGGAAAACCGCCACAACTATTATGACCCACAGAATGGAATCCGCCAAAATTCAGACACCCACACAAGTCCGCCACACCAAAGGTCAGTGATAAACTGGCGATAACAAAACCTCCACAGACAACAGAAATATGCCCACACTATCACGACACACGAATCCACGCAGTGGTCTTTCAACCGCGGTATTCCATTGGCAGTACACACCGCCGCGCTCAAAATACACACACTCCTACAAAACACATCCACATTGGACAATTCGAAATACACACACCTGATACACATACACACACCACTCCCACACACCCAATACAATATAAAACACACACCCACATCACCCACAAACCCTTACGACAACAAATCACGAACGAAGGCCAGAGAGAGATACCACCATCAACAATACAAGCATCCACAGGCACACAACACCATCACCCACAGAACTTCCACGCACCGCACACTACACACCACTACATATCAGCACACTTATCACCCCACACCCCACCCCACACATCACTTACACCACCCCATGGCACGGCAACAACACCCCAGGTTCTCGGAGGAGGAGCTCAGGGTCATGGTGGAGGAAATCGTCCGGGTAGAGCCACAGCTATTCGGATCACAGGTGCAGCACACCTCAATTGCAACGAAGATGGAGCTATGGTGAAGAATAGTGGACCGAGTCAACGCAGTGGGACAGCACCCAAGAATTCGGGAGGACATCAGGAAGAGGTGGAATGACATATGGGGGAAGGTGTGTTCCGTGGTCTCAAGACACCACCTGGTGGTTCAGCGGACTGGCGGCGGACCCCCACCTCCTCCCCCAAAACTAACAACATGGGAGGAGCAGGTCTTGGCGATTCTGCATCCTGAGGGCCTCTCAGGAGTAGGTTGAGGAATGGACTCTGGTAAGTCAAATCTTAACTATTACATCCCCCACCCTACCTTCATGCCAGCACATACCCTTACCCTCACCCTCACCCCCATCACTCTAACGCCTCACAAATGTCCCAACATCACAAACCACACATCCTAACACCAAGCCCTGCGTGCAACAACAAAGCATGGACACCCATCACTAAAGCATGCCCACTGCACATACCCATACACCCCCCTAAACCTTCATCATACAAGGTCCCACACAGGAATGCAAGCACTGGGGTACACGGTCACCCACCCATTGCACACCATGCCACACACAGATGTAATAAACATCCTTTTATACCCCTGCAGGACCCCTACCCAACGTCACCGGACAGGAGGGTCCACACATGTCCACACCACCAACTGAAGAGGCCCACAGTGATGACAGCACCTCTGTCCAACTGGATCTAGATGACCAGCCCGGCCCATGGGGGACCTCGGGACAGTTGGTTCCCCACACCCAGTCACAGGCCACCACAGAGCTTCCCCCTCTGGAAACACCAGCACAGCCCCCACCCAGCGGGCCCATACCTCTGTCCCCAGGACACGTCAATCAGCAGTGTGTCCACCACTACAGGGAACCCAGGCTAACCCACCACCCCAACAACAACAGGGACCTGGGGGCAGTGGTAGTGGGCACACTGTCCAGGGGACGGAGGCCCAGGAACACAGGGGAACCGGGAGGGCTGCTATGCGACAGGGTGCGGACAGGCCCAGGGAACCCACTCTCCACGAGGCCCTCTCCTCCATCATGGGAGCCTACCACTACTCCCAGGAGACGATGGCAACGGTACTGGCCAAGTTTCAGGAGACCCAGCGCCTGCAGGAGGAACAGTATATGGGCTTCAGGGAGGAACTCAGAACCATCAATTCCACCCTGGGTGCCATCGTAGGGGTGCTGAAGGAAGTACTCAACACCAGGAGGGACACTGTGGCACAACAAGGGGCCCCTGACACTAGCCTGGACGATGAACTGCCCACCACCTCTGCCGGCGCTAGTGGACAGGAGGCACCGCCACAGGACCACCATACCAGCACCCCACCCCCTGCAGAGGGAGAACCACCTCGCAAACGGTCCCTGAGATCCAGGAACAAGACAGAGAACGATGCCAAGACCCCCACCAAGAAATGAGACCACCCTGATTGTCATCCTACTGTCCCACTTTGTCACCCTGTCCATCCTTAAACTGTCCCAGCTCCATTTCCTATGCCCATCTGGGCAATGCACCTGTGAGACTAATAGACTGGACTCTGCCATGGACATTCCTCCGCTATCACCCCTCACCATTTTACAACCCCCTCCAATATTGAGCACTTAAATAAACACCCTTAAAGAACAAAACAATCTGGAGTCAGTCTGTGATTTCGGAATACTGTATTAGCAATAACTGTGGCAAAAAGCTCTTTCATTTGTAATGTCAACATAACTATGTCACACAGCTCTAGTCCATGAGGAATCAAAGCAGATGTCACACTGTGGGATCCAGATCTGTGAAATCATAAGGGAAAGTGACAACTCTGTGGCCATACACTGGGTGAAAACGACAGAGAGTGGAGAGGCAGTAGTGTTTAAGTACATGTAGTAGGCAGGTCTGTATTCTTACCTGTGTTTCACTGGAAATATTGCTGGATCACTGAGTCCCTGTTGTCCATATCTTCTTCCTCTGCTTCCTCGTCTTCACTGTCCACAGCCTCCACAGCTGCAACAACACCGCCATCTGGACCATCCTCCTGCAGAAAAGGCACCTGTTGTCACAAAGCCAAGTTGTGAAGCATACAGCATGCTTCGATGATCTGGCACACCTTCTTTTGTGAGTAGAATAGGGATCCACCTGTCATATGGAGGCACATGAACCTGGTCTTCAGGAGGCCGAAGGACCGCTCGATCACCCTCCTAGTTCGCCCATGCGCCTCATTGTAGCGTTCCTCTGCCCTTGTCCTGGGATTCCTCACTGGGGTCAGTAGCCATGACAGCTTGGGGTAACCAGAGTCACCTGAAAATGACGAGGGACAACTGTTAGACACACACTAACCTGGAGGGATATCCCCAGACCCAGACAACCATTCCCACTGACTAGCTTCCAGGTGCTCACCTAATAGCCACACACAGTACCTCTGGAGTTGACTCATCACACAAGGGATGCTGCTACTCCACAGGATGTAGGCGTCATGCACTGAGCCAGGGAACATGGCATTCACATGGGAGATGTACTGGTCTGCCAAACATACCATCAATACATTCATGGAATGATAACTCTTACGATTTCTGTACACCTGTTCACTCCTGTGGGGGGGAACCAAAGCCACATGTGTCCCATCAATCGCACCTATGATGTTGGGGATATGTCCCAGGGCATAGAAATCACCTTTCACTGTATGCAAATCCTCCACCTGAGGGAAAACGATGTAGCTCCGCATGTGTTTCAGCAGGGCAGACAACACTCTGGACAACATGTTGGAAAACATAGGCTGGGACATCCCTGATGCTATTGCCACTGTTGTTTGAAATGACCCACTTGCAAGGAAATGGAGCACTGAAAGCACCTGCACTTGAGGGGGGATTCCTGTGGGATGGCGGATAGCTGACATCAGGACTGGCTCCAACTGGGTACACAGTTCCTGGATTGTGGCACGGTCAAGCCTGTATGTGATTATCACATGTCTTTCCTCCATTGTCGACAGGTCCACCAACGGTCGGTACACCGGAGGATGCCGCCATCTCCTCACATGTCCCAGCGGACGGTGCCTATGAAGGACAAAAGCGAGCACAGAGTCAAACAACTCAGAGGTACGTACCCACAGCTTACACAGAACACCATTCATAATCTAAAAAGTGGGCTGTATGTGTGTTGAGTCTAGGCCTAGATATGTGTGACGCAGTTAAAAATTAAGCCATGTGGGCCCCTGAAATGGCGGCTGCCTGACCTCTAAAGTGGGACAATGGGATGTGAGGTAACTGCGCTGGCGTTGTACACCGTCACGGTAGGCGGTCGAAGACCGCAGCGCAATGCTGCATTGGTTAACATTGGACCCTATGGGTCTTAGGAGCCAATGACGATGTACGCCGGCGGTGACGGTACGCACCGCTGCGGACGTGACCGCCATTTTCTATCTGTTCAATCACTCGATACCTGATCTTCGACAGGAGAGGACCTACACTGCAAGTGCTGCTGTGACCTTAGTCTGGAAGAGACAATGGCTCGAGTGTCTGGGGAAAGGGCCCCTGCCTTCACATCGGAGGTGTTGGAGAAACTTTTGGATGGGGTCCTCCCCCAGTACACGCTACTCTACGGTACTCCATACAAACAGGTGCTGTATGGGCTATGTCTGTGCAGAGAGGGGTGGATGTAAGAAGGAAGGGGGGAGAGTGCGGAGTGCATGAAATGACTGTGAGTGCATGTGCCACATGGCAAGGGTAGGGATGGGGGCCAATCACTTTGACGGTGCAGTTGGTAATAATTTTCTCTTCCCCCTGTACAAATCATGTAGTCGCCGCCCACCAGAAAAAATATATTTGTCGTGCCATCACCAAGGACGTCCGGACCCTGGGGGTCTACCACAGACGGAGCACCCACTGCCGGAAAAGATGGGAGGACATTCGCCGCTGGAACAAGAAGATGGTGGAGGCTCAGCTGGGGATGGCCTCCCAACGTGGGAGGGGTGCCCGTCGCACCATGACCCCCCTGATGTTCAGGATCCTGGCGGTGGCGTACCCGGAGTTGGATGGGCGCTTGAGGGCATCACAGCAGCCACAAGGGGGTGAGTACACTTGCATTCTGCTGATTTTGCACACAGTGGAGTTGTCTGGGTGGGGGAGGTGGGCTGTGGCTTTCCCTAGGCCAGGGCGAGTTCCGTAGGCAAGGTCCCTCCGTAAGGCAGGCCATGTGGCACCCCACCGCACCTCTGTAGAGTGCCGAGTACACCTAGTCATGCCCCTGTGTCATCCATGTGTGCAGATGTCGTCCATAGCCTAGTAGGCCATTTCCCAGGAATTGAACAGTGGAGCCCAAGAGCGCAGCGTAGTGCAGGGGGCTTCTGTGTCTGTCGTGTCCGCCAACGGTAGCGGTAATGCATGCACTCAAAATGTCTTTCTTCTGTCGTCGTCCCCCTTTTTGTGGTCTCCCTGTTCTTGTGTGCATTAGCATCATCAGGCGGAGGAGCAGTGGCACCGGAGCACGAGGGGGCTGCATCCCACATGGCCATGGAGGGCCACACTACGGAATCGGACTTCACCAATGGGACGGAGAGCGAGGGGAGCTCCACGGCGGGGACAGGAGTTGAGACCAGTGACACGGACTCGTCCTCTGATGGGAGCTCCCTTGTGCTGGTGGCAACATCTGTGCCCCCCCCATCTACAGGTACAGCCGCCACCCCCCCTTCCGGCACCGCCCTCCCAGCAGCCCTTCAGCCTTCACCCCGTGCCCGCTCACCCGGGAGGGTGGTCATCACCTTCGCCCCAGGCACCTCAGGCCCTGCCCCAGTCACCCCTGCTGCCCTCAGTGAGGAGGCCATTGACCTCCTCAGGTCCCTCACTGTTGGGCAGTCTACCATTTTAAATGCCATCCAGCGTGTAGAAAAGCAGTTGCAACAAACAAATGCATTCCAGGAGGGCATTCATTCTGAATACACACGAAAGTACGGGGTTCTCTAAAAGCGGACGTCGCAGATATTAGCGTAGCCCTGGGTTGCATGTATTCCTATTTGGAAGGGTAAAGTCAGTGGAATGTCAGTTGGAAATTACCGAGTGGAACAGCGAGGGGTGGGAAGAAAGGGATTTCCTTTTACGGACTAGGTGGTCTCACACACTATATAGTGTCATGCTTCATCATTTGACCACCTAGACCCACCCAGGTAGGACAGTGCCACCTGGGCGGACTCAACCTCACTGTTAAAGGAACAGGAGGGAGTGCGTAAATAAACTTGTTTCTGGAAGGACTCACAGGGTCACCTAACTACACATACATCAAAGGGGACGCTCGCCGTGCGCCTACTTCGTCCTCTCCTTGGACCGCTTGGGCACGGCGAGCGTCCCCTTTGATGTATGTGTGACTATAAGGGGGCACTCCCCCTCCTGGATACCAGAGGCTAGCTGCCTCTAAGAAAAGGGCCGCCTCAAGGTAATTCCTTGGGTAATGTAGATCATTCATTTTTCATTTTCTCACTCTTTGATTTCCCCAAAGAGTATTTTCCTCCAACGTGAGACGTAGGGATCCTAGGCCCTGACGAATGCCCCGAGACCTTCATTGGCTCACTTTTGAGGGCAGAAACATGTTGGCTAGTAATTAGTTAGGTGACCCTGTGAGTCCTTGTCCTCACAGAGGTGTCCCAACCCCCCTTTTTAACTACACCAGTCAGACACCACCATTAAATTTGTTGCTCTTCACAGGTGTCTGCTTAGGTGTTTTTAGTTTTTCAGTAGATTAGCTGGATCCCGATCTTTCCAGAAACAAGTTTATTTACGCACTCCCTCCTGTTCCTTTAACAGTGAGGTTGAGTCCGCCCAGGTGGCACTGTCCTACCTGGGTGGGTCTAGGTGGTCAAATGATGAAGCATGACACTATATAGTGTGTGAGACCACCTAGTCCGTAAAAGGAAATCCCTTTCTTCCCACCCCTCGCTGTTCCACTCGGTAATTTCCAACTGACATTCCACTGACTTTACCCTTCCAAATAGGAATACATACAACCCAGGGCTACGCTAATATCCGCGACGTCCGCTTTTAGAGAACCCCGTACTTTTGTGTGTATTTTGAATTATAGGGAGCTAAGTACGGAGTGTTCCTCCATATTTATCCCCCCTCCTCCCTCTTCCTCTCTCCATGTGTAATGATGGGGCATTCATTCTGGTCAGGTGGCCCTTCAGCGAGCTTTTCAGACTCTGGCCTCAGCACTGATGGCAGCCATTGTCCCTGTGTCTAGCCTCCCCCCTCCACTTTCCTCCACTCAGACCCAATCCCCTGTACCCCAGCCTATCACAAGCACACCTACAGACCAGCATGCACACACCTCAACACACAAGGGAAGCTCAGGCAAACATAAACACCACACATCCAAAGGCACTCACGCAAGCATCACACACATGCAGACACACCAACATCCACTGCCTCCACTGTGTCCCCTTCTTCCTTGTCTCCCTCCTCTCTCCCAGTCTTTTCTACACTCACACCTGCATGCACTACCTCTACAGCCACTACTACCATCACCAGCACACCCACCACCACACCCCGCTCACGTGCAGTCACCACCCCCACTACCATTCACACGTCCCCTGTGTCCTCTCCCAGTGTGTCTGTGACGCCCCCTCCCAAGATACACAAACGCAGGCACACACCCACCCAACAGCCATCCACCTCACAATAGCCTCCAGCGCATGCACCTTCACCCAAAGTCAGCAAACGAACACCTCCTACACCCACAACCTCTTCCTCAACTCCCAAACCCCCTCCAACTACCCGTCCCAGTGTCTCCCAAAAACTTTTCCTGTCCAACCTTGACCTCTTTCCCACTCCTCTCCCACCCCGTTCGTCTCCTAGGGCCTAAACTAGCACCTCAGCCACAACATCTTCGGGACCAGTGGTGCCTGTAGTCACCGGAATCAGGAGTGCAACGGCCACCAGGGCAGCCAGTGTGGCACGGAGCCACAGCACAGACAGTCCCCCACCTGTCAAGCATCAGAAGTTGGCCAGTGCCCGGCGGGAGAGAGGGAAGACTCCAGCCACCAAAGCCGCTCCCAGGGGTACAGATGGGAGTGTGGAGTCAGCTGCAACACCTTCCAAGGTGGGAAAGGAGCACATGAAAGTCAGCAAGTCTGGGAAGAGCAGCACGGCGGAGAAGACCGCCATCATCCCCGCTGCCCAGGAGGCCACTGCCACTAGCCATGCTGCCCAGGAGGCCACCAGCCCAGCTGCCCAGGAGGCCACCGCCACCAGCCCTGCTGCCCAGGAGGCCACTGCCACCATCCCAGCTGCCCAGGAGGCCACCACCAGCACCAGCCCAGCTGCCCAGGAGGCCACCGCCAGCACCAGCCCAGCTGCCCAGGAGGCCACCGCCAGTACCAGCCCAGCTGCCCAGGAGGCCATCGCCAGCACAAGCCCCAGTGGGACAGAGAGGACTGTCAGCACACGCCCCGCTGGGCCATGAAGGACCGCCAGCAAAAGCCCTACTGGGACAGAGCGGACTGCCAGCACAAGCCCCAGTGGGACAGACAGGACCGCCAGCACAAGCCCCGCTGGGCCATGAAGGACCGCCAGCAAAAGCCCCACTGGGCCATGAAGGACCGCCAGCAGCTGAGTCACTGCAAAGGAGACCGCCGCTGCAAGCACCGCTGAACAGGGCACCGCCGTCTCAAGCACCGCTGAACAGGGCACCGCCGTCTCAAGCACCGCTGAACAGGGCACCGCCGTCTCAAGCACCGCTGAACAGGGCGCCGCCGTCTCAAGCACCGCTGAACAGGGCACCGCCGTCTCAAGCAACGCTAGCCCATCAGCGCCAAGGGCACTGACGCTACTGAGTCCGTCACAGGCAGAATGAAGCACTCTGTTCACCATGCCCCCTCCAGAACCAGTGGGGAGATCCATCCACTACCTCTGTCCTTAGCAGGATGAAGCACTCTGGGCACCAAGCCGCCTCCAGAACCAGTGAAGATATCCATCCACTACCTCTGTCCTTAGCAGGATGAAGCACTCTGGGCACCATGCCCCCTCCAGAACCAGTGGAGACTGTCATCCACTTGAGAGACTGTGGCTTTGCACTCCCCAGGATAGCACAGTGGGCAACCCACCCACTGTAGAGACTTGAGAGACTGTGGCTTTGCACTCCCCAGGATGGAACAGTGGGCAACCCACCCACTGTAGAGAATTGAGAGACTGTGGCTTTGCACTCCCCAGGATTGCACAGTGGGCAACCCACCCACTGTAGAGACTTGAGTGACTGTGGCTTTGCACTCCCCAGGATGGAACAGTGGGCAACCCACCCACTGTAGAGACTTGAGAGACTGTGGCTTTGCACTCCCCAGGATGGAACAGTGGGCAAACCACCCATTGTAGAGACTTGAGAGACTGTAGCTTTGCACTCCCAGGATTGAACAGTGGGCATGTAGCCCTTTCGTGGATTTGGCGTCGTGCACTCAACCGGCTGAGGTGCCCCCCCCTTTCCCTCCCCCCGAGGCGCCTGTTTTGTTGCTCTCTGATGCCCCTGCAGTGTTCTCTCTGTCATGGTCGGGGATCTTGTGTGGGCCTCGCCCATACCGTGTGGGCCCAGTGTTCCATGGACTTAATTGGAGCACTACCTGGACTACTATGCTTGGTATATATTTTGCACATGGTGTATATATATATATATTTGTCTACTTGATTTTAATATATTACAATGGTTACACTCATTTTCTATTGTCTTTGCATTCTTCCGATGGGGGTTGGGGGGTGTAACTGTGATGTATCATGCTGTATTAGTGTGTGTGTTGTAGTGGGTGAGGGTGGGGTTGGGGGTCTTGTGTGTTTGTGTCCCTGTTTTTTCCCTCCCCCTCCCCTGTGTCGTAGGTGCAGTACTCACCGTGGTCTTCGCCGCTGGCGTTCGTGCTCCTGGTAGAGGAGCAGGAAGATAATCGCAGGGAGAATTTGGAGTTCTGGGTCCATGGTGTCCTCGTTCCTCGTGGAGTGTGTAGAGGTGAGCGTTTTCCCTTCGAAATCCTGTTTCCGCCGTGTTTTTATCCGCGGTGAATCCGCCACTGAAAAGGTGGCAGATTGGCCTGTTGTGATACTGTGGGCGGTACTTTGTCCTCCGCCTGTCTGTTGGCGGTGACTGCCGCGCTGTTTGTTTGTACCGCCGTGGCGGTCAGAGTGTTAAAGTGGCTGTCTTTGTTGGCGGTTTCCTCCACGGTCGTAATTGCGAAATTTTTACCGCCGGCCTGTTGGCGGTCTTACCGCCGCTTTAACACCGACCGCCAGGGTTGTAATGATCACCAATGTGTCACCGGAATCTAGCACACCTAGAGGCAAACACAAAAAGACCATAGTGAAACAATAGTGCTATGTAGAAAATAGTAAATAAATGCACTGATAAAGTTGTGGATATGGCCTCTCCTTGGATGTATCCGTAAACTTGACCTTTTGTCTTGAGTTTTTCTCCTGATTTTTGACACTGCCCTGATTTTTTTTCTAAACCCTTTGCCCTCATGAGTTATTTACCGTCCCGTCCAGAATGTGCCTCCATGTCTGGTGGTCACCCAACCTTCTTGACACATTTCATTGTTATGATTAGTCCTACACAGGATGTGCAATGATACTCATGGAGTGAGTGTTAAGGCTTTTTCGTGTTTGTGCTCCTCGATTACAGCAGCAATGGCTTATGACATGGTAAGTAAATAAGAGACATTTTTATCTGTAATCCCCCCAGACCATTAATAAAAGAATACCTAGGACGGATGAAGGTATTTTCAGTTTAATGGATCCCTGGTCACATAATATATCAAAAGTGCTCCCTGGAGCACAGTTCAGCCCACCCTGGCTTTTCGGGGCCAAGATGAGACTCAATGATGAAGCATGCCACTACTACAGTGGGTGAGGGTCTTCATAAAAGTATATATATATTTTTTCTTTTTTCCTTTCTTGAGGTGTGACAGGGTATGTAAGTAGAATAAGGACTGTGTTTTTTTCCCCATTGCGTCAGGCCATCAAGGGTGTGAAAATTGCAAACTATGGGCCTGTTTACAAGTCTGGCACTCCAAAGACCACCAGACTTGTGGTGGAGGTCAAACCGCCATGGCTGTGGTGGTCTGACCACCACAATACAAGATTGGCAGTTGGTGCTTCCAAAAGACCGCATCTCCACCAGGATCTCTGATCCCAATGAAATGACAGTTGGCAGAGAACAGGTGCATGGGGCAACAGGAGGGCCTGGCAGGGCAAACCCCCCCCCTCCCCAGCACTGTCCATGTGGAGCCGAGTCCAATGCTATTGCACATTTTCCACTGAGCTGACTGGCGGAATCCTTGGTTTCCACCAGGCAGCTTAGTGGAAACCTTTTAATTGGGCTGGTAGGGAGATGGCCAGCTTTGCGGTGGTCTCCTCACCATGGATCTTGCGGTCGGGTTTTCCGAATGCCAAATGCATATTCAGGCCCTTTGTTTACAAAAGCAGTTAGAGTTAGGAAGGATGAGGGTTACATTTCTAGGCTTCTCCTCAGACAAGTTTTAGCTTCACCCAGTTCTGATTCTCAGTGTCTGATGTGTAGCCAAAGTAGGTAGAACTTCAAGTTGCTGAGAATTTGATTCCAAGTTACAGGAATTTTTCTACTACCACAAAATGCGGCCTGATGTCCTCAGTGGATGCTTAAAAACACAGCAAGATCTTCCTCTAAGGAGCCAGTCCACTATACAGTTCCAACTCAGTAGATCTGCCTGTATGACGGTGCATGCCTGTCAAGCAGTGGTGGCACACAAACAGCTACAATTGCAGCTGAAATATTTTTTCACAATTAGAAAGGGTGCAATTTCCTCTTCTTTTTCTTACACTCTAGTGTTGTATTTAGCTGTGCTGGTGTAGTATAAAATACCCACGGTGACATCACAAATCAATCAACTTAGCAACTAAGAACACCCCCAGAAATACAGACCAGTTGTCTTACCATTAATTACCATTACCTCATGTATTACTCCTCTATTTCTTATTATCTCTGAAGAGATGTCATTCCCTGAGGATGTCTGATAATAGTCATTATCCAGCCATAATACTGAAGTGTTGTCTAGCTGACCTCTATACTTATGTATGGGTTACACCACAAGCAATATGCAATGAGAAGTATAAGTAAGTGCAGGAGGTAGTGCACGGAAAGAACATAAAGAGACTAGAAGGAAAATGATTCCCCAGGAAGAAGCTTCTGTGATTACCACTGCATCAGGACAGATAAACATTACCATATATATACCTACAGAATTTAGTTGCAATGGAGTTGATGAGTACAACCGATCAATCACTAGGCAAACATTCTTACTGTAGCTCTGTCTAGGAAACCAGCAGGGATAGTCATCACCACTTTCAATTTGAGATGTTAGGATAGTTGAGTGGACAAGGAGGACTATTGGGGTCCATTCTGGAACCACAGCACATTGGTGTAGCAAGATAAACTAAGTTATCCTAGGCCAAAAGACAATCAACACCTGAACAAGGATTTGTAGACTATGTGAAAAAGGGAGGAGAAGCATACAGAAATGTAGATGAAAGCACAAATGTAAATCCTACTAAACTGCATTTTAAGAATTATAAGTATGCTCCTACAAGGGTATATGATCCAAATTAACTTGCTCAAACTTTTAAAGTGTAATTCTGATATGTTCTGGAGAAAACAGATTAATGAGTAACATGCCTTTCGCTGTTCACTTGGGAGATTGTGGGTAAAAGCAAATTTCAGAGGAATGCATGAATAGATGGATGTGCCTTTTAAAATGTCCACAAATGCCTCAATAGTTTTATGGCACTGTGGTGAACTGTGTGATAAACTGAATCTGCTAAACGTTGATGGCAAAAAGCTACATTTTCAAAAGTGTCCTGAAGGAACGATGAATCACTTGAGAGCTGAGGATAGGAAAAAGACACAATTCCGACATTTAATATGAAAAGGCTTTAATAGGAGGACGACACAGGATAAAAATGGTAGTACATCTGAGAGAATAAAATGAGTGACAGGATTGAAATTAACAGTGGATGTACGTAGTTTCTAATATTTTTACAGTTCTGCATCAAAGACTTAAAATAGATATTTTGACTATTGTGAGTTGGTGAGTTGAAGTATGGTCACTCATTCAGGAAACACCTTAGGGCACTGATTGAAACTAAAGATCTGGCAGGGATCAGTATTCTGTATCGTTTTGTGCCTTGAGGTATGATAGACAGATTTAGACATTGCAGCCTTAGGGTAGACTTCCTTCAGGCTTTTAGCATTTCACATCCTGTTTTTTACTGCCTTTTTGTTGGCCTTGGCACTCTAAGCACTTTTCCACTGCTAACTAGTGCTAAAGTACATGTGCTAAAACATGGTAACTTTGATGTATCCAAAAATTGCATTTTTTTTTACTTGTAAGTCCTGTGTAAAATGGCATCCCCTATACCCAAGACCTGCAAATTAAATGCTACTCGTGGGCCTGCAGCACTAATTGTGCCTCCCACTTAAGTAGCCCAGTAAATATGTACGAAGCCTGCCACTGCAAAGCATGTGTGTGCAGTTTCACTGCCACCTCAACTTGGCAGTAAAAACTTTGTGCCAAGCACTGAACTCCTGTCTTTTCACATGTAAGTCAAACCAAAGGTTGCCCTAGGTAGCCCATAGTGCAGGGTGCTGTGTATGTAAAATGCAGGACATGTACTTTTAAGTTTTACATGTCCTGGCAATGAAAAACTAACAAAGTCACTTTTCAATGCTGTGAGGCCTGCTCCTCTCATGGGCCAGCATTGGGAATCACCCAAAATACTTTTAAGCTGTAACTCCTGATGAGGTAGGAGTAGCTGCTTTGTGTTTCAGCTCACTGGAATGGTAATGATGAGTCATCTTTACTGGTAAAGTCAGATTTATTATTACTATTTTAGATATGCCACTTTTAGAAAGTATGTCTTTCTTTGCATTCAGTGCCCTGTGTGCCTGACAGCCTGTCTCAAATACACATCTTGCCTGACCTGGGTGACAGCTACATTTGTGCATTCCCTTCAGACATCCACAACACAGGATACTCAACTACATCCATCTGCATACTGATGGGTCTTCCTGGGGAAGAGGTTGGGAAGGGCTCACACTTATATTTCAAAGGATAGTGGCCTGAGGCCACACAAAGGGCTGATTACCCACCACTGATAGTCTGGACCCAGCGCTGGGCTGAAAGAGGGACTTATGCACTTCAGAGAGATCTATTGAAGTCATACCCTACATCATCACTCAAGCAGGAATGTGTCGCAAAATCACAAATCCTGCCCCTCTTTGTGAGAGGTGAGTTGCTCCTCTCAAGGTCTCCCTGGCAAGTGTGGCCCTTCAGCACAATCTACACCAACTTACCCTACAAGACCCTTCTAGCTGCTGTGAACAACTCTGATGTACTGGGTGTGTCTTCACTATGCTCTTCGGGCACTGCTGAGAGAGGTGGCCTGCCCGGTTGCTAAGGCAACTAAGGCGCACTATACGTGCCTGCACCTCCCCTGCCCTGTGAGCCATGGTTGAGCTCAACTCTGCTCTCAGTGGTGACTTCTGTACCTAAGCAAGTACTTCATTGTCCCAGCCCTCTGCCACGGCAGTGTGTTCAGTTACTTGACTTGGACCAAAGCGGTCCTGACATTGTTGCATGGCACTCCTTGCTGTTGCCAGGCATACACTTTATTCATATCTATGATACAGCTCCAGTGGTGTCATATTTGACTTATGAGAAGTGTATAGAGTTCTAAGACAGCAATATTTAGCGTGTTCGCAAATTACCATAAATCCTCTAAGACGAGTCTTGTTTCAAGCACTGCATATGATGCATTGAAAAGTGAATAGCTCTTATTCTACTGATTGGATTTTTATTGCTCTAGTCTCATTTAACACAGATAAATATCTCTATTTTATTTGAATTAATGTGGATTCTTTTTGTGGTGTTTTCATTGTCTTACTGTGTGCTTGTTTGTTGTCTTACTGTGTGCAATTACCTTACACAGTGCTTCTTAAGTTAAGCCTGACTACCATGTGTCATGCTACCAGAGGGTGAGCACAGGTTAATTTACAGTTCACATCCAACTTACTCTGATTAGAATTGCAGTAGATACCTCTGTCAACCAGAGACCCAGGCCCATATTTATACTTTTTGACGCAAAACTGCGCTAACGCAGTTTTGCTTCAAACAAATTAGCGCCGGCTAACGCCATTCTGAAGCGCCATGCGGGCGCCGTATTTATTGAATGACGTTAGCCGGCGTTAGCCGCCAGCGCCGTCTGGTGTGCGTTAAAAAAAACGACATACACCAGGCAGCGCCGGCGTAGGGGAAAATGGAGCTTGGGCGTCAAGAAATGGGGCAAGTCAGGTTGAGGCAATTTTTTCGCCTCAACCCGATTTGCGCCATTTTTTTTCACTCCCAACCCCCATAGAAATGACTCCTGTCTTAGCAAAGACAGGAGTCATGCCCCCTTGCCCAATGGCCATGCCCAGGGGACTTATGTCCCCTGGGCATGGTCATTGGGCATAGTGGCATGTAGGAGGGCACAAATCAGGCCCCCTTAGGCCACCAAAAAAATTTAAAAAAATACACTTACCTGAACTTACCTTAATGTCCCTGGGATGGGTCCCTCCAGCCTTTGGTGTCCTCCTGGGGTGGGCAAGGGTGACAGGGGGTGTCCCTGGGGGCATGGGAGGGCACCTCTGGGCTCCTTCAGAGCCCACAGGTCCCTTAACGCCTGCCTTTTGCAGGCACTAAAAAACGGCGCAAAAGCGGCCGTACGTCATTTTTTTTGACCCGCCCACTCCCGGGCGTGAATTTTGCCCGGGAGTATAAATCCAACGCACATGCCTCGGAGTCGATTTTTTAGACGTGAACGCCTACCTTGCATCTCATTAACGCAAAGTAGGTGTCCACGCTAAAAAATGACGCAAACTCCATGGACTTTGGCGCTAGACGCGTCTAACGCCAAAGTATAAATATGGAGTTAGTTTTGCGTCGACATTGCGTCAAAAAAAAGACGCAATTCCGGTGCAAACGGAGTATAAATATGCCCCTCAATTTCTAGCATATAGGAAGACCAACATAAAGTAAGTGCCATTGTCAACTGGGATAAAATGAAAGACTAAACTATAGCTCATGGCAGGATTGAGGAATATAACGTAGAATCTTGTGCATTGATACATAGAAATCATATTAGGAAGAGAAAGAACTGATCCAGGTAGTCAAATTGAGTTGTTTTTCAAACCTAAAGGAAAGGTCAAACACTTGTGAACTTGGGTCAAAACGGATCCTATATTCTCAGGTCATCCGTGGAATGATCTGGGAGAAGGATATCCTCTCACTACTAGAACTTTAATCCCATGTGAGGAAGAACCAGAAGCATTCTCTTAACAATATCCCTTGTTCATGACGTGAGCACTAGCGAGATGGTCTGGAACTGAGTGGTAATGTAAACACCTCAAGTTGTAAAGTAAATGTTAAATCCTCATTCAGAGGATTTCACTGCATTGAAGTATTCAAATGTGAACATAAATTTGACATTTGGATAGTATTACTGAAATAACAATGTTAGTGAATTCTAGGCAAGGGGAGAACCCTCATTTGAGGATTTAGGTCATCTTGTACAAATCAGAGTTTTTTTTTTATTACTGACCAACTTTAACTGAAGCCCTATAAAGAGACTGTGATGAATTGGAAGACTAACTAATTTCAAAAAAGTATCTTTACCATCCTTCTGGTGCCTCTTCCTGACCACTGACTAAATAATTTGCTGATATGAGTGAGATGAGTGGAGAGCAGCCAAACATATGAAGTAGCAGTAGGAGACTATCTTCATATGTATGAAGAAAACCGCATTCCACCTCCTGAGGGAGCAGATTTTATAATTTTAAAAAACAGTACATTTTACATCAATATGCAGAATTAACACGCATGTCTCAGAAGAATGGTCTGTGCTTTACAGCTGTCCCTGTGAAACAGCTATAGTTACATATATTTACTTTTAATAGCTAAAAGCTGCATTTATTTTTCACTGACAACTGACCTGGTTCAAGAGTGCAAAATGTAATGTTTTCTTGACCTACCTGTAGGCATATGTTTCAATAAAATGTATTAACTTGACTAAAACGCTGACATGTAACATTGCAAAAGTTTTTGATTAAGTAACAAGTATTGTAGAATTATGAATAAAAACCTTGTATATTAGTGAGGTTAAGCAAATCAAAATGCAAACTCTTAAACCTAATGAATGGTAAGAACGAGATGCAAAGTTACACAGAACAATGAAGAAGAATATTTATCTCTCTAACAGATATAACGGCCACAGATAATATGAATTATCTGAGTTATTTGGTGGATTTGCTAAGAGTGTTCTCATAGGCAAAATGTATTTTCTTTGTAAAAAATTGAATCATGTAACATGATAAATAAGGACACTTGATGATGAGAGATGAATGTAGTTACATATTTTTGCTTTTTGCAGTATTGTATACCAGAGAAGACACAAAGAAGTGTTCCATTCCCAAGAAACCTCACAAGTTGATTGAATGACCGAAGATTGGAAGAGGAAACACATTGCAAAAGCTTAAGATGGTACTGGTATGAAAATGTGTGTTCCTGGATTAGAATACCACACTCCACACCACACTTACTCAATGCCACCTGCCCTGCCTGAGTCTGTGCAGCTTAGACTGAGACTCTACTGACTTTTCTCAAAACCTCTCTGTATGGGAAGTTTTGCTCTGATTAATTCTGATATTTGGATTTAAGCTTTATCCTTGACCTCTCAATAAAGAACTCTTTATGACCTCTAACCGAAATCTTCTTGATATTCCTCCCTTCCTATCCATCCTTATACTTAGAATAAGGATTCTTTGCTTTATGGAACACTTCAGAACTTGCTTATGAAGTATTGATTATTTATTCTGCTTATTGATTATTCAATGAAATAAAATTAATACTTCCTAAACAAAGATGAGCATAGAAAGATTAATTTGTAAAGCTTTTGAACTCTCATCAAACTTGCATTATTGACTAAGAAAGATTGGAACTTTTGATGATTAATTCATTTGTATGTAGTGCCTGGTTAATCTCATATAATGTTAAAAATTCATGTGACCTTGAGGCTGCAATGTCACCTTGATGAGTTTGTAAGACTTTCTCTTAAATTGGCATTTGTGAATGTGATGTCCCAGTGCTCCAGCACTCCTGTATATTTAGTTTGAGCTAGAGGCATCCTCTTATATTTAACGGCACTCTTTCATTCAAAAGGCATGAGAGTCAATGGTTAAACAAAGATGATTATTTAAGGAGGAAATTTCACTTTCGTACGGTAAATCAGAACAAAGTAACTGTTGTCTCAGAGGTGAACTGTTATCTGCACAATGGTAACAATAACTCAATGAAATTTAGCTTTCTCCATTTTGTTAAGTTTTTTTCCCAGATGGCCTATCAGCAGCGCATAGGTCACATCTTTATGTGCCATGAGAAAAAGGACTGCTAATTTCACCTGAAGTATTTTCACTTAGAAAGGGTACTGTATCAAATATTCAGAATGTCATGGTCTAAATTACAGTAACCAGGAATAACCAGGATTCAATGTTGCATTTGTTTTAATAGAAACATATTCCTTGCTTTTGGTTTTCAAGCATTTTGCCAGCCATATCACAAGGAAGAATACTGAGAAGATGATTCAGAAGATGATTCTGTGAAATGATCCTACCATGTTCAGATTCAACTAAAGGTTGTCTTTGGAAATCCAAAAGCAAACTCCCTACTCTTGCTGTTGTTGAAGAGAGTGCAGTAGATGTAACTCCCAAACACCCAAGTCCAACAACATTCCTATTGTTGCTTAAGCTGCATTGAGAATAGTAGACATTACCTTTTAAAAATCCAACACATTGCTACTGTTTGCAATGGGAATAGTAAATCTGAACGCTACAAAGTTCCACTCTTCCCCTAATGTTGCTCAGGTTGTGAGAATAGTAAATCTGATGCTTTCTAAATCCAACACTTTTTCTACTGTTGCTCGGTTTGTAGTGGGATAGTAAATCACACAACCCATGAAGCACTTTATCTATTGTTGCTTATGTTACAGTGAGAGTAGTAAATCTGACCCCTTCAAAGTTCCACACTACCCTACTGTTGCTCAGTTTTGAGCAGGACTAGTAAATCTGACTCCTCCAAACTCCAACTCCTCCAAACTCCAACTCTTTCCCAACAGATGCTCTGGATCGAGAGCAGATAGTAAATGTGACCACTCCAAAGACCAGCACTTTCCGTACTTTTGCTTACACTGGAGTGGAATGGTAAATAGGAAATATGCCCATTCCAAACTCCAAAACGTCCCCACTGTTGCTCACTTTGGAGTACAAATTCTGGCACTTTCCCTACTATTTCTCAAAGTGGAGTGAGAATACTAAATCTAACTACTCCATAGTTCAATACTTTCCTTACTGTTGCTCAGTTTGGAGTGGAGATAATTAATTTCACCCCTCCAATGTTTAATTGCTTTTTGATTAGAATTTTTATCAAAATGTTATTAACTTTTTTAATTCCAAATGTTATTTTCATTAAATTGAACATTTTAATGTACATTTCCACTGATTATTAATAGTTTATTCGTTTTTTATGTTATTCATTTTGTTATTAATTTTGTTGTAAGTGTTTAGTTTTTTATAAAGTTTAATAAATAGAAGGTTTAATTATTCTTATCTGTATATATATGTATATATATATATATATATAGAGAGAGAGAGCGGGGCGTGCAACAACTGCTGTTGTACATATATATATATATATATATATATATATATAGTCAATGATAAACCAAAGGTTACAGGAAGGTTATAGTTAGGTTCTGAATTTCCTTGTTCAAAACCATATAAATTCAGCAGGTATAGTTAGAGTTCTTTAAAGTAACAATAACTCACGCCCTAAGGTAACCATAACTCGCGCCCTCGCCAAGCACAGTTTTCTTATAAATAATTCTATTGCAAATGTTGCAGTAATAATATAAAAAATGCCATACAAGATCTCATCAATGATATAATATGTGGAGCAGGATTTTCACCCATGGGGACCGTGTCCCATGAAATAAAATGGTGGCTGCAACTTTCTGATCAGGGTGCAGTCAGTTGCTAATCATTCACAACCAATGATATACATATTTATTTTCCCTTCAATATCTCAAAAACTACTGAACAGATTCACACCAAATAAATGAAAGCATAATCTGCGTACCGCCAGCTAGCTTTCTCAAATTTGGTGCAATTCCATCCAGTGGTTTGGCCTGTAGTTGTGTCTAAAGAATCCTATGTAAATTAACATGGGAAACCCAACCATTTTTCTCAGCCCCCACTTAACGGATCACCCTGAAAGTTTTCAAGTGCAACAAGAATCACCGCAAAACTATTTGGGGAGCATTTTGTGAAGATTCGTCAAACCATGACAAAGATATAGACAAGTAAAAAAGTAAAAAAATGCTTTTCCTATGCAAACATGGTCCTAACTATAACTACCTAGTGGCGACTGCAACTAGCTAATTAATATATATATATATATATATATATATATATATATATATATATATATATATATATATATATATAAACAACAAAGAAGCACTGCACTCCCGGAGGCCTGTTCATCCAATAAAATTTTATTGCGTGCAGTTAGAATTCCATCAGACCCCAGGACGTGTTTTAACAATCTTTCTTTTTCAAGTGGTTTTGTCTGCTGTTTGCCCACCATTTTCACATCACAGGTTTTATACTGGATCCTGGGAGTAGTAGTTAATCACTTATACATTCGCACCTGAGCCTGTGAATCACTTCATTTTGGCATTTCAGCGCAATTCCTGTACTTTCGTTCAGTTATGAATGAGATTGGTATTTCTTCATATTGATTATTAATAGCGCTTCGTGCATTTTGTCGATGTCATTCATATTACTCCTCACACTCAGCAGTTTAATACGTTATTACTAATTTGTTTTTCATTAATAACATGATTAATCTACTCTCCATGCACAGTACTTTACGTAATTGTTAGTAGGAGCATCCGGACCCCAATTGCCACTGTGTCCTCCTTCAATGGCAGGGTCGCATCGGCATCAACAGTTCTTACTGCCTGGCGCAGCATTAAACAAACTGGGACAACCTCAGCAAGAAACCCTGGTGAGTGTTTGTCAGTAAGAACCGATATATAAGATAAATCTTCATGAAATTTTCCCAAAAAATTCAACGCACTCTTCAGCTGCTGTCTGGAAAGTTTTAGGGTTCCATCAAGCGGGAGCCGAGTAAATGTTTTAAAAACAAAAAGTCTTGTAAAAATCCATGCAGATTGATTCTCCTATTTTTCTGAGATTAAAAAAAAAGTGCAGTCTCACTTGCTTTTCCTTACCTTTGCCCCAGGTGGGCCAGGTCCCAGGAGGATTGGGGGGGGGAGAGGGGTGGAAAATGGAAAGGGTTGCTTGGAGCACTCCTTATAGGGTTTATAGTATCCCTATAGACCGCTACCTCCCTGGGGCATTTCAAGATACGTATGCAGGTAGGCCCTTCTGTGCCCCTAGGACCTTCACCACCCAATGGGCAAATCATGGACAATAAATGTGGATGGGGGCTGCACGGCTCCCCTTCAGCCTGGGGGACTGCCACCTCTCCAGGGCTAAATAATTAATGTGGTTGGCATGCACTCCCCTGCAGTCCCAGGGACTGCCACCTCTAAAGGAGAAATTCATTTAAATTAAAGGGGCTGCATGCCCCCCACAGCCCTGGGGGCAGCCACCTCCCAGGGACTGAATAAAACAATAGAAGGGGTATGTCATGGACCCCAAGGGACCACCACCTCCCTGGGGCTAAAATAAACATTGGAGGGGGCCACACAGCCTGCTTGTGGAACCATCATGGCTCTTGGGACCGCCACTTCCCAGGGCCGGCTCCTGCTATGTCCCAGGGTACCCACCCTCAGGACATACCTTTTTGCTTTTGCTTGTTGGGAGCTGACAGCTCCCATGAAGCAAAAGCAAACACTCCAGCTCCAGCAGACAGGAGCTGTCAAAGTAATTCAACCCTCTTAAAGTGGAGGTTTCATCTCTTTCCCTGGCACACGGAGATTGCTCTTGCACACAGGAAACTGCATGTTTAGAAGCTCCCTGTGTGCAACTACCTATGTTGGCTCCCACAGGAGGTGGGGAGCCAGCCCAGACTGTGGGCACCTTAAGGATCTCCCCACATACCCATTGGACACTGGGTGCCCTGGAGGGTACCCAGGAGACATGGCCGGGCCCCGGAGGGCACAAGTTATAGCTACCTTAGGGCAGGAGTTGTAGTTACTTGAGCTAACCATAACTATACCTGCTGAATTTCCATGGTTTTGTGCAAGTAAATTTAGATCCTAACTATAATGCCCCTTTGGTTTTTTAAGTGCATTTCTATGTGTTTTTTAATTCTATTTTCTAACTATAACATCCCTGAAACCTTTGTTTTTATGGTAATTATGTTTGTGTATTTACACATGTCTGTGAATATCTATCTATCTATCTATCTATCTATCTATCTATCTATCTATCTATCTATCTATCTATCTATCTATCTATCTATCTATCTATCTATCTATCTATCTATCCACACAAATGTATATATATAGAGATATTGATATATATATAGATCTATCTATCCATCTATCTATCTATCTATCTAAAGAGATAGATAGATATATAAACACATATATATATATGTTTTGATAACTACTTTAGGCTTGAGGTACTGACCTATTTACTGACAATGGCCCTCATTACTACTTTGGCGGCCTTTTTATACTGTTCAAGGATGAGTATCTACATGCACTTATTGTATATTGCAAAAGTTTAGAAGTTGAGAACAGAGGATAAAGAAATTTAATATGTTTAAATAATATTTCTACATTTCTATAGAGTAGTAAAAATGTGTTATGTGTTAAATTTTGCTATATTATTTGTAATACAGATTGGAAACTTCGAATGAATAACAAAATGCAATCAAACTTTAACTTATATTTCTGTTTTATCTATTTTTATACATGTAAAAAAATGTTTTACTCCACTAACATAGGTAACTAAGTACAACTCTCTTTATCCATAAATATACCCAGATACATATAAGTAATGATACTAATACAGCAATACATTTATGTAAATACAGCTGTGTATATATATATATATATATATGTATATATATATATATATATATATACATACTCCCACTAACACACTGACAAAGCACTGATGCTTAACCTTAGAAAGTTTGACAAGCACTAATATATACACTGATTTATTGAAACATACACAGATATAGGGGGTCATTCTGACCCTGGCGGCCGCCAGGGCCACCGACCACGGGAGCACCGCCAACAGGCTGGCGGTGCTCCCACGAGCATTCTGACCGTGGCGGGCAATGGCATGGGCACTGCAGGGGCCCCCGTAAGAGGGCCCCACGGTGTATTTCAGTGTCTGCAATGCAGACACTGAAATACGCGACGGGTGCAAACTGCACCTGTCGCACATACCCACTCCGCCGGCTCCATTCGGAGCCGGTTTCCTCGTGGGTTGGGGTTTCCCGCTGGGCTGGCGGGCGGCCTCCTGGCGGTCGCCCGCCAGCCCAGCGGGAAAGCCTGAATGGCCTCCGCGGTCGAAATGCCACTCCCGCGAGGCGGGCGGCGGCCCCATAGTCTCTCAAAGATCCAGTTACACACTGATGCATTCACTTAGACACCCAGGTCCACTACCATGTCTACACTAAGACAGCCAGGGACTCTCTTATGCATAGAGTGATACACACAGGCATACAGTGATCCATAGACTGACACACCCCGTACACTCTCATGCACATAGTGACACACTAAGGCACACGTATGCTCATAGTAACACAGTTATTCGTACACTGACACACCCACGAAGACTACCCAGCACACATTGACACAATCATAGAAACTCCTATGAATACAATAATAGACAAATGCACACAATGATCCATACAATAACAGACCTGGGGACACTCTCATGCACATAGTGACACACCCAGCACACAATTATGCATATACTAACACACCCAGGTACACTCTCATTCATACACTGACACATCTCGGTACACATTTATGCATACACTAACACACCCACCCAGACACTTATGTATACACTGACACACCCAGGTACACTCCCCAGCATACAGTGAGACACTCAAGGATACTTTTATACATACACTAATAAACAAAGGCACATAATGATCTACAAACTGAAGCATCCAGAGGTACACTCTCATGCACATAGTGACACACCCAGGCACACATTTATTCATTTAATAGCACATCCAGGTACACTGTCATTTATACACTGACATATCCAGGGCCACATTATTGCATATAATGAGACACTCACATGGACATTGATGTATAAACTGATACATCCAGAGATACACCAATACATACACAAGCACACCCAAGCACACACTAAAGCATACACTGACACACCTAGTCAGAAACTGATGCATACTTTAAGACACACAGGTGCAAACTTTTGCATGCACAGATACAGCGATTCAGATATTACTGCATACACTGACACATCCAAATGCTAAATCATGCCTGCACTGACACACGCAGGCCTCATTGATTGCAAACACTGACACACTCAAATGCACATGGATGATAACAATAATACATTCAAAGACACATTAATAGATACAGTAACAAACCCAGATCCACGCTGATGCATGCACTGACAGAACCAGACAAACACTGATGATACACTAACAAACCCAGTGAGATACTGATGTATACACTCAGACATCCAGGCACAGATTGTCATATACACTAACACACCCAGGGTCACTCTCATGCATAAACTGATACACCCTGGAACATACTTATGTATACACTGATTCACCCAGGTGCACATTATTCCATACACTACACACCCTGGTGCACGCTGATGTATAAACTGATACATCCAGACATACACTAATACTTGCAGTGACACAGCCAAGCACCCACTAATACATACTCTAAGAAACCTAGACACAGACTAATCCATACACTGACATGCACAACTACAAACTCATGGTAACACTAACACAGCCAGGAAGATACTGATGCATACTCTGACACACATGTGCATACACTATTATATATACACTAACGCATTGACACTCACGTTGATGCATACACTGACACATTCAGTCACACACTTATGCATTGACTGAGACACTCAGACACAAACTGATCCATAAACTGATGCATATAAGTGGTAAGTCATACACACACTTACACAGGCATGCAAATACTGATGCTTAATAAAGACTTAAACACAGGTCTTTGTTTGATTTAGTGGTGTTTCTAAAAATTTTATTTTAACAAGTTTTGGAACTTCTTTTTCCCTCATCTTACATCGAAATGCCTTTTCATGGACTGTGCGCACATGCTTCTACATACTTGACGTCCCGTGGTTGTATTTTTTGATGTACCTCGAGACAGCTCTTTTCCACAGAGGTTGCATTTAACAATTCTTGTACTGACTTTTTTTTCTCTGCTTTGTATGGTAAAACAAAATGCCATACATCACTCTCCTTTCTTGTCGAAGAAGGCACTTGTAGACTTTCATTTTCTTCAGAAATATAATGAGAATATGCAGATGGTGGTGGAGCACTCTGTTCAGCCATTCTGGGAACTTCTGTAACAGGATGATCTCAGCTAAATGCTTCTCCCTCAACAGCTAGAAGAATAATAACTATTTTAGGGAGTGGACCTATCCAAAATTAGGTGTGGTTCAAAAGTAACCAATGTAATGGCAAAATAGTCTTCACACATCGAGCAACTCCGCGGATCTGATCTGGACTCGCGGATCCCTGAAAATTGTACAGCGACTTTTACATTGTATTGTAAGGAAATATCATATGTTTGGGAGTTCCAAATATTTGCAACCAATAACATATATGGGGAAGAATGGGTCCTATATTTATTATTTTTTTTAAAACATTCTTGTGAATTTGCAGATCTGAAACACAGATTCATTGAGATCACATGACTGGAACGGAACCATAGAGCTTTGTCGCTCCACCTGTCCAGAACTGCGGGTGTCACTGTGGATCTAAAACTATTTTTTTTTTAAAGAATGGTATTACACTAGCATTTGACAAGTATTTAAATATTTAATAGACTATAAATGTGTATCAACATTACCATTTTAAAAATGAATGGACCTGTTCCATTCTACTTACAACAGTGTACAGTGTTGGTGTATTTTATTATGGGAGACAGGTTAAAAAAAGTATCCCCATTACTTTTTCCCCTAGACTGCTGAGTTTAAAATCTTAGTAAGCATAACAACAAGATTTGAATCTCCTAACAAACCCAAATGTTACAGACAAGTTATACACTTAAACAAGCCCTAGAAATTCAATGAAAATACTAAAGGTTAAAGAGGAGTTATAGTTAAGAAACAGAATTTAAAAAACCTTAGAAATTCACACAAAAAACCCCAAAAGATTACCGGGGTGTTATAGTTAGGAAATAGAATTTTAAAAACGTAGGCCCTCATTATGAACCTGACCAACAGGCTGGCGGTAATTCCTGCCAATTTTTGACTAGGGCAGTGATAACTCCCATAGACAGCTAATATACCACACCATCTGCCAGGGCGGAAACACCACGCATTCCGGCGGTCGCCATCAACAGCCAGGTGAGAGAAAAAGTACCGCCCACCATATTAAGACCCTACAATCGGCAACATTTTCCGGAATGGTACCAGTGCCATCAAGAGCCTGGTGGAAACACATCAGTGAGGAGAAAAGACTCACCATCGTAGACACAGGTAAGAACAACGCCGCATGGAACCCGACATGTAAGTTTTTCCGATGATCTTCTATGTTTTGCTCCACCTGGAACACCAACGCCGACGAAGATGACAATGGTGAGTACAGGCGCCTAGCACACAAGGGAGGGAGGGAGGAAAACAAGAGTGACACACACGCACAACACACACCCGACACATACACACACCATACACACGTCTAGCTGCACACAAAAAGAAAATTGCACCCGCTACACAGCAGAATAATGCAAGGACAACAGGAATGCACCAAGGTGAATGCATTAATATCAACAGCTAATAAATATTCGAATTGTCTGTGAAATAGATATGTACAAATGTACACAAAGTGACACTGCCCAGTCCAATGTTCAAAGGGCCCACATGGCCACAGGGCACAGTCCAAGGCCCAACTCGAATCCTGACTTCATCCGGATAGAACTCTGTAGGGGCATCAGTTTGCAAGTGGGCATGCACCTCAGGGGGATGGGGGGCACCTCAGCCGAAGTCGGGAACAAGCCTATTGGTCCTAAGGAGGCTCCATTCCCATTTCTCTGTCCTGGGGAGTGCAAGGCCACAGTCTATGGAGTGGGTGACTTTCCCACTGGTTCTGAGGGGGATCTATGCCCATTTCTCTGTCCTGGGGAGTGAAAGACCACAGGCCCTGGAGTGGGTGACTTTCCCACCAGTTCTGGAGGGGGCTCCATGCCCATTACTCTGTCCTGAGGAGTGCAAGGCCATAGTCTCTTGAGTGGGTAACTTTCCCACTGGTTCTGGAGGGGGCCCCTCATATAACAGCCCCTAGAGGGTTGCTTAAATGGCTTCCTCTTGTGGTGATGGCTGCACTGTGGTGGCAGATGGAGGTGCCTCCTGAGCAGCCTTTGCAGGTGGTGATGGCTGTACTCCCTCAGCTGGCAGTGAGGGCCCCATGACTGCTGGTGGTGGAGGTGTCACCCTGACAACCTCCACTGGAGTAGAGGGCTAAGTACTCTCCATGACATGGGGTGTGGAATCCTTACCCTTCCTGGCAGGGGTTAATGGCTTCTTCCCCTTCATGGCAGATTGTACGTGGTCCTTAGCCTTCTGGGCAGTAGTCGAGGGCTTCTTCTCCTTCAAAGCAGGAGGTGCAGGCACCTTCCCCTTCTTGGCTGGAGGTGCAGGCTCCTTCCCCTTCTTGGCTGGAGGTTTGGTATCCTTCCCACCATGACTAGGTGGTGGCACCATTGTCCACGTTGACTGTTTGGCTGAGGTGCAGGGCTGGGTTGTTGGAAACGTGCTCTTACAGGCAGGAAGGGGGGAGGGGGTGGGAAGAGGTCAAGTTGGCCAAGGATAAGCTTCTTAGGGACGGTGGGGTGGGAGGAAGGCATGGTGATGTGAGTGGAGGTTGAAGGAGTGGTTGTAGGAGGTGTATGTCTGTTGGATTTGGGTGCAGGTGCATGGGCAGTATGCTGATGTGAGGTGGATGGCTGTTGGGTATGTGAGTGCTTGCATTTGTGTCCCTTAGGAGGGTGGGACATACAGGGTGGGAGAGGACACAGTGAACGCATGCATGGATGTTGTGGAGGTGTCTGCTAGTGAGGTGTGTGTGCTGCTTGGTGTGGTGATGCTGCTGGTGGATGTTGATGTAGTGCATGCAGGTGTGAGTGTGGATGTGACTGGGAGGGAGGTGGAGGAGGAGGAGGAGGGGGAGACAGTGGAGGCAGTGGATGTTGTTGTGTCTGCAACTGGTGTTTGCATGAGTGCTTGTGGGATGGAGTGTGGTGCTTGTGTTTGCCTGTGCCACTCTTGGGTGTTGTCTTGTGTGCATGCTCATCAGTATGTGTGCCTGGGATGGGTTGGGGTTGAGGGAGACTGGGACTGGGAAGTGGTAGTTGGAGGGGGAACAGTAGAAACAGGGACAATGGCTGCAATCAGAGAGGAGGCCAGAGCCTCAATTGATCTACGTTGGGCTGCCAATCCACTGTGAATGCCCTCTAGGAATGCATTGCATTGCTGCATCTGGGATGCCAGCCCCTGGATGGCATTCACAATGGTTGATTGCCCTACAGAGATGGATATCAGGAGGTCAATAGCCTCCTCACTCAGGGCAGCAGGGCTGACTCTGGCATGGCCTGAGGTGCCTAGGGCGAGGGAGATGCCCACCCTCCTGGGTGAGAGGGCATGGGCAACTCGCTGAGGGGCTACTGGGAGGGCAGTGCTGGTACAGGGGGTGGCGGCAGTGCCTGCAACTGGGGTGGTCACAGTGGTGTCAACCACCACCAGGGAGCATCCATCGAAGGAGGTATCTGAGTTTGTGTTGTCACTTCCTGTCTCCGCCGTGGTGTTCCCCTCACCCTCTGTCCCATTGGTTCCCTCAGCCTCGGTAGATCTGCCTCTTTGGTCCTGTGGGATGCAGCTCCCTCTGTCATCAGTGCCCCTGCTCCTCTGCCAGATTATGCTAATGCACACAAGGACAGGATGACAGAACAAAAAAGGGGGGGGGAGAGACAAAGGAAACACTGGGTCATTGACCGCACCCACACACCACAGTTGGCATACACAGCACTGTCACACGCAGGAAACAGGCTCAAGCACTATGCATTGCACCACCAGTGATATGGCTAGATGCTAAGGCAAGATGTGTCACGTTGTAGATGCTCCTCAGACTCGGCGCGATGCAAATAAGGGTCCGCCTCCTGACTCCACCAAGTCACCTATATAAACCACGGTGCATTGGAGTAATCGGGTGAGGGAAGGAAGGGGAAGGAATAGCAGGGACGGGATATCTGTAAAGAGAGGAATACACAGTGTTAATATCACATTGCCTGTCTACTCTCGCAATGTCTCGCTAAAGTACCAACGACCGTACCTGCCCATAACTCATGAGGGCAGAACTAATCCAACACCTATCTGTGCTCCATCTGAATCATAGATGGACGCCCCAAGCCAACAATTAATACCGATGATCTCTAATGGGTTGCTCAACACCCACATTTATACAAAATAGTCACGAAATAATGAGGAGACAGAAACAAAGAGAAAGGGAATAAAATTAACGATGATAAGAACATATCTCGTAGTCCTTTCTATGACTCAGTTAATCCACTAAGCCCCAGGTCATAGTCACGTAATTTGTAGGAATAACCCGGTGTTATTTCATTACGTATTGAAAAGAAAAATCGTCCCGGCAGTTCAATTCCCGCAAAAATAAACATTAACCCCTTGTCGTAGCCAAACATATAATGTTCTCTGGCCCCAAGGATAATCGTGCTTTATTGGTAACTCAAACAAAAGACCGCCGTGCTTCAGAAGTTACCAGTGTCCTTGTCGAACTGAAAAAGAAAGGCGAGGGATTCCGGCACCAAATCGTCTCACCGCTACCACTTCTCCTTCGTGGCAGGTTCCTCTGGGAAAATAAACTCGACACTCCCCCTGATATTGGGAAGGTCCCAGGCTCCACGGAAAACAGAAGGAGGAATTAAACCTCCTAAGCAAACAACTCAACTTCGGAAACGCCGTCAGCAAGAGCCCTCGTTGTCCATCCGACTGGTTTCTAGGAAACGAATAACGCACATTACTTCCTGTATGTGCTTGCTTTTTAAGCGACCTCTTCCCCTCTAGGCGTCATGGGATATGTAGTCCAAAAGGACTATGTTATCCCGATCGGCAATGTAGGCGCCGTGGCTAACACCTGACATTACGCCCGCCTCCAAAGCGCCTCCTAGGACCAGGTTTAGAGGGATGACGGGCATGAAACAGCCGTACTGCCCTAGGGGCATGGACATTGCTTTCCGGCTCCCATGAATCGTCCTCAGCATTGTACCCCTTCCATGAAACCAAGTACCACAACTTACCCCCCCGTCGTTTGGAATCCAACACTCTGCGCACCTCGTACTCCAGCTGCCCATCTCTGACCACCGGAGGCACCGCCTGCCGGGTCGCTGAAAGAGCCGGTTTCAAAAGGCTGCAATGAAATACCGGATGGATCCTTAAGGAAGCAGGTAAGTTGAGACGGTAAGCCACAGGGTTTATCTGGCGTAACACCTCATAGGGACCAATGTAACGAGGATGAAAGACGCTACGCATCTTGAAGCGTATATACTTGGTGGAAAGCCACACTCTATCGCCTGGCTGATATGCCGGCCCCTCACGCCGATGTTCATCACCCCACTTTTTATACTGTTCTTTGGCCTTCTCCAGATTGAGTCGTATCTTCTTTTGCACGGATTGCAGATTCTTAATCATGGCATGAACCGTAGGTTGATCCGTGACTTCCCTAGGTATGTTTATGGGCAACATTTCCGCGTGGAACCCCGTGTTAGCACGAAAAGGAGATTCACGTATCGAGCTATGCCAAGCATTGTTGTATGATAGTTCTGCCAGCCATAGCAACGAAACCCAGGATTCGTGAGCGTCCTTTGCATAGCACCTCAGATATTTTTTCAGGGTTTGATTGAGGCGCTCCGTCTGGCCATCGGTTTGTGGGTGGAAACTGGTGGACAGTGCGGATTCAATGCGCAGCACCTTGCACCACATACGCCAAAACCTAGCAACAAACTGGGGGCCTCTGTCCGAAATAATGGTTCTCGGTAGACCATGTAACCGTACCACTTGAGACAAAATTAGATGGGCGGTTTGACTGGCTGTAGGCAGATTTCTACAAGGGAGAAAATGACCCATCTTGGTAAGGCTATCGATTACCACCATGATAGCGTTGTACCCCTGATCCATTGGTAATCCTACCACAAAATCCACGCTAATGGTTTGCCATGGTTTATCCGGAGTGGGCAAAGGTATCAGTCTGCCCTGGCTCTTCGCGTTTTCTCCCTTGGCCCGTGCACATATCTCACACCGAGCCACCCAGGCCGCAACGTCTTTAGCCCAACCTTCCCACCTGAAATGTCGTCGAACTATTTGCGCCGTTTTGGTGTAACCAGGATGACCAGCCGTTACCGCATCATGACACCAATTAAAGGCTTGCACTCGGAGTTCACGTGTTGGCAAATACAAACGATTACCTTGCAACGGTATTCCATGCTTAAGGGTACGGTCCTGACTTAACTCCGCCCATTTCTTCCACTGAGCAGCAGACTTATGCTTAGAAACCTTTTCTAAGAAATGGGAGATATGAAGGGTACAAAGCACTCTTTCAGGTTTGATGATTGCTTCCTCAGGTCTTGAAGCAATGGTTCTCACGTCCTCTTGTCGAGACAGTGAATCTGCCTTGCGATTGTCAACCCCAGGACGGAAGGTCACCACAAACTCGTATTCTGAAAAAAACAGCATCCACCTCATTTGCCGCTGGGTAAGTTGTCTTGCCTCCTTCATATACTGCAGATTTCGGTGATCAGTATATACCGTGACCGGGTGTTGAGCTCCCCATAGGTAGTGTCGCCATTCTTGGAATGCCTTTTTGATGGCTAACAATTCCTTTTCTGCCACCGTATAGTTAAGTTCCGCAGCCGATAGTTTCCTAGATAAAAACGCAACAGGATGAAGCTGTCCGGTGGTTTTGTTTCTTTGTGATAACACGGCCCCTATCGCTATATCCGAGGCATCCGCTTCGACGATAAAAGGGGCATCCGGCTGGGGATGTTGAAGTATAGGTGCGGAGCAGAAGGCCTGTTTCAAAAAGCAAAAGGCCTCCTCTGCTTCCTCTGACCAAACAAAAGACACCCCCTTTCTTAGTAACCTTGTTATAGGTGACACAATGTGAGAAAAATGAAAGATGAATCTTCTATAGTAATTGGAAAACCCAAGGAAGCATTGCACGTCTCTCACACTAGTGGGTACTGGCCACTCCTGAACAGCCTGTATTTTTCTTGTCGACATGCAAAACCCTTCAGGGCTTAAATCCACCCCCAAGAACTCAACCTTCCGGACATGGAACTCGCATTTGCTCAGTTTGCAAAAAAGACTATGCTGTCGCAATGCTAGGAGTACTAAGGAAACATGGTCAGAATGGCGCTCCAGGGATGTGGAAAACACCAGAATGTCATCTATATAAACGATCACGAAACGGTCTACGTATTCCTTGAGAACATCGTTCAGAAAATACTGGAATGCCGCCGGGGCGTTACACAACCCGAACGGCATTACCAAGTACTCAAACAGACCATAACGGGTTTTGAACGCCGTTTTCCACTCGTCCCCTTCGCGGATTCTGACCAGATGGTAAGCTCCCTTCAGGTCCAACCTTGTATAGATTACCGCCTCTTTCACCTGTTCCAATAACACAGGAATGAGAGGAAGAGGGTATCTATTCCTCACTGTATTCTTGTTCAGCATTCGATAATCGATGCAGGTTCTCAACTCTTTATTAGCTTTAGCTATGAAAAAGAGTGGAGAGGCTGCCGGAGAACAAGATGGTCTAATGAACCCGATCTCCAGGAAGTGATCCAAGTATTTTCTCAAATGCTTGGTTTCTGGGTCTGATAGAGCATATACCCTACAGGAAGGAAGGAGAGCTCCAGGAATCAGATCTATCTTGCAATCATATACACGATGGGGTGGCAATGTCTCAGCCTGACCTTCGTCGAACACATCCTTGAACTCGGCATAAACAGAGGGCAATATCACTGTTTTCTCCATCACTGTGGCCAACTGTAACCCTTGAGCCAATGCTAACATGGGGGATTCGTCATACAAGAAGCAGTTATTCTCACACCTCGAGGACTGAAAACTAACCGTCTTGGTTTGCCAATCTATAACAGGATTGTGTTTTCTTAACCAGGGCATTCCTAAAATAATTTCATACTGAGGAGCCTCTATTATATCCAGTCTAATTCTTTCTTTATGTTCCGGAGATACCCCATTGAAGATCAACCCAACGTCCTCAGTATGTTCTGTAAGGGGCCCAGATTTCAGCGGTGTACCATCAACCGCCAACACTATTTCGGGGTCCTTTCTCGGAATGCTAGGAAGTCCCAATCTCCTAACCACCCCTGCATCTATGAAATTTCCCGTGGCTCCGGAGTCTATCATCGCCCATACTGGAAAATTTCGTTCTTTGGACACCAGCTCCACTGCTAACAAAAGGTGGGACGCCTTTTGCTCCTGTGGAAAAAGGGCTAAGGAAGTTAACCGTAACACCGGTTGGGGTTCTATAACGGGCAATTCCTCTTTCTCCGATGTTTTTCCTGCCGTAACCGCTGCCTTTTGGGTGGGGGAGTAGGAGAATCTCTTACGTGGTTTCTGGGGACACTCTCTTACATAATGACCCTTCCTGCCGCAATACATGCACAACCCCTGTACCCTCCTACTCTCCTTCTCGGACTTCGACAAGGGTGCCCTAACGGCTCCCACGTCCATAGGCTCCCCACCTATATCATTGGGAGTAGAAACAGATCGCACTTCCCTTTCTGGAATGCCTGGTCGCCTATCCCCCGCTCTACGCTCTCCCCTTCTTTCTGCTGATCTGTGATTCAGTCTCAGGGTAAGATTCACAAGATCTGTACAAGTGGAAGGCTGCGGGTCTATTTGAGCGAGTATATCCTTCATGTCGTCTCGTAAACCTTGATAATAGAGAGACATTCTCTTCTCTTCTGGCCACCCTGATTCTGCCACCAATCTATTAAAGGTCGTGAGGTAAGAGACCAGATCAGACCTCCCCTGTCTCAACTCCAGTAATTCCCTGTCAGCACTAAAAGTGGTTGTTCTATGATCAAACACCCTCTCGAAAGCCGTCCGAAAGGCATTCCAGTCCGATAACAAGGGGTCATCGTTCCTGACTAATGGTACGGCCCAATTGGCTGCGTCTCCCGAGAGATAAGAAATAGCGAACATTACCCTGGAAAGGTTAGAGGGAAAAGACGCGGGTCTACAAGAGAATTGTAGAGACAACTGAGTTAGAAAGGCCTGAACTTTCCTGGGGTCCCCTGAATACCGTTCCGGGCTGGCCAAAGGGATAGGAGGGGAGACATTCACGATTACCTGTGGTGTGGATGCTGAAGCATCGAAGGGATTCCTAGTAAGCCTTTCTACCTTTTCCTTTAACGCTGCTGCCTCCACCCTAGAATTAGCCAACTCTTGTTGCACTACTACTAACGCCTGTAATACATCATCCATAGACTCCATCTTTGTATCACACCGAGCGGGAGGAGCGTTATTCGTGGGTGCGTTATTCTGTCACGTTGTAGATGCTCCTCAGACTCGGCGCGATGCAAATAAGGGTCCGCCTCCTGACTCCACCAAGTCACCTATATAAACCACGGTGCATTGGAGTAATCGGGTGAGGGAAGGAAGGGGAAGGAACAGCAGGGACGGGATATCTGTAAAGAGAGGAATACACAGTGTTAATATCACATTGCCTGTCTACTCTCGCAATGTCTCGCTAAAGTACCAACGACCGTACCTGCCCATAACTCATGAGGGCAGAACTAATCCAACACCTATCTGTGCTCCATCTGAATCATAGATGGACGCCCCATGCCAACAATTAATACCGATGATCTCTAATGGGTTGCTCAACACCCACATTTATACAAAATAGTCACGAAATAATGAGGAGACAGAAACAAAGAGAAAGGGAATAAAATTAACGATGATAAGAACATATCTCGTAGTCCTTTCTATGACTCAGTTAATCCACTAAGCCCCAGGTCATAGTCACGTAATTTGTAGGAATAACCCGGTGTTATTTCATTACGTATTGAAAAGAAAAATCGTCCCGGCAGTTCAATTCCCGCAAAAATAAACATTAACCCCTTGTCGTAGCCAAACATATAATGTTCTCTGGCCCCAAGGATAATCGTGCTTTATTGGTAACTCAAACAAAAGACCGCCGTGCTTCAGAAGTTACCAGTGTCCTTGTCGAACTGAAAAAGAAAGGCGAGGGATTCCGGCACCAAATCGTCTCACCGCTACCACTTCTCCTTCGTGGCAGGTTCCTCTGGGAAAATAAACTCGACACTCCCCCTGATATTGGGAAGGTCCCAGGCTCCACGGAAAACAGAAGGAGGAATTAAACCTCCTAAGCAAACAACTCAACTTCGGAAACGCCGTCAGCAAGAGCCCTCGTTGTCCATCCGACTGGTTTCTAGGAAACGAATAACGCACATTACTTCCTGTATGTGCTTGCTTTTTAAGCGACCTCTTCCCCTCTAGGCGTCATGGGATATGTAGTCCAAAAGGACTATGTTATCCCGATCGGCAATGTAGGCGCCGTGGCTAACACCTGACATTACGCCCGCCTCCAAAGCGCCTCCTAGGACCAGGTTTAGAGGGATGACGGGCATGAAACAGCCGTACTGCCCTAGGGGCATGGACATTGCTTTCCGGCTCCCATGAATCGTCCTCAGCATTGTACCCCTTCCATGAAACCAAGTACCACAGCTTACCCCCCCGTCGTTTGGAATCCAACACTCTGCGCACCTCGTACTCCAGCTGCCCATCTCTGACCACCGGAGGCACCGCCTGCCGGGTCGCTGAAAGAGCCGGTTTCAAAAGGCTGCAATGAAATACCGGATGGATCCTTAAGGAAGCAGGTAAGTTGAGACTAAAAGCCACAGGGTTTATCTGGCGTAACACCTCATAGGGACCAATGTAACGAGGATGAAAGACGCTACGCATCTTGAAGCGTATATACTTGGTGGAAAGCCACACTCTATCGCCTGGCTGATATGCCGGCCCCTCACGCCGATGTTCATCACCCCACTTTTTATACTGTTCTTTGGCCTTCTCCAGATTGAGTCGTATCTTCTTTTGCACGGATTGCAGATTCTTAATCATGGCATGAACCGTAGGTTGATCCGTGACTTCCCTAGGTATGTTTATGGGCAACATTTCCGCGTGGAACCCCATGTTAGCACGAAAAGGAGATTCACGTATCGAGCTATGCCAAGCATTGTTGTATGATAGTTCTGCCAGCCATAGCAACGAAACCCAGGATTCGTGAGCGTCCTTTGCATAGCACCTCAGATATTTTTTCAGGGTTTGATTGAGGCGCTCCGTCTGGCCATCGGTTTGTGGGTGGAAACTGGTGGACAGTGCGGATTCAATGCGCAGCACCTTGCACCACATACGCCAAAACCTAGCAACAAACTGGGGGCCTCTGTCCGAAATAATGGTTCTCGGTAGACCATGTAACCGTACCACTTGAGACAAAATTAGATGGGCGGTTTGACTGGCTGTAGGCAGATTTCTACAAGGGAGAAAATGACCCATCTTGGTAAGGCTATCGATTACCACCATGATAGCGTTGTACCCCTGATCCATTGGTAATCCTACCACAAAATCCACGCTAATGGTTTGCCATGGTTTATCCGGAGTGGGCAAAGGTATCAGTCTGCCCTGGCTCTTCGCGTTTTCTCCCTTGGCCCGTGCACATATCTCACACCGAGCCACCCAGGCCGCAACGTCTTTAGCCCAACCTTCCCACCTGAAATGTCGTCGAACTATTTGCGCCGTTTTGGTGTAACCAGGATGACCAGCCGTTACCGCATCATGACACCAATTAAAGGCTTGCACTCGGAGTTCACGTGTTGGCAAATACAAACGATTACCTTGCAACGGTATTCCATGCTTAAGGGTACGGTCCTGACTTAACTCCGCCCATTTCTTCCACTGAGCAGCAGACTTATGCTTAGAAACCTTTTCTAAGAAATGGGAGATATGAAGGGTACAAAGCACTCTTTCAGGTTTGATGATTGCTTCCTCAGGTCTTGAAGCAATGGTTCTCACGTCCTCTTGTCGAGACAGTGAATCTGCCTTGCGATTGTCAACCCCAGGACGGAAGGTCACCACAAACTCGTATTCTGAAAAAAACAGCATCCACCTCATTTGCCGCTGGGTAAGTTGTCTTGCCTCCTTCATATACTGCAGATTTCGGTGATCAGTATATACCGTGACCGGGTGTTGAGCTCCCCATAGGTAGTGTCGCCATTCTTGGAATGCCTTTTTGATGGCTAACAATTCCTTTTCTGCCACCGTATAGTTAAGTTCCGCAGCCGATAGTTTCCTAGATAAAAACGCAACAGGATGAAGCTGTCCGGTGGTTTTGTTTCTTTGTGATAACACGGCCCCTATCGCTATATCCGAGGCATCCGCTTCGACGATAAAAGGGGCATCCGGCTGGGGATGTTGAAGTATAGGTGCGGAGCAGAAGGCCTGTTTCAAAAAGCAAAAGGCCTCCTCTGCTTCCTCTGACCAAACAAAAGACACCCCCTTTCTTAGTAACCTTGTTATAGGTGACACAATGTGAGAAAAATGAAAGATGAATCTTCTATAGTAATTGGAAAACCCAAGGAAGCATTGCACGTCTCTCACACTAGTGGGTACTGGCCACTCCTGAACAGCCTGTATTTTTCTTGTCGACATGCAAAACCCTTCAGGGCTTAAATCCACCCCCAAGAACTCAACCTTCCGGACATGGAACTCGCATTTGCTCAGTTTGCAAAAAAGACTATGCTGTCGCAATGCTAGGAGTACTAAGGAAACATGGTCAGAATGGCGCTCCAGGGATGTGGAAAACACCAGAATGTCATCTATATAAACGATCACGAAACGGTCTACGTATTCCTTGAGAACATCGTTCAGAAAATACTGGAATGCCGCCGGGGCGTTACACAACCCGAACGGCATTACCAAGTACTCAAACAGACCATAACGGGTTTTGAACGCCGTTTTCCACTCGTCCCCTTCGCGGATTCTGACCAGATGGTAAGCTCCCTTCAGGTCCAACCTTGTATAGATTACCGCCTCTTTCACCTGTTCCAATAACACAGGAATGAGAGGAAGAGGGTATCTATTCCTCACTGTATTCTTGTTCAGCATTCGATAATCGATGCAGGTTCTCAACTCTTTATTAGCTTTAGCTATGAAAAAGAGTGGAGAGGCTGCCGGAGAACAAGATGGTCTAATGAACCCGATCTCCAGGAAGTGATCCAAGTATTTTCTCAAATGCTTGGTTTCTGGGTCTGATAGAGCATATACCCTACAGGAAGGAAGGAGAGCTCCAGGAATCAGATCTATCTTGCAATCATATACACGATGGGGTGGCAATGTCTCAGCCTGACCTTCGTCGAACACATCCTTGAACTCGGCATAAACAGAGGGCAATATCACTGTTTTCTCCATCACTGTGGCCAACTGTAACCCTTGAGCCAATGCTAACATGGGGGATTCGTCATACAAGAAGCAGTTATTCTCACACCTCGAGGACTGAAAACTAACCGTCTTGGTTTGCCAATCTATAACAGGATTGTGTTTTCTTAACCAGGGCATTCCTAAAATAATTTCATACTGAGGAGCCTCTATTATATCCAGTCTAATTCTTTCTTTATGTTCCGGAGATACCCCATTGAAGATCAACCCAACGTCCTCAGTATGTTCTGTAAGGGGCCCAGATTTCAGCGGTGTACCATCAACCGCCAACACTATTTCGGGGTCCTTTCTCGGAATGCTAGGAAGTCCCAATCTCCTAACCACCCCTGCATCTATGAAATTTCCCGTGGCTCCGGAGTCTATCATCGCCCATACTGGAAAATTTCGTTCTTTGGACACCAGCTCCACTGCTAACAAAAGGTGGGACGCCTTTTGCTCCTGTGGAAAAAGGGCTAAGGAAGTTAACCGTAACACCGGTTGGGGTTCTATAACGGGCAATTCCTCTTTCTCCGATGTTTTTCCTGCCGTAACCGCTGCCTTTTGGGTGGGGGAGTAGGAGAATCTCTTACGTGGTTTCTGGGGACACTCTCTTACATAATGACCCTTCCTGCCGCAATACATGCACAACCCCTGTACCCTCCTACTCTCCTTCTCGGACTTCGACAAGGGTGCCCTAACGGCTCCCACGTCCATAGGCTCCCCACCTATATCATTGGGAGTAGAAACAGATCGCACTTCCCTTTCTGGAATGCCTGGTCGCCTATCCCCCGCTCTACGCTCTCCCCTTCTTTCTGCTAATCTGTGATTCAGTCTCAGGGTAAGATTCACAAGATCTGTACAAGTGGAAGGCTGCGGGTCTATTTGAGCGAGTATATCCTTCATGTCGTCTCGTAAACCTTGATAATAGAGAGACATTCTCTTCTCTTCTGGCCACCCTGATTCTGCCACCAATCTATTAAAGGTCGTGAGGTAAGAGACCAGATCAGACCTCCCCTGTCTCAACTCCAGTAATTCCCTGTCAGCACTAAAAGTGGTTGTTCTATGATCAAACACCCTCTCGAAAGCCGTCCGAAAGGCATTCCAGTCCGATAACAAGGGGTCATCGTTCCTGACTAATGGTACGGCCCAATTGGCTGCGTCTCCCGAGAGATAAGAAATAGCGAACATTACCCTGGAAAGGTTAGAGGGAAAAGACGCGGGTCTACAAGAGAATTGTAGAGACAACTGAGTTAGAAAGGCCTGAACTTTCCTGGGGTCCCCTGAATACCGTTCCGGGCTGGCCAAAGGGATAGGAGGGGAGACATTCACGATTACCTGTGGTGTGGATGCTGAAGCATCGAAGGGATTCCTAGTAAGCCTTTCTACCTTTTCCTTTAACGCTGCTGCCTCCACCCTAGAATTAGCCAACTCTTGTTGCACTACTACTAACGCCTGTAATACATCATCCATAGACTCCATCTTTGTATCACACCGAGCGGGAGGAGCGTTATTCGTGGGTGCGTTATTCTGTCACGTTGTAGATGCTCCTCAGACTCGGCGCGATGCAAAGAAGGGTCCGCCTCCTGACTCCACCAAGTCACCTATATAAACCACGGTGCATTGGAGTAATCGGGTGAGGGAAGGAAGGGGAAGGAACAGCAGGGACGGGATATCTGTAAAGAGAGGAATACACAGTGTTAATATCACATTGCCTGTCTACTCTCGCAATGTCTCGCTAAAGTACCAACGACCGTACCTGCCCATAACTCATGAGGGCAGAACTAATCCAACACCTATCTGTGCTCCATCTGAATCATAGATGGACGCCCCAAGCCAACAATTAATACCGATGATCTCTAATGGGTTGCTCAACACCCACATTTATACAAAATAGTCACGAAATAATGAGGAGACAGAAACAAAGAGAAAGGGAATAAAATTAACGATGATAAGAACATATCTCGTAGTCCTTTCTATGACTCAGTTAATCCACTAAGCCCCAGGTCATAGTCACGTAATTTGTAGGAATAACCCGGTGTTATTTCATTACGTATTGAAAAGAAAAATCGTCCCGGCAGTTCAATTCCCGCAAAAATAAACATTAACCCCTTGTCGTAGCCAAACATATAATGTTCTCTGGCCCCAAGGATAATCGTGCTTTATTGGTAACTCAAACAAAAGACCGCCGTGCTTCAGAAGTTACCAGTGTCCTTGTCGAACTGAAAAAGAAAGGCGAGGGATTCCGGCACCAAATCGTCTCACCGCTACCACTTCTCCTTCGTGGCAGGTTCCTCTGGGAAAATAAACTCGACACTCCCCCTGATATTGGGAAGGTCCCAGGCTCCACGGAAAACAGAAGGAGGAATTAAACCTCCTAAGCAAACAACTCAACTTCGGAAACGCCGTCAGCAAGAGCCCTCGTTGTCCATCCGACTGGTTTCTAGGAAACGAATAACGCACATTACTTCCTGTATGTGCTTGCTTTTTAAGCGACCTCTTCCCCTCTAGGCGTCATGGGATATGTAGTCCAAAAGGACTATGTTATCCCGATCGGCAATGTATGCGCCGTGGCTAACACCTGACAAGATGAGGGCCACACACCGCCAACTGCACCCCTTCTGGTACCCATGAAGCCCTGCCTGAAATGGAATGCTAACAAGCTAGGTTACCTGCATTTGATATACACCCATTACCCTAGAATTGACCCACGCTGTAATGTCTGACCTGGCCTTAGGGGCACCCACTAACTCAAATCCACCACCCAGATCCCATGACACCTGCCAAATTTTTGAATGATACCCACTGTACTCACCCCTTGGTGCCTGCTGTGATTCCCTCAAGCGCCCATCCAGCTCAGAGTAGGCCACCACCAGTATGCGGGCCATCGGGGGGGTCAGGTTCCGATGGGCACTCCTTCCTCATTGGGAGGCCATCCCCAACTCGGCCTCTGCGGTCTTCCATGCCCGGTGTCTCAGGTCCTCCTACCGTTTCCGACAGTGGGTGCTCCGCCTGCCATAGACCTCCATGGTCTGCACGTCCTTGGCGATGGCACACCATAATCCCCTCTTTTGATGGCGCTGACCTTCAGAGGCAATACAGACAGGTGAACACCATTAACACACGTGTCACACAAATGGCCCACCATACCCGTTTCCATCACCATTGGCACACACATCGCCAGGCGCACAACATGTACACCACCACAAGATATTCTCCCAGCCCGCCTATTGACACAATGCTTGCTCACACATCCCCATGCATCTTTCCCACATTCATCGTGCCCAATGTGTACTCACCTGTTGGTCCGGAGGCCCATACAGCAGTCCGTACTGGGGTAGGACCCCAACCACCAGTCGCTCCAACTCCTCCAAAGTGAAGGCAGGGGCTCTTTCTCTGGTCACACGGGCCATGGTGGGTTCAAGACACAGGTCACTGCATCACACGCAGTGTAGGTGTTCTCCTGTTTCCGGTCAGGAAACAAGTGAGGAATCAGATAGAAAATAGCGGCCACGTCAGCGGTGGTGTACACTGTCACTGCCGGCGCAGATCCCCATTGGTCACTGTACTCCATATAGCCCCATATTATCCAATGAGCAATTGCACAGTGGTGCAAGACCACCTTCCGCCATGACACCCAACGTCAGCAGAATTACCTCACTTCCACCTGTCTCTACATACAGGACAGGTGGTCGCCATTACAGGGGGGATGCAAAACAGTCATATCGACATTAACTGCGTCACAGATTTTATTGCCACATACCTTGCCATTAACATTGTCCCATTACATAAGTGCACCAAGTATACTGACGTTGGGGTTCCATTATTCCAATTGTGACTGCCTACACACTCTTGTGTCTTTTAGATATCTACCGCTCTGGATGCATAGGAGTTGGAGACATACCCCTGTGTACAGACCTCTTGTGGCTTAGCTAGCCTGGAGGAAAGGCACATTATCCTCACCTATAGACTGGACAGGGCCACAATCAAAGAGCAGTGTGCCCAATTGGAGACAGACCTAATCTCATCTATCCGTCATCCGACTGGGACATCAGTGCACCATTTCGTGGCAACTGGTTCTTTCCAAGTGACAGTGGGCTTGGCAGCAGGAATGTCACAGCCAATGTTCTCTATCGTGCTGGCAAGAGTCTTCTCTGCCCTCGTGAGACACTTGTGCAGCTACATTTCTTTCCCCCAGGTGGAAGATTTGGCCACTGTAAAGGCTGGATTCTATGAATTGGGACATATCCCCAATATTATTGGGGAGACTGATGGGACACATATTGCGTTTGTCCCTGCCCCACCAGGATGAACAGGTGTTAAGGAATCGTAAGAGTTTCCACTCCCTTAATGTGCAGATGGTGTGCCTGACGGACCAGTACATCTCCCATGTCAATTCTAAGTATCCTAGGTCGGTGCATGATGCCTTTGTTCTGAGGAATAGTGAATTCCCAAAAGTGATGGCCCAACTACAGAGGCACAGGGTGTGGCTAATAGGTGAGCCTTGGTCCCCAACCACTGTATGTTAGTGTATGCCTTCTGGTGTTAACCCCATAGGATTGTGTGAGGCTAAATGTTGTCCCTCAATACTTGCAGGTGACTCTGGCTATCTAAACCTATTATGGCTGCTGACTCCTGTGAGGAATGCCACGACAGGGGCTGTGGAACGTTATAATGAGGCACATGGGTGAACCAGAAGGATCATTGAAAGGACCTCTGGCCTCCTAAAAGCCAGTTTCAGGTGCCTCCATCTGACAGGTGGATCCCTGTGCTACTCACAGAGAAAGTCTGCCAGATAGTAGTGGCATGCTGCATGTTGCACAACCTGGCCCTCAGATGCTATGTACCTTTTCTGCAGGAGGAGGAGACTGGAGATGTCCCTGTGGCAGCAGTAGACCCCCAGGACAGTGAGGATGAAGAGGCTGAGGATGAGGGTGAGGGCAACAGAACATCAATTATCCATCAGTACTTCCAATGACACACAGGTGAGACAGTGCTACTGCACATTCCTATGACTATTGGTGTATTCTGTGTAGCTGTAGCATGATGGCATTAACTTCGTGTGCATCTCAAATTACTGTCACCGATGGTTTGTCATTTTACAGATGTTGGTGAAATAACAACTGTGTACTGATGCGCTGTCTACAGCCAGCTACAGGTCATTAATTCTGTGCTCTTACAGTGTACAGTTAATTTGCACTAGAGGTGACTGTTTCCATAAATACATATTTTCAATACATAAAATACTAGCAGTCAAGTTGTGTTCAAGGGTGTTTATTGTAGTGCTAAGAAATTGAGAGGAAAGTGCAATGGAATGGAGTGATGATAAAGGGAAGTCCAGGGTATTGTTCCAGTCTGTTTGTAGCACAGGTGCAGTGTCCAAGGGGCCATAGGAAGGGCAGCACAGGCAGTTCAAAGTGGACAAGGTGGCTGAGTGGGACAACAGGAGAGTCTCATTTCCTGGAAGTGGTCTTGGCAAGTGTCTCTGGCTTCTGTCTGGTTCACAGGTAACGTTCACCTTCTGCAAGGGGAGGGGTGCTAGTGGCCTGTGGGTCCTGTGGTGGGGCCTCCTGCCCACTAGCTTCAGTGGAAGTGGAGGGATGGTCAATGGACTGGCTAGTGGTAGGGGCCCGCTGGTGTGCTGTTGTCTCCCTCATGATGTTCACCATGTCTGCCAGCACCCCTGCTATGGAGATCAGGGTGGTGTTAATAGCCTGCAAGTCCTCCCTGATCCCCTGATACTGTCCCTTTGCAGCCACCTATTCTCATGCACGTTGTCAGGAATCTGGCCCATTGTGTCCTGGGAATGTTGGTAGGCTCCCAGGATCTCAGAGAGTGCCTCCTTGAGAGTCAGTTCCCTGGTTCTGTCCTCCCCCGGCACACTGCAGGCCTCCCAGTGTCCCTGTTGGCCTATGCCTTTGTCCCCTGAATGGTGTGCCCACTGCTACTGACCCCAGGTCCATGACTGTCTTGGGGTCGAGGTGCGGACTGGGGTCCCTGTACAGGTGGGCACACTGCTGATTGACCTGTCCCGGGGACAGAGGTGTGGGGATGCTGGTGGGTGCTGTGGTGTTGGATCCTGATGGGGAAGGCTGTGCGGTAGACTGTGAGTGGGCTTGGGTGACCGGCTGTCCAGTGGTACCTGATGGGCCAGGTAGGCCATCCAGATCCTGAAGTTCAGAGTTTCTGTCATCACTGGGGGCATCTTCTGTTGGGGGACTAAATAGTCATGGCACCTCTTCTTCATTGACATTGGCTGGGGTACCCGTGGGGATGTAAGTGATGTATTATTCTTCATGTGTGTGACATATTGTATATCCCTGGCTTCCCCTCTATCATTGGTGTTGCCCTGACACATTTTGCTTGAGTATGGTGATGTATTGTGTGATTGTTAGTTTCCCTATGCTGTGCATGCTTTGATGATGGGTGTCCATGCAGGGCTGGGAAGGATGTCCAAGCATTGGTATAGCATGCAGGGGTTGGCATTGGGTTTACAGTGCAAAACCTTGGAAACTAAGCAGTTATAGTTACCTGAAATAACTATAACTTGCACTCCTGTAATGCACTGCTTATGACCTCAGATATTCATGACATGATCAGTGATGATATCACTGATCACATTTCAAATGACATCACCCATGACCAAGGGGCTAGTTGCGCTGAAACACATTGGGTCTTTTTTGGTTGCTGTTTTTCAGAATCTGAATAAAGAGGTGTTTTGCAAGTACACTGCACCATGTGCATGCCATTTACTGGGAAGCCAAGTGTGTGGATAACCTAGTGTTTGTTCTTGGACTGTAGCGGGATGCCTTGCTCAGATGTGCACCACCACCAGGATCCGTCGGGAGGGCAACAAGGCCCTTGTGTTTAGCTATAGATAGATATATAGATATAGATAGATAGATAGATGGATAGATAGATAGATAGATAGATAGATAGATAGATAGATAGATAGATAGATAGATAGATAGATAGATAGATAGATGAATAGATAGATAGATAGAGATATTATTATTATTATGTATATATATAGGTATCTCTCTCTCTATATATATATATATATATATATATATAGCTATATCTATATCTACATATATATATATATATATATATATATATATATATATATATATATATATATATATATATATATATATATATGTATATATATATATATATATGTATATATATTACCTAGGTATCCACTAGTTAGTTTTTTTTTTCTTGCCTATATCTTTGCCACCATTTGACGAACCTTCACAAACCTTTCCACTGAATAAAATTGGCCCGGTGTTTCTTGTTGAGAATGGAATGTTTCGGTGTGACCTGTCAGGCGGGAGCTGAGAAAAAAGGGTTGTCAATTGTTGGAAGGTGGGTCATTAGTTGGGTGGCCTGCACAAGTAATGGGTCCACACACAACCACCACTGGGAACCAAACACTTCATTGTAGCGCTTGACTTTCATAGCATTGCAGAGCAATCCAAGGCTTACTCAAGGGAGGTAGTGAGGACTAGTATTCCCTATTCATGAGCACACAAGTATGACACTCAATACATGATTGTCCTATCTGTGCTTTATCTTTTGATAAAGTAAAAGTACATTTATTGTACATACACTTCTCAATACTAAGCAACAATTTACAACTACACACAAATTGATGGACTTACTCTTGGATGACATTGTGTAATCACTCATGTCTCCCCCGAGGGGAAGTATAATCCTACAACCCACATGGAAAAAAAATCCTTGGTGTCCCAATAAAATATCTGACTGTAATTTAGAATTAAAGCACCTAAATCTGGCAAATAAATACATCTACGTTGCAAGAAGGAGGCTATCAGATTCAATACTCAAATCAGCATCCACAAAATTATTTAGAAAAATGTTTAAACAATTTAAAGGTGAGGATTACTTTGGGTTACTTTTGGATTTCTTTCAGATTACTTCTTGGTTACCCTTGATTAACCTGTTGTAACACCATCGGACCCCCTAGAGGATCCAGTCCCAAAAGTAAAGAACAAAAGATCCACAAAGCTTGTGCTTTATACTATCTTGGAACCATTGCGGGTGTGTGACTCCTTTGTCCAACCCAACGTAGCGTGGGGACACAACCGTTGCATTGGGGGGATGCTGCGCTGTCCCTGCAGCTCCCCCTGGCCATGGGTGCTTGGTTGGTGGTGAACCCATCTTCCTGGTGACACCAGAAGTTGGGCACTCAGCTCAGGAACACTTTGGCCTCCAAGGGCATTAGGAGCATATTCATACGTAATGAACGGCTCCCCCGCTGTGCCAGGGAGTGCCACTTTGAGTTTCCTGGCTTTCTTCATGTTTCTGTGGCCTTGCGCTGTGTTTCCTGCGTTCTGGGGGTGGCTACAGTGCTGCCTCGATGAGGGCAGCGTGGGGAGCCCAACCCTGGATGCTCTCATGGTTGGGGGTTGTCCGGTCCCACCTGGACACAACCGTCATGCTGCCTCTTCATTTGAGGGCAGTGCGAGGAGCCCACCCCCGACTGCCCGCTTGCTGGGGGGCAATATGAGGAGCCCACCCTGGGCCGCCCTCGGGTTGGGGGGTATCTGGTCCTACCCGGACACCCTCATTATGTGCTCTTCTTGTTGGAGAGTGGCGCAGTAAGCCCACTCCCAGCCACTCCCACCAGCTCCCAGCATGGCCAGCACTTCAGGTGCTGCTGCGGGAGGCGGCCCTTCAGTAGGCATTTGTCCACTCCTGTGGGAAGATGTGTGCTGCTGCGGCGGCCAGGCGGGCTGCCTGGAAGGAGTGTGATGGCACTCGCCCGAGACCCTGGGATGGGGTCCGAGGCCCTTCTGGCCACGTTCAAAGGGGAGCAATGGCACCCCCTGACTTTCTATTCTGGTGGGGCACTGGGATGAGGTACAGGGCCCTGGACCGATCTTCCCGGGGAGCACGACAGCGCTCCCAGACTTCGTCTTCGGCCACTGGCTCTCCCTCAGCTGGCGCCCATTTTCGTGGGGGACGCAATCGCATCCCCGACTGTTCCTCTTGGCAGGCCCCTAGGTTGGGGTCCGGGGCCCTCCCAGCTTCTTCTTCATAGGGGCCGCGATGGTGGACCCCGGCTTTACTTCTTTTGGGGGCAGCCCCTGGGCCCTGGCCTACCCCAAGGGCATAAACTGGAGCAGCGTCGAAGTCACACCCACTTCGCTGCTCGCTCAGAATTAGGTCAAAGGTCACAGACCTTCGGCTTGGGATATCTTTGGCCCCCAAGGGCTGATTTTGATGATTCTGGTGTTGTTTCACTCCTGGTGATGACCTCTTGGCATGAGGAGCCCTTTCATTAGGCCTCTGGGCCTAGAAGAGTCCCAGATTGTAGTGAGCCAGTCCCAGTGACTCTCTATGCCAGAATTTTTTCTGGGGGCCTCCTTTTCTTCTAGACAGTGCACTCTCCCTGTGCTAGCACAGCCTTTCTCCCAACTAGTCCTCAGAGGGAGTAAGGCGGCCAGATTACCTCGCCATGCCATGCACCTCGCTGGGCCTGAAGTCCTTCCAAGGCAGACTGCATGCCCCGGGGGGCAGTCAGGGGGTTCTTCCTTCCAAATGCCCATGATACCCATCTGCAGTCCTAGTGTCCAGCAGTAAATCACAGCCAAGAGAAAGAGCTCTCCCCTGTGCAGGACCTTTTAAGTGGGGGTGGAAGTGAACAGCAGGCCTGCACCTCTGTCCTATCCTGTTGTGCCACATCACTTCCTTGCCTCTGTCCCCTCCTTCCTGTATCGTCTTCTGGGATAGCTCAAAATGCCAGTGTCCAGGAGCTAGGGTCACATGTGCTCTGAAACTCAGACCCTCCTACCTAACAATCCTTCCAGGGCTTCTCCACCATTTTCCTGGCAGGGGCTGACAGCTGGCTGATGATGCAAGGCCCTGCTCAGGAAGCTGGACAGAACAGTAATTGACCCTAATCCAGAGCTGATTCAGAGAAAGATGACATTCCTGGAAGACCCATAAGTTGTACAACTATGCTTTTGTAACCTACTGCCTCATTCATTCATACAGGTTACAGTGTACACTTGTGTAACTCTGGTCTCAGTGGGCCCTAGGAGACCTGAGTTATGCCCTTGGCCACTCTTTCCTATTTACATTTAATGTAGTGTCCCTATAGTGAAAAGACAGTGAGCACATTGATGTTGACATTTACAGGAGTGTCCCTACAGTAAAAAGACAGTGAGCACACAGACTATCCCTCATATGTGTACACCCATCTCATCAGGCCTACTCCAGGTCACCGCCCACTTTGCATAGTTCCTTCTGTGCCAGGCTCCCTAAGTGCAGCACTTGGGTTGCGCATGCCAGAATCCCTCCCAATGCAGCCCTCACATGGGTGCACACACTTGTGCACATATGATCACGTGTAACCAGCCCTGGGCCTCCCACTCTTGTTACACCACAGCAGCCTTTGCTTAGCAAGGTGGCACCAATGGTCACACGTGCAGTCCGTTTTACCATAAGTTTACTGTGGGTGAGTCCCTCACTCGAAGGCTCTCTCCCAGTAAAAGGTCAAAAACCAGGTGATCAAAAAGCGAAAAATCTAAAACGTTGTTTCCCAAGTTAATCCTCATAGGAATTTGAACACAACTGCAGCCCGAACCATTCGAAGGAATTACACCAAATTTCGCAGAAGGCTAACTTTCAGTACGCAGATTACATGTTCGCATATTTGGTGTATATCCGTTCAGTAGATTTGGAGATATTTAAGGGAAAATATATTTGTATATCTAGGGATGTGGATCCTTTGCGATGTATTCACGAATAATGACAAGCTTGTGCAGGGAAATGCACAGCTCTGATTGACCACCATCAGTTCAAACCAGGAAGTGTTGACAGCCATCTAAGCCGAGTCCCCCCAAAAAACACTAAAAAAAAAATAAAAGTGGTTAGGGAAAAGACACCCTGACCCCTATGCTCTGGTGGTGGGGTCCCGGAGGCACACCCTTGCAGATAAAAATCATTTTATTTTTTAATTTTGTCACAAATTCACAATATTTGTGAATTTGCGGCTAAAAATAAAAAAAAATCAAGCGCAGCTCCTGTGATTGTTTTTTATAATCCCCCAGGTGGGCCAGGTCCCACTGGCATTGTTGATTTTAAATGGGGGGGCCTCCTGGCCCCAGTGCAGCCCCAGGAACCACCACCTACCTGGGGCTAATTACAAATTGAATGCAGGGTGGTGCCTGGCTCCCCTGCAGCCCCAGGGAAAGCCACCTCCCCAGGTCTAAAAAGATAATGGGGGTCATTACAACATTGGCGCACTGTGCGGCCGCCAATGCGGCCGCACTCTCGCGGTGCCCATAATGACATCCCCGCTGGGCCGGCGGGCGGAAACAGAGTTTCCACCCGCTGGCCCAGCGGGGATGTGGGCTGCAACATGGGAGCCGGCTCCAAATGGAGCCGGAAGTGTTGCGGCCGTGCGACGGATGCAGTTGCACCTGTCACGCTTTTCACTGTCTGCTATGCAGACAGTGAAAAGCTGCACGGGGCCCTGTCAGGGGGGCCCTGCACTGCCCATGCCAGTGGCATGGGCAGTGCAGGGGCCCCCAGGGGACCCACGACTCCCCGTACCGCCAGCCTTTTCCTGGCAGTTCAAACCGCCAGGAAAAGCCTGGCAGTAGGGGGACTCGTTATCCCCTGGGCAGCGCTGCAAGCAGTGCTGGCGAGCGGATTATCACCGGCGGGGCAAATGTGGCGGGAAACCACCGGCCCCGGCGGTGCGACCGCAGCGTTACCGCCGCGGTCGTAATCCCCTCTGAAGCACCGCCAGCCTGTTGGCGGTGCTTCAGCCAAAACAGCCCTGGCGGTCTTGGACTGCCAGTGTTGTAATGAGGGGCAATTTGTGTGTGTGGGGGGGGCACTCAGCCCCTAGAAGCCCCAGGGATGCCACCTTTCTCAGGCAGATTTTATAAATAAATGCAGGGGGCTGTCTGGCTCCTCTCTAGCCCCAGGGACCACCACTTACCAGTGGCACTAAAGAAATCTGATGCAGGGGGCCACCAGCTCCACCCACAGCCCTATGGGCCATCATCTCCCCAGGGCACAAACAAATATGGTGCAGGGGTCCAACTGCCTGCCCACGGCCCTGGGGACCACCAACTCCTTGGGGCTATAGTAAAAAAATGAAGGTTGTCTGTTTTGGAACCCCAGTCCCAGGACCACCACAGGGACCCCCACCTCCCTGGTGGAGCCATACATGGCTTGGCGACCACCACCCCCCATGGCCGGCTCCTGCTATGTCCCTGGGTGCCCATCCTCAGGATATGGCTTTTTGCTTTTGCTTAGTGGGAGCTGACTGTTCCCACCAAGCAAAAGCAACAAACTCCAGTTTCTTACAGCGGGAGCTGTCAAACAGTTCCAGTTGTCAGAAAACAGAGTTTTCATCTGTCTTCCCAGCACACAAATATGCATGCAGGGAAAACAAATGAAAACATTTCTCCCGCAAGCAAGGGGTTGCTTTTAAAAGCAGCTCCCTGCTTGCAGGAGCAATGCTGGCTCCTGCAGAAGTCAGGAGCTGAAGAGGACTGTGGGAACCTTGAGACTCCCCCCACGGTTCTGTCACTCTTTCTCTCTCCCTTACATCCCTTAATGGGATGGAAGAGAGAGAAAGAAAGATTGGTATTGCAAACAGGGCTGGCTTTAGCACTGGTGGCGCCTGGAGCAACAATGTTTGTTGGCACCTCTCAGTGACCATCCCCACACCAGATACCCTCACCTCTGCAACACCTTTAAACAGTATATCCCAAGGCTCCATAAACACCCTCTATCACATGCATTTAATTAGTTTTATAGCACAACTCATACTGTTGTAGAGTGTCAGAGCACTTTACATCACACACACATTACATAGAGACAATCATCATATGTGTGTAAATCAGTGTACAAGAAATGTCACATAAGGCAGAGGACCTCTAGGTGTAGGTGTCACATGTCATCCATACTGGTAGGCAGTATAGTTGAAGAGTGCTTGGTCTGGAGAAGGGTTCTCTTTAATAATAAGAATTAATTTCTACCCATGTGAACCCTTTTAGCAGCATTAGGACAATGAAAGACGGGGGGAAATTGTAACACTCTAATGACAGCTCTTTAATTGCAGGTAATGGCTCACTGTTCTATATTTGGATTTCAACTAATAAACTCCAAGTAACAAGAAATACTTTCCGGGCAAAAGCAGTAATGCACTGACCTATTTACATTATCTGAACTTTGTGATCTGCGTGGTACACGTTCTTTGCAGCAGGCATAGTAACCCCCTCTGCTACCTTATGATGAGTCAAGAGTTCCACAAGACAAAATGCTGATCTCTCTCCAGAAAGAACATTAATCACAGGAGATATCTTGACATCTTTATTGTTGCTGAAAATTGCTGGAGGGAAGGGATGGGCAGCAGGTGTGTATAAAACCACAATGTTGTTGCAAACATGGCACACCCACCCGAACTCGGAACTCGGTGTGGAGGCACCGGTCACACCGTACTAAAGCCGGACCTGTCTCCAAACAATGCCTTGAAAGTGTGACACCAGCAAACTTTTTTATGCTCATCACAACAGAGTCAGTTCTAGCCTACTGGTAAAGCTCTTGGACTGTTAATCAGTGGGTTCAAGGTGCAAACCCTGGTAGCTCATGGCATTGGCGTGGTAGTGTGTCATTTATGTACATGTGTTCTGAATATTAAACATGACTTGTGATGGAACATGACTTGTGATGGAACATCTTTTTCCCATCACAATCTGTGCCTTGACATCCATCATTATATCTAGAAACTGTAAAGACAGGAGTCACTTTTGGCCCAATCCTTAAGCTCATAAACTGACACACTGAAGTTTGTGGGATCAAGTTTCAGTGTGCCTGTGGTCTTTTCCCTATTTGAATTTATTTTCAACTTCAAATGTTTAAAGTACATATAAAAAGGTGATCTCACTCTTCTTGCCTAACAAAAACATTTTTCTTTTCGAATTGTCTGAAAATATCTCAGATAGAGAGTTTGTAGGCTCTGTTGAATGATATACATAGAGCATATCATTCAACAAAGAATAAAAAAACTCTCTATCTCTTTCCCTCTCACTCATGTTTTCTCTCTCTCATTTTCCTGTTTTTTAATCTTTCTCCCATTCACACACCCACTCAGACCCTTACGCACCCACTCACAGACACACTCAGACCCTCATGAATCCACTTATAGCCCCAATCAGTCCCTAACACACTGAGTCACAGACCCACCCAGAGAGACTGTCTCACAGCTGCTTTCACAATCACATACACCCTCTCACACCTATTCTCACACCCAGAGAGACAGACCTCAGCCAACTTCTGCCGCAATTGGCAAAGGCCGTACACAGTGTGGGGTTGGATGGATAAAGAGGGTTAGCAGTCAACCCCCGCTGTGCACAGCCAAAGACTGTACACTGCAGTTGTTGGAATAACATATAGTAATAAAAAATACTTCACTTTACAAAAACCATAGAAATTCACAAAAAAAACAGGTTACAGGGATGTTATAGTAAGGAAATATAATAAAAAATTTAAAAAATCACAAAAAAAAAAAAAGGTTATAGAGACGCTATATTTAGACTCACCTTTTAAACATACAAAACCCTGAAAATGCTCCTGCTATAGTTGGAATTATCTCAAGTAATTATAACTCTTGCCCTCGGTACCTATAACTCGAGCACTCACCATTCACTGCTAATTAGCCCACAAATTACGGCACTCATTAAATGTTTGATAATATCACTATAGTATCAATGCAATATGTGCATTACATTTTTTTATGAAAAACTGCATGGCAGGGGCATGAGTTACTGTTACATTAGGGCACGAGTTATAGTTTTTTGAGATAACTCTAACTAGAACAATTGAATTTCTGTGGTAATGTGCATTTAAAATGTGAGCCTAACTATAATGTCTCTGTAACCTATGTTTTCTTGAGTGAAGTTCTATGTTTTTTTAATTCTATTCCCTAACTATAATGTCGCTGTAACATTTAGTTTTTTTAGTGAATTTTATATATTTTTATATATATATATATATATATATATATATATATATATATATATATATATATATATATATATATCCATATATCTATATCTACCTATCTATATATATAACTTTTCAAAGTTTAAACTTTAGTCGATTCAGCTACTGTGTTGAAAGTTTTACGGTGATCCGTCAAGCGAGGGTTGAGCTGACATTCTATGTCATTGTGATTTTTCAAATGTTTGAGCGCGATTAAAGCCCAAACAGACTTTCCGATTAGCATTAAATTTCGCAGAAAGCTGGCTCTTGGTCCAGAAAGCATGCTTTGTGTGATTTGGTGTAAATCCCTTCAGTAGTTTTGGAGATATTAGAGTTTAAAAAACATAGATATCGAGGGACGCATATCCTCTTTGGATCCAACTGTCCCCTTGCTGATATATGATTGGCTGCTGACACTTCAGCAAGAAAATGTTGGCAGCTATCTTGGGGCTCAGCTCGGCTCTGGCTCCAAAAAAAAGAAAAAAGGCTAGAGTAGGGTGACCCTGAGCCCCTAGCGTTGGTTTAGCGGTCCCTCAATGACCCCGTAAAGGCTTAAAAGCTAAAGGATTTTCCTAAATATATTTTTTTTAAACAACAGTCTCCCCCCTTTATTTTTTATTTTTCCCCCGGGTGGGCCAGATGCTGGGGGCATTGGGGGTTGAAAGTGGAGGGGGCATACGGGCCCCCCTTGTAGGGCGGGAGCTTTGACAGCTCTGCCAAGCCAGATCACACTCTGGTTCGAGCAAGCGAGAGCTATCACTTGTCGGAAGCAGCTTTTTACTCAGTTTATCTATTCACAGACATGTGGCAGGAAAACAGAGGAAACTATTGCTTATGCAGACAGGGAGGTGCAGCTTTAGTAGCTCACTGTGCGCAAAATCATTGCCAGCATCCACAGGAGGCGGGGAGTGGAATGGGACCCTGGGGGCCTTAAGACCCCCAATGGTCCCATTGCAGACTAGTTGCCCTGTGGCTCACACAGGACTGATGGCTAGGCCCTGGGCTTTGGGGTCACTGGAGTTGAGATTGACCCAGGAAGGTGGGGCTGTGTGGCCCTCTCCATCCCCCAAATAATTAAATCTATTACGGCTGGGCTCCAGGGATGGGCTCCCTGGGGCCGAAATCAGCCAGTGGGAGAGAGGACTACACAGCCCCCTATCAAAAAAGATTTTACAAAAATTATTATGAGGGTGGACTACAGGGTATGCGGTCTCCAGGGTTTACATCGGTCAGAGGACCGGGGGGTGCATGCCTTGAACCAACCTTGACCTCAACTTGGACCTTAATCCAACGAGGTAGCACTTACAAACCAGTAGAAAGTGCTCCAGTTGGATAGACATTTTGTGCGAAACTTAGGACTCTTGTCGGAAAATGAGCAGATGAGCTTCCAGGCTGAATTTGAAAAGAAAATAAATCAAAGTGACCTCTAACAAACCTAAACTGGAATCCTCAACCTTTGAGGTGGAAGCCTGGACCTTAACCACTATGTCACAGATGATTTTTTACTACATAGTATCCACACACAGATATGACATCCAAAATGAAAGGTGAGATGGGAAACACACTTAAATGTTGCACCAATAGGCATCTTTAATATTAAAAAACTAGTAAATAAACAGACACGCTATCGGGATTAGAACTTTATACTTACAGGGTCACAGTATACTTGCGCTTTACCAGCAGGCCACCAGTTACTCTTGTGCTGTGTAGCAAAATATGCCCATGATATTCAAACCTACCAGCTGCCCAGTGTGCCAATTTCATGTCATTGCTTGGGGAGACCACTGCAATGACAATCTCTCTCTCTCTCTTCCATCCCATTATGGGATGAATGAGAGAGAGAGACAGAGAGCGAGAGAGACTGGACCACGGGTGGCCCCAAGGCCCCTGCGGTCCTAGCCAGCTCCCCACGGAATACGGGCGCCAGCATTGCTTCCACAGCATGGACCTGCTTTAAATAGCAGCTCCCTGGTTGCGGGAGTAATATTTTCCTGTACGCATATTTGCATGCAGGAAAACAGATGAAAATTCCACTTTCTGCAAGTGAGAGCTGTTTGACAACTCTAACCACCAGAAAGCAGATTTTGTTTGCTTTTGCTTGGTTGGAGCTGTCAGCTTCTACCAAACAGCTATATCCCGGGGGTGGACAACCTGGGACACAGCATGAGCCGGCCCTGGGAGATGGTGGTCCCCAGGGCTACTATTGGCTCCTCGAAGGGGACCGTGTGTCCACCGTCCAACTAGCATAGTCCTGGGGAGGTGGTGGTCCTCAGGGCTCTGGGGTCTGAAACAGACCCCCTTCACTATGTTCCCCACACTATATTTATTGAAAGCCCTGGATGTGATGGTCCCCAGTGCTGTGACGGGGTATGTGACACGCACATTACTTTTCATTTGAGCCCCTGGGAGGTGGTGGTCCCAAGGGCAACAATGAGACTAGGACGGGACATTCGTGCACCCCTCCTCCTTTTAATTTCATGCCCCCACGACCTGGATCAGCCAGGGACTTCTTAGAAAACAAGCACAGGAGACCGCGCTTGATTTAAAAAAAAGTTATTACAGTGAATTTGAGATGATTTCATAAATTTGAGGTAACAAATGGGACCCCAGCACCAGAGCTATGGGGTCAGAGTGACTCTACTCTGGTCCTTTTTCGTTTTTTTGCACTTTTTGTTGGGACTGGGCTTAGGCTGAGTCCCAAAATGGCAGCCGACACTTCTAACACTTCTGGTGTTGGCAGCCAATCGGAGCTTTTCATTTCCTTGCACAAGCTCATCATTATTTGCGATAATGTTCCAATGGATCCGCGACCTTAGATATAGAAATTTGTTTTCCCTTTCATGTCTCCTAAACTACTGAACAGATTTACACCAAATAAGTGAAAGTGTAATCCGCATACCCTGCAAGGTGACCCTTCCTGCACAAAAACAATCACCCCTGCAATGCAGACGCCCTTGCACAATGGAGCAAGGGTGCCTGCATTGGCGCGAGGCAGCTAATTTAGTGCCGGCACAGGGAAGAAAACAGGAATGTACTGTGTTCTTGTAAATACAGCTCATCCCTGTGTTCTGGAAATGGCACAGCTTGGTGTAGCAAGATTGCTTGCGGCACCATGCTACACCATTTCCTTGTAAATATGCCCCTGAGTTTTTCTGCAGAACATTCAACTAGATGTTTATTTAACCTCGGGGGCAAATACAATTGCACAACAAAATCACATAATTGGCTCATCTTTAACTCCAGAATTCCTGTCAGTTTATGTGTTTTGCAGGTTTATTTTATTTTATTTTAGCACTCTGAAGTAAACAAGATGTATGTGGCACTGTACAGAACTACTAAAGACACAAATACATACAGAATTAAATGAAAAATGTCATGAAGCTGGCAAAATTGTGCTCAGTTATTAATTTTGCTAACCTACACAAGAGACCTTGCAACATTTTGTTCTGAGCTCCCTTAAGCAAAATTCCTTGTAGTCACACCTCCCTACAACATTTTATGGCAAAGAATGAGGGAGTAGGAGGGGCAGGACTGATTGCAGGCGGTGGGACTAATGAGATCATTTCTATAGCTCATAAATCATATTAAAGTAGCAAAAATACTGCTCTCCATAACTGAGGTGTTGTGTGCTCCTCACACTCCTGGTCCCCATTGCAAAACCACCTTTTGCACTAATGACAACTGCAACCTTATGTAGCAGTCCAACTCCTCAGCCTTTTTTACCTCTTCCCACCATGACTGACCATTAAACCAATCTTGAAATAGGCTCTCTGTTCCATTCAAAATACAAAATAAGCTCCTAAATGTTGCCTGCCTTTTTTACAAGAGTTTCCTAGGCCATAATGATAGAGAGAAAAATAAGCTCTTATTCCACTCCATGGTGGAAGGGTGCCTGTGTTGCATGCAGGATTGTTTTTGTGGAGGAAGGGACAGGTTTCTGCACAAAACAGTTCTGAGAAGCATATTCCTCCTTATATGTGTGCAGCACAGTACAGCACACATAGAATGAGGAACTAACGAAGAGAAATTAAGATATTTTTCCTTGTTATGCCTCCTCTGAGAAGGCGTATCATTTTGGCACATTTCCAGGTCTACCACTTCTGGTAAATATGGGAATGTGTCAAAAACCAGGGGAGTTGCTTGGGAACACTCAGGCAATACCCATGGAACACATTCTCAGGGCAGAGTAAGACAATGCAGTGATTTGTGCTGTGTTGCCTTACTTCAGATTTATGAAGTCATTCAGGGCTAGATTTAAAGAAAAGTGGTGCAGCGTTGTGCTATGCAAAAATTGCCAGCACAGCGCTGCGTCACTTTAGAAACGCAGTGATACACCGTATTTAAGGGAATACGGCACACCCCTGCGTTTCCGCCTGCGCTGGTGCTAAATTTAGCTGCCAGTGCCAACGCAGGAATCCTTCACCATCGTGCAAGGATGTCTGTGTTGAGGGGTGGGATTATGTGCAGGAAAGTGTCCCTTCCTGCACATAAACAATCACTAATGGCACTTTGGCACCTCTGTGTGTGCTGCACAATGCAGCACACACAGAAGTGCCAAAGCGTCATTTTCAAATGATTGTTTCTGTGAAGGAAGGGACACCTTCCCGCACCTAAACAATAATTTCTGGCATTTTGTTTTCTCTATGCATGTGGCAGAATTAAGCATGCATAGAAAACGCAAAAAATGAGGAGGAATAAACGTATTCCTCCTCGTTGCGCCCTGATAATGCCATCCCTGGGTGTGGCGTTAAATTTTGGCACTACCTCAGGTTTACGAGATTTCATAAATAGGATGCAGCATCAAAATACAATGAGTGTTGCTGTGGCACGCCCCTGGGAAACCATCCACAGATCCCCAGGAGGGCTATTCCCACAGTTTCAATGACTCTGACCTACACAGTAAAGAGGGACCCAGCATGACCATCTACCCACAAAGCTTTACTACATCAACCAAGTCTTCCGTCCTGATTTAGAGTTGTGCCATTGATTATGAACAGTACGTTTAATTTCCCATAGACTAGATGCAAGTGCAGATCAAACTCTTAATCTGCCTTGACTAGTCACTTGTATCAAGTTCCTAGTGCTGAAAAGTAATGCACACCATAGTGGAGATATCATTTCTGGAACCAAATTCAGAACCTTGAGGCCGCTACCTGTCATTTCACATCGGCATTGATGTGCTTAAATACAAAGGCCCGTATTTATACTTTTTTTGCGCCGCATTTGCGTCGTTTTTTGACGCAAAAACAGCGCAAACTTGCAAAATACCTTGGCCCGTATTTATACTTTTTTTAGCGCCGAATTTGCGCCGCTTTTTGACGCAAAACAGCGCAAACCTACAAAATACAATGGTATTTTGCAAGTTTGCGCCGTTTTTGCGTCAAAAAACGACGCAAATGCGGCACAAAAAAAGTATAAATACGGACCCTTGTATTTTGTAGGTTTGCGCCGTTTTGCGTCAAAAAGCGTCGCAAATGCAGCGCTAAAAAAAGTATAAATACGGCAATGTACTGTTTTTATTGCTTAGAAAACCGGAGAAAAAGGTTACTGTAGCCTGGAAAATCACGTACTTGATGGTCACCAAAAATATGTAGAGTGGGTGTTGCTCTCAGGAAGGACAGTTCAGTTAATTCAACCATCATTGCTTGCTAATGGCTTCATTATTCTCTGAATGATCTAACACCACTGAGAGATTATTGATTTCTGTTAATGATCGGCTTTGGAAAAGGATTGTTCTCTTAGTTAATTACCTTCATTTACATTATCAAATTCAGATGTCCTTGATGAATGATGTCAAGCGATGCACATATGCTTCTCTGCTCCATCGAACATTTAACTATTTCCAAACAATTACAACAAAAGCAGTAAATAAAATTCCACTTCTTGTAAACTGTGGTTGTTAACTCACCTCAAACTATTTTCAAACTTTATTGCTTTCTCATTAGATCCTCGTCATACTTGAACTTCTATTATGCTGAATAATACATTTTGTATGAGCTTTTATGATAAGTAAAATGGGAATCGTGATGTCATTAGGAAAAAAATATTCTCACGTCATGGTTTAAAAGCTTTACAGATCTGTTCTGACTGACCGTTTCAATATATCCTCTTTCTAGCAATGAGTAAGCACGCAACGCATACATGCCAAAGTCATTTAGGAGTTTCGTTGGTGAGGAGTTGTTCCCCCTCCTCCAAAATTTTCAATAAATTGGGGTTATGAAATGCATTTTCAACCTCATTTTTAAATAAAATATTTAAAAAGCCACACCAAAAGCCCCTGCCAAAGAAAAGAAATGGACCAAGAGGTGCTTTTCCCGGACCAATTTCGTGAGGAAATTGGCTAAAATCATTAGGTTATAAGGACAGCTGCATAATCTGGTGTGAGAAATGAGATTGCTTCCTACTATTTTTCTAAATGAATAATTCACCAGGCAGCACTTCTACCTCCAACATACGTTAATTTTCCAATTCTGTCCTTTCCAAGTACAATGTGATATGGCTGAATATATTGGAAGAGACAGTGAATTAAAATGAAAATGACACAGTTGGCCTATCCTTTATATAAAACATTTTACAGGCTCTCGCAAAATGTATCTATACATCAATAATAATATGATAAAATGATCACTGTAAATAATAAAATGCATCTGCAAATGATATGCACGCCAGAGCTACATGTAAGTGCTGCATGGCTTCCATGAAATCATAAAGTTCGTCATTAGTGAAGAAGTGTGGCACAGTGGTTAGAGCGGCAGACCCTGATGCAGAGATCTGGCCTGGGACCAGGATTCAATTTCCGCCTTGGTGGGTCTTGGGCTCAATTCCCTTGGACCAGATAATTCTTGCCTCGGTGCCTAATCTAATTAATGGTTCCCACTCTGTAACTCTGGGCAATAGCTTGCTTAATCCCCACAACCGCCCTGACAGCGCTTGGATGTCTGGCTTCACCCTGGGGGTTGCCCAGGAGTGGGCACCTCACAGGGAAAAGCCAGGAGGGGTTCCACAGCGGTATGAGTACAGCACCTTGAGACCCTAACGGGTGAGTAGTGCGCTATACAAGTGCGAAGTTTACAGTTTTTAAAAATGCACAAGATAAAGTGTAATCCGGTGTCCCCCTAAGAAACCTTAATCCATTCCAAATATGAAAGCAAGGCATTCAGAAAAATAAGTAGCCCAAACAGGATAAGCTATGGATCTTAAAAAAAAAGTGAACATTTAAAGAAAATTATTAAAGAAAAAATCTTCTCATAAACATTTAATAAATTCATTATCTGTTTTAATTATTTATTTTTGTTATTTGTTGAGCACGCAGATTATTATCTCAAGTGCACGAAAACACTTTAGATGAAATTTTATCAGAAAGTGATACATAAAGGTGCAACTAAAATGTATTCTACCTATAGTGCGCTTGATTTGCAATCAGCAATTTTTCATACTTTTTGTAGGATTTACCTATACTTACGTGTTCAGAGTTCCCATCCCAAACTACAGATGTCTCTGCACATGCAACTATACATTTTAGTAGTCAATGTGGAATGTACATAAACAAATAAAAAATAGCTGAGCACTCGATATACATATATATCCATTATCATGTTAGTTTAAATCTGCTTCTATGTTCAATAGTACTTTACAGTATACATATAATTTGTATTGTCACATACCGTGATAGTCACAATAGTGACTAATTAAACCACTTCAAACAGTTGGGTAAGTTGTATTTCATTGTTTACTTAGTTCCCAGTTTCACAAAATAAAATTGTATCAAATCCTCAGGTCAAACTGAATTGTTAATGGATGCCTTAATTACAAGTTTTGGTAACAGTTCAAGCACACATTGCAATTCTTTCCTCATCAAAAATAAGTCCTTGATGACGATTTGTGGATACTCTGATGTTGATTCTTCATGAATAATTTCAGCCTTATGGATGATCTCAGCTGACACATGTATTGTCCTAGAACTTTCTCAAGGTTGTTCAAAGTAATATAGGAACATACTTTAAATTATAAACTTAGTTACATAAAAAATAGGAATGGATAAGACTGGATAGACCTTCCCAAACGGATGGGGGAATTGCGATTATTGTTAGTCTGCATTTTCCCTGCATCCCATCTGAAAAAGAGATTGCTGGCTGTGAAGCGGGCTTTTTCTCTTTATTTCTATCCAAAAAATGCAGTTTATCAGGCTTTCTGATTCATTATCCTCCGGGGCCATTGGCTCAATTTTCCATTGCACTCACCAACATTCTTCTTGCATATGCACTCCACTTTTCTAATGTTCTCATTTTGGGTAATCTCAACCTACACTTTGAAGATACTACTTGCGATCCGCAATGTCCTTTAAAGAAATTTTGAATATTTTACAGTTCACGCAACTGGTCCAAGGGTCTACACATCAACAGGGTCATATTTTCATTTCACCAGTAAAAATGTGGCTTCGCCTATGCAGACAGCTTTATCAGATCATCTGGTCCTGCCTTTTCAAGTGCCCCTGGGCACTCAATATGCTGGCTACTAGAAACACGACGCCTAACAACTCGGAAATAGTGCAAGGTCAATCAAGCAGCTTTATCACAGCCTTGAGCTCCAAGCCTCCGATTCTTAAGAACTGCATTAATCTAACCAACATGCAGGTAGAAACGTCATTTAATGAGATTCTCCACAACATTGCCCCCCTGAAGAGCTGTAAGGTCAGTTATTCCAAGCCTTCAGCAGAAAGGTTCAACGCAGAACTGCTGGCTATGAAAAAGTCTTGTAAATGCCTGGAATGCTTATAGCATAGGAACTACTGCATCTTTGAGAAACCTAACTACTTCAAGTCACTAAAAGAATATCATAAACACATCAGGTGCACACGTAGTCAATTCTATTCCTTAAAGATTGAAAAACTAATAACTCATCAATGGAGCTTTTTCAGATTGTGAAGTCTTTATCTTCCTTAGAATAGGTCTCCTGGTTTAATGGTGCATTTTTTCTATGGTAAGATTTTTAAGATTAATGCGTCCATTCTTAAGACTGTGAGACCCATGGTCCTGTCACCTGTTCCTTGCCACCTAAGTATGCAGATGTTTTACATAGTATAAATAATCTATCTCTGAACGATTTACATACCCTCTTGTCTGAAGTGAAATCTGGGTCACCCCTGGACACCAATGATATTGGAGCATGGCAGGGGGGGCATTCTGCCAGTAATGTGCAAACTACTGACCCGGTTCTTTACCTCAGGTCACCTCCCCGCCAAATGGAAACATGCTGCTATTTTATCTCTGCTGAAGAACCGCACATTAGACCCCAGCAAACCAGAAAACTTTAGACCGATCTCCCTTCTTCCCTTCTTTGCCAAGATAGTGGCAATGCATGTTAATCTACAGCTGAAGCACTTTATTGAAGTTAAACAGCTCTTGCACGAGACCCAATTGGGATTTTTCTCTCAGTTTACTATGGAATCTGTGCTGTTACACACTTCTGAGTCCATTAGATAAATTAAGGATGAGAAAAAGATGGATGCCCTGAAACTGCTAGATCTGAGTGTGGCCATCAATGCTGTATCCCACAGCCTCCTTCTGGAATGGGTCTGGCTGTGTGGTATCAGGGTTCTGGCCTTAAGGCGGCTGGCATGCTTTCTGCAAAATTGTACCTTCCAGGTGACTCAACAGCCATGTTCTTCAGAGATTCCATCCCTACAACAGGGGGCACCCCTGGGCTCTGCCTCAAGCCCGACTCTTTTCAATCTTTATATGCACCCTCTTGCTGATGTGATTGAATGCTTCAGCATTAAAATTGTATCATATGCAGATAATACTCAGTTAATCATCACCCTAACACAAGATTAAGGAATCTCCACAGTCAACATTAGATCATGTCTACTATGGCTAGCGGAGTGGATGTATCATAGCTGTCTGATCATAGGCAAGCAAACTTCTATCTGGCGCCACCGTGTCAGGACGCCCAGCCTGGCTTCATTTTAATGCCTCGCTGTGCGTCCTGACACGGTGGCGCCGGCATTCATGTATTGGAGATATTAACTCGGGAATATTGGGTTTATTTGAACTTATATTCGTTGAATATGCATATTGCAACATTTCAATTTTGGATCATCTGACATCATTGACTATTGCTAATGTTGTTATTGGATTTTGAAGCCCTGAAGAAGTCGTAAGGGATGATAATTATTCCCAAAGACGAAACACGTGTTGGCTGGAAAGCTGGAAGTACATATTGCTTTGGATTGCTGACTGTTCAATATGAAAACATATTCTCAATAAACTCTGGACTGATTTCTTTTCTGTACTGATTTACCCTAAGACCTACTGGTGGCATTATGGACTGATTTTTGCAACAATATATGTGTGAATTCTGTATCTTGTTGTTTTCTGTATACTTTAGGGGCACCTCGGTGTGTATTTTATGATGGCAATCATGGAACAAAAGGTCACCATAAGCAGGAATGCCAAACATATGCTAGAGAAGGCCACTATTTGCCTCTGGGATTCATAACAATATTGTAGGCATTTTAAAAACTATAGAAGACAAGTCCATTCTGATGAGATGCATATGTCATAGGATAGAGACATTCACATATTCATGTTTTAAAAGCATCCCACATCTTCCCTCATGTACATCCTGATGCAAGCTCGGCCTCTAAGGGTTGATGCTTTGATCCATGCAAGCAGAGGCTCAGAAGCTATACAGGAACACCAAATATCTGCTGCTGGACTTTCTTTTAGGGTCAAGAGAAGGGTCCTCCATATCCACACAGGCTAAATAGTACGCAGATCCAGTTATTCCCTATTCAGGTCTGGTGCATAATGGCTCAAAATTAGTCTGCATTACAGGTGACTGCGCAAGGACTGACAGCAATGAGAAGCATGGACTAATTGGCAATTTTTACATTGTACCACTCCTATCCCTATTTTATCTTCTCATTGGATGTCTATAAGTATTTGACATTTACAGCAAGTCTAAATGGGAAAGCTGCCCTGCCATTTAATGAGGGGACAATTAATACCTTGGGATTGATTTGTATACACTGTAGTTGTGAACATTACATCCACTTTGTACTGTTCCTGGTTAGCATGGACACTGTTTAAGAAATGCTGCAATTAAATGTACTGTACATCTGCATATTCCACTTATGCAGTGTACATGTAGGTGTTCTTACTTACAAAGGAAAATTTGCACATACAAATTGACTCATATTTAAACTTACTAACACAACTAGTTGTGACTACACTTATTTGATTTCCAACATTTTCGAGTGTCCGTTCGTTACTAGTTACAGACATACATGGCTGCATCCCCTCAAAAATGTGGCTCTAGCCTAAGTTACTACTCGTACCTTTTTCACACACAGTCAGAGGTCTCTGCCACCGGAGAAATCTCCCTAACAAGGTTTTTGTTGTGATTATTATTATTATTATTATTATTATTATTATTATTATTACAATTGTTATTATTATTATTAGTTTTGCTATTGTTATTATTATTATTATATCATACCCCACTCTCATTATACATTTTTGTGCAATGAATATTAACAGTTTATAAGATGTGTTTATTTATTTTTTAAACAATGTAAATAATATCTCTTTTAATTAAATCAAAAATAATTGTATTTAATTCAAGAAATAATAATATCATTTTCAAAACTTAAAATAAATATAGTTTGACCATGACCCAATGGTATTAAGGTGTTTTACATAAGCACCAAATTGTAATCAACTGTTTTTTTAGCCATGGGGAAAGTAAATGATTTGCATAGATTCCTAGGAACTTAAGCTGAAGCTGGGATTCAAATCCATCTCCTCATTTCCCAAGTCAACAGCTCTGGCCATTAGGCCACCTCTCCTCCCCTCATCTATGTAATCAATAAAATCGAAATCATTTATTTTATTGAGCATTATTTCTAATTGACTAATATATTAAGTGGTGGAGAGTTCTGTGCAAACAATATGGGAGATGTGGAGCCAGAGGTTTCGGCAAGTAGGTCTGTGAATAATATATTGTAGTATGGGAATGGTACTACTGTAGTTCTACTAAGTATACTACAGAGCGCTGTTTTACGCATATTTACTTTGACACTATTTGGACACTGTTTTCTTGTGCTACTAGTTGACTTGTGAATTCGGATATATTTGCTCATGGGCAGACTTAAGATGAAGCAACCAGTAGGCAGGACATTGTTGGGTAGCTTTGGGTGAGGAGGAGCTGGAGAACGTAATATGCACAAAGCACAGACAAATGAGATGGCATTCAGAATTATACCACCAAAAATATATTTTCTGGTGATTTCCAGTCTATCTCACACTAAGCACACAACTCAAACTTACAATGAGATATTGCACAGTTATTTTCTTCATGTGCAGAGACCTGTTCATTTTCAGTGAGCAGAACATAGTTATAAGACAAGCTACACTAGAGATGTGAGGTAGATGGAAATTACTGGAAATTGCTTGCAATAGACACAGGCCGTGATTACGAGTTTGGAGGATGGTAAAATCCCAACAGGGTGGACACCACTGTAGTGACGACCTCCCTGCTGGCCCTATTATGACTTTACTGGTGGGCTGACAACCAGAAACCAAGGTTTCTGCCAATCAGCCCAGCTGGCAGCAGCATTGTCACCGGTAGTAATCGAGCCAGCAGCAATGCTACCGCCCTCAGGGGGCACCAGCACCCTCGTAAGGCCAACTGTATGCACAGCAGACAGTGCGCATTATAAGGGTGCTTGGCAGGGGGACCCCTGCACTGCCGATGCCATGTGCATAGGCAGTGCAGGACCCCCCCTGTGGACCACTGCACCTGCCCTGGCTGATTGTTACCTGCACCCGCCGTCAGCCCGTCCGGATCACTGATCCCGGTGGAAACAGCGGTACCCTGGCGGTCAGATTGCCAGGGTCGTAATGTGGAGGTTGGACAACCACAGCAGCGGTGGTCCAGACCGCCACCATAAGTCTGGCGGTATAGTGACCTCCAGACACATAATTGGGCCATAGTTTTCCAATGAACACAATCAGAGTCACACAGTAAGATGCAGAAACAAATGTGTACGGTAATAATCTGCCAACAAAATTAGGTATTTATAGCCTTTACATAAATGCCAAGCCTTGATATATATGTTTTATCTTACATTTGGCTGCACATCACATTCATGACCACCTATGGCCTTACAGCTGGCAAGGCAGATTTTTGTTACTATACCAGTAATTAGTGCCTCAACCTTGTTTGATCTAATAATAGTTTAGCTCCAGGCAACAGTTTAGGTCTGACTGTGAAGTAATCAGGTGATTTGGTTTGCTTCTCCATACATTATATGCCTTTGACCATTCTACATAGTATTCAATTTAAGAAAATAACAAATTTGTTTTTGCTGTCCCTCTAGAAGATGGCCTCTGAAGGACTAGGAAAACTGCTAGATATCTTTTAAATTGGGAGTACATGCCATCTCAGGTTGGCCATGCACATGTCATTAATATCAGTTCCTTCATTTTTTCAGAATCCCTCCTATTTTCTAGCAGTTATACTGGCTACGATATAAACCAGACTATCCTTCAAGGTGCTTGGTATGGTCCATCACATCATTCTCAGGAATGCACACAAATATCTTTCTGCTTGTCTGTCAAGGTGTGCTAAAACCTATGATCTATGCTCTTCACATTCTTTCCTTCTGCATATTCCATGCTTTTAAATAGCTCAGAAAAGTGGATGGCCCTCTTATCTCCGGGACCTAACCCTCCAGATTTCTTTGCCTTTATAACTAAGGCATACTTTCTTGATCCTCCATTTACAAAGCCAGCCTGCAGACAAGGCAGGGGAGTCAGGGGATTCCTTGCACCTCAAAGCTAGAAGCTTCTCCCACCTTCCAGAAACAGGACACCAGGGAATAAAAATGGACTCCAGACACCATCAATTCAGTACACTTCTGGGCCTGGAAGAAGGACTACTGTGCTGCTGAAGGACTGCTGCTCTGCTGGACTGCACTCTGCTAGACTCCAGCTTTGCGGTGCTGACATACTGCCTCCTGCCCTTTTACTTGGTTGTGCTGGAGTAGACTTGCATCTCTTGAACCCAGAATGAACCCAGGAGCTAGTTGTCTGGCTTCCTGATATGAAGCATTAAGGACATAACAGGCTTCCAACAACCTAGTGTCTGCACTGGACTCTGCCATTTGTGGGTCTGTCTTGTCAAGTGGTGCCATCCCAGTTTTGGACCCATAAAAGTAAGCCTAAGGTGCTCTGCCAGCCTGTGGATTCAGCAGAACCAACACATCTCCTCTGCTGGGCGGTGCAACCCTAAGCAGAACTGACGCATTGCCACATCTGCCTAGATTGGACCCATTGCAAAGACTTGCATTACTGTCACAACCTGCATTGCCTTTGGAAGCACTACTGCTTGATGCTACCCCGGCCCAGGACCTTGTATGTCTCATCAGCAGCATCCTTGACTACTATGCCATATATTTTGCCATGATGACGCATGACATCCCCAACACTGGACTTCACATCACAACCCCTGTTTAATAGATCCTTGACTGGATCCTCAACACAACAGGACCTTTCACCACAGTCTCACCTCATCTCTGAACTGACTCATCACCTCGGCTGCTTTGTCCATGTTTAATGCGGATCTACGCAATGCTCCGCAAACTAGGCTTGAAGGTAATTTTGTTCAATGGGCCTAAGTGGGTCCCTGGAGCCAGCTCATGCTCCATTGCAGTTAGCCAGAACTTGTTATTTTGTCCCAGTCCAACCCAGCACTGTTTGCTTTAAAAATGTCAAAATTCAATATCTCTGGTTCTACTAATTGGATTTTTCTCATTTTGGTCTTTTTTTTTTTAAATATGTTCCCTGAAAAATATTTTAGACATTGCCAATAAGTAAACCCTGACTGCGCTGTGCCAAGCTACCAGAGGGTTGAGCACAGGTTAATTTGGGGTTTGCTTGTGCCTTCCCCTACAAGGATTATGGTTTCTGCTTTACCAGGGATCATACCCCAGTCAACCAACAACCGAATCTGTTACACAAACAAACTCAAAACCCTACTCTTCAGAAACAGTCTTCTCCATTTTATCTTACCTTAATAGACTTCGGGGCATATTTGTACTCTGTTTGCGCTGAATTTGCGTCTTTTTTTAGACGCAAATTCGACGCAAAACTAACTCCATATTTATACTTTGGCGTTAGACGCGTCTAGCGCCAAAGTTCATGGAGTTAGCGTCATTTTTTTGCGTGAACACCTTCCTTGCGTTAATGAGATGCAAGGTAGGCGTTCCCGTCTTAAAAAATGACTCCCAGGCATGTGCGTGGTATTTTTACTTCCGGGCAAAAATCACGCCCGGGAGTGGGCGGGGCAAAAACCCCGCATTTGCGCCTCTTTTTAACGCCTGGGTCAGGGCAGGCGTTAAGGGACCTGTGGGCTCAGAATGAGCCCAGAGGTGCCCTCCCCTGCCCCCAGGGACACCCCCTGCCACCCTTGCCCACCCCAGGAGGACACCCAAGGATGGAGGGACCCATCCCAGGGAATAAAAGGTAAGTTGTGGTAAGTATTTTTTTATTTTATTTTTTTGTGGCATAGGGGGGCCTGATTTGTGCCCCCCTACATGCCACTATGCCCAATGACCATGCCCAGGGGACAGAAGTCACCTGGGCATGGCCATTGGGCAAGGGGGCATGACTCCTGTCTTTGTTAAGTCATGTTAATGGCGTCTGGGCGCCCCAAAAAAATGGCGCAAATCGGGTTAAGACGATTTTTTTGCCTCAGCCTGACTCGCCCCATTTTGGGACGCCCAAACGCCATTTTTCCCTACGCCGGCGCTGCCTGGTGTACGTCGTTTTTTTTCACGCACACCTGGCAGCGCCGGTCGGCTACCGCCGGCGCTAATTTTTTTGGCGCAAAACTGCGTTAAGCAGTTTTGCGTCAAAAAGTATAAATATGTGCCTTCCTATCTACAAAAGACCCACGATTGCATGTGTACAAAACATGACACTACATGACATATAACACATGACATGACATTTAACACACATCACATATGTCCAGTTGCACTATACAAGTAGCCAATGTGATTGACCTTTAGTCATGTGGATAATACAAAGGTCAAGGCCACCTGTATGGGTTAACTTTAGTATGTCACCCACATTTGCTATTAAATATGACTTTTGTCAAAGCACAGCCATTTCTGAGCACACAATATGGCCTCAGTATTCAGCATCCTCCATCCGGAGATGTTCTGACTAATATGAAACATTTAAACAATGGATCTTTCAATGATGGTATAGACTACTGTTCTCAATGGAAGACAGAAAAAAAGGCCTTGAGATTGCTTCAAGTCATAAGAAACAGGAGAAAAGGAGAAAGTTCATCAAAAGCAAAGTATTCAGAACAGCTGTATGTCTGACTGTGCTCTGCCGCGAGTGAGTGGAAGAAATTACACATGGTGAAGGGGAGCAAAGAGTGACAGAGATGATATCCATCTTGTCCATGATAAAGCTTAACTTTAACACATTAATAAACACACTTCTAGACATCATTTAAAATCTTTTTTCAACGGCAGTAATGTTAAATCAACCTGTATAAGAGGAATCAAAGGTTGCAAGTAATGTTAATTATGTTGTCATTATAATTGAATGCAATGTATACCGTGGAAAATCTAACTCCTCAACTAATTGATCAAAATGCCCTAGGATTATGAGTAGCAAATGCTATTGAGAGTACCAATTATACATGATAACAAGCTTTGCCGAGCATTTACTGAGCACATTATGTGGTTTTCAATAACATTCTGGGTTAGGAGGCACTAGGATCAGTGTGTGGATTTACGCCTGTGTCCTCTAACTAGAACCCTGCACCAATACTAACTGGGTATTGTCCTCTGACAACTCCTCTTGCATACTTGCTTATCAAGAAATTGTGTTGTTTATTTCAACAGAAGATACAACGTTGCAGACTCTATTGTCCCAGAGTCGTATGCAATCTGCATTCACTTTTCTGGGATAAGACTTAGCTGAAATCTTTTCTATGCCAAACTGGCAACATAATTTTAAAAGAAAAGCGTGTTGGTATCCTCTTAAATAATATAAGAAATCTGAAAAAGGTGTAGTGTATTCTTTTTTAAAAACGATTACTTCCTTAAATATTTATTTTGACCTGTTTTACTTCCCATTTTTTCATTCTGTACTTTTTGAACTTATGCCACTGTTGTCTGCTTTTCCTATTACTTTTTTCTGTATTTTTTATCCTTCTTTCATTTACCCTTTCTGCCTTCTGGGGAATAACACACTACTCCATTTTTCCTTTTTTCTTCTCTTCTGTTTGTGTTCAGTAATTTCTTCCATGTCTATCTTGGGGTTGTTTTTGATCTTTTTATTTTTTTCTCTCCTTTTTTGTTTTTCTTACCAGAGAAACCACAGAAATTACTATTTTTACGTTTAATATGTAGACAACTTTAGTTGGCAATTGGAGACCTGTTATTTCCAATATATGACATATACCTGGAGTGGAGCTCTCGTAGGCTCATTGCTCATGACTGGATCATGATTGGATCACTTTGTCTGTGTCAGATCTCAGCTCTTGATTTGATGGGTTTAATCCTTCTTCTTTATAATATGTTATTTTTTTGTCATGCATATCACTGTGTCTGTGTCAGATCTCAGCTCTTGATTTGATGGGTTTAATCCTTCTTTATAATATGTTATTTTTTTTGTCATGCATATCACTGTGTCTATGTCAGATCTCAGCTCTTGATTTGATGGGTTTAATCCTTCTTCTTTATAATATGTGATTTTTTTTGTCATGCATATATTTTAAAGAGAATGTAAAGCTGTTTCCTTTCTTTCACATTACCCTTTTTCTTTTACTTTGTAGTCCAGATCCACGTGTGATCAATGATTACTTTGTGAAAAAAGGTAAGTGCCAGGGCTCATCTCACCAGACTACTGCAGTCTGTACCAGCCATTTCCCCTGCCAATGTTGCTACTACGATACCAACACAATTACTAGTGATTGACCTCCTACAAGTGTGACTATGCACACTATTCCAGGCCACACAGAGCTATCAGAATGGTGTGGATTTGTCTGAATTGTCATTTTAATGTATATTGAATTGGTAAACACTGTGTAGTGCTCATTTCCGAATTAGACAGACAGTGCCACCATGTGGTGGACTATCATCAGTTCCAATGTTGAGAAATAAGTGTTGCTGCCGAGCTTCTGAAACAACCAGGCCAAATTAACCACTGCATGTGATGCTGATTTAAAAAGGCACCCAAGTCCACTGTCATAATGTATACTGCCTGACCCAAAGACAGGCACCTCCAGAAGTCCCTAAAATTAGCAATGAAAGTCCTGATCTGAAGAGAATTCAAGAAACACATGTACTGAAACACAACTTCACACAATTCCAAGGTTATAGAGTGAAAGTAAGGCAATATATTCCGGTATACTTCAAATGGATCACATAACAGTAATTTGATTTATTTAGAGGCGGACCCATTCATTATCTAGAATCCTAGCTGAGCAGGAGTGAGATGGGTCTGTAGTTACCAAGGGTTTTGGGGTCCACGGTTGGATTCTTCAATAGGGTGTTGACTTCTGCATTTTTCCAGCAAGGAGGGAAGGTGGTGGTGGTTATGAATGTGTTGATGATAGCAGTGAGCATGGGAGAAATGATGGTTTGTCCAAGGTTGTATATGGAATGGGGGCATAGGTCTGAGGAGGTTCCTGAGTAGGTGGTATTCATCAGGATGGTGGTGTCTTAATTTGTGAGGGGGTTCCAGTTGCTTAGCTGCTGTTTGGCGATGAGTGAGGTATCCTGCTGGGCCTTAATATCCGTAAGCTGTGGGTCTAATGTGGTATAGATCTTCGAAATCTTCTTATTAAATAGGTTTGAGAGGTTGCTGCAGAGTGCTTGGGATGGAATGATGTTGTTGGCAGCTGCAGGTTTGGAGAACTCCTTTATGATGGTGAACAGTTCTTTGGCATTGTTGGAGCTGGCTTTGAGTTTCAGATTCAGGATTCTTTTATTTGTGTTTCATAGTTTTTGGTGGTAGAGGCTGGGGAGGATTTATATGTGGACCTTGCAGTGGTGTTTTTGTTGAGTCTCCATTTTCTCTCAAGTTGGTTTAACATGCTAATACAAGGATGCGGTGAGACCACTCTCATAGGCCTCTGCAGTGGTTGCTTGCCAGAAATGACTGCATGGAGAACATAGGTATGAGGTTGTGGGGAAAGACCACAAGCAGTCTTTCCCCTTTTATTTTCAGCCTCTGTGCCTCACAGGAGGATGAGGTGTGTCACATCTGGGTCAGGGCATAGTAAGCATGTTGCCCACTACATCCCCTCCCCAATTTACTCTGTTTCTCAGAACTGGGTTCTACATCCAAAGTCAATGAGTCTTTGGTTTGGCAGAGGATTTAGAGGTAGGTGGTACCACTGGTTCTGAAAGCTGCTGGGCCCTTCATCTTGGCTTGTGTCGTCTTGGGAGCTTGTCACATAACTCTCATTTTGATTACTGTTAGACCTGACTGCCTTAGAGTGGTCTTCCCCCAACTTTTTGCATATCTCCCTCCATTTTTCTGATTTCCTTTTTGCTGGTTTTAGGGCTCTGCGCACTTTGCCACTGCTAACCAGTGCAAAAGTGCTTATGCTCTCTCCCCTAAACATTGTAACATTGGCTCATTCACAATTGACATATTTTATTTACTTGTAAGTCCCTTGTAAAGTGTGCTAGATATGACCAGGCCCTGTGATTTAAATGCTACTAGCGGGCCTCCAGCACTGATTGTGCCACCCACATAAGTAGCCCTTTATAATGTCCAAGGTGTGCCATTGCTAGGCAAGTGTGTGCAGGTTCACTGCCACTTTGTCTTGGCATATAAAACTACTTGCCAAGCATTCAATTCCCCTTTTCTTCCATACAAGTCACCCCTAGTTAACCCATTGGTCAGGGTGCTATGTACGTAAAAGCAGGACATGTACTTATAAGTTTTACATGTTCTGGTAGTGAAAAACTCCTAAAGTCGTTTTTCACTACTGTGAAGCTTGCTCCGGTCATAGGCTAGCATTAAAAATTCCCCTATATCTTTTTAAGTGGTAATTTCTGTTCTGAGGGGAGTAGACTTGTCATATTTAGTATGGTTGGTATGGTAGTGAGCAATCCTACTTACTGGTGAAGATGGATTCTACATTACTATTTCAGAAATGCCACTTTTAGAAAGTAGGCATTTCTCAGTGCTTGCTGCTATCTGTGCCTTACAGCCTGTCTCCAATTCACGTCTGGTCTTTGCTGGTTGACAACCCCCCTTGTGCATTTCACCCAAACAGCCATAAATACAAGACAATCAGCTGCATCTAGATGAGTTTCCCTGGGTAGGAAAGGTAGAGGGACTCTCTATTACACTTCAAAGGCCTGTGGCCTGCCCTCACACAAAGGACTGATAACCCCCAGAGGGCACTTTTTGGTATATATACTCAGTCTGTGACCTCACCAGTTCAGGCACTTCTGGACCAACAATAGGACTCTGTTAGAGGGACTGCCTGGCTACCCAAAGGACTCGTCTCAACTGCTTTGCTGGAAAAAATGCTACTCTGCTTGTTGTAGGAGGCTGGCCTGGCTTATAGTGGGAACCTGATGGTGCTTACACCTTGTGCCAGGTCCAGTTATCCCTTATTAGTAGATTAGTAGTGTTCTAGTAGCTTAGGCTGATAGAGGTAGCTATAGCAGAGCAGCTTAGGCTGAACTAGGAGACATGCAAAGCTCCTACTATACCACTTATATCATATAGCACTATATCATAAGAATCACAATACTCATAGTTACTAAAATTAAAGATACCTTATTTTAGTGACAATGTGTCAGAAATATCTCAGAGGATATACTCCCTTAGGAGGTAAGTGAAATACACAAAATATACACACAGACCAAAATCAGGTAAGTAAACAGTTAGGAAAGTAGTGCAAACACTGTAGAACACAATAGGATACAATAGGCCTAGGGGCAACACAGACCATATACTAAGAAAGTGTAATGTGGACCACTTAGGGGCCCTAGGCCTAGTGTAGTGTGTAGAGGGTCGCTGGGAGTGTAGGAAAACACTAAGGGTGTCCAGGATACCCCACCCCAAGACCCTGAAAAGTAGGAGTGAAGTTGCCCTACTTCCCCAGAAACACACTAAAGTTGGGATAGGAGATTCTGCAAAGACCACAACTGACTGCAAAGCACTGAAGAGGGATTCCTAGACCTGAGGACCTGCAAAGGAAGGAAACCAAGTCCAAGAGTCACAAAAGTGTCCAGGGGGGGCAGGAACCCACTGAAGCCCGGATTAAGATGCAAAATGGCTGCCTCTGGGTGGAAGAAGCTGAAGGTTCTGCCACAACGGAAGAAGCCAGGAACTTGTCCTTTGCACAGAAGATGTCCCACGGCGTGTTGGAGGACACAGAGTTGTGTCCATGCAGAAAGACTGAAAACAAGCCTTGTTAGCTGCAAGGGTTGCGGCTAAAGGAAAGGGGTGCTGCCCAGGCCCAGGAAGGACCAGGAGGTTGCCCCTTGGAGGGGGAGACAGAGGGAGCACCCAACAACACAGAGAGCCCACGCAGAAGCAGGCAGAACCCACAGAAGTACTTGAACATGGGCTCAAGAAAACTGAGCATGGTGGTCATCTCAACACTACAAAGGAGGGTCCCACGAAGCCGGTGGTCAACTCAGCGAGTTGAGCAATGCAGGATGGAGTGCTAAGGACCTGGGCTGTGCTGTGCATGAAGGATTCCTTGCAAAAGTGCACAGTAGCCCTACCAGCTGAAGTTCACGCAGTACACAGGATTACTGTCTGGCGTGGGGAGGCAAGGACTTACCTCCACCAAATTTGGACAGATGGACCACTGGACTGTCAGGGTCACTGGGATCCAGCTCCTGTGTTCCAGGGACCACGCTCGTCACGATGAGAGGGGACCCAGAGGACCAGTGAAGCAGAAGTTTGGTGCCTGCGTTAGCAGGGGGAAGATTCCGTTGACCCACGGGAGATTTCTTCTTGGCTTCCAGTGCAGGGTGAAGGCAGGTAGCCCCTAGAGCATGCACCACCAGGAAACAGTCGAGAAAGGCAGCAGGATTAGGTGCTACAATGTCGCTGGTAGTCTTCTTGCTACTTTGTTGCAGTTTTGCAGGTGTCCTGGAGCAGTCAGCGGTTGATCCTTGGCAGAAGTCGAAGAGGGAGATGCATAGGAACTCTGGTGAGCTCTTGCATTCATTATCCGAAGAGAAGCCCACAGGAGAGACCCTAAATAGCCCTCAGAGGAGGATTGGCCACCTAGTCAGGTAAGCACCCATCAGGAGGGGTCTCTGACGTCACCTGCTGGCACTGGCCACTCAGAGGCCTCCATTGTGCCCTCACACCTCTACATTCAAGATGGCCGAGGTGTGGGACACACTGGAGGAGCTTTGGGCACCACCCCTGGGGTGGTGATGGACAGCGAAGTGGTCACTCCCCTTTCCTTTGTCCAGTTTCGCACAAGAGCAGGGGCTGGGGGATTCCTGAACCCGTGAAGAATTTCCAGAGGCTGGGGGAGGCTACTCCTCCCCAGCCCTTAACACCTATTTCCAAAGGGAGAGGGTGTAACACCTTCTCTCAGAGGAAATTCTTTGTTCTGCCTTCCTGGGACTGGGCTGCCCAGACCCCAGGAGGGTAGAAGCCTGTCTGTAGGTTGGCAGCAGCAGTAGCTGCAATGAAAACCCCAGAGAGGTAGTTTGGCAGTACCCGGGGTCCATGCTGGAGCCCAGGGGATGCATGGAATTGGCACCCCAATACCAGATTTGGCATGGGGGGTAATTCCATGATCTTAGCCATGTTACATGGCCATATTCGGAGTTACCATTGTGAAGCTACATATAGGTATTGACCTATATGTAGTGCACGCGTGTAATGGTATCCCCGCACTCACAAAGTCCGGGGAAATTGCCCTAAACTATGTGGGGGTACCTTGGCTAGTGCCAGGGTGCCCTCACACTTAGTAACTTTGCACCTAACCTTCACTAAGTGAGGGTTAGACATTTAGGTGACTTATAAGTTACTTAAGTGCAGTGTAAAATGGCTGTGAAATAATGTGGATGTTATTTCACTCAGGCTGCAGTGGAAGTCCTGTGTAAGAATTTGTCTGAGCTACCTATGGGTGGCAAAAGAAATGCTGCAACCCATAGGAATCTCCTGGAACCCCAATACCCTGGGTACCTAGGTACCATATACTAGGGAATTATAAGGGTGTTTCAGTGTGCCAATCAGAATTGGTAAAAATGGTCACTAGCCTGCAGTGATAATTTTAAAGACAGAGAGAGCATATGCACTGAGGTTCTGGTTAGCAGAGCCTCAGTGACACAGACACCACACAGGGAACACATTCAGGCCACAAACTATGAGCACTGGGGTCATGGCTAGCAGGATCCTAGTGAGACAGGCAAAAACAAACTGACACACAAGTAAAAATGGGGGTAACATGCCAGGCAAACTAGGTACTTTCCTACACTTGTTGCCCTGCTGCCTGCTGAACACTGACTCTGCTGGAAGGATTCTACCTTCCTCATCAAGTGCTCTCCAAGGGCTTGGATTGAGCTTGCCTCCTTTTCTGAGGTCTCAGGGCTATTAAAGACTTCACCAAAGAAGTGAAAATCCGGATGCCTGTTGCCCCTGCTCAACATGTACTGGGTTTTCTACGCATCATCCCTGGGCATCAAAATATCCCCGTATCGCAGTGAGTAACCAAGGGTGCACTCCGGGAGACCGATGCATAGCCTTGCAACGTGGAAAGAAACAATGCATTGCCTTTGTCACAATGGAAAAATCAAAGTATCTCTTTACTTTTTGATGCATCTCCTCCTCTGTGGCCCATCTGAGTTGTTATTTTTGGAACATCCCAGGTACTGTGTGTTAAAAGGATACAACCACTGATTCTTAAGGATTGAAATTCATTTAAACCTTCGAGAAGTGATATCTTGACTTGTGCATATTGGATTTGTGTTGTTTTTATCTTATTTTATTCAGATAAATATTATCTTTTTCTTAAACTGGTGTGGAGTACTTTTTGTGGTGTTTTCTCTGTGTTACTGCAGAAGTGTCAGAGTCACCAGATCCTCGGGGTCTGTGCATGTTCCCAACACATCCACCACTGAACAGCTCCAAGACTCTGATAGATAAATCACAGAGACTGAGAGAGTTCAAGAGGGGAAGAGGGGATTAGGAAGGGAACAGCTGGGAAGGAGACCTGTAGTAAGAAAAAGGTTAGAACACACAATATGAAAATTATATCTCCTGAAATCAATACTAAACTATGATTCTAAGCCTAGTCACTCTGAAAACATGAACAATCTAAGAGTTAAGTTTAAAATTACTAAGTTTCAAGATGGCCGGATACCTGTAGGGGAATCAAGATGAATTAAATGAAAACTTTCTTGTTCAAGTACTTTCCTTTACATGAGAATCAGAAAAAACATTCTGACTAAATTTTAAACCAGTCATATAAACCCTGTTTTGAGAATGTATATTAGGACCATACAATATTGCATCTAGAAACTCTGACCTTCTGTGTACTCTTAAAATGTTTCAACACAAATTACGAATGTTGCATATATATATATATATTTTTTTTTTCAAAAAACAACATATATATATAGTAAACACCATAAAAGGATTGTGCACCATGAATAACACAATATGGATTCAGGAAACAAATCACATAACTTGTCAACTCGAATATTACATAATAAATATCTCAGAATAGTGGCATACAATAAACAACATGAATTAAACTCGAGGAGAGAATCGTGCGTCTTGCCAATTCGAGTGTTACCATGTAAAATACCAAGAAATGGTAACATGCAATGAATATCAAAGTCAAATCCTCATTAATCGAATCGCGCATCTTGCCGATTTGTAAAACACAATATAAATGTCAAGGAATAACAGCTCACAATAAATGACAAGATCAAAGTACAATGAAACAAATTGCGCTTCTTTTGCCGATTTTTAAGCCACCATGTAAATGTCAAGAAATGGGAGCGCGCAATGAACAACAAAGTTCTAATGCTCATGAAACCAGTTACGCGTCTTGCCAACTCGTAAAACATCATGTAAATGTCAAGAAATAGCAGCGCGCAATGGACAACAATGTCCAAACACCATAAAGCGAATCGCGCGTCTTGTCTATTCTTAAGCCACCATGTAAATGTCAAGAAATGGCAGCGCGTAATGAATAACGAAGTCAAACCTTTATGGAATAAATTGCGCGTCCTGCCTATTTGCAAACCACCGTATAAATGTCAAAAAATGGCAGCGCGCAAGTAATCTGTTATTCATTTAAGAATTAAAACCAAGAATATGAAAATTCTCAATAACGGTGTTGGGAAATGTCCAACCACTGTCTTACCGCCAGGAACAATGATCACCAATGAAGGATGAGGGCAGAAGACTGGAAGATCCAAATAGGCCGCCGGGACAGGAGCTCAGGAAGAAGCTGCTGCTCTGCACCAGGACCTCTGAATAGTGTGCACTGGGAGTTGGGCTGACTCTCTTTTATAGAGTCTTGGCCCAGCCCAGAACCACGCCCAGGCATGTTGCAGGGAAAGTCTCTGGAAGGCCCTGGAAAGGGGGCACACCCTAACACACTCTGAAAACTTGCAGCAATACATTGCAAAGGAACAGTATTTGTAAACATATTAAAAATACGTTTTCAGTATTGAACTCTGCAATGCAAAAGGTTAAACCACAACATATCAGCACAATGCATAAATTACGTTGTTTTGTTGCCAATAGAGCACGTACTGCTCTGGTGTTGACAAGGAGGCACAAATACTTTACACATTGCCTTTTAAGTTAAGCCTGTCTGCTCTGTGCCAAGTTACCGAAGGGTGACCACAGGATAATTTGGGTTGTGTTGTGACTTACCTTGACTAAGATTGTGGTCCATACTTGGACAAGGTGCATACCTCTGGCAACTAGAGACCCAGTTTCTAACAGTCAATATCCACAGTCTGGTCGTTGCTAGCCACTGGCTAGGTACACCTCCCTCTGTGGTCTTGTCCTCTTCCTCTTGTACCACTTCGTCATCCTTCTCTCCCCTTTCCATGACATCCACCTTTTGAACCACACCACATTCCAAGTCACCACTTCTATTGTGCCTTCCACTGTTGTTGCTTCCCATTCTCTAGGTTCAGACAGTGTGCAGAATGTTCACCCTGGGCTGCCGTTCTTGAGGAGTACCTGGTTCCCAGGTTCCAGATTGGGGTGACCCACTCTCCTCTTCAGGCTGGTTCAACACTTGCCTGTCTTGTGTGTCCTCTCAGTTATATTTAGGTGAGGCAATTCTGTGATCCACTAGAATCTATCTCTCTGGTACCTTCTTAGCATGAAAGACGAGGGGGGACATTTAGTCATGCATTGTGGGGTTGCTTTATACTCCTGCAGGAATTGGTGTAGATAAATTTCTGTGTTTTCACCTTTGTGCACTGCAGTCCTAAGTGATGTGTTCAATGTGAATATAAATTGCTCTACATTGCTATTGGCTTGCATCCACTTCACAGTAATTCATCAATGTTGAATACTCAGGTGTTGGATGAGTGCCTGGAACTCAAAACCTTGAAACGCTGGGCCCTTATCTGCCCTGATTTCTTTCCGGAGGCCAAATAAAGCCAAGACCATCTTGAGTGCTGGCCCAACACTGTGGAATGTTGTTGATTCAATCAGTTCCCTGAGAGGATATTTAAAGTGGCTATCCACTAGCACCATGGTGGTTCTCCCATATGGAATGTCATTACAATCAAGACTGACTTTCTTTCACAGAGTGTTGCACATCTCCTCAGGTGCTGGGGCTTCCATGCTGCCGGTGACTTGACATGCTTCACATCACTTCACAAGGTCATCCACCACAGTTTTCCTAATCTGGGGAACTACAGTTATAGCTGTTTCTTGGTCTTGGCCATCCCTTGGTACTCTGCATGAGTGAGATTTGCCACATGCCATGTCAGACCTATAGGGATTACCATACGGTGTCCCCACATGACCAGACCTGCAACGGTGGAGCTGAGCGCATGCCTAACTTTCCAGAGTTTCATCAGCTGTTCTCTGTCAGTGCCACCCCATTGGTTGGCATCCTGCGTGAATGTTTTAGAAGCTCCATTTTGCAATGTTTTTATGACATTCACATGTACCATATCACCACCAGTCGCTTGGCCAATTTGTTGTAGGTTTAAACACTTTTGGGCATGCAGTTCGACTCACCATTTATATGTATTCCTCTGTCTGTCCTTTATCAAGTTTCTGTCTACCATCTTCTTGAAGCGGGTGTTAGGGCAGGAAATCATCTGAGTTTCTGGATTCTTGATGGAACACAACCTCAAATTGATAGTGCCGATAATGCTACACTTAAATAACTTAGCATTTCATCCTCGGTGGAGAGGACCAGCGGCTGGTGGTCTGATATTACGTGGAATGGACTCCCACACAGATAAAGGCGAAAGTATCCACACATCACTTGATGGGCAAGACCTTCTGCTTTACCTGGGCATATCTTGCTTCCATGGGGTAAAAAGCTGTGCTAGCAAAGACAAGAGGTGCCCTTTGTCCCAGGTTGACTTCCTGTGTCAGCAAATACCCCAGCCCCACTGCGCTGGTGTCAACGATTTGCTCTTTTCTTAGCTTGACATCAAAGTAGACCATTTTTGTGTTGCAGAGTAGCACCGTTTTGACATGCTGGAACACGTTTTCTTCTTGAGGGCCTCAGGACTAATTAGTATCAGATTTTGTAAGTGTCCTGAGCAGTTCAACGATTGTCACCAGGTTGGTGATGAACTGGCTGCATTGGGTGGTCATCCCAAAAAACACAGCGGACCTTAGTGACATTGCACAGCACCGGGGCTTGTTAGATCACTAGTGATTTCAATGGGTCGATCTGGATGCCAATTTTGGTAAAAACTTCAATAATTAGCTAGAAAAAAGAGTATTTCTCCCAGTGGAACATGAGGCCATGGTGACACAGTCACTCTAGCGTGGCTTTTAGCTGCTGATGTTGTTCCTCAACTGTGACAGAGTAGATCAAGATGTCATTGCCAATGTATTTCACCCCATGAAAACCTGTGCGCACTTTCCTGTGGCATTTGGGAAGGCTTTAACTGATAACAATACGCAACATCGCAAATGCTTGTACCTTTCTTAGGCCTAGGTATGTGGCGAAGGCTGTGATGTATCTGCTGTCCCCACCAGCAGCTGCAACTGGTGATACTCAGCATTGAGGCCAGGCTTGGATAAACACCAGGCCCTGTTAAGGTCTGCGATTACGTCATCCATCGTGGGGGTGATGTGTCTCTCCCATTTGATGGCCTTGATCGGGAGGAGCATGTAAATGAAACAGCATATTTTGCCTTGCTGCTTAGGTTTATTGGCAATTACCATCAGAGGCACCCATGGCGTATGCCCAGACACCTTCTCAATGACACCCAACTCCTCAGCTCCTCCAGTTTGTCCAGTTCCTGCTCAACCAGCTGCTGTAGGTAAATGGAATACTCTGATGTCACAGTGCTGTTATCTTGAGTGTCTTGTCTATATGGAGCTGAGTAGGGGGAGCTCAAATGCATCCTGGCCTCTGGAAGAAGCTGAAAAACTAGCTCATGGTTTCTTTACTCGAAAAATCTGATTCATCTTGGGCCATGACACCTGACCTATCTCCTCTGCCACATGACACCCAATGAGTTTTTGGCTTCCCCTCGGTGATGTGGAATTTTGCTGGAGTCTCCTTGTCACTGGATCATATGTGCACACACATGGCAAGATAGTTGGCCTAAGACAGAATTATTGGTATTGGCTGAAACACATCACATTGACGGAAGCCCCACAGTCAATGAGTGCCTTGATGGGTGTACCTGCCATCTCTAGTTCGCACATACGTTGGGGTCTCCTGTGTATTTTGAGGTGTACCATGAAAAAAACAAGGAATACATTTTCATCTTTGGAGAGTGTCTCATCTCAAGGGTCCCTCGTCACATGCTGTGTGGATCTGGGCTCTGAATTCTTTGTCAGTCAGAGTGAGCTGTTGAATGGTTTTCACTACCATCGTCCTCCCTTGTGCTCCATGGTCCCTTGACCAACCCTGGTACACTTTGGCAAAGTAGTCTGAGTTAGAGCTTGCCCTTCTCTGAGCTGGGAGTTTTCTAACAGATGTTCTTCTTGTCTGCAATTCCTGCAACCTGTGGTGGCAGGCACTGGTGGTCAAGGGCAGGTGTCTGGTGGATACTGCATCCACGGTTTCCACCTTCACCACATGAAAATTGCTGCTGTGGCCATGGGTGAAGGCTATGTCCATTTCTGCAGCCTGCGCTAAATGCCAAGAGACTGTGCCAAGATGAGAATCTCATTGAGACTGATGTTGGGGTATTTAAAGATCAGGCCACAGAAATCTTGCACCAGTAGCACTGGTGGTCAAGGGCAGGTGTCTGGTGGATACTGCATCCACGGTTTCCACCTTCACCACATGAAAATTGCTGCTGTGGCCATGGGTGAAGGCTATGTCCATTTTTGCAGCCTGCGCTAAATGCCAAGAGACTGTGCCAAGATGAGAATCTCATTGAGACTGATGTTGGGGTATTTAAAGATCAGGCCACAGAAATCTTGCACCAGTAGCCTTGGATGATCTGTGTCAGAATCTCCTTTGGTTGGTCATCAGCAGAGCAGTTCACAAATATGTATCACAAAATGGGGCAACCCCTGGAACTCGTGGACCTGGGTAATAAATCTGTATTCAAAAACTTGATCTGCACAGGGGAAGTGTAAGAGTCAACTCCCATGACAAAGAAAAACCTCCCTCCCAAGCAGGTAAGGTCTATGTACAATTGATTTTGCTAGAGTAGTACTTTTTATTCTGTTGGGGATTAAATTTGTTTGTACAAAACGATGTACTAATTTCCTGAAGGATCAAGTATAGCAGTGCTCCTATAAAGTGATGGCGCAGTGAAGAATGATTAAGTGAACATAAAATGCACCAGTGTTATTTACAAATATAAACAAACAAGAGCATGTGGCTGTCAAAAAGTTGAAGTGATTCTATAATATAACACCCAGAATTCAGAATGTCATAAATCCTCTGAAATGTTTTTAATAACAGTCCACATTTAATTCTGTGTCAACGTTTCGACCCTCGCAGGTGATAGGTTCCCAGCGGGTCATCATCAGGACCAATAAGCGATGATAGGAAGCACCTAAAAGAAAGAAGACATAAAATAGCATTACATGCATATAAGGAATTTGTTAAAGGCCCACCAATGTATCCATGAATCACACAGAAACACATGGCTCCAATGACAATGCTCTCCCAAGGGAAGACATACAGAGGAGCCCAGATACTTCAATAAATCAAACCAAAGTACAAAACAAGAAACAGGGCAAACCAGTCCCAACTTACCGATAAGGCAGTAGGCCGAAAGAATATCCCAACATTTTGTTGCCAATGTCCTCATAATAACATGGATTGCCAGTTTCAATTATGGGGGTATAGTGGCCCGACTTCGCATCACTTTCTCAGGACAGCAATGTATAATGATGTGCTAGCCCCTCTATGTATGCAGAAAAGAGTCGTACAACCTAATAGGACCATAAGCTTGTTGTCCTACAACGTGACAGTCCTATTAGGTTGCGCAGTTACAGTGCGAGCTGTCGCTACACCTCACAATCTTGCAGTGGATCTGAACCCTGAATTCTTCAGGGGCAGAGTCTTCTTACACCACACCTGTCACAGGTAGCATCTTGCCATCCAGGTGCTCTGGAGCTCTGGGATGGGTCACCAGTGAAAGTTAATGAAGCCACCAGGGGGGCAAGCTGATTGTCGATGGGCCCTGTTGCTGTTAGGGACCACCCAGCAAAATAAACATCAGTGCTGTTAGACTTTTCATCCTCGGTGTGGTCTCCCTTAACTTCTTGCCTCTGTTTCCCAGGTTGTTGTTGTGTGCTGGACTCTGTTTTGCTCTTTTTGTTACTCTGGGCACTTTACTACTGCTAACCACTGCTAAAGTGCAAGTGCTCCTATACAAAATGTGTATGTAATTGGTTCATCCATGATTGGCATATTTGATTTACTAGTAAGTCCCTAGTACAGTGCACTAGATGTGCTCAGGGCCTGTAAATCAAATGCTACTAGTGGGCCTGCAGCACTGGTTGTGCCACCCACATAAGTAGCTCTGTATTCATGTTTGAGACCTGCCACTGCAGTGTCTATGTGGGCAGTTTTAACTGTAAATTCAACTTGGCAAGTGTACCCACTTGCCAGGCCTAAACCTTCCCTTTTCTTACATGTAAGACACCCCTAAGGTAGGCCCTACGTAGCCCCAAGGGCAGGGTGCAGTGTTTGGTTAAGGTAGGACATATAGTAATGTGTTTTATATGTCCTGACAGTGAAACATTGCTAAATTCGTTTTTCAGTGTTGCAAGGCCTGTCCCTCTCATAGGTTAACATGGGGGCTACCTTTAAATCTGATTAAAGTGTAGATTTCATTTTGGAGCGGATAGGCATGTGGAGTTTGGCGTCTCTGAGCTCACAATTAAAAAAAAAATCTTTTAGTAAAGTTGATTTTAAGATTGTGGGTTTGAAAATGCCACTTTTAGAAAGTGAGCATTTTCTTGCTTATACCATTTCTGTGACTCTGCCTGTTTGTGGATTCGCTGTCTGGGTCAGTTTGACAGATGGGCTGGTTGCTCCTCACACTAGACAGTGACACAAATGGAGCTGGGGTGTAGTCTGCATTTCCTGATGAGCCAGCTGTGCTAGGAGGGAGGAGAGGAGTGGTCACTCACACCTGAAAGGGCCGTGCCTGCCCTCACACCATGCAGTCTCCAACCCCCTGGTGAGTGTCTGGGGCCTGGCCTGGGCAAGGCAGGATTTCACAATCAAGAGAGTTTGCTTTGAAGTAGGCCTATTTCAAAGAGGAAAATGGGTATAAGAAGGGCACCCAAAACCACAGACTTTTGAACACTTCTGGAAACCAAGAGGAACCTCTGCCTAGAGAAGAGCTGAGGAAGAAGAGCTGCCCTGCCTGTGACTGTGCTTTGTGGAGCTACCCTGCAGTTGCTGCTTCTGCCAGAGTAAGAGGGCACAGACTGGACTTTGGGTGCCTTCTATCTTGTGAAGAACTCTCGAAGGGCTTGATTTAGAGCTTGCCTCCTGTTGTACGAAGTCTCAGGGACAGCAAAGACTCCTCTCTGCCAGTACCTGGAGTCTCTGGAGAGACTCCTACTCTGCCCTGTGGTGCCCATCTAGTTCCTGAGACCCTGGAAGGAGAACCTGGCAGCCCAAGAGTGAGAAATCCACACACAGATCGCCGTGCGGGGAAAAGATCGACGCAACTCCGATATGCGGCAGAAAAATCGATGCGACGCTGGCTTCACGGCTGAAAATCAGTGCTCGACTGCAACAGGAGCCGAAGATCGACGCCCGGGGCTGGAGAAACAACACAGAGCATCGCTGAAGGAGGCTGGTGAGATCGCAACCGTCACTGCGTGGTTTTCAGATCATCGTGCAGCTGAATTTCTGCCGCAAACACCACTGGGCGTTGAAAAACGATGCAAGGCGTGCCTGGACCTAAGAGTACTGACTGGATCGACGCATCTCTCTCCTGCGGAGAGAAGAAATGACGCACGCCGACCCGACGAAAGGAGAAACGATGCAAGGTCTCGCCCGTGAGTGAAATTGACGCATTGCAAGCCCTTTTTGACGCACCCTCGCCCGAGCGGGGTTATTTTTGACACGCCCAAGGTACATTTTCACACTAAGGGGGTCATTCTGACCCCCGCGGGTGGCGGAAGCCGCCCGCCTGGCGGGAACCGCCAGAAGACCGTACCGCGGTCAAAAGACCGCGGCGGTCATTCTGACTTTCCCGCTGGGCTGGCGGGCGACCGCCAAAAGGCCGCCCGCCCGCCCAGCGGGAAAGCCCCAGCAACGAGGAAGCCGGCTCCGAATGGAGCCGGCGGAGTTGCTGGTGTGCGATGGGTGCAGTTGCACCCGTCGCGATTTTCAGTGTCTGCCAAGCAGACACTGAAAATCTTAATGGGGCCCTGTTAGGGGGCCCCTGCAGTGCCCATGCCACTGGCATGGGCACTGCAGGGGCCCCCAGGGGCCCCACGACACCCGTTCCTGCCATCCTGTTTCTGGAGGTGAAAACCGCCAGAAACAGGATGGCGGGAAGGGGGTCGGAAACCCCATGGAGGCGCTGCTTGCAGCGCCGCCGTGGAGGATTCCCTGGGGCCGCGGGAAACTGGTGGGAAACCGCCGTTTTCCCTTTTCTGACCGCGGCTGTACCGCCGCTGTCAGAATGGCCCCAGAAGCACTGCCAGCCTGCTGGCGGTGCTTCCGCGGTCGTTGGCCCTGGCGGTCCATGACCGCCAGGGTCAGAATGACCCCCTAAGTGTTAGTGTGTGTTTAAAATTACATGAAGACTCTTTTTGCATTGTTAGTGATAACTTGACTTGTGTATTGTGGATTTTTGGTTGTTTTGGTCTTGTTTTGTTTAGATAAATATTTCCAATTTTTCGTATTTTTTGTAGTGTTTTCATTAAGTTACTGTGTGTGTTGGTACAAACACTTTACACCTAGCACTCTGAAGCTAAGCCTACTGCTCGTGCCAAGCTACCAAAGGGGTAGGCAGGTGTTAGCTGAGGGTGATTCTCTTTTACCCTGACTAGAGTGAGGGTCCTTGCTTGGACAGGGGGTAGCCTGACTGCCAACCAAAGACCCCATTTCTAACAAGTGCCTACACAGGAGTGAAGTGCAGAGTCATCACCAGGTGTGGCCTATCTTGCAGGACTCTGTGGCTGTCGTCTTCCGGCAATGACTGCATGTACAACACAGGTATGATGTTGTGGGCAAAGACCAAGAACTGTATTTCCCACTTTATTCATAGCCTTCAGCTGCGCCTGGCCAGTTTTTGAGGTGTGACATATCGGAGTCAAAGCATTGTGGCCAGGTGACTCACTTCAAAGGAAACACCGTTTTACCATATTAAAACCAGACAAAGTTAAAAAAAGGAAAAAGTGCTATATTAAAACCCCATTGCCTTAGTTACATTTCTCTTTGGGTATCTATGAGAAGTGAAGCTCAAGTGGCAAAGGATCCTTGCATATAGTTCATGTCTGTTTTTGTGCCACAGAAAGAAATAGACCATAATAATACATTGTTTTTTCATCACAGTATACACCATTTTTTGTCATTTTAAGCAATATAAACAACATATGCTACGATTACGAGATTTATTAAACAAAATGTACTGACCTGTGTAGGATAAAAGAATGTGTGGGTCATCCCAGGTTTCAAACATCTGACATGAAGATCTCTGCTATGTTTGAGTGACAACCATTTCACTCATCGAGCGATCCCAGCTGTAGAGGTGGTCTTTACCACTCAAGCTTCGCAGTGGTGAATGAGCTTCCAAAAAAGCTTGCATTTCGTTTTTTAAACGTGGCTTGATTTTATTTGCTAATGCTGTGTTTTCATGTCTTACCACATTAAACCTAGACGTATTGGTTTAGTCAATTGTTGCATTGGGTGAATAAAGGGGCAAACAGGTAATCATTGGGTGTTTATTGAAAACAAGCCTTCAAAGTGTGACCTATTACAAAGAGGCCTCATTCACAACTGACTCAACTGTCGCTGAGCGCTCATGCTGCACACTGTTCTAATAGTTGAGACCAAGATAGTAGAGAAGAGTGGCGGAGGAGAAGAAGATCAGGGGAACAATCCCTAAGGATACAATCCCTCAGCACTCCATGAGAATGCACACATTTCCTTTGTGTCTCCCCCCTCATGCATCAGAGATCCCAGTGGTCTCACCACCACTCTCTTTTCCTTACCCTCCACCAAACATCTCGTGCTCCTTGTCCTGGTCTGTTGCTCCCCTGAACTCCCCGAAACCGCTCTTCTCCTTCATTCTAACATTTTGTGTGCATTTTTAGGACCAGGCAGTAGTAAAGTGCTACAGGGTCTCTTACTTCATTTCTTGCTGCACCTGTGCATTTTCTTTTTCACTTTTAATTTACTGTTTTACTGAGATTATCAGCTATGCTGCAATAGTTCATTAAAGACAGCTAAATGGTTGCTGGTGCTGCACAGCAAATGCACACGAAATGCTGGTCATTTATAATGTCGTCCTGCTCACACAGAAGTCGCGAAGCATGTATACTCATCGGCTGAAATATTGGAATGGCTTTTCTTTAACAGAAAAGCCGTCCCAAGATGACTGCCTTCACAAGTATATGAATCATGATTCCATTTTGCTGTTAGTGTAGGGCAAAGCAACAAAGCATTGACAAAGCAGTTTGCTTTGCATTTAACAACTGAGACTAATGCCTTTGCCTAAGGTAGTTCTTTTCCCTTCCACTAACCTTAAACTTATATTTTCTAGTTTATTCACCCATTCTTCGTGGTTTGCTAACGTGTCTACTAAGTGTTTGACTGTTTCGATGTTGTTTGACTTGAAAAGTAATAATTGGGGAGTAAAAACATGGCATTTTCAAGGTACCCCCAAAAAGAACTTTGCAACAGGTAGATCTTTAGCACCATGTCTAATTTTGAATAATGTTAAATGAGTAGCGAGCATGGATTTCCACGGAAGGGTACATAGATTCAAGAAGGTGTGAATGAATTCAAGAGACACATTTTAGCTAAATAAGAATGCTCCATAAAGCAGTTAAATGCAATGCATTTAAAAGGACTTAAATCAGAAAAAAAAAAACTTACGGTGAAACAATAGCATAAATCAATGTTATAGCACATATGTGCAAACCGGATACAATATAGATCACACAGACTTAAATTTACTAAGGCATACCAGCATTAGCCTGATGCAAAGCAACTTAAAGAGGAAATTAGCAGCTTGTTCTAATTACTATCCAGAGCAAGCAGTGTTTTGCTCTGGCAACACAAATACCAATATGTCGGAACGCAAACCCTGATGTATTAAGAAGGCTCGACCAGGCTTCACGTCAAACACCATCACCTACTTGAAGAAGGCAGAAACAATCCACCCTTTTTACACAACCAACAGTCCATCGTGATCTGCCATATCTTTGAACTTTGACCCGGTCTCACAGAACTCAGGTCCCCGGTTGGCTCTTTGATCTTTTAGGGGCTAGTTTTTAACTCAAATTTTTAAAATTCATAACTTTGGCTTTACTGATTAGATTTAGCAATTTTGATGTCAAATAATATATTAGTATTTACTCAGTTTTTTCTAAATTAGCATTCAGTCCACTACTCCATTTCTCACAACCATGTTTTTCTCCTTTTCATCACAGCAAAGTAAATGTAAATGCAAGTGCTGCATTGCGATGTGTGAATAATTAGTAAATCTGGGCTGTGATATTCTAATTTTTATTCTGAAAATGTGTATCGTAGTTGGAATTTGAGGAAGGCTTGCAGATTTTCCATGCATCCTTTACCATGCTGGACCTTAACTTTTACCATGCAGGGATGCACCATGCAGGTAACTATAGAATATATAATTCTTTATAAATAGCAGGATTTTTATGCTATTTAGAAAAGAGGTTTTAGGTACCAGTAAAGGGAGTTATGGGTGCTTTTATGGTTTAGGTGTGGGTAAAGGAAGAAGGAAGTAAGGGTAATTTTAGGGTTTAGGGATGGGTAGAAGTAGAATGAATTAAGGGTGAATTTAGGTTTTACACATGGGTAGGAATATTAAGGCGGTAATGGTAATTTTAGAGGCTAGGAGTGGGTAGAGCTAAAGAGTGCTAACGGTAATTTTAGAGTTTAGATGTAGGTAGAGGTAATGGGAGATAAGGATAAGTTCATGGTTCAAGTATTGGTGGAGGTAAAGTATAGTAACAGTGATTTTAACCCCTTCGCTGCCAGGCCTTTTCCCCCTCCTGTGCCGGGCCTTTTTTTGCCTATTTGGGGCAGTTCGCGCTTAGGCCCTCATAACATTTTGTCCACATAAGCTAACCAAGCCAAATTTGCGTCCTTTTTTTCCAACATCCTAGGGATTCTAGAGGTACCCAGACTTTGTGGGTTCCCTTGAAGGAGGCCAAGAAATTGGCCAAAATACAGTGAAAATTTCGTTTTTTTCAAAAAAATTGGAAAAAGTGGCTGCAGAAGAAGGCTTGTGGTTTTTCCCCTGAAAATGGCATCAACAAAGGGTTTGCGGTGCTAAACTCAGCAGCTTCCCAGCTTTCAGGAACAGGCAGACTTGAATCAGAAAACCCAATTTTTCAACACAATTTTGGCATTTTACTGGGGCATACCCCATTTGTGCAATTTTTTGTGCTTTCAGCCTCCTTCCAGTAAGTGACAGGAATGGTCATGAAACCAATGCTGGATCCCAGAAACCTAAACATTTCTGAAAAGTAGACAAAATTCTGAATTCAGCAAGGGGTCATTTGTGTAGATCCTACAAGGGTTTCCTACAGAAAATAACAGCTGAAAAAGAAAAATATTGAAATGGAGGTGAAAAAACCATCAATTTTTCTCTACGTTTTACTCTGTAACTTTTCCCTGCAATGTCAGATTATCGAAAGCAATATACCGTTACGTCTGCTGGACTCCTCTGGTTGCGGGGATATATAGGGCTTGTAGGTTCATCAAGAACCCGAGGAACCCAGAGCCAATAAATGAGCTGCACCCTGCAGTGCGTTTTCATTCTATACCGGGTATACAGCAATTCATTTGCTGAAATATAAGGAGTAAAAAATTGCTATCAAGAAAACCTTTGCATTTCCAAAAAGGGCACAAGATAAGGTGTTGAGGAGCAGTGGTTATTTGCACATCTCTGAATTCCGGGGTGACCATAGTAGCACGTGAATTACAGGGAATTTCTCAAATAGATGTCTTTTTTACACACACTCCTATATTTGGAAGGAAAAAATGTAGAGAAAGACAAGGGGCAATAGTACTTGTTTTGCTAATCTATGTTCCCCCAAGTCTCCCGATAAAAATGGTACCTCACTTGTGTGGGTAGGCCTAGCACCCGCGACAGGATATGCCCCAAAACACAACATGGACACATCACAGAAAACAGAGCTGTTTTTAGCAAAGTGACTACCTGTAGATTTTGGCCTCTAGCTCAGCCGCCACCTAGGGAAACCTACCAAACCTGTGCATTTCTGAAAACTAGAGACCTAGGGGAATCCAAGGAGGGGTGACTTGTGTGGCTCGGACCAGGTTGTGTTACCCAGAATCCTTTGCAAACCTCAAAATTTGGCTAAAAAAACACATGTTCCTCACATTTCTGTGGCAGAAAGTTATGGAATCTGAGAGGAGCCACAAATTTCCTTCCACCCAGCGTTCCCCCACGTCTCCCGATAAAAATGATACCTCACTTGTGTGGGTAGGCCTAGCACCCGCGACAGGATATGCCCCAAAACACAACGTGGACACATCACAGAAAACAGAGCTGTTTTTAGCAAAGTGACTACCTGTAGATTTTGGCCTCTAGCTCAGCCGCCACCTAGGGAAACCTACCAAACCTGTGCATTTCTGAAAACTAGAGACCTAGGGGAATCCAAGGAGGGGTGACTTGTGTGGCTCGGACCAGGTTCTGTTACCCAGAATCCTTTGCAAACCTCAAAATTTGGCTAAAAAAACACATGTTCCTCACATTTCTGTGGCAGAAAGTTATGGAATCTGAGAGGAGCCACAAATTTCCTTCCACCCAGCGTTCCCCCACGTCTCCCGATAAAAATGATACCTCACTTGTGTGGGTAGGCCTAGCGCCCGCGACAGGATATACCCCAAAACACAACGTGGACATATCACAGAAAACAGAGCTGTTTTTAGCAAAGTGACTACCTGTAGATTTTGGCCTCTAGCTCAGCCGCCACCTAGGGAAACCTACCAAACCTGTGCATTTCTAAAAACTAGAGACCTAGGGAAATCCAAGGAGGGGTGACTTGCGGGGCTCGGACCAGGTTCTGTTACCCAGAATCCTTTGCAAACCTCAAAATTTCGCTAAAAAAACACATGTTCCTCACATTTCTGTGGCAGAAAGTTCTGGAATCTGAGAGGAGCCACAAATTTCCTTCCACCCAGCGTTCCCCCACGTCTCCCGATAAAAATGATACCTCACTTGTGTGGGTAGGCCTAGCGCCCGCGACAGGATATGCCCCAAAACACAACGTGGACATATCACAGAAAACAGAGCTGTTTTTAGCAAAGTGACTACCTGTAGATTTTGGCCTCTAGCTCAGCCGCCACCTAGGGAAACCTACCAAACCTGTGCATTTCTGAAAACTAGAGACCTAGGGGAATCCAAGGAGGGGTGACTTGCGGGGCTCGGACCAGGTTCTGTTACCCAGAATCCTTTGCAAACCTCAAAATTTCGCTAAAAAAACACATGTTCCTCACATTTCTGTGGCAGAAAGTTCTGGAATCTGAGAGGAGCCACAAATTTCCTTCCACCCAGCGTTCCCCCACGTCTCCCGATAAAAATGATACCTCACTTGTGTGGGTAGGCCTAGCGCCCGCGACAGGATATGCCCCAAAACACAACGTGGACATATCACAGAAAACAGAGCTGTTTTTCGCAAAGTGACTACCTGTAGATTTTGGCCTCTAGCTCAGCCGCCACCTAGGGAAACCTACCAAACCTGTGCATTTCTGAAAACTAGAGACCTAGGGGAATCCAAGGAGGGGTGACTTGCGGGGCTCGGACTAGGTTCTGTTACCCAGAATCCTTTGCAAACCTCAAAATTTGGCTAAAAAAACACATGTTCCTCACATTTCTGTGGCAGAAAGTTCTGGAATCTGAGAGGAGCCACAAATTTCCTTCCACCCAGCGTTCCCCCATGTCTCCCGATAAAAATGATACCTCACTTGTGTGGGTAGGCCTAGCGCCCGCGACAGGATATGCCCCAAAACACAACGTGGACATATCACAGAAAACAGAGCTGTTTTTAGCAAAGTGACTACCTGTAGATTTTGGCCTCTAGCTCAGCCGCCACCTAGGGAAACCTACCAAACCTGTGCATTTCTGAAAACTAGAGACCTAGGGGAATCCAAGGAGGGGTGACTTGCGGGGCTCGGACCAGGTTCTGTTACCCAGAATCCTTTGCAAATCTCAAAATTTGGCTAAAAAAACACATGTTCCTCACATTTCTGTGGCAGAAAGTTCTGGAATCTGAGAGGAGCCACAAATTTCCTTCCACCCAGCGTTCCCCCACATCTCCCGATAAAAATGATACCTCACTTGTGTGGGTAGGCCTAGCGCCCGCGACAGGATATGCCCCAAAACACAACGTGGACATATCACAGAAAACAGAGCTGTTTTTAGCAAAGTGACTACCTGTAGATTTTGGCCTCTAGCTCAGCCGCCACCTAGGGAAACCTACCAAACCTGTGCATTTCTGAAAACTAGAGACCTAGGGGAATCCAAGGAGGGGTGACTTGCGGGGCTCGGACCAGGTTCTGTTACCCAGAATCCTTTGCAAACCTCAAAATTTGGCTAAAAAAACACATGTTCCTCACATTTCTGTGGCAGAAAGTTCTGGAATCTGAGAGGAGCCACAAATTTCCTTCCACCCAGCGTTCCCCCACGTCTCCCGATAAAAATGATACCTCACTTGTGTGGGTAGGCCTAGCGCCCGCGACAGGATATGCCCCAAAACACAACGTGGACATATCACAGAAAACAGAGCTGTTTTTAGCAAAGTGACTACCTGTAGATTTTGGCCTCTAGCTCAGCCGGCACCTAGGGAAACCTACTAAACCTGTACATTTCTGAAAACTAGAGACCTAGGGGAATCCAAGGAGGGGTGACTTGTGTGGCTCGGACCAGGTTCTGTTACCCAGAATCCTTTGCAAACCTCAAAATTTGGCTAAAAAAACACATGTCCCTCACATTTCTGTGGCAGAAAGTTCTGGAATCTGAGAGGAGCTACAAATTTCCTTCCACCCAGCGTTCCCCCAAGTCTCCCGATAAAAATGATACCTCACTTGCGTGGGTAGGCCTAGCGCCGGCGACAGGAAACACCCCAAAGCGCAACGTGGACACATCCTAAATTTTGGAAAAAAACAGAGGTGTTTTTTGCAAAGTGCCTACCTGTAGATTTTGGCCTCTAGCTCGGCTGGCACCTAGGGAAACCTACCAAACCTGTGCATTTCTGAAAACTAGAGACCTAGGGGAATCCAAGGAGGGGTGACTTGCGGGGCTCGGACCAGGTTCTGTTACCCAGAATCCTTTGCAAACCTAAAAATTTGGCTAAAAATACACATGTTACTCACATTTCTGTGGCAGAAAGTTCTGGAATCTGAGAGGAGCCACAAATTTCCTTCTACCCAGCGTTCCCCCAAGTCTCCCGATAAAAATGATACCTCACTTGTGTGGGTAGGCCTAGCGCCCGCGACAGGATATGCCCCAAAACACAACGTGGACATATCACAGAAAACAGAGCTGTTTTTAGCAAAGTGACTACCTGTAGATTTTGGCCTCTAGCTCAGCCGCCACCTAGGGAAACCTACCAAACCTGTGCATTTCTGAAAACTAGAGACCTAGGGGAATCCAAGGAGGGGTGACTTGCGGGGCTCGGACCAGGTTCTGTTACCCAGAATCCTTTGCAAATCTCAAAATTTGGCTAAAAAAACACATGTTCCTCACATTTCTGTGGCAGAAAGTTCTGGAATCTGAGAGGAGCCACAAATTTCCTTCCACCCAGCGTTCCCCCAAGTCTCCCGATAAAAATGATACCTCACTTGCGTGGGTAGGCCTAGCGCCCACGAAAGGAAAGGGCCCAAAACACAACGTGGACACATCACATTTTTTTATAAAAAGCAGTGCCTACCTGTGGATTTTGGCCTGTAGCTCAGCCGACACCTGAGGAAACCTAGCAAACCAGTGCATTTTTGAAAACTAGAAACCCAGGGGAATCCAAGATGGGGTGACTTGCGGGGCTCTGACCAGGTTATGTTACCCAGAATCCTTTGCAAACATCAAAATTTGGCCCAAAAAACACTTTTTCCTCTCATTTCGGTGACAGAAAGTTCTGGAATCTGAGAGGAGCCACAAATTTCCTTCCACCCAGCGTTCCCCTAAGTCTCTCGATAAAAATGGTACATCACTTCTGTGGGTAGGCCCACAAAAGGAAATGGCCCAAAACACAACGTGGACACAACATATTTTTTCACAGAAAACAGAGGTGTTTTTTGCAAGGTGCCTACCTGTGGTGTTTGGCCAGTAGCTCAGCCGGCCCCAGGGGGGGGGGGCAGAAATGCCCTAAAATAAATTTGCCCCCCCAACCCCCACCCTCCCCCGCCGGGAGCGACCCTTGCCTACGGGGTCGCTCCCCCTGCGTGACATTGGCACCAAAAAACAAATCCCCGGTGCCTAGTGGTTTCTGCCCCCTTGGGGGCAGGTTGACCTAAACTCAGCCAATCTGCCCCCAAGGGGGGCAGAAATGGCCTAAATACAATTTGTCCCCCAGGGGAGCGACTTTTGCCTGATGGGTCGCTCCCCATCTCTAAAAAAAAAAAAAAAAGAAAAAATAAAGAAAAAAAAGAAAAATTCCCCTGGCGCCTAGAGGTTTCTGCCCCCCCCCCCCCTCCCGGGGGCAGTTCGGCCTAATAATAGGCCGATCTGTACCCCGGGGGGGCAGAAATGGCCTAAAATAAATTTGCCCCCCCAACCCCCACCACCCCCCCGGGAGCGACCCTTGCCTACGGGGTCGCTCCCCCTGCGTGACATTGGCGCCAAAAAACAAATCCCCGGTGCCTAGTGGTTTCTGCCCCCTTGGGGGCAGATTGACCTAAAATTTGCCAATCTGCCCCCAGGGGGGTAGAAATGGTCTAAATACAATTTGCCCCCCCAGGGGAGCGACCCTTGCCTGATGGGTCGCTCCCCATCTCTAAAAAAAGAAACAAAACAAAAAAAAAAACACAAAAAAAAAATTGCCCTGGTGCCTAGAGTGTTCTGCCCCCCCCCCAGGGGCAGTTCGGCCTAATAATAGGCCGATCTGTCCCCCGGGGGGGCAGAAATGGCCTAAAATAAATTTGCCCCCCCAACCCCCATCCCCCCCGGGAGCGACCCTTGCCTACGGGGTCGCTCCCCCTGCGTGACATTGGCGCCAAAAAACAAATCCCCGGTGCCTAGTGGTTTCTGCCCCCTTGGGGGCAGATTGACCTAAAATTGGCCAATCTGCCCCCAGGGGGGCAGAAATGGTCTAAATACAATTTGCCCCCCCAGGGGAGCGACCCTTGCCTGATGGGTCGCTCCCCATCTCTAAAAAAAGAAACAACAAAAAAAAAAACACACAAAAAAAAAATTGCCCTGGTGCCTAGAGTGTTCTGCCCCCCCGGGGGGCAGTTCGGCCTAATAATAGGCCGATCTGTCCCCCGGGGGGGCAGAAATGGCCTAAAATAAATTTGCCCCCCCAACACCCCCCCCCCCCCCCCCCCGGGAGCGACCCTTGCCTACGGGGTCGCTCCCCCTGCGTGACATTGGCGCCAAAAAACAAATCCCCGGTGCCTAGTGGTTTCTGCCCCCTTGGGGGCAGATTGACTTAAAATTGGCCAATCTGCCCCCAGGGGGGCAGAAATGGTCTAAATACAATTTGCCCCCCCCAGGGGAGCGACCCTTGCCTGATGGGTCGCTCCCCATCTCTAAAAAAAGAAACAACAAAAAAAAAACACAAAAAAAAAATTGCCCTGGCGCCTAGAGTGTTCTGCCCCCCCCCGGGGGCAGTTCGGCCTAAAAATAGGCCGATCTGTCCCCCGGGGGGGCAGAAATGGCCTAAAATAAATTTGCCCCCCCAACCCCCACACCCCCCCCGGGAGCGACCCTTGCCTACGGGGTCGCTCCCCCTGCGTGACATTGGCGCCAAAAAACAAATCCCCGGTGCCTTGTGGTTTCTGCCCCCTTGGGGGCAGATTGACCTAAAATTGGCCAATCTGCCCCCAGGGGGGCAGAAATGGTCTAAATACAATTTGCCCCCCCAGGGGAGCGACCCTTGCCTGATGGGTCGCTCCCCATCTCTAAAAAAAGAAACAACAAAAAAAAAACCACACAAAAAAAAAATTGCCCTGGTGCCTAGAGTGTTCAGCCCCCCCCGGGGGGCAGTTCGGCCTAATAATAGGCCGATCTGTCCCCCGGGGGGGCAGAAATGGCCTAAAATAAATTTACCCCCCCAACCCCCACCCCCCCCCCCCCGGGAGCGACCCTTGCCTACGGGGTCGCTCCCCCTGCGTGACATTGGCGCTAAAAAACAAATCCCCGGTGCCTAGTGGTTTCTGCCCCCTTGGGGGCAGATTGACCTAAAATTGGCCAATCTGCCCCCAGGGGGGCAGAAATGGTCTAAATACAATTTGCCCCCCCAGGGGAGCGACCCTTGCCTGATGGGTCGCTCCCCATCTCTAAAAAAAGAAACAACAAAAAAAAAAACACAAAAAAAAAATTGCCCTGGCGCCTAGAGTGTTCTGCCCCCCCCCCCGGGGGCAGTTCGGCCTAATAATAGGCCGATCTGTCCCCCGGGGGGGCAGAAATGGCCTAAAATAAATTTGCCCCCCCAACCCCCACCGCCCCCCCGGGAGCGACCCTTGCCTACGGGGTCGCTCCCCCTGCGTGACATTGGCGCCAAAAAACAAATCCCCGGTGCCTAGTGGTTTCTGCCCCCTTGGGGGCAGATTGACCTAAAATTGGCCAATCTGCCCCCAGGGGGGCAGAAATGGTCTAAATACAATTTGCCCCACCAGGGGAGCGACCCTTGCCTGATGGGTCGCTCCCCATCTCTAAAAAAAGAAACAACAAAAAAAAAAAACACAAAAAAAAAATTGCCCTGGCGCCTAGAGTGTTCTGCCCCCCCCGGGGGCAGTTCGGCCTAATAATAGGCCGATCTGTCCCCCGGGGGGGCAGAAATGGCCTAAAATAAATTTACCCCCCCAACCCCCCCCCCCCCCCCCCGGGAGCGACCCTTGCCTACGGGGTCGCTCCCCCTGCGTGACATTGGCGCTAAAAAACAAATCCCCGGTGCCTAGTGGTTTCTGCCCCCTTGGGGGCAGATTGACCTAAAATTGGCCAATCTGCCCCCAGGGGGGCAGAAATGGTCTAAATACAATTTGCCCCCCCAGGGGAGCGACCCTTGCCTGATGGGTCGCTCCCCATCTCTAAAAAAAGAAACAACAAAAAAAAAAACACAAAAAAAAAATTGCCCTGGCGCCTAGAGTGTTCTGCCCCCCCCCGGGGGCAGTTCGGCCTAATAATAGGCCGATCTGTCCCCCGGGGGGGCAGAAATGGCCTAAAATAAATTAGCCCCCCCAACCCCCACACCCCCCCCCCGGGAGCGACCCTTGCCTACGGGGTCGCTCCCCCTGCGTGACATTGGCGCCAAAAAACAAATCCCCGGTGCCTAGTGGTTTCTGCCCCCTAGGGGGCAGATTGACCTAAAATTGGCCAATCTGCCCCCAGGGGGGCAGAAATGGTCTAAATACAATTTGCCCCCCCAGGGGAGCGACCCTTGCCTGATGGGTCGCTCCCCATCTCTAAAAAAAGAAACAACAAAAAAAAAAAAACACAAAAAAAAAATTGCCCTGGCGCCTAGAGTGTTCTGTCCCCCCCCCGGGGGCAGTTCGGCCTAAAAATAGGCCGATCTGTCCCCCAGGGGGGCAGAAATGGCCTAAAATAAATTTGCCCCCCCAACCGGCACACCCCCCCCCCGGGAGCGACCCTTGCCTACGGGGTCGCTCCCCCTGCGTGACATTGGCGCCAAAAAACAAATCCCCGGTGCCTTGTGGTTTCTGCCCCCTTGGGGGCAGATTGACCTAAAATTGGCCAATCTGCCCCCAGGGGGGCAGAAATGGTCTAAATACAATTTGCCCCCCCAGGGGAGCGACCCTTGCCTGATGGGTCGCTCCCCATCTCTAAAAAAAGAAACAACAAAAAAAAAAAACACAAAAAAAAAATTGCCCTGGCGCCTAGAGTGTTCTGCCCCCCCCCGGGGGCAGTTCGGCCTAATAATAGGCCGATCTGTCCCCCGGGGGGGCAGAAATGGCCTAAAATAAATTTGCCCCCCCACCCCCCCCCTGGGAGCGACCCTTGCCTACGGGGTCGCTCCCCCTGCGTGACATTGGCGCCAAAAAACAAATCCCCGGTGCCTAGTGGTTTCTGCCCCCTTGGGGGCAGATTGACCTAAAATCGGCCAATCTGCCCCCAGGGGGGCAGAAATGGTCTAAATACAATTTGCTCCCCAGGGGAGCGACCCTTGCCTGATGGGTCGCTCCCCATCTCTAAAAAAAAAAAAAGAACCCAAAAAAAAAACACAAAAAAAAAAATTGCCCTGGCGCCTAGAGGTTTCTTCCCCCCCTGGGGGCAGATCGGCCTAATAATAGGCCGATCTGCCCCCAGGGGGGGCAGAAAAGGCCTTCCCAAAAAATTGCCCCCCCTGGGAGCGACCCTTGCCAAAGGGGTCGCTTTGTTGCGTGACATTCGCGCGCAAAAACAAACTCCCTGGTGTCTAATGGTTTCTGCCCCCCTTGGGGGCAGATTGGCCTTATCAAAATAGGCCAATCTGCCCCCAAGGGGGGCAGAAATGGCCTAAATATATATTGCCCCGTAGGGGAGCGACCCTTGCCTAAGGGATCGCTCCCCACCTAAAAAAAGAGAATTCATCACCAAAAAAAAAAAAAAAAAAAATGGTCCCTGGTGCCTAGAGGTTTCTGCCCCCCCTGGGGGCAGATCGGCCTAATAATAGGCCAATCTGCCCCCAGGGGGGGGCAGAAAAGGCCTTCCTAAAAAAATGCCCCCCTGGGAGCGACCCTTGCCCAAGGGGTCGCTCCCTTTTGCCAATTTCAAGAAAAAGAAAAAAAATCCCTGGTGTCTAGTGGGGTTTCAAAAGCCGGATTGCAAGCAATCCAGCTTTTGAAACCTGTGAGAGACTTCAAAGGGAAGGAAATACATTTCCTTCCCTTTGAAGCCTCTCGGGGCCTCCCCCATGGGATTGAAAAAGAAATGCAAAAGCATTTCTTTTTCAATCGCGCTGGAAGCTCTGCTTCCAGCGCGATGGGGGAGACCCTGTGACTAATCAGCGCGCGCTCGCGCGCTGACGTCACAGGGGGGGTTGGGGGGGGTCGGGGGTGGGAGGGGAAGGGCTTCCCCTTCCATCCCTGACTTGGGGGGGTGGGGGGGAACCCCACAGAGGGAGCGAGAGCGCTCCCTCTGGGCTGTGTGCCGAGGACGTAGTGGTTACGTCCTCAGCACAGCAGCACTGTGCCGCAGGACGTAACCACTACGTCCGCGGCACAGAAGGGGTTAAAGGGGTGGGGTGGGTAGAGGTAAAGGAAGAGAAGGGCAGGCTTGAGGGAAAAATGCAGTGGGTTGGGTGATAAACCCCCCAAAAAAATACAATACAAGAAAGGTGGAGGTTGGGAGGGGATACTCCCCAAATTAACAGAAAAAGTATATATCTCTATATATAGTTGTATAGCTATATCCATGTCCAAATCTAGATATATTCAATTAAAATAAAATAAGGCTAAAGGAACGGTATAGTTAGGTGAAAATGGAAGTAAGATCATTCCAATTTAAATCAATAAAACTACTGAAATTCACCACTTACAGTTATCTCAAGTAACTATAAATCGTGACCAAACATAACTATAATGCACATTCTCACTATGCAGTCTTGACTTCATAGATATCATTTCAGATGTTGCAGTCATGCTGTCAATGATGTCCTAGAGCATGTAATGAGTGTTGTAATATGTGCAGCAATTAGCAGTCAATATCAAAGGCATGAGTTATGGTTACCTTAGGGCAGCAGTTATGGTTAATTGCGGTAACTTTAATCGGTGAATTTTAGATTCTTTAATTTAAAATGGGGAGTTTTAACTGACAGTTTCACTTAAATATAATGTCCCTTTAATCTTCATTTTTTTAATGCATTTCTAAGCTTTTTTTAATGGAAAATAAGATACTATTTGTTAGACCTGACAGCCTTAGGGTGATCACCCCTAACTTTTTGCCTGCCTCCCTCCACTTTTTGGACACTGTTTTTGCTGGCTTTTAGACTCTGCACACTTTATCACTGCTAACCAGTGCTAAAGTGCATATGCTCTCTCCCTTTAAACATGGTAACCTTGGATCATACCTGATTGGACTATTTAATTTACTTATAAGTCCCTAGTAATGTGCACTATATGTGCCTAGGGCCTGTAGATTAAATGCTACTAGTGGGCCTGCAGCACTGGTTGTGCCACCCACTTAAGTAGCCCCTTTACCTTGTCTCAGGCCTGCCATTGCAAGGCCTGTGCGTGCAGTTTCACTGTCACCTCGACATTTAAAAGCACTTGCCAAGCCTAAACCTCCCCTTTCTCCACATATAAGTCACCTCTAATGTGTGCCATAGGTAACCCCTAGAGCAGGGTGCTGTGTGGGTGAAAGGCAGGGCATGTACCTGTGTAGTTTACATGTCCTGGTAGTGTAAAACTCCTAAATTCGTTTTTGCACTACTGTGAGGCCTGCTCCCTTCATAGGCTAACATTGGGGCTGCCCTCATACAGTATTGAAGTGGTAGCTGCTGATCTGAAAGGAGTAAGAAGGTCATATTTAGTATGGCCAGAATGGTAATACCAAATCCTGCTGACTGGTGAAGTTGGATTTAATATTACTATTCTAGAAATGCCACTTTTAGAAAGTGAGCATTTCTGTGCACTTAAATCTTTCTGTGCCTTACAATCCACGTCTGGCTGGGCTTGGTTGACAGCTCCTTGTGCATTCACTCAGACACACCCCAAACACAGGGTACTCAGCCTCACTTGCATACATCTGCATTTTGAATGGGTCTTCCTGGGCTGGGAGGGTGGAGGGCCTGCTCTCACACAAAGGACTGCCACACCCCCTACTGGGACCCTGGCAGACAGGATTGAACTGAAAGGGGACTTGGTGCACTTCTTAGCAACTCTTTGAAGTCTCCCCCACTCCAAAGGCACATTTGGGTATAAAACAGGGCCTCTGCCCTACCTCATCAGACACTTACTGGAGAAGAAACCTGAACTAGAACCTGCATCCTGCCAAGAAGAACTGCCTGGCTGCCTAAAGGACTCACCTGACTGCTTTCTACAAAGGACTGCTGCCTTGCTGTTGCCCTGCTGCCTTGCTGAACTCTTGTCTGGCTGTAAAAGTGTTCTCCAAGGGCTTGGATAGAGCTTGCCTCCTGTTCCATGAAGTCTCAGGACCAAAAAGACTTCTCTTTTTCATTTGGACTCTTCGTGTGCCGAACATTTCGACGCACAGCTTGCTCCGCAGCGAGAAAATTGCCGCACACCGACGCTGATCGACGCAACACCTTCGGGGCGACCAGAACTTCAACGCACGGCCTCGCAAGGACAACGCCGCCCGACTTCCAGAGGGGAAATCGATGCGACGCCTGCCGTGGGACCGAGAATTCCACGCACAGCCTCCCGGAACGACATGCAGCCGGAAAACAAGCTGAAGAATCCACGCACCGACCCCGGGACATCTGGTAATCCCGCAACCCACAGAAAGAGACTGTCTGCGCGCCGGAAAACGACGCACGACTTCCCCGCGTGAAAAATAACGACGCAAGTCTGTGTGTGCAGGGGAGAAATCGACGCACACACCATTTTTCCACGTATCTCTTCTTCTGCGGCCCTTTGCAGAGATTTTCCATTTTAAATCAGGTACTTTGTGCTTGAAAGAGACTTTGGGGGTCATTCCGACCCCGGCGGCCGCCAAAAGACCGCACCGCGGTCAAATGACCGCGGCGGTCATTCTGACTTTCCCGCTGGGCCGGCGGGTGATCTCCAAAAGATCGTCCGCCGGCCCAGCGGGAAAGCCCCTGCAAAGAGGAAGCCGGCTCCGAATGGAGTTGGCGGATTTGCAGGGGTGCGACGGGTGCAGTGGCACCCGTCGCGATTTTCAGTGTCTGCAAAGCAGACACTGAAAATCTTTGTGGGGCCCCCAGGGGCCCCACGACACCCGTTCCCGCCATCCTCTTCCTGGCGGTAAAAACCGCCAGGAACAGGATGGCGGGAAGGGGTCGGAATCCCCATGGCGGCGCTGCAAGCAGCGCCGCCATGGAGGATTCCCTGGGCCAGGGGTAAACCGGCGGGAAACCGCCAGTTCCCCTTTTCTGACCGCGGCTTTACTGCCGCGGTCAGAATGGCCCAGGAAGCACCGCCAGCCTGTTGGCGGTGCTTCCGCGGTCGTTGGCCCTGGCGGTCGGTGACCGCCAGGGTCAGAATGACCCCCTTTGTTTGCTTTTTAAAGACTTAAGACACTTTTTATCACTTTTCAGTGATATCTCTACAATTTCACATTGCATCTTTATTTGTTTTGACCTACAATTATCCTGATAAATATTATATTTTTCTAAACACTGTGTGGTGTATTTTTGTGGTGCTATATTGTGTGATTGTATGATTTATTGCACAAATACTTTACACATTGCCTTCTAAGTTAAGCCTGACTGCTCGTGCCAAGTTACCAAAGGGTGGGCACAGGATAATTTTGGATTGTGTGTGACTTACCCTGACTAGAGTGAGGGTTCTTGCTTGGACAGAGGGTAACCTGACTGCCAACCAAAAACCCCATTTCTAACACTATTGTCATGCCTAGCTATAACATAATTTTAACCTTTGTTGTTGTCATTCATAACACCACCCCCATGTTGCGTACGGCTTTCAGCCATGTGAGGTGTGGGGCGCGGGCCCTGGACTGGAGACTTGCCCTCCTCCCAACCACAGTGGGCAGAAAACCTGCGGCAGCATACGGGCTTTGGCCACATGTGCCATGTGTTTGGACTCAGGGCCTGGCCTGCTGGCAGGCCCTAGGTTCAGCCCCTCGCAGACAAGCAACCCAACACTGCATACAGCTGAGGGCATTTGCAGCATGAGGTTGGTCTTGTGGATTCTGGCAGTATTTAGGCACAGAGTCACAACACCAAAATATAAAGAATGGTTCTATTGGCTTCATGGCATGATGTACACAGCAAAATATATAAAGAAATGCCATTTCTCCAAAATTATGAATATTTTCAATCAAAATTGTATTTAAGTAATTCATGCAATGTTAAATTAAGTTTTAAAAAAACAGTATGTCTGAGAGTCTAACTTTTAACATAGTTTTTATAATTTTATTTTGTGATTGAGATGCTTTTTTTAATGCAGCAAACATGCCTCTGAGTCCGTCTTTAGAACTTTTTCAGCCCACAAAATACAAACATAAAAGAAATCTCAAGAGGTCCTTGCACTCCAGCTGAAGATCATAAACCTCCAGCTAAGAATGATTTAAAAAATATGGTAAGCTCTAGTGGAGTCATGAATTTAATGACCCAGGAGACTTACTGTTATCTTTTTTTTTTATATTTCTGCTGCACTCCCTGCAACTCCTTACACAATTAGAAAAACATGCTTGGTGGTACTCCTGCCCCTTCTAGGGACACCCCTCCACTAAAAGAAATGTAAATAGCCCTCTCAGGACATCATGGGAGCAGTAAGTAGTGAGTTACTACTCATTATTATTATTATTATTTTAAAATGTATTGTTGTGGATGCCCACCAGGGGCACTGACATGTTTAGTTTTATTTGGGGCCACAGGGGGAGCCCCAGCGTTCCTGTGGCCTCAATTAACTCCCAAATCAGTATATTGTTTCAAACGTGTGTGCCCCAGTGGTCACTGGGGACACCCACACTGCAGTGGCCATTGGAGGCTGTAGGTGAGCCACATTCTAAAGCTGTTCAACTCTTATTTCTGTTTTCCTTCCAAAGTTTTTAAGCCTAGGATTAACATAGTGGTTTCCAGATATAGTAAGATAGATATACAGATCTCAGACATGTGTGGTAATGGCATGTGTTGTAAGACCATGCATGTTATTACAACGCATTGTAAAGGTCAGCCCAATGTAATAATCATGGGTTAAAGGCATGCACGTTTATGACACGTTAACGTCTGATGTTCGTGAAGAATATATTTCATTTTATGCATTAGATTGTTTCCTCCCTCTTGCACTTAACTTTCAGACTTTGGTCTAACAGACGTGAACAGTTTTAACCCAACAACATATATTGCATAGCTATATTTCTGGTACGCAAGACCAACTAAAATATATGTTAAAGTGAATACTTAGCTAGTAGAACTGAATGGAAAGGGTGCAACTTAAGATGACTTTAACTATGCTCATTTCTTCAAAATAAAGAACATAACTTACTGGGATATATGGCATGGCCATCTATTCATAAGTGAATGCACTACAAAGCTTGTTTTCTGTCCCTAAAAGGTTAATGTTTTGTATTTCAGAATTTTAACATTCAGAGTGTGCTTTACCTGAATAATTCACTGCAAGCGGGCCAATCTAGTATGCACATTTTAAATGTACTTTAGGGGAGGAAGTGTTCTGAATCAATCTCAATTAAACCTAATGATTTTAGATTACACATTTGCGATTGAATTTAGAGTAAACGAGAGCAATCCAGAAAAGCCGTTTCATTAATATCGGCTCTCTTTCCCAAAACAATAACATGTACATAAATCGTTCGGCATCTTTTCACAGCAGGTAAGAGCAGGTTGTTTGTGACACTGTTAATAAACAACAAAATGAGTTCTATGACTGGTGTATATTAGTTCTTTCTGCATTGTCAGCATTTGGAAGTTTATTACTGAGACCAGCGATAAACTTTTATAAGTATTAAGAAATCCCCTATAAAACATTTTATGCACTTCTTTTTTATATGATCTATAAAAATGCATTGGAAGGACCGCTAAAATTACTTATCTGGTTTACTACTAAGGTCAGGCATTTTAAAGTCACAGTTCTTCTTAGTAACCTAGCCAGGCAGGAGAAATGGAAAAGAAAAAAAACATTCCAGACCCCCTATGATTAATCAAACATTATAGTTGATTTTGAATGGTCGGCAGCACCACTATGAGAAAAACTAAGGGCCAGATTTAAAAAGGCCCTAGCGCCACCTTGCACCTCATTTGCGCCAGATTTGCGCCAGATTTGCACCATTTTTTACTCCAATGTGGAGTTAGGTTGGCAAAAACTCTTAGCCATATTTTCAAAGTGGCTTAATGTATGCATTGCACCACTTTGTAAACCCTTGCGCCACATTGTGCCTGTGCCAGGCATAATGTATGCAAGTGGGGTTCCGACATTAGGAGGTCAAGAAAAATGTCACAGTGAAATCAATGAGATTCCACTGCGACATTTCTAGCATAATTTTTAATGCCTGCCTAGGGCAAGTGTGAAAATGAGGCTCCCATTGTTTTTAATGGGCCTCCTTTCACTTTGCAGGATTAGCACCAATATTTTTGGCGCTAATCCTGTAAAGCACCAAACTAGCCTCAACATGTTTGACTCTAGTTCCCTAACTTGCTCCATGGTGTGCCATATCATAAATACGGTGCACAGATGGTGGCATAAGAGGGACGCAATGGGCACAAGAAAAGTGGCGCATCATGACATGATGCGCCACTTTTCATAAATTTGCCCTTGAAAGTTCTAGAGTGCTTTTTCGCAATAGCTTTCTAAAGGTACACGAAAGTTGCCAAACAAACATGTGCCTGTTGAACTTTAAAGTTCCTAGTAGAGAAATCCATTGTGACTAGAAGTGGGACATATATGATCACATAATTAGTTTGTATAATTGATTGATGTGTAAAATGTGTAGACCCTCACACCTACATGTACACATACACACACACACATATTTAAGTCAATAACACGTGGAACTTAGAGCATCTGTACTGCTAAACGTGCATTCTCACATATTTTACTACAGGGCAAAGGTTAAATTCTAATTGCCACTGTACAGTAAAGGTGACATGAGAAAAACACCTTTTATTGCTCATGGATTACATGCAAATATTATTTTACTACGGAAGACAAATATCCTAAAAGTCAAGCTTACTCTCCGGTGTCATTTTACTTTGCTACATAGTTTACTCACTTACATCCTTGTTTTGATTCAATACCTTTTATAGTATTTAAAAAATAAATAAACACACATGAAAATATTAATTTTCAGAGTGTAATATTCAGAGGGGAATATGCTATATATGCTATTTATTGACATGCTATTTATTCCCATTTTTGAAGGACAGAAGGGGAATCATGACTCATTTGAGTCATCACCTCTTATGACACATATGCCCTCATTACGACAATGGCAGTAAATCCCACTTACCGCTGTGGTGATGGGCGCCAACATACAGTCGCGGAGGCAAACATCTGTTCGCAATATTATGACACACACACACACTAAACCGACAGAATACTGCTACAAACACATATCTGCCAGGCAAAAGGTAGGTATTAAAGTGTTGGTACAAACACCCATACAGTCATGCCAACAAAACAACGCCCGCCACATTATGACCCACAAATCACCTCGGTGGACATTCAATGGCAGTCAACAATTGGCGGTGCACACCGGTGAGGTCAGAATGGCCACCCAAATACAAAACAACACAACATTGGCCAAAACTAAAACCACACACCTGACACTGATAAACACACCACACCCAGCCACCCACAGCACTATAAAACACACACCTGCATTACACACAACCTTTTACGAAAACAAAAAATAGCCAAGAAATAGCCACACAAATCACAGCAACAGCATCATGCATCCCACACCCCACCACATTATACAACACCCACTGCACAACATACACCACACAACACCCATGTCCCCATAAAGACACCCCCATTTCACAGATGAGGAGTTGCGGGTCTTGGTGGAGGAAATAGTCAGGCTAGTGCCACAGCTGTTTGGAGCACAGTTACAGCAAATCTCCATTGCAAGGAAAATGGAGCTATGGCGGAGAATCGTGGATAGGGTGAAAACCGTGGGACAGCATCCAAGAACAATGGATGACATCAAGAAGAGGTGGAACAACCTATGGGGGAAGGTACGTTCCATGGCAGCAATGCACCACCTTGCCATCCAGAGAGCTGGCGGTGGGCCCCACCTCCTCCCCCACAGCTGACAGTATGGGAGGAGCAAGTCTTTGCAAAACTGCTTCCTGAGGGTCTCACTTGAGTAGCCAGAGGACTGGACACTGGATACTGGTGAGTCAAGATTTACTACCTATCCCCCCACATACCTGCATGCCACCACCACCCCTCACCCTGACGCCCATCAACCCACTCCGTCCCACACAGTGCACCACCACAATTGACTAACCTAAATGCCAAGCCCTGCATGCCATACCCACTACATGAACATCCCTCCCAGCCAGGCATGTACACCCACCACCAATGCATGCACAGTATGGAGAGCTAACAATGCCACAATACATCACCCTACACAAACAAAGGTGGCAGGGCAACAGTAACAATATAGGGGAAGCTAGGAGTGTAGAAAATGTCACAGACATGTAGAGTAATACACCACTTACATCCCCAAAGGTGCCCCAGCTAATCTCAGCGGCGAGGAGGTGCCACGGCTACCCAGTCCCTCAACAGAGGATGCCCCCAGTGATGACAGTAACTCAGGACTTCTGGATGTGGATGAACTACATGGCCCATCAGGGAAACCCCAGCCTACACCCACTCCACCTCAGAGCGTCCCCCCTCAGTATCCAACACCACAGCAGCCACCCAACTTCCCCAGACCTCTGTCCCTAGGACACGTCAATCAGCAGTGTGCCCACCTATACAGAGACCCCAGTCCATATGTCACAGCCAAGACAATCTAGGTGCTGGGGTCAGTGGCAGTGGGCACACCGTTCAGGGGACACAGGCACAGGGCGCCAGGGATGGTGGGAGGACAGCTGTGCACCAACCGACTGACCGGCCAAGAGGCATTCACCAATGTCCTGGGGGCTTACCAACAAACCCGGGACAAGATGCGTCAGATTCTAAACATCATGCAGAAGAACCAGCGCCTTCAGGAGGTACACCAGGAGGAGATCTGAAATGATTTGCAGGCCCTCAACACCACAATGGTCTCCATAGCAGGGGTGCTGGCTGATATGGCCAACATCATGAGGGTCTACACAGCACACCAGCGGATCACTTCCACTAGCCATTCAACTGACCAGCCCTTCACTTCTGCTGCAGCTAGTGGTCAGGAGGCCCTGCCACAGGACCTACAGGCCACCAGCACCCCTCCCCCTGCAGAAGGTGAACCACCCCACAAATGTTCCCTGCGATCCAGACACATGCCAGAGACACTTGCAAGACCACTGCCAGGAAATGAGACCCTCCTGAATACCCCCCTTGTGTTCCACTCTGTCACCTTGTCCACTCTGAACTGCTGTTGCTCCCCTTCCAATGGCCCCTTGGACACTAGACCTGTGCTACAAACAGACTGGACCAATACCCTTGACTTTCCTCTACCATCACCCCATTCCATTGCACTGTTCCTCCAATATTTTTCACTTCAATAAACACCCTTGAACACAACTTGAGTGATAGTGCTTTATGTGATGAAAATGTGCAATAATATCAATAGTTACATCTTGTGCAATTGTCCTGAACTTTGTGATTGCATACATATAATGGCCTGTAGCTGTCTGTAGTCATCTCATCAGTACACAGTTGTAATAACACCAACATCTGCAAATTGAGAAGGCATGGGTGACAGTCAGTTGAGATGCAAAGGAAGTGAATGCCATCATGCTAAAGCCACACTTAAAAGAAAAGATAAATAATCAGAGGAATGGCCAGTTCCACTGTCTTACCTGTGTATCATTGGAAATACTGTCATAATACTGATGTCCTTTTGTCCTCATCCTCATCCTCTGCCTCCTCATTATCACTGTCCTCAGGGTCCACTGCTGTCACGGGAGCATTTTCACCCTCTTCCTCCTGCAGATAGGGCCCATGTCATCTGAGGACCAGGTTGTGCAACATGCATTATACAACAACTATCTGGCAGACCTTCTCAGAGGAGTAGCACAGGGATCACCTGTCAGATGGATGCATCTGAACCTGGCCTTCAGGAAGCCGAAGGTTCGCTCAATTATCCACCTGGTTCGCCCATGAGCATCATTATACCGATTCTCAGCCCCTGTCCTGGAATTCGTCACATGGTTCAAGAGCCAAGATAGGTTTGGGTAGCCAGAGTCACCTGCAAGAATTGAGGTACAAACATTAGCCTTGCACAATGGTATAGGGGATTACTCCTGAAGGCATACACTTGAATGCATTTGGTGGGGACTCAGGCTCACCTTTTAGCCACACCATGTGCCTCTGTGGTTGTGCCATCACATTTGGGAGGCTGCTGTTCCTCAAAACGAAGGCATCATGTGCCGACCCAGGATACTTGGCAGTGATGTAGGAGATGTACTGGTCAGTTAGGCACACCATTTGCACATTGAATGAGTGGAAACTCTTCTGATTTCTGTACACCTGTTCATTGTGCCGGGGTGTACAAATGCAATATGTGTTCCGTCAATGGCTCCAATAATATTTTGAATATGTCTCATTACATAGAATCCAGCCTTCGAGCTGCACATGTGTTTGAGCAAGGCAGACAAAATCCTTGCACCACTATTGAAAACATTGGCTGTGACATTCCTGCTGCCAAGCCCACTGTTACTTGGAAAGAACCAGTTGCCAGGAAATGGAGCACAGATAGAACTTGCACAAGAGGGGGATCCCATTGGGATGACAGATAGCTGATATCAGATCAGGCTCCAAATGAGTACACCGCTCTGTGATTGTGGCCCTGTCCAGTCTATAGGTGAATATTTTGTGCCTGCTCTCCAGTGTAATTACAAAAACCTCCAGTGTAGCCAAGTCCACAAGGGGTCTGTACATGGGGTCTTGCCCCCTCCCCCCTATTCCTCCGCAGTGGTAGGTATCTAAGGGACACAAGAGTGAGAAGGATGTCACAAACTGAACAATGGAACCACCACCGTAGTGTAACTGACCATGTATGCAATTGGGAAATGTAACTGGCAATGTATGTATAATTGACAGCAATAACGCAGTTTCCAATTTCAGATTGTTGACCACCACTATAAAATGCCGACCGCCTGTCCTGTATGTAGGGACAGGTGGAAGTGATTTAACTTCACCGGTGTTGGGTGTCATGGCGGAAGGCGGTCTTGCACCGCCATGCTATTCCTCATTGGCTTACATGGGGCTCAATGGAGTACAGTGTCCAATGAGGATCATCGGCGGCGGTGACAGTGTACACTGCCACGGATGTGACTGCCATTTTCTGTCTACGACTTCACTTGATTCTTGACTTTTCACAGGACAACACCTCCACTGCGTGTGCTGCTGTGACCTGTGTCTGGAACCTACCATGGCCCGTGTGAGAGGGGAGAGGGACCCTACCTTCACTTCAGAGGAGTTGGAGGCATGGTCGATGGGTTCCTACCCTTGTATGGACAGCTGTATGGGCCTCCAGACCAACTGGTGAGTACATCATGGGGACGATGGATGCAACAAGATTGCATGGAGATGTGTGTGCTGGCAGTATGTCACTTGAGTGGGGGGTATGTCTGGTGGTAGTGTACATGCAGGGCTCCGGGTGATGTGTGTGCCAATTGAGGGGAAATGGTATTTGTGGGCCATATGTGTGACTGGTTGGTTTGTATGGTTAATGGTGACCTCCTGTCTGTATTACCTCTGCAGGTCAGAGCCCATTAGATGAATGGATTATGGCATGCAATCGCCAAGGGTGTGCGGCCCCTAGGGGTCGAGGGCAGAGCACCCACTGCAGGAAAAGGTGGGATGACCTGAGATGCTGGGCCCTGAAGACTGAGGAGGCCCATCTGGGGATGGCCTCCCAATGAGGAAGGAGTGCCCATCGGAACCTGACCTCCCTGATGGCCTGCATACTGGCGGTGGCCTACCCAGAGATAGATGGGTGCTTGAGGGCAGCAGAGCAGCCACAAGGGGGTGAGTACAGTGTGTGTAACAACCATCTTTGTTGCCTGGCATGGGATCCTGGAGGTGGGTTTCAGTTAGTGGGTGTCCCTTAATGCCAGCTCAGACATTGCTGCATGGTCCAGCTCAAGGTAAATGGGTGTATCGCAAAATCTTGTTAACTAGCTAGGTGGCATTCCATGTCAGATAGGGCTTAGTGGGTCCCAGGAGGTGTGCAGATGGCGGTGGTTGGCTCTCATCTTGCTGTGGTACCTAGCTAATGGAATACCAGCGTGGTGCATAGTGCTCAATCTTGATCCCTGTGTGTGATGGTAATGCAAATACCATCTGTGGTGTTGGTGCCTGAATTGACCCAGTGCTCCCTTTCTCTCCCCCCCATTTTCTTCTGTTATCCTGTCCATGTGTGCATTAGCATTATCTAGTGGAGGAGCAGAGGCAACAGCAAATGAGGGAGCTGCATCCCACAGGACCCAGAAGGTAGAGTCCACTGATTCTGAGGGGACCAGTGGGACGGAGGGCAAGGGGAGCACCACAGCTGAGAAAGGAGTTGAAAACACTGACTCTGATTCCTCCTCTGATGGAAGGTCCTTGGTGGAGGCGGACCCCTCTGGAATCACCCCAGCTACAAGTGCAGCCGCCACCCCTGTAGCAGGGCCGTCCTCCCAGTAGCCCCCCACTGAGTTGCCCATGCCTGATCACCCAGGAGGCTGGGCATCTCCTTCCCCCAAGGCACCTCCACAACATCCATCTGCATGTCCTGTTTGTCCTCTCCCACCCTGTCTGCCCCCTTCCTAAGAGACACAAACTCTTGCACTCAGACACCCAACAGCCATCCACCTCACACACGGACACTGTCCATGCACTTGCACCCAAGTCCAGCAGACGTACATCTCTGACAACGAGTCCCTCCACCTCCACTCCTATCCCTCCTTCCACATCCTGCCGAAATGTCCCTAAGAAGCTTTTCCTTGCTCAACTTGACCTCTTCCCTGCCCCTCCATCCCCCGGTCCTGCCCGTAAGAGCAGGGTCTCAACGACCCAGCCCAGCACCTCAGGCAAACAGTCTGCCTCTGCTCCCACCAAAAAATCAGCTGCTGGCACAAAGGGCCCCTGAGTGTTACAGCAGCCACTCCTAGTAGGAGCACACCTCTACCTCAGAAAGGGAGGACTAGGGTGGTGAAAACCAAGGGAGAGAGGACTGGGACAGTGGAGGCAACTCCTAGTTCTGGAGGTAAGGACACAAGTCACATGTCAAAGGCCAAGAGGGTCCATCACAAGAGGGGACACATGGATCCCCCTCCACCACCAAAAAGTGCCAAGGATCCCCCTCCACCACCAAAGAGTGCCAAGGATCGCCCTCCACTACCAAAGAGAGCCAAGGATACCCCTCCACCACCAAAGAAAGCGAAGGTTCACACTCCACCACCAAAGAAAGGAACGGGCCCCCTCCACCAGCAGAGGGCAAGGAGCCCTCACCTCCAGCTGGGGCAGCCAAGGAGACACCTCCACCAGCAGAGGGCAGGGAGCCCTTACCTCCAGCAGAGGCATCCAAGGAGACACCTCCACCAGCAGGGGACAGGGAGCCCTCACCTCCAGCAGAGGGCATGTAGGCCACCCTCCAGGGACTGTTGGGCAAGGAGCCTCCTCCAGAACCAGTAGACATGTTACCAACTCCAGAGACTGTGGCCTTGCACTCCACACCATAGACAATTGGGCAAGGAGCCCCCTCCAGAACCAGTGGGCATGTTACCCACTTCAGAGACTGTGGCCTTGCACTCCCTACCAGAGACAACTTGGCAAGGATCCCCCTCCAGAACCAGTGGACATGTTACCCACTTCAGCTGAGGTGCTCACCCACTCTAACTTCCCCCTGAGGTGCCTTCCCATTTCCAACATACTGCCCCTGAACAGTGGAGTCCAGAAGTTGTCAGGAGTCACGTTGGGCCGTGGACTGTGCCCTGTGGCCATGTGGCCCTTTTGTACTTTGGACTGGCCATTGGCCCGAATTTGGAAATTGATGCCTGCATTTGCATTTGATTTAACATTATGGTGGCTGTTGGCAGCAACTTACAATGTTCGTTCACTCTAATTGTTGTCCTTGTTTTAATTTAACGTGGGTCCTGTGACATTTGTTTTACTCTGCAGTTGGTTCTGTGTATGGTGTATGTGTGAATGGTGTGAATTGTGTGTGTGTGTGTTTGTCACTCTCCTTTTCCACCCTCCCTCCCTTGTGTGCTAGGCGGCTGTACTCACTGTCATCATCTTTGTTGGTGTCGGTATTCCAGGACAGCCATGGCATAGTAGAGCATTGGGAAGAATTGAAGTTCCGGTTCCATGGTGGCGGCGGAATCCTCTGTGTCCCTGTTGGTGAGTCTTTCATTGTCTGTGCAGTGTTTCAGCCAGGCTTTTGATGACGTTGATAACGCCCCAGAAATCTTGGTGGTTTGTTATGTCATAATATGGTGGGCAGTACCTTGGCTTCCGCCTGGCTGTTGATGGCTACCGCCTTGGTCAGTGGTTTTAACAGCCCTGGCGGTTGAGGTAGTACATTGGCTGTCTATGGGAGGTATCACCGCCCTGGTCATAATTTTGGCGGTATTACCACCACTTTAACAGTCACCGCCAATGTCATAATGACCACCATAGTTCCTTCCAACACTCTATCTCACAAAAGGGGTTAGAGAGGGAAAACGTCTAAACACACCTGCCCCAGTTATAACTCACAAGTCATAAACGTACAAAAAAAGAGGTTTGAGAAGAATAGTTTGGAGAAATTTTCAGCCTTAATGACTTTGCTCATCGATGTAAGTAGGCACCCTTGATAAAGCATACCACCACTAGGTAGATGAGAAGTTTTGTCCTTTAAGAATGTGCCTTAGTTTCCCACCAATACGGCTTGAGATTTAAAGAAATTGAGCATCAAAACACACGCAGACATCAAGATCCTGGGAACAAAATTACAATAAGGTCATAGATAAGGGAATGAGCAACAGTGACTGTGTAGTCGGGAACTCAGATAAGGAGGGAATGTAGTGCTATGGCCTAAGGATATGTATCTAGAGGAATCATATTCATAGTTGAATGATAGAATATGTTATAAGAGAATCAAAAGGACTGACTATGAGTAAGAAAGAATGATTAGATGCAGTGCTGAAAGAATTTAAAGAGGATGAGTTGCTGAGTGTGGAGGAATACTGTTTTATGAAGATAACTCCCCCTAGACTGCCTGCTTTCTTCTTGATTCCTAAAACATGAAGGCCAATAATAACTTCCATAAGGAGTTTATTTGAGAATGTGTCTAAATATGGAGCCAACTGCCTGCAATACCTGGTTATGAGTTTGCCATTGTATATCAAGAATACAACTGATTTCTTGAGGTGAGTATTTGATTTACAAGAGGAAGATGATCTCCTGTTGATGTGCCAAAACGTGACTTCAGTGTACAACAGTACAGAGACAAACAGATGGTATGAATGCAGTGAGACATTTCCAGAGATCTAAACCTAGTAGATTTTTTTAAACACAATGAGATGCTGGATAGTTGATGTACAATGGGAAGATGATCACCTGAGAACGTGCCAAGACGTGACTTCACTCTACAACAATATAAGATAAACAGATGTTATGAATGCAGTGAGACATTTCCTGAGAGCCAGACATATCAGACGTTTTAAGCACAATGACATGCTGTTACAAATCATACAGTGGTGTCTTACCTGCAACATTTTTTGTATTCAGTAGGGACAGTGATGGATACCTGCTTCGCCCCCAACTATGCAAATGTGAACATGGGCAGGTAAGAAGAGCAGGTACTCAATGGTACAGATCTACAGGAGATGTCTTCACAAACAGTGATGGGGTCAGATATATTGATGACATTTACATTGTGGAAGGGAGACATAAACACTGCAGATGAGTTTGTCAGACAGATGAAAATCAATAGATTGATCCTACCATTCACAAGTCACATCGGTAATACCACCATAGACGTTTCAGATGTGAGCTTGCAGTTATCAACTGAAAAATCACCACCACTGTCTAAAGGAAGGACACCGAAGGTAATACCATCCGACATGCCAGGAGCACACATCTCTTACCCTTAAAATGCAGCATACAGTACAGTGAGCTCCTGAGGGGAAAGTGCAATGCTTAAGGCTTTCTGAACATTCAGAGTGATATGATTTATAGATTGAGGGTCAGAGGCTACTCTTAAGGCAGCAAAAACTAAAGTGCCACAATGGAAAAAAGAGACATAATTGTTTCAAAATAAAGAACGAGGTACCAGTGAAGAGAGAACATCAAGGTTCATTATCAAGTAAAGTGAGCAGCACAATTTGACTTGATGAGTACTACAGAAACATTGGCACTCCATTTGGAATTACTCAGTAATTGTCCCGGAAGACAACAAGAAGCCACAGATCACATATAGGAAAACTCACTTAATGAAAGACATTTTGGTCCACAATTACATCAGTACAAACAACACACAATGGTTAAAGCACTTCATGGACTTCAAGAAGTGCAGCAAATGAAAGGCTTATTCACATGGTGTAATCGATTGTGTTATCCAATCACCTAGACAGGGCGATAGAGAGAAATCACTATGCCAATTTGAATTCAAATACATTCTCAGACTAGACACCAATGAGCCCAATGGGCTTTACATACTTAAAACCGGTTGCATAAAATGGATATTAAGGCATTTGCCTCTGCCATTTTTTAAAAATGTCTTTTTAAGCTTTTTATAGCAGATCAACACACGTGAATACCCCCTATTTTCTCTCCTTTTCATGTATGCCTATGTCACAGGTCAGTATGTGGAGAGACAGATAGTAGTGAAGTATGAAACTATCAGATATCGAAGCATAGGAATAATTATTCCACATCATAACTGAACAGGAAAGTGCACTTCAATCATTTTTTGCGTTGTGCATTGAACTGTATTTTTATTTCAGGAATGACCGAGCCCATTGGGGCTCAATGTTGATGTGATTAATGAAGACTGGAGGAATTGTGCCAAAGGAGTTATAAATACCTTTCTTGTCAAATTAAAAAGGGCTGCAATATAGTATTCACTACCAACAATGTAAATGTGTACATAGGAAGTCAAGGTAGCAGAGTCAACATCTGTGAAGTATATTTTGAGAAAGAATGTGTTCACTGTTCCCATAAGGATAAAATGTGTTGTAACATACTAGCGATAAATAGCTCACTTGGGCATGATGAGTGTAAGAGGGACTTTGGAGTCTTTATCTAAACAGACATTTGCATTTTATAACGCAGAGTCTGTGTCATGTTGAACTGAGAAAGGGGACTTGTACCTGTTTTAAAATTGCTGCGGCGGTACAGGTTCAATTGTTGGTTTATCTGCATGTTCGAAAATACTGCTTGCTCCAATATGCCATGGTTGTAACAAAAATAACAGTTGCAACATTTTGCTGAAATAAGTTTTTGTTAATTTAATCTATGATTAACTACGAGAAGCAAACCAGTCAAAGATGGAGAATTGACTTATCAGGTACAAGAAGTCCGTTGTTTATGTTTGGGGAGTAAGAGATATTGAATTATGGTGTGGTTGAAAGTGCAGATGTTGTGACAAAGACTATGTGAGCCGAAATGCATCTGACACCCACTTCTGCCGAAGTGCTGTAGTTTAAATAAAGGGATCAAACGCTGCTAGGAGTGGCGTCTCATTGTTACAACTTAAAAATTAGTTATAGTTAGGACCATGGGGGTCATTACAACTTTGGCGGGTGGCTACTGCCGCCCGCCAAACCGTAACCGCCGGGCGGCCGCCAATGCGGCCGCACTCCTGCGGTGCCCATTTGGACATCCCCGCTGGGCCGCAACATGGGAGCCGGCTCCAAATGGAGCCGGCCGTGTTGCGGCCGTGTGACGGGTGCAGTTGCACCCGTCGTGCTTTTCACTGTCTGCAAAGCAGACAGTGAAAAGCCGCATGGGGCCCTGTCAGGGGGCCCCTGCACTGCCCATGCCAGTGGCATGGGCAGTGCAGGGGCCCCCAGGGGCCCCACGACTCCCCGTACCGCCAGCCTTTTCCTGGCGGTTCAGACCACCAGAAAAAGGCTGGCAGTCGGGTACTCGTAATCCCCAGGGCAGCGCTGCTAGCACCACTGCCCAGGTGGATTATCACCCCCGGGGCAAATCTGGTGGAATACCGCCGGCCCCGGCGGTGCGACCGCGGCGCTTTCGCCGCGGTCAAAATAGGCCAGGAAGCACCGCCAGCCTGTTGGCAGTGCTTCCGTCATTTTAGCCCTGGCGGTCTCGTACCGCCAGGGTCAAAATGACCCCCCATGTTTCCATAGAAAAAGCATTTTTTGACTTGCCTATATCTTTGGCACCTTTTGATGAATGTTCACAAAACTTTCCCCAAAAAAGTGTTCTGGTGATTTTTGTTGCGCATGGGAAGTTCCGAGGTGATCGGTAAAAAAATGGGTGTTTCCCATGTTAATTCCTGCAGAAGATATGAACATGAACACAGCCCAAACCACTGGACGGAATTGTACCAAATTTGGCAAAAAGGCAGCTGTTGGTATGCAGATTACCTTCCAGTTATTTGGTGTAAATACATTCAGTAGTTCTTGAGATATTAAAGGAAACCCACATTTTTATATCTCTGGCAACGATGTCTTAGTCAATAATGACAAGCTTGTGGAGGGAAATGTAGAGCTCTGATTGCCTGCCAACAATTCAACCAGGATGTGTTGACAGTCATCTTAGGAATTTGCTTCTGCTTAGTCCCAGAACAAAAGATTAAAGAATATGACAAGGGGCCAGGGTAGAATCACCATGACCCCTTAGCTCTGATGCTGGGGTCCCAGAGGGAACCCCTAGGGATAAAAAACACTTTAAAAAAAATACATGATTTCACGACAGTATCGCTAATTTGTGGGAAAATGTAAAAAAATATAACCATGGGCTGCTGTGCTTGTTTCCTATGAAGCCAGTTCCCAGGGGCATTGACATTTGTAATGCAGGGAGCCGCCTGGACCCCACGCAGCCCTAGGATCTGCCACCTCCACGGGGCTTTAACAAATTTGAATGCAGGGGCTGAAAGGTCCCCTCACAGCCCTGGTGACCGCCACTTCCCCAGGGCTTAAAAACAAACATATTATGGGGGACCACACGGCCACCCCACAGCCCCGGGGACCGCCACCTTCTCATTGCTTTAAAAAGATATATTGCAAGGGGGCACCCAGCCTCCCAGGCACCCCAGGGTCTGCCACCTCCCTGGGGCTTTCAATAAATGAAATACAGGGGCCTTGGGGCCCCCCACATCCCTAGGGTCTACCACCTCCCAGGGCTTTAAAGAGATGCAGTGGGGTTGCACCCCCCCTGAAGCCCCAGGGACCGTTACCACCCTGGGGCTTTAAACAAATATAATGCAGAGGCCATGCCCCCCATAACCCCGAGGGCCACAACCTCCTCAGAGCTTCAAAGAGTTACAGTGTGGCCCCCTGCAGCCCCCGGGATGCCCTCCTTCTTGGGGCTTTAAACAAATGTAATGCTGGGGGGCCATGTGCCCCCCCACAGCCATGGGGACCACCACATACTCGGGGCTTTACATAAAAACCATGCAGGGGGCTGCACAGCCCTCTGCAGCCCCAGGGACCACCACCTCCCTGGGGCTGTAGGAAAAGAATGAAGTGAGTTTGTTGCAGACCCTGAACCCGATGATCACCATACCCCAGGGCTAGATTACATTGGAGTGGGGCCACACGCCCCCACTTGTAGAGTCAATAATGGCCCTGGGGACTGCCATCCCCCCAGGCCCAGCTCCTGCTATGCCTGGGGTTGCCCACCCCCGGGACATAGCTATTTGGGGGTACTTGGTGGGACAGCTCCCACTAGGCAAAAGCAAATAAAGTCTGCTTTCTGACAGCGGGAGTTGTCAAATAGCTCTCGCTGGCAGAAAGCTAAGTTTTCATCTGTTTCCCTTCACGCAAATATGCGTGCAGAGAAAATGATGAAACATTGCTCCCACAAGCAGGAAGCTGCTATTTAAAGCAGCTTGCTGCTTCTGGAAGCAATGCTGGTTCCCGCAGGATGTGGGAACCCGGCTAGGACCAAGGAGGCCTTGAGGGATTCCCCGTGGTTCTGTCACTCTCTCTCTCTCTCCCTCTCTCTCTCTCTCTCTCTCTCTCTCACCCAAAGTGGGATGGAAGAGAGAGATTGTCATTCTATTGGTCTCTCCATGCAATGACTTCAAAGAGTAAAACTAGCAAGATGTTTGGTACGAATGTTATAGTTATGTTTGGATGTAGAGCGGAACAGAGTCACTTCTGGGCTTATGGTCAAGGTCTTGTGCTGTCACTCAGTAGGCTGAAGGTTCAAATCCTAGTATCTCTTGGCAGTGTGTTTGTTTATTTACTAGTGTTTTGTCTGTTAAACCTTCCCATTGATGGAACATTCACGTTTCTTTTCAATCACGTGTGGGGTGACTGGAAGCATCACAGTAAGGAGTCACCTGTGGCCTAAAGGTTAAGGTCACAGAGCTGAAAGTTGAGGGTTCTACTTCAGATCTGTATGTGATCATTTGCATTCTTTAATTTCCTTTACACTTTAAAAGCTTATGGTTCATACTGAAAGGTGATCTCACCCTTTATAAGTGACAAATATATTTTTATTTTCAATTTGTTCAGAAATATATATAATTCATCAAACCCTAATAAAACTCTCTATCTCTCACCCTCTCATTCTTTTTCTCTCTGTCTCTCTATCGATCTCTTTCTCCCACTGACAGACCTATTCAGACACGCCCACACCAACTCACAGACCCACACAGACCTTTGTGCACCCACTCACTGCTGCACTCAGACCCTCATGCAACCATTCACAGACCCAGACACTCACACATTCACTCACAGACCCACTGAAACCCTCACGCATCCACTCGTAGACCCACACAGACACTGACACACCACTCTCACACCCAGACTGACAATCTCACAGCCACTCTCATACCAAGATAAACCCAGTCACACCTAATCTCACACACAGAGAGACAGGCCCCGGGCAAATCCCACTGCATGTGGCTAAAGGCCATGCACAGCGCGGGGTTGGGTTGTTACACGTGTTGGCCACCGGGCCTGGCTTTAGGCTGTGAGTGGCATTGGTTGGATTAATGTATGATAGTTAAAATTGCCTTACTTTATAACAAACCATATGCATTCCCTGAAAAAGTAAAGGTTACAGGGACGTTATAGATAGGCTTACATTTTCAATGTACAAAGCCTTAGTAATTCAGCTATTATAGTTAGTTATTTCGCGTAGCTATATCTTGTGCCCTAAGGTAACTATAACTCCTGCTCTCGCCATCCATTGCTGATTACCCCAGATATTACAGCACTCATGGCATCTTTTAGAACACAATTGATAATATTACTGTAACATTTGCAGGAAAATTATTGATGAGATAACTGTGCATGGCAGAGGAGCGAGTTATAGTTACCTTACGGGATTTCATTAATTGAAATAACTCTAACTATTGCGATACCTTTGATGGTACTTATTAATTTTTCACACAAAAACTTTAATAATAGAAATGTTCACATTATTGATACACTTGCCTATGATTTAGAAGGTATATTATCACGACTGAATGAGGACTGTATTGTAGTTTGGGGAGGAGATTTCAATCTCCGACTGTGCCCTACAGCTTAGGACAGTGTCTGTGGTATTAATGATGAAGATTTCACACATAATCCCTGTGGAGTCAAATTTAATTGGCTCATGAAGACCCTTGACCTTACCCTCAGAATAGATATTGCTGCCAAAGAGATCCTGAATCAAGTTATGTACACAGGGAGAGGTACTAGGTCTTTAATTGATTCTATTGCTTTACCAAAGGCATGGACTAGGGAAGTTTTTAAATTCCAGATATTGAAGACTCCATTGAGCGATCATAACCCATTGTCTTTAAGCCTTAACTTGGGGCTGACTCCGACAACGTGAAGCAAGATGACTTGTCAAATTGATTACATGAAAAATGGGGTAGTACGCCGTAAATGTTGAGATGTTGAGCCAAAGGGTTTCTTAACATAGCTTGCAAAGAATCAGAGAGAACAGCTTGACCATTGTCTCACTGCTGACCCAGATCCCGAGTCAGTTCTGGGTGCCTTTTCTGCTATCTGTAAAAAAGGTATTGGAGTGATTAATGTCACCTAACAAAAATCATATCCCAACGATGCATAAATGTTTTGATAAATCAAGTTTACAAACCCATAGCAGCCTAATACAACCCCTCAAAATGTACCCTAGGGTTTTGCCTGAAATTAGAAATTACAGGAAGCTATATGAAGCAGCGATTAAGACATGGAAAAAGAAGATTAGGAGAGAGGCCTGGGAGCAGCTATCCATTGCAAGCAGTAGAATGATGTCTGCCAGTTCTGGAAGGTTGTCAGTGCTCCTTATTTTGCTAATAATTCCAACAGCAACATATATGTCACTATACTGGAGTATGCCTGAGTAAAGCAGTCCCCAGATTTATATAAAGTTAGTGAACTGGTTCATGCTGACTGCAGTGGTACCAATAATGTGTCAATTTGCCCAGAGGCTTCACACAAGATAATAATCATTCTGTAGGACATTGTATCAGCCTTTAATAGGTGCCCAAGTAATGAAGCACCTGGACCTAATGGTGTCCCTGTTAATCTTTTTAGGGCCAATCTGGCTTTTTGGACCCCCTTATTCTGGTAAATATGCTCCAGTGTGCAAGTTTGGTCTGCCCTCCTAGATCCTGGTCTAGGGATATTATTTTTCCAATCTTTGAAAAGGGGTAGAGAAGTGACCCTCATTGTTATCAACCAATATCAGTGATTGATTCTTAGGCTAGGAAGAGATTCAGCCTGAACCGATTTAGGCTTGACCTGGCACATTTCTGGTTTCTAATCCTGCTAATGTTTACACCGAGAAAGAGCTGATTTCATGTAATTCGTTAGCGTCCCAACCACAATTACACAGGTTATTTTTTGTGATCTGTATAAAAAGCAGAGGGGTTGTTTTCTGAGACCTCTCTTGAGGAATGTAAATATCAGTAAATTCAAGGAAGATTTTAAATATTTGCAGCTACTTCAAACTGAGGTATTGTATTGCCTCTGAGGTTCAGTACTGCAGAATAGTTTGGAAACAGTGTAGAATTAGAATAGTTTTCCCAGCCTATTTCCCACTAAACAAATTATACTGTTGTTCTAACCTTTATAATGTATTAACCCATTTTATTCAAGAATTGTTTTACAACTGATGATACTTAATGTATCAAGTGGAAAAGGACGATATCCTTTATGGATCATTTTAATGTTTTTAACTGATCTTTTATTAAACTTAACCTATAGTACCTGATTTTCAATGGTCCTCTACGTTTAGAATAGGAGCCTAACTATAACCTCCCTGTAGCTATATATGTATATATAGATATATATATATAGCAGTCTCCACTAGATATAGTTAGGAACTAGTTTACATAGGCAAAGTGTTCTTTGACCTGCTATATCTGTGGCACTGTTTGATGAATTTTCACAAAATATTTTTTTTATTAAGTGCTCCATAGGCTCCTTTTGCACATGGAAAGTTTTGGGGGGAAATGTGAAGCTGAGGCCATGAAAAAGGGGCAGTCCAAAAAAGTGTGTTTAACATGTTAATTCCCATAGAGTCTTTAGACATGACTGAATCTTGTTGCAAATCAAAAATAAATATATACTCAGACACCCACTCAGACAGCCATACAGACACTCTCACACCCACTCACATACCCTGACAGACACTCTCAGACCTAGACAGACATGTTCACACCCAGACACCCTCACATCCGTTCTCACACCCAGAAGGACACTCTCACATTCACTCTCTTGCCCAGACAGACACTCTCACACCCAAACAGACACTCTCACACCCACTCTCATACCCAAAGAGACACTCTCACACCCAGGCACATACTCCCACACCTACTATCACTCCCAGACACTCATACACCCACTCACACACCCAAACAGACATACTCCCACCCAGACAGCCACTAACACACCCGCTCTCAAGCCCATGGACAGTTTCATACCCACTCTTATACCCTGGCACACTCTCTCACACCCAGATAGACACTTTTACCCCCAGTCCCACACCCAGACAGACACCCACTCTCAGACCCAGATAGACACTCTCACAACCACTCTCACCTAGGCACACACTCTCACACCTACTCTCAAACCCAAACAGACACTCTTATACCCACTCACACATCTATACACTCTCATACCCACTCACATATCCAGAGAGACACTCTCACACCCAGGCAGACACTCTTACACCCACTCTCACACCCACTCTCACACTCAGGCACACAATCTCACTCCCAGGCACACACTCTCACATCCAGTTTCATACCCAGACACACAATCTCACACCCAGACAGAATCTCTAATGCCCACTCTCACACTCAGGCACACACTCGCACACTTACTCTCACACCCAAACAGGCACTCTTACACACATTCACACACCCAGTAGGGCACTCTCACATCCAGACAACCACTCTCCCACCTAGATAGACCCTCTCAAACCCACTCTTACACTGAGGCACATACTCACACAGACAGACTATCACACCCAGACAGACACTCTCACACCCACACACTCTTATATCCACTCTCACACCAAGACAGGCACTCTCACACCTTTTCTCACATCCAGGCTTACACTCTCACACCCACTCTTGCATCGAGGCACACAGTTCCATACCCACTTTCACACCCTTGCACACAATCTCACTCCCAGATGGGCACTTTCATATCCAGTATAACACCCGGGCACATACTCTCAGTCCCACACCCATTCAGAGACTCTCACCCACACTCTCACACCCAGACAGATACTTTGACACCCACACTCAAACACAGATGGACAGTGTCACACCTACGCTTGCACTGAGACACACCCTCTCACACCAACTCTCATGTCAAGACGGACACTCTCACACCCAAACAGACTCTTCCACAACCACTTTCACATCCAGACAGGCACTCGCATACCCAGTCTCACACTTAGACAGAGACTTGCACACCCAGAGTGGGAGACTCTCATACAACTGTGATGCCCAGAGAGACACCCTCACAGTCATTGACACAGCCAAAGAGATACTCTCTCACCCATTGTCATGTCCAGACACACACACACTGTGACACCCATACACTCTCACACACACTCACTGGCACAGTTACACCCAGTCACACACCCAGACAGATTCTCACACACTCTTACATCCACTCACACACCCAGACAGACACTCTCATACTTACTGTGACACCCAGGCAGTCAGTCTCACACCTATTCACATACTTGCATAGATACTCTCATAACCACTCAGATACCCGGATAGAGACTGACACATATTGACAGACACTCTTCCGCTTACTAACATAAAACCATTACTCAGCCACTGGCACATACATTGGTGTTGCTTGTGTGGACTGGATGACTGCTTTTGGTTTGTGAATCTGAGACAAATCTGCAGATTCCAGTGAGAATTTTTAAAAAAAGGAATGGAGAAATAAATACATATGTCTTTGGTAAAAAGATTGGCCCAAAAAGAGCCTTTTTGTTTACCTGATAATGACACTGAAACCAATAGAAATGTCATATCTGACAAACCTCTGTTTCCCTTGGTTCTATTAGAATAAATCTTCACAAATTGTACCGAAATTGTTTAGCAGCACTGTGTGTGTCAATTCCTCCTTGCCCAGTGAGTTATCATTAACCCTCATACTGGATTTGCATGCATCTTGTAATCTCAGTGTCATTCAGTGTCATTATCAGGTAACTTAAAGTCTGAAGGAGATAAAATTGTATTACTTCACTCTCCAGAACTGAAGGATCACCACGAAGGAGCTCCAGCTCTCCAGCTAGGCAGACATATTAGTCAAATCTTTAAGCTCTAAACTTTCTTTTATCTCAAAAGGCTCATTATTGTGTATTTGTGGAAAGAGGTGCCAGTGTTTTCAACCACTTTTAAAAAGTAGGCTGGAATTGAGGAAAGACCCTTCAGAGCATTTATGTGGATAGTTTTTTTTTTGTTTTTTTTAAGGGGTTAGACATTCTTTTCTTGCATTCTCTTGTTGTTTTTACATTTTCTGGTGTGCAGCTTACTTACTGTCATTATGACCCACCAGAGGATAGAAACTCAATGTGTGCCTGTCCTAAAACATTTATTCAGAGAAGAAATATTGTCTTCTTTAGATGTTATCTTTCCTGAAAATCTTAAGCCACACCTCTAGTTGCCTAAATGGAAACCTGCTTACTGGAAATAGAACTTCCCTGTAGTGAATCCTGGTTTGTTTTAATGGGAAACAGAAGTTAGCTTAGCCTTTGTCTTGCAGAGTTGTGCCCCCGTCACCTAGTGACTTTTACCCTACTTAGCTTGCTCTGTTTTAGCGCATTTATTTTATTATATCTTTTAAGATGGCTGCCTTGTTTCTAGTTAGGTCAATGTTTTAGTTTCACGTTATCAGCGCCACCACGGTAAGGCGTTCTATATCAAGCGACAAAGACAAACAAACTGTAGGTGTTCACATTAGGTACTTTCCCTCTTCACGCCTTCAAGGGAATTGTTTATATAAATTACCATCCTAAGCATGTCTTGTTATCTATTGTTTGGGAACAGACCTACGTCAGGGGTCTTAGCAGATCTGTATAAATGCTTAGACAGATAGACAGAGGGATTTTGACCAGATGCCATCGCTGCTATTGATACTACAAGTTGCCTTGATGGTAACCCAGTCTTCATGTCCCTACAGAGTATGAGCTAGAGACCACATTCCAAGGTAACGAGGGTTGGGAGGGTCTTCTCATAGACATGGCATTGCAAATTAGGTTTAACACACCTAGCTCTCTTTTAGGTTAGAGATTAGGTACATCATATGAGGGTGTTAGGACATATTTCACATCTCATGTCATCTCATGTTACTGCAAGATGGTGGGGGTCTTTGTATTAATGACTCTTATCTTTACCACTTTGTTTTTTGCATTGTTCATTATCCTAATCATTGCCGCCCATGCAACTTATCGCAGATTGCAGTTTTGCTAAATAAAACCTATTGAAACTTTACTGCATCGCTTTAATTGCCTATATTTGATTGAGACATGTTGTTCATGTGAGAAAGGGGTAATCTCCGTTCAACCACGAAACTTGCTGAGATGTCAAACTCTTGAGTCCATGCATAAAGGCCTACCACAAATCACCTTTTACTGTTGGGTTTTTGTTGAGGTGCTGCTTGGGAGCTGGGAGGGTTGGGACGACAGTTGTGATTTGTTGTAGGATTGGCATAGTTGCCTACAAACATAAGTATTGTCATCCTTAAGCCAGCAGTCTTGCTAGAGCAAGAGTCAAACTACGACATCCCCATGCCTCAGCACCATACCCTCCTATTCCCCCACTAGGTCAGACTTGCCTGAAGCCTTCACTTTAAGCACTGCCTAAACATTGAGGGGGCGACTCTCAGGAAAATGACAGAGGAGAGTACTAACTCCGATGGAAGATTCTGGGAAATGGGCACCCCTGACAGAGATATTGGAATACAGCACTAAGGTACAATAAACTACTTCCTTCCAAATGAACAAGCAAAGCATTTAATGGATGGTTGAATTTAATTACAGGAAAATGTAGACATAAAAGTTCAAATGTCATACACAGTAGACACATTCTACGGGTTCACTCCAACTTGCCAACTCACTGCCTTAAGCTCACAATTCAATGATTCACATTAAGGGGAAGGGAGAGGCAAGCACTAGATCTCAAATAAAAGGTTTCACCTACAAGACTTCTCTCTCCCCCACTTGGGCCGACATGCTTGTGAGGGTGAGATCGCCATGCCAGATCCCAATTATGCCTCCTGACTCCCTCGCTCATCCCATGTTTCTTTGCTGCTTGGGCACCCAACCCCTGCCTGGCTCAGGTCTAATCCCAGTGTTGGGAGCTCACTACATCTCACAATCCGCTGCACCCTGACACTCCCACAAACAACAGTGGCTCCATTCTCACCAACTTAACTACATGTCTCCCAGTAGGGCGCCTCTTGACAGCTTTGACATACTAATATCAGTGGGACCGAACCAGTGTATGGAAATAGAGACATGGATATTGTGGGGTTCTTCATACCCTTGACAAACCCTACTGACTGGCCTCTGGTATGCTCCAGCAGAGGCGAGGGACCAGTTATAGGTTCCTCTAGCCTGACACGCACACTTTGTTGAGCCGTGGGGTCCCGATAATCCCAGGTTGATGACAGCAATTGCTGAAAAAAGGGCCTAGTAAACCACGGCAGCGACAGTAGTGGCTCTTACCTGCCTCCACCCACTGTGTCACAGTTTCAGCACTGATGTCAATCCAGAATCATGGATTCAGATTGCTATTCATTTTTTTAGTTACTTACAATTTCTATTTGTTTTCTTCTTTTGGTTAGTGTTGGCCTTCTGTGACTTAAATTAGTGGTTTCTGTAAAAAGTTTCCTTCATGTTTGCAGGGGAAGCACATATACAAAATATATGTCCTTTTATTTTGATTACAATTATATTTTAGAAGTTGGTTGCTCTTGCGTTTTGTTAAAACTTTTAAAATGTTTTACTTACTTTCTTTGTTGTTTTTCACGTAAGTTACACAGTATTGCAGGCTTCAGTCATCTTTGTAGGATACAGGCCCAAAAGTACATTTTTGTCTTTCCTTTTAAAAAGTCTCATTAAGTAATATTTTGTTTATATTAGTGAATAGTTTTAATTTTTAATGTGATCGAAATAGAATGTGTTTGTTATTTTCCGTACAAAAAAATGCTAATTCAGGAGCATGTTTTAGGCATATGTATTGTAAAAGGGGCTCTGCATAGTTCTAAATGTATATGACATAGCATTTTGATGATGTTTATGATAGTATGTTCCTGGATACTAAATTTTTTAATAATTCAAAATGGTTGCATAATTGACACAGGTTTCTGATGTGACTTGTTCCTATACTTTGTCTTCTGAAGTTCTGTTAGTATTGATGTTTGATTGAATACTTTTTTTCATGTTTTAGTATCTTCATATATAGCACACATTTAGATAGGACAAACACAAAGTCGATATTTTGGTTCTTGATATTTTTTAATCAATATGTTCTTGCCTCCAAATTTGTGTCCTTGATATTTCATAGTATAATCAGTGTCTTCAGGTCTTCATTTCCTTCTTCTCTTCCTTTATCTGGATTTCTCCTTTTCTGTTTTTCTTGTTCAGAATCCATTTTGCATGGCTTTGCATTGCCTCATAGATGTGGAGTAAGACAAAGCAGCACAAGTTGCTGTGTTGTCTTACGTTGTGCCAGGGAGGCATTCCTTGGGCTTTGTGTTGGGTTATCCCACCCAACATCCATGGATTTTGAGGCTGTCCCAGATATACTTAGTTGCATAAACCTGGGGCAGCACCAAAACCTCATACTTCACCAGAGCAGGCGTAATATTTTTATTTCGACTTCTTTTTTTCCCTTTCCATGTGGCTACATTCTGCAGCACACATAGAAAGAGGAAATGCTTCCTGGATTATTTTTATGCAGGAAGGTGTCCCTTCCTGCACAAAAATAATACTGTATGCAACGCAGGTACCTTTGCACCATGATGCACAGGTGCCTGCATTGGCAATAGGCAGCCAATTGTGCACCACCAAATGGAGAAAGGATAGGATTAAACATTATGGGGGTCATTCCAACCCTGGCGGTCGGAGTTAAAGCGGCGGCCAACCCGCCAACAGGCAGGCGGTAAAAAAAATTGAATTCTGACCCTGGCGGGAACCGCCAACACAGGGTGCCACTTTAACACTCCGACTGCCACGGCGGGACAAACAAACAGCGCGGCGGTCACCGCCAACAGACAGGCGGCAGACAATGTACCGCCCACACTATCATGACCCAGCAATCCGCCACCTTTTCCGGGGCGGGAGCCCCGCCGATAAAAACACAACGGAAACAGACTACGAACGGGAAAACGCTCACCTATACACACTCCACGAGGAATCTGGACAGCATGGAACCCGAATTAAACATCCTACCAGCCATTGTCTTCCTGCTCCTCTACCAGGAGCACGAACGCCGGCGCAGAAGACAATGGTGAGTACTGCACCTACGACACAGGGGAGGGGGGAGGAGAAAAGGTTACGGGCACACACATACACGACACACCCACCCCCCCCCCAAATCACTACACACCAATGCAGAGCAACAAGTCAGAGTGACACCCCCCAAACCCCCCGGAATAATGCAAAGACAAAATAAAATGATCATTAAAATTGAATTATATTATAGCATATTTGAAGTTAAGTGAAATATGAAATATATAAAATATATTACAACATGAACAATATATACATAGTCCAAAAGTCCGGCACATATTGGCTACATTCCATTGTTCGTGGGCCAATGTGCATAAACACATGGGCAAAGCCCACACACGAGACCCGATTCCATTGGAGAGAACACTGCTGGGGCATCAGATAATAAAACCACAGGCACCTCAGGGGGAAAGGAAGGGGGGGCACCTCAGCCACATGAGTCCACAACGCCAGATCCACGAGGGGCCTCCATGCCCACTGTACCATCCTGGGGAGTGCAAAGCCACAGTCTCTCAAGTCTCTACAGTGGGTGGATTGCCCACTGTACCATCCTGGGGAGTGCAAAGCCACAGTCCATCAGGTGGATTACAGACTCCACTGGTTATGGAGGAGGCATGTTGGCCAGAGTGCTTCGTGAAGCCCTGCCCGACACAGATCCGGCCCTGCCAATGTGCCAGCGGTGCTTGAGATGAAGGGCCCAGCGGAGCAGTTCAGAGACGGCGGTGCCCAGCGGAGCGGTGCTTGACAGGAAGGGCCCAGCGGACCAGTTCAGAGACGGCGGTGCCCAGCGGAGCGGTGCTTGACAGGAAGGGCCCAGCGGACCAGTTCTGAGACGGCGGTGCCTAGCGGAGCGGTGCTTGACAGGAAGGGCCCAGCGGACCAGTTCAGAGACGGCGGTGCCCAGCGGAGCGGTGCTTGACAGGAAGGGCCCAGTGGAGCGGTGCTTGACAGGAAGGGCCCAGCGGACCAGTTCAGAGACGGCGGTGCCCAGCGGAGTGGTGCTTGACAGGAAGGGCCCAGCAGAGCGGTGCTTGACAGGAAGGGCCCAGCGAAGCGGTGCTTGACAGGAAGGGCCCAGCGGAGCGGTGCTTGACAGGAAGGGCCCAGTGGAGCGGTGAATGACAGGAAGGGCCCAGCGGAGCGGTGAATGACAGGAAGGGCCCAGAGGAGTGGTGAATGACAGGAAGGGCCCAGCGGAGCGGTGCTTGACAGGAAGGGCCCAGCGGAGCGGTGCTTGACAGGAAGGGCCCAGCCGAGCGGTGCTTGACAGGAAGGGCCCAGCCGAGCGGTGCTTGACAGGAAGGGCCCAGCGGAGCGGGGCTTGACAGGAAGGACCCAGCGGAGCGGTGAATGACAGGAAGGGCCCAGCGGAGCGGTGAATGACAGGAAGGGCCCAGCGGAGCGGTGCTTGACAGGAAGGGACCAGCGGAGCGGTGCTTGACAGGAAGGGCCCAGCGGAGCGGTGAATGACAGGAAGGGCCCAGCGGAGCGGTGAATGACAGGAAGGGCCCAGCGGAGCGGTGCTTGACAGGAAGGGCCCAGCGGACTAGTTCAGAGACGGCGGTGCCCAGCGGAGCAGTGCTTGAGATGAAGGGCCCAGCGGAGCGGTGCTTGACAGGAAGGGCCCAGCGGAGCGGTGCTTGACAGGAAGGGCACGGTGCATCTCTTGGCGGGGCCCTGTTCAGCGGTGCTTGTCACGGCAGGGCCCTGTTCAGCGGTGCTTGTCTTGGCGGGGCCCTGTTCAGCGGTGCTTCTCACGGCGGGGCTCTGTTCAGCGGTGCTTGTCTTGGCGGGGCCCTGTTCAGCGGTGCTTGTCACGGCGGGGCCCTGTTCAGCAGTGCTTGTCTTGGCGGGGCCCTGTTCAGCGGTGCTTCTCACGGCAGGGCCCTGTTCAGCGGTGCTTCTCACGGCGGGGCCCTGTTCAGCGGTGCTTCTCACGGCGGGGCCCTGCTCAGCGGTGCTTGTCACGGCGGGGCCTTGTTCAGCGGTGCTTGTCTTGGCGGGGCCCTGTTCAGCGGTGCTTGTCTTGTGTTCCTAGGGAACCAGATCTGGCCAATAATTCCCGCTCAGTCGCCATCCGACCTTTCGCTTGCGGGGCCCTCCTGTGCTGGAGTCCTGGGCCCGTGGGTGTCCTCCGTCACACCCCAAATGGGGCTGGTGGGGCCCTGCTGGGCAGCTCGCCTTCTGCCGGACTTGTCCGCCCTGCTGCCCTTGCCCTCCTTCGCCGAATCTCTGGGGCCCTTGCCTCCCTTTGTGGATGTGCCAGGTGACGGTGCAAGGGTGGTGTCCTTGGGGGCAGCCTTCTCAGGCCTGTCGCGCCGGCCCTTCCCTTTTTTGGTTCTTTTCCCAGGGGGTGGGCTGGCTGTCCCCTTGCTGCTCGCCGATGTTCCTGCCCTAGGAGCTGGTGGACTCCAATAGCCCTGAACGATGGTCCTAGTAGGTGCAGGGCTTGTGGTGGCTGAGGTGCTGTTTGGACTCTTACGAGATGGAGGGGGTGGGTCAGGTGATGCAAAGAGGTTAATTTTGGAGAGGAACAACTTTTTAGGAGCAATGGGAAGGGTAAGTGCAGTGGGTATGGGAGTGGAGGAAGAGGATGTGGTTGTAGGAGAGTCAAGTGTGCTGTCTTTGGGTGCAGGTGCTTGTGACGGAGGCTGTCGTGAGGTGGATGGCTGTTGGGTGGGTGGCTGCCTGGGTTTGTGTGGTTTGGAAGAGGGGGTGACAGACACACTGGGAGAGGACACAGGGGACGTGTAAATGGCAATGGGGGTGGTGACTGCACGTGTGCGGACTGTTGTGGTGGGTGTGGTGATGATGGACGTACTGGCTGATGGTGGTGTGCATGCAGGTGTGAGTGGAGACGTCACAGGGAGGGAGGAGGGAGACGAGGAGGAGGGGGACACAGAGGAGGCAGTGGCTGTTGGCATGTCTGCATGTGGATGTTGCTTGGGTGAATGCTTGTGTGATCTGTGGTGCTTATGTTTGGATGACCTGCCCTTGGGTGTTGATGTGTGTGCAGGCTGGTCTGTAGGTGTGTCTGGGATAGGCAGAGGAACAGGGGAGTGGGACTGGGTGGAGGGAGTTGGAGGAGGGAGGCTGGAGACAGGGACAATGGCTGCCGTCAGTGCTGAGGCCAGAGCATTGAACGATCGCTGATGGGCAGCCTGACCCGAATGAATGCCCTCCAGGTATGCATTGCTCCGATGCACCTGCCTTTCTACCCCCTGGATGGCATTCAAAAGGGTAGACTGCCCAACAATGAGCGTCTGGAGGAGGTCAATGATTTCCGCACTGAGGGCAGCAGGGGTAACTGGGGCAGGGCCTGAGGTGCCTGGGGCGAAGGAGATGCCCGGCTTCCTGGCCGAGCGGGCACAGGGCAAGCGCTGAGGGGCTGCTGGGAGGGCGGAGCTGGTGCGCTTGGTGGCGGCTGTACCTGTTGTTGCGGTGGGCACGGATGTTGCCGCCACCACAAGGGAGCTCCCTTCCGAGGACATGTCGGTGTCGCTGACGTCTCCACGGGTCCCCGTTGTGGAGCTCCCCTCGCCCTCCGTCTCTCTGGTGTACTCGGAGTCGGTTGCATGGCCCTCCGGGGCCATGTGAGATGCAGCTCCCTCGTGCGCCGATGCCACTTCTCCTCCGCCTGATGATGCTAATGCACACATGAACAGGAAAACCAAAAAAAAGGGGGGGGAGAAGAAAGAAAGACATGTTGAGTGCATGCATTGGCGACACCTTTGGCGGAGAGGACAGACACAGAAGACCCCTGCACTACGCCGCGCACTCGGGGTACACCACTCAATTATTGTGACTTGGCCTACAAGTCTATGGACGACAAATGCACACATAGGTGAGCCCGGGCCATGGATAGCTGTACTTAGCACCCTACAGAGGTGGGTGGTGGGGGCACAGGGCCATGCCTTACAGAGGGGCCTAGCCTACAGAAACCGCCCTGGCCTAGAGGTAGCCACAGCCCTCCTCCCCCACCCAGACACCTCCACTGTGCGCTAATATAGCAGAATGTGCTGATACTCACCCCCTTGTGTCTGCTGTGATGTCCTCACGTGCCCATCCAAATCGGGGTAGGCCACCGCCAGGATCCGGGACATCAGGGGGGTCAATTGCCATGTGGCACCCCTCCTAGGTTGGGAGGCCATCCCCAGCAGAGCCTCGGCGGTCTTTCTGCTCCCGCGGCGGATATCCTCCCACCTCTTGCAGCAGTGGGTGCCCCGCCTGTTGTGGACCCCCAGGGCCTGGACATCCTTGGCGATGGCACGCCAAATGTCAATCTTCTGATGGGCGCTGACCTGTGTGACATGTACAGGGTGGGAAAAGAAATATCATCACTTTTCTGCATGGTCGATGTGAGTGGCCCCCCCTCCCCAACCTTGCCATGTGGCACATGCTCTCATCTGTCGTGCGTTGCATTCCTCATTCGCTCCCCTCCCCACCATCTTACATCCACCCCACTCAACACAGGCATAGCCCATACAACGTTCCCCCTGTGTACTTACCTGTTGGTCTGGAGGACGGTAGAGTAGCGCATACTGGGTGAGGACCCCATCAACAAGTTTCTCCAATTCCTCAGATGTGAAGGCAGGGGCCCTTTCCCCAGTCGCTGCAGCCATTGTCTCTTCCAGACCGAGGTCACAGCAGCACTTGCAGTATAGGTCCTCTCCTGTGGATGATCAGGTCTCGAGTGATTAAGCAGATAGAAAATGGCGGTCACGCCCGCGGCAGTGCGTACCGTGGCGGTGCGTACCGCGACCGCCGGCGCACATCGTCATTGGCTCCTGAGACCCATAGGGTTCACTGTTAACCAATGCTGCTTTGCGCCGCGGTCTTCGACCGCCTACCGCACCGGTGTGCCACGCCAGCGCATTGACCTCACATCCCATTGTCACACTTCACAGGTCAGGCAGCCGCCATTTCAAGGGCCCACATGGCTTCATTTCTACTGCGTCACACAGGCCTAGGCCTTGCATTGCCAATCATACAAGCCATTCAATGCATAGCGAATCGTGTACTGTGCAAGCTGTGGTTACATACCTGTGGGTTGCTTGACTCTGTGCTCCATGTTGTTCTTCCTAGGCACCGTCCGCTGGGACTTGCGAGGAGATGGAGGAATCCTCCTGTGTACAGACTGCTGGTGGACCTGTCGACAATGGAAGAAAGACATGTCATACTGACATACAGACTTGACCGAGCCACTATACAGGAACTGTGTGCCCAGCTGGAGCCAGACCTGATGTCCCCCATTCGCCAACCCACAGGGATTCCCCCTCTGGTGCAGGTTCTGTCAGTACTCCATTTTTTAGCAAGTGGATCATTCCAAACAACAGTGGCCATATCATCAGGAATGTCTCAGCCTATGTTTTCTAAGGTTTTGTCCAGAGTGTTGTCTGCCCTGATGAAATACATGCGGAGCTTCATTGTTTTCCCTGAGGTGGGCGATTTGGCTACAGTGAAGGGTGATTTCTATGCCCTTGGACATATCCCCAACATCATTGGTGCCATTGATGGGACTCATGTGGCTTTGGTTCCCCCCAGTGGAAGTGAGCAGGTGTACAGGAACAGAAAAAGTTATAATTCGATGAATGTCCAGGTGGTCTGTTTGGCTGACCAGTACATCTCCCATGTAAATGCCAAGTTCCCTGGGTCAGTGCATGACGCGTACATCATGCGAAATAGCAGCATCCCTTATGTGATGGAACAGCTACAGAGACACCATGTGTGGCTAATAGGTGACTCTGGTTACCCCAACCTGTCGTGGCTACTTACCCCAGTGAGGAATCCCAGGACAAGGGCAGAGGAACGTTACAATGAGGCCCATGGGCGAACTAGGAGGATTATAGAAAGAACCTACGGCCTCCTGAAGGCCAGGTTTAGGTGCCTGCATATGACAGGTGGATCCCTAATGTACTCACCAAAGAAGGTGTGCCATATCATCGTGGCCTGCTGTATGCTTCACAACCTGGCATTGCGACGCCAGGTGCCTTTCCTGCAGGAGGATGGTCCAGATGGTGGTGTTGTAGCAGCTGTGGAGCCTGTGGAGAGTGAAGAGGAGGAAGACGACGGGGACGACACAGACAACAGGGACACAGTGATACAACAGTATTTTCAGTAGCACACAGGTACGAATCAACCCCGCCATTTTACATTTACTTAAAGTCTCCTGCCTCTCTACTGTCTGTGTTTCCCCCCAGTTCCTGTTAACTGAGTTGTGACTTTCCCCTCCGTTTTCAGAGGTGTGGTCCCCACTGCGTGACCTCTGCTTTGTTTGCCTATCTACTACAGCTGTGTGACAGTGGTATGTTGTCATCATTATGTAACTGAACATTTTGGCACCGTTATGTCTAATACATTTGTTCAAAATACAGGCAGACTTCAGATTTTTTAAGTGCAATAAGTGAATTTATTAAAGTGCTAAATTTAGGAACATGATTGTAAAATGGTGATGGGTGATGGTGGAGTAATGTCCATGGCAGAGTCCAGTTTTCAGTTTCACAGGTGCATTGTCCATATGCCTGTGGAAGGATGGAGCAGGGGCAGTTTAAGTTTGGACAGGGTGACAATGTGGGACAGTGGGATGACATCAGGGGGTATCCTTTGCTGGCGGGGGTCTTGGCATCCTACTCTGTCTTCTTGTGAGATCTCAGGTACCGCTTGCGGGGTGGTTCTTCTTCTGCAGGAGGTGGGGTTCGGGTGGCCTGTTGTTGTGTGGGGGCCTCCTGTCCACTAGTGCCGGCGGAGGTGGTAGGCTGTTCCTGGTCCATGCTAGTGACAGGGGCCCTTTGTGGTGCCACATGGTCCTGCAATGTGGTGACTATCTGGTTAAGGGCCACGACGATGGTCCCCATTGCGGAACTAATGTTTTGCAGTTCCTCTCTGAACCCCATGTACTGTTCCTCCTGCAGTACCTGGATCTCCTGGAACCTGGCCAGTACCGTAGCCATCGTCTCCTGGGAGCGGTGGTATGCTCCCATGATGGAGGAGAGGGCGTCTTGGAGAGTCGGTTCCCTGGGCCTGTCCCCCCCCTGTCGTACAGCAGCCTTCCCAGTTCCCCTGTTTCCCTGGGCCTCTGTCCCCTGGACCGTGTGCCCACTACCACTGCCCCCATGTCTCTGTTGTTGTTGGGGTGGTGGGTCAACCTGGGTGTTCCCAGAGGGGGTTAGGTCTGCTGTAGCCTGTGGCTGTCTGTGGGGAACCTACTGTCCCGAGGTCCCCGATGGGCCGGGCTGGTCATCTGGGTCCAGGGAGACAGAGCTGCTGTCATCACTGGGGGCCTCTTCTAGGGGTGTGATGGACATCTCTGGACCCTCCGTGGCGGTGTGCGGGCGTTCGGGTCCTGCAGGGGTATAAGAGTATGATTATTGCTTCTGTGTGTGCCATTTCATGTAATGGGTGGGTGGCCGTGTCCCCCAGTGCTGGCATTCCCTTGTGGGGGCTTTTGTGACGGTGGCTTGTGGGGGTGATGGGTGTGTGCAGTGGGCATGCTTTGGTGATGGGTGTCCATGCTTTGGGGATGCATGCAGGGCTAGGTTTTGGGATGGGTGGGTTGTGATGGTGAGCCATTAGCAAGGAGTTGGTGTGATGGGGGTGAGGGTGGGGGTATGATTTGGCATGCAGGTGGGGTGAGGGGAATCAAGTAGTGAAGATTTGACTTACCAGAGTCCATTCCTCCGCCTACTCCTGCGAGGCCCTCAGGATGCAGGATGTGCAAGACTTCCTCCTCCCATGCTGTGAATTCTGGGGGAGTAGGCGGGGGTCCGACGCCAGTCTTCTGCACCGCGATGTTGTGCCTTGATACCATGGAACGCACCCTCCCCCGTAGGTCGTTCCAACGCTTCCTGATGTCGTCCCGATTTCGTGGATGCTGTCCCACAGCGTTGACCCTGTCCACTATTCTTTGCCATAGCTCCATCTTCCTGGCAATGGTGGTGTGCTGCACCTGTGTACCGAAGAGCTGGGGCTCTACACGAACTATTTCCTCCACCATGACCCTGAGTTCTGCGTCAGAGAACCTGGGGTGTCTTTGGGGTGCCATGGGGTGGTGTGGATGAGGTGAGGGGTGGTGTATGTGTTGTAGAGTGTGGTGAGTGCGGTGGTGTGTGGTGTTTGGTGCGTGGATATTGTGTAGGTGATGTTGTGATTTGCCTCTGTGTGATGGTGTACTCTATTCTGTGCTGTCTCTCTCTGTCCTTCAGTCGCAATTGTGGTCGTAGGGGTTTGTGGGTGATGTGGGTGTGTGTTTTATATTTAATTGGGTGTGTGGGAGTGGTGTGTGTATGTGTCTCAGGTGTGTGTATTTTGAATTATCCAATGTGGATGTGTTTTGTAAAGGTGTGTGTATTTTGACCGCGGTGGTGTGTACCGCCAATGGAATACCGCGGTTGAAAGACCGCTGCTGGGATTTGTGGGTCGGAATGGTATGGGCGTATTTCTGTTGGCGTGACGGTGGAGGTTTGCTCATCGCCAGTTTCCCGCTGACCTTTGGTGTGGCGGAATTTTGTTGATGTCGGGTTTTTGGCGGTTTGCCAGTTGCGGGTCAGAATGACCGTGGCGGTTTACCCCGACCGTGGCGGTGTTATGGCGGTCTTCTGACCGGCAGTAAGCGCCTTTTACCGCCGAGGTCAGAATGACCCCCTATATCATAAATACAATGCATTCCTGCCCTTCCACATTGGCATGGGGCAATGCAGCAAGAAAACATGAGCTGATGCCATATGCCAATTCCCCATAAATATGGGCCAAAAAGTGTTGTTGAAATCATGAAATTATTTGGAAAGTGTGGCAAACCATAAATATGCTGTAAATGCTGTTTCATGTAATTGAATACTTCTTCTGACCCAAACTATTGTTCATAGTTTTATCAGTAATCTATTCATATAATCCCAAACATTCCTATTGCAATCAGCACAACAGTCTCTCTCTTCTACAGACAGAATGAGCTTTACAAAAAGCAAATGGTGTTGCTTTCAAAATTTCATTGTTGATAATCAAATATTTTTCTCACTTTCTTTTACTGCAGATAACCCAGCTCCACAGTCTATATTGCATTATTTTCAACAAACATTCATCTATTCAAAAGAGGAGCTTTTTCAAACTAACTACCTCCAAGTAAACATGTAATTTAAAATACATAATGGTTAATGTGCAATATGGCGCCACATTGCCATATCAGGTTTGTGGTGTCATTTATAGATCATCCAGCTATTTATAACAATTACTGGGTATGGGGAGGGGTTGTAACTCCTGAGAGGTGTATCTGCCCATGTGGTGTATGCAATGGCTTATCGTGTATTTGTTTTAAGAAAAAAGGTTTCCCATAAAGGACAAAATAGGGTTTAATAGTTGCAGTGAGTTTAAATCACATTAAAGGTACATTTTTCATGTGGCTAGTGTGTCAGGACTTTTAACCTTCTGGCTTGGGACTGAAGACACGCAGGGCAAATGCATACCGACAAAGAGCCTGAAGTGAGTAAAATTATAATTTCCCCAGTAGTTTTAATAAAATGAGAATTTTAGCAACTTTTGCAAAGTGTGCTTCTTTTGCAAAACCACTTCCATCGATGAAAAATTGTATAAGAAATAGCTCTGCTTTTCATAAAATCTACTTTTATGGGATTTTTCCTGCATTTTTTCAAAGCATCAGGATGTTTGTGGAGCAAAATCTTGACAACAACATTGCACACCTCTAGCAAGTAAGATGGTTCCAAAATCCTAGTTTATGAAATATCTTTTTTCTTGTTGTCAGAAAAGTGCATTCATTGTTACTTTCATAAGCTTTCAGCTAGCTTGTTTCACTCTGGATTTGTATGAATTGTATCTTTCAATCAATCAATAAATCAATCAGATATTTGTATAGAGTGGCTTATCACCCGGAGGGTCTAAGGGCGCTGGTGGGGGGACACGGATCAGTTGAAGAGCCAGGTCTTTAGGTCCTTCCTGAACTAAGCCAACGAGGGGGATTGCCAGAGGTGAAGCAGCCGTGTTAGAAATGGGGTTTCGGGTTGGCTAGGGTATGCACCTAAGCCAGAACCCACCCACTCTAGCCAGGGCGAGGGAGTTACACACACAAGATAACCCCTGCTCACCACCTTGGTAGCTTCGTAACAAGCAGTTCGGCCTATCCCAGGGACAATGTGTAAAGCGTTTGCACAACACACACAATACACATAATGCACTATCTTGACGAAAAAGGAAACAGAACACCAAGTTATATAAAAATAAACTGTATTGCACACAACATCATTAGACAAACCACAACATGTCAGTAATACCCTGCTACACATGCAGTTGTCAGAACATTACACAGTACTATTACTCTGCAAAAATCAGTAGTCACACAAAACACATAGGCTACTGATTATTCTGCAACATAACCAGTAGTCAGAAAACCATTACTACAATAATGCACGTCATAAGATCCTCCTAAATTCCCATAAAAGGAATATCTAGAAACACATGGCAAGTCATAACCACGAGGAACATATTATCACCATTGTTCATAACAAGACCATCAGAGAATGAGTGGAACATCATTTCAAATCCCCTTATTCAAATCATATTATCATAAGTCCCATGACAGGAACCCTCTCTGATCAGTCTAGGGCAGGGGGGTGGGCCCTAATGCTCCTCGGTGCCAAAACAGGAGCCACCTGGTGACTGGGAAAGGGGAGGTTGGGTTTGGCATGCACCTCCTCCATTCCTATGTAGGGGCCTCTCCTGGGGCCTCCGTCCAAACCTGGTTGCCCACTGTCCCTGCGGACCCCCCAAGGCCACGGCTACCCCTCATAGGAAGGCGGGGGAACCAAAACCAAGCAATGCACATTTCAATTGGAGCGACATGCTCCTCTGGCAGCGACTGGAGCAAGAGGGGACCTACCCTTGCCTACCCTGCATCCTGCTCTCAGAGTGGCTCTGGGATCCGGAGGGGCCTCCAATGATGTCTTCCTCCCTTCTTGGGCCACTGCCATGCATGCGCCCGATCTGGTGCCCAAAGGTTTTCTCCTCTCCCGGGCCGCAGTGGTGAGACCTGACAACAGTCAGGGCCGAACAGTGCCTAGGGGGCGCTCTCCGTAGTGCCCTTTGCCTCAGAGGCACCGCTAGGATGGCTCTCACTCCAGATTCTGCTCCAGCGTGCACGAGGGGCACAGGGTACTGTGTGTTTTGGACGCGCTCAACAGTTACGAGTGCCCAGGCCACGGCAGTGACTCTCCAACTGCACGCTTGTTATCAGCATCCTCCAGACGCAAGAGTAAGTGAGATTACGGTGCTCACAAGGCACTTTAGGAATTAAAGATAAGGCGCTCCCAGAGTAAAGGGTAAAGCACTCTTCATGAGCTGAGACACCCAATTGAAGCACGCTCTTCTTGCTGAATGGATAAAGTGAAGCGATTCTCCCCCTTGAGAGTCACAAGTTTGCAGAGGGCAGGAGGACACAAAGGGGCACAGGGTGGCATGGCCCAGCAACAGGCAAGCACAAATGGAATGAGGTCAGTGGCAGTTTTTTCTAATGGCCCACCAGGTCACAGGTCAGCACAGCAGCAAGTCCAAGGCAGTTCCTGGTGAGTACCTCCAGCAGCACTCTGTGTCCATTTCTGGAAGAATGTTTCTTGTGTGTAAGTGTCTCTCTACATGGGAAAAATCCCCAGTACATTTACTCAGTTTTGCAAAGCATTTTCAATGGGGAGAAGAGGTTCCAATCAGTTACAACTGGTTCTAGGAGTTCCCCCTCTCTCCTCCAGCACAGGCTGCAGACATCAGTTGGGGGTAAACAAGCCCTTTGTTTGAGGCCAGGGCACAGCCTTTACAAATGCAGGTGTTCCCCTCCTCCCCTTCTCTCAGCCAAGGAAGGCCATTCAATATGCAGATGCACCTCTGTGACACCTCCACCCTCCCTGTGTATAGGCTGTCGGAAAAGTATGCACAAAGCCCAGCTGTCACTCTGCCAAGACATGGATTGGAGTCGAGCTGCAAAACACCAGAGCTATAAACACAGAGAAATGCTCACTTTCGAGAAGTGGCATTTCTATAATGGTAATAAAAAATCCACCTACACCAGTAAACAACATTTCTCACTACCATTACAACCATACCAAACATGCCTACGCTACCCCTCATGAATCAGACAATGCCCCCTAGACATAATGCAGGGCATTTTCATTGCAGTCCCATGAGTAAGGCAGCACTCACCGCAGGGAGAAACCAAATAGGCTATTTGTTACTACCAGGACAGACCACACAACCAGGCATATGTCCAACCTTCTACATACATAGCACCCTGCCCATAGGGCTAGCTAGGGCCTACCTTAGGGGTGGCTTACATGTAGTAAAAGGGGAGTTATGGGCCTGGCAAGTACATTTAGATGCCAGGTCCCTATGGCAGAAAAGTGCATGCAGACCCTGCGGTAGAAGGCCTGAGGCAGGTTTGAAAGGCTACTTCTGTGGGTTGCACGAGAAGTGCTGCAGGCCCACTAGTAGCAGTTAATTTGCAGGCCCTGGGCATAGGGATAGCACTGTACAAAAGGCTTACATGTAAATTAAATGTGCCAATTAGGTGTAAGCCAATCATATCAGTTTTAGAAAGGAGAGCACCTGCACTTTAGCACTGATCAGCAGTGATACAGTGCTCAGAGTCCTAAAGCCAACAACAGAAAAAATAGAAAGAAGGAGGCAAAAGGTTTGGGGATGGCCCTGCAAAAAGGGCCAGGTCCAACAAGTAGCATGTTCCAGGTCAGCAAGGTGAGGTAGGAGAAGGATCTTCTGGATCATAGGGTGGTGGTGAGGGCCAGTTGTGCAGAGTGGAGTTGCCTGGGGGGGTGTAGAAGGAGAGGCAGTGGTTGAGGTAAGCAGGTCCGATGTTGTGTAGGGCCTTGTAAGCCTGTCTGAGGAGTTTGAAAGTGATGTGTTTGTTGATGGGGAATCAGTGTAGGCCTCTCAGGTGGGCAGAGATTTTGCTGGGAATGTCTAGGATGAGTATGGTCGCTGCGTTCTCTATTCTCTGGAGTCTAGTTTGGAGTTTCATGTTGATGCCGGCATAGAGTATGTTGCCGTAGTCAAGTTTGCTGCTGATGAGTAAATGGGTGACTGTTCTTCCTTCATTGATGGGCTTCCACCTGAAAATCTTCTAACAAACCTGACGTTAATGAATTGAAGTTAAAGTTTATTATTTTTGTATCATCATTGTTTTAGGGGTTGATCCCTGAAGTAAGCTACTTCTTTGCCTTTGTCTGGCTTATTTTAATGGTTTTATGTCATGCTCGGTATAGGTTATAACATTGGAGCAATTGGCTTTTCATAACATATTAAATTACAGTAGATATATACTGCTGTTGCACTGTCTTATATTTTTTGTTACATTGAATAAAAAAAAAAAACTCAGAATCAAGAAATCTTCTAAAGCAGTGATTCCCAACCTGTGGTCTGGGGACACCTGGGTGTCCGCAAATCCTCCTCAGGGGATCCGCGACTTCTTAGAAAATTAAATAATATTAAGAAAGTAGGTCCCCAGCTTTAAATAATGACTCTGTGGGGGGTGCCCCAATTCCAATAATGATTCAGTGGGGGTCCACAGGTTCCAGTAATGATAAAGTGGGGGCCACAGAATTCAAAAGGTTGGGAACTATTGTTCTAAAGGCAATTTTAGCACGTTATGTATTTAGTAGCAAATATTTTTTCAAAACTTTTAGAAGCCAAGGCAGTACACTGATTTCTTATTTTCTCGGAGTTAGTGCAACATTTTACTCTGGTTTTCTGATGGGCAGCATATTTTAAAATAAACTTCTTGTGCGAAACCTGTTGTCAGTGAATTTATCACATCCAAGAAACACATTTGCAAAATAAAATCTCACTCATAGGGACCCTACAAACAACTGAAAGAGTTTGAATATTGGAAATCCAGTAAAATCACTGAAAAGCAACATTTTTAGGAGTCGTATACTATTTTGACATATGTGTTTAAAGATGCCAATGCTTCTGTATCAATTGCTCATTTTGTTATTATATCCAGGCATTGTTTCTATAGAACAGGTTCAAATAATGGATGCATTGAAACAAAAACATAGAAAAGTCGCACTTTCAATTTCATCATGCTACCTGCTCTCCTTTTACGCGCTCTTTTATTGATGCTCTGTTTGGAGTGTGCACAGCCAACTCTCCACATTAGAGGCAGTGGCTCCCTACAGGCGGTGTAGTTCGTTAAGACACTGCTGCCAAAAGCCCAAATGTCAAAGTACAGTAGGGTAGAACTGCTGCTTTCTAACGAAATTGTGTTATATGATTTTCTTCCAGATTCATAATCCGGATGATGGATCTGAAGCCCAACGATTTTCATTACTCACAGTCAGTGGGGAGACTTGGGCAATATTACATCATCTGGGCCAATTTCAGATCTCCTTCCTCCGAGTCATGGCATCAGGTGCTCCGCCTGTTTGCTGGCACCAGCCCTGGCTTGCTGATGGAAAGACATTTTTCTTTTGTGCTCCTTTACAAAGATCCATTCCACTCATTTCTTTGTGATGTATAGGTTTTATCCTCTACTGCTGTGCATTTCTTCGTGATGTATATCTTTGATCCTCAACTGCTATGTGCATTATCTGAGGGCAATCTCTCTTATTTTGCGCTTGTCAACGGTTATTATTTCCAGTGGAGCTGTATATTTTGTGAACCACAGCTAGCAACTGTGAGCTTATCCTACCCTCGTCGTCTAGGTGGTTAGTCCAAATATATCGTCGGTGGTTACGATTTTGTAGTTGATGGTTATTAGTTAGCCCTGTATAGATTTTACAAAAATCTATCTCTACCGCAGATATCTGCTGTGTGTAGAATACATGAAGACACGTCGTTTTCCTCTATTAATACGTGCCTGAAACCAATGTAAATATATGCTAACATGATCCTAGCATCAGAGACATGTATGTAGACTGCTGGGTAATGCGGTTATGTTTGTGACATGGTGTAACACAGGAATAGCGTACGTGCGTGTTTAAGGAACGGCAATTCAATCCAAGAAAAAAACTGACGAAACCAAGCCTTTCGGTTGCTTGCTTGTTTTTGACCTATGGGTAAATGAGAGGTGTTGGTGCAACCTATGAATCTTCAATCGGCCGTTTGTTTATGAATAAATCGTCAGTATCCCAATGTATTTTTTAATGTATGCCTCAATTAAAATAAGCTGTGGGTAGGGTAGAAGTATAAGTGAAAAATCAAACACCGGAGTACTCAAATCTCTTTTTTTAATCTGCAAATTAGAGTTGCTGTGCATGCAGATGCTCACATGTAGAGTAGGCTCAGGGGTTAGAGTCCCACTCAAGTTTCCGAAAGCAGCAAATACAAAAGTACCGTGAAAGAAGAATGTTCAAAAGTACGTTTAAAGCAGCATTCTGAGCAGTTTCAGCTGGATCCCGGGGTAGAACACATTTTCATCTATCGCAAAGCGGAGGCCACTTACGTAGAGTGCCTTGGGCATGTGCGGGACCTGGCCCTTTATGTGTTTACTCTACCACTGCTGACCAGTGCTAAAGTGCAAATGCTCTCTGTCTAAATTGCACTGGTGATTAATTTACCCATGACTAGCATATTTGATTTATCAGTAAGTACCTAGTAAAGTGCACTATGGGCCAAATTTATGGAAAAGTGAAGCAGCGCAGTGCTGTGCCAAAATTGGTAGCGCCGTGCTGAGTCACTTTAGAAATGCAGGGCTGTGCTGTATTTAAGTGAATAAGAAGCACCCCTGTGTTATCCACTGCGCTGGCGCTAAATTTAGCTGCCAACACAGGCATCCTTGCACCATCAAGCAAGGATGTCTGTGTTGAGGGGTATGATTGTTTATGTGCGGCAAGGTGTCCCTTCCCGCACGTAAACAATCACTAATGGATTTTTGGCACTTCTGTGTGTGCTGCACAATGCAGCACACATAGAAGTGCCAAAGCATCATTTTCAAATGATTGTTTATATACAGGAACGGACACCTTCACGCACATAAACAATAATTTCTGGCATTTTGTTCTTCCTATGCGTGCTGCAGAATGCAGCCTGCAGAGAAAAAGTAAAAAACGAGGAGGAATAAATGTATTCCTCCTCATTGCGCCCTGCTTACGCCACCCCTAGGGGTGGCTTTAGATTTTGGCACTGCGTCAGGTTTATGAAATTTCATAAATCTGAGGTAGCGTTAAAATGCAATAGGTGTTGCATTGACATGCCCACAGCAACACCCATTGCACGCCCCCTTCCACGCACACTGGTGCGTGGGAAAGGACCATAATTAGAAGGTGGCGTTAAGCCACAAAGTGGCTTAACACTACCTTGTAAATATGGCGCAGTGCTTAGTGCCACAGGAGCATCATGAAAAGTGATGCTCCTGTGGTGCTAGGGGCCTATACATACCCCCCTATATATGCCCAGAGCCTGTAAATCAAAGGCTACTAGTGGGCCTGCTGCATTGATTGTGCCACCCACATGAGTAAACATGTCACAGACCTGCCACTGCAGTCTCTGTGTGGGCAGTTTAGAGCTGCCAGTCCCAAACCCTCCTTCTTACTACATGTAGGTCACTCCTAGACTAGGCTCAAGGAAGCCCCATGGGCTGCGTGCAATGTATTTAAAATGTAGGACATGTACTAGTGCGTATAACATTTTCTGATAGTGAAATACTGCCAAATTCGTTTTTCTCTACTGCAAGGCCTATCTCTTCCAGAAGTTAACATGGGGATTGCCTTGAAATATCTTTAAAGTGTAATTTCCCATTGCGAGCAGGAACAGATGTGGAGTTTGGGGTCTTTGAACTCACAATTTAAAATTAAATATTTTAGTGAAGGTGGTTTTTTAACTGCATGTTTGAAAATGCCACATTTAGAAAGTAGGAATGTTCTCCATTAATCATTCTGTGCCTCTGCCTGGCTGCTGAATACATGTCTGGGTTAGACCAATAGTTGGCTTGTTTGTGGATTCACTCTAGACAGGCACACAAAGGGAGCTGAGGTGTTCTGCATATCCTCATAGGTCTTCCTGGGCTAGAGTGGTGGGAGAAGCTGACACTTACACTTGAATAGGGATGTGCCTGTCCTCACACAAAGCGGTCTTGAGCCCCCTAGAGTTTGTCTGGGGCCAAGACAGGGAAAGGCAGGGTCTTGTGCACTGCAAAGACTTTCCTTTGAAATTTGCTTACTTCAAAGGAAGAAAATAGTATAATAATTGGACTGCTGACTGCACAAGCTCAGAACAATTCTGGACTGAAGACATTCTGCCAGGGAGAAGAGCTTGAATGCTTGAGGAGGATCTACCAGTCTGCCTGTTGATTTGCTGTGCTGGCCTTCTGCTGCTACGTCTGCCCTGGGAGTGAAACTACTGGAATTTGCTTTCTTTGTCCTGCTTTCTAAGGTTCCCCAAGGACATGAACTGAACTTGCCTCCTGTAAGAAACCCCAGGGACATCAAATACTTCACCTGCCATCTCCTCAGCTCTCTTGCTAAGGACCCTGACTTGCCAGAGGGTGTCCACTTCAGTTCTTGGGCCCTTGGGAGCAAAAGCTGGCCTAAAAAGAAGAAGAACCAGGCACATTGACTCCAGATGACTGCAGAACAGGCGCTGTTGCCTGGCTCCACACCGCTGCCTGCATCCAAAGCCGATGTCCCAACTGAAGTGCGACGACAGTGACCAACACTGCAGACCCGGCGCATCTGGCCCAAAGCCAACACAGCACCTCTGAAAACCTGCTACATCATGAGTCCCGTGTGGTGTGTCACCGACGTTCGTGACACCTGACTCTGCAATGACGCCTGTGGCCCCGTTGTGTGACTGTGACCCCAAGAGGTCGCCCCATCACATCATGACCCGGCGGATTCATCAAACCCACTTCATAAATGTTAGAAATGGGGTATTTGGTTGGCAGTCAGTCCACCCTGTCCAAGCAAGGACCCTCACTCTAGTCAGGGTAAGTCTCACACAATCCAAATAATACTGTGCCCACCCTCTGGTAGCTTGGCACTGAGCAGTCAGGCTTAAATTAGAAGGCAATGTGTAAAGTATTTGTGCAATAAATCATACAATACCACAATATAGCACCACAAAAATACACCGCGCAGTGTTTAAAAAAATTTAGAATATTTATCAGTCAAAACGATCAAAGATGCAATAAGTAAATGTAGAGATATCACTGAAAAGTGATATAAAGTGTCTTAAGTCTTTTAAAAGCAAACAAAGTCTCTTTCAAGGGCAAAGTAACCGGTTCACGTGAAAAATCTCCACAAAGGGCCGCAGAGGAGGAAATGCGTGGAAACAAAAGGGTGTGCGTCGATTTCTCGGGCTGCACACGGCGGTGTGTCATTTCGTTTTCACACAAGGACAAGTGTGCGTGACTTCCGGCGCTAGGTCGTGGATCCTCTTCGGGTTGCGGGGTTTTTAGATGCCGCGGGGACGATGTGTGGATTTCCGGCACTGCTAGGAGGAAGTCACAGGAGCTGCATTGATCCGGTAGGTGTTGCATCAAATTTTCTCCTGCACGGCAGGCATTGCGTTGATTCCTCTCTGGAAGTAGTGCTGCGTCGTTCTGGCTTAGCTGTGCGATGATCCGGTGAGGCCGTGCGTTGAATTTCCAGTTGCTACGCTGGCACTGCATAAATTTTCTCTTTGCGAAGTCGGGCTGCATCGTTCTGGTTCGGCTGTGTGTTGATTTTTGCCACACAAGGAGTCCTTCTTGCAGAGATGAAGTCTTTTGGTCCTGAGACTTCAAGGAACAGGAGGCAAGCTCTATCCAAGCCCTTGACGCCTCGCCACCAATGCCGCATCACCTCCCCTGCTATCGTAAGGACATGATGCCTCCCGTCCTCTGCCTTTTAGTAAGCCACCAACACCTCATATCCCCAGTAGCAGTAAGGAACAGATACCTCACTGGCTCACAGCGAACCCTCACCTCCCCGACTCTATGCAATGTCTTTCTTTCATAATTTTCAAAGGTACTGTACCTGAAGTCCATGAGACTCAGTGACCAGCACCACACTCCCTCACTAGTGGTGTCGGACTGTTGGGAACAACTTCATCAACGATGTTGTGATAGCCCCAGTTGGAGCTTTTGTGTTTCTGATCACTTTATGAGGATTTAATCTTTAAAAATGTGTATCTTTGCTTGTGTATGCTGGATTTTTGCTGTTTTGTTCTTGTTCTATTTAGATAAATATGGGCTATTTTTCTAAACTGGTGTGGTGTCTATTTGTAGTGTTTTCACTGTGCCACTAATGTGTGTGGGTGCAAATACTTTACATATTGCCTCTGAGATAAGCCTGACTGCTAGTACCAAGCTACCAATCGGATGAGCAGGAGTTATCTTAGGTGGGTGACTCCCTTACCCTGAATAGAGTGAGGGTCCCTTCTTGGAGAGGGTACAAAACCATTTCCAACTAGAGGCCCCATTTCTAACAGCATTTGTGCTAACTTTCTACATCTCTGGAGCACTTTGGTATCACAGAAAGGTCTGCAAACACTTGCATGGGACTTGCTGTGACATAGATAGAGTTGGCTCACTTGTTGTACTGATTTTATCCTAAAAGTGGAGATAAGTATTGCATACATGTGAGGGAAACACTTTGGGACTGATACACAAAGGTAACTTACAGTTTTGAGTAAGTTTATGTTAAAGACGTGGGAGCTGATTTATATCTTGGAAATAATGGCCACGCTGTTGACTTTTGGACTGAAAACCCATCCGCCACTATATCCCATAGTCAGGTGTTTCATTGCTATTGTATCTTTTGAGGATGAGGGGACATGGCGGCCTCACACTAGATGGTCATGAGCATTAATGTAGGATTGAGCTTTCTTACTGTAAGGTGTGTGTGCCACTCCAACCCCTTGGTCTAACCTCACTGATGTCTGTGCTGCACCAATGCCAGTATGATGCCTTTGTGCAAGTAGATTTTGCCAATTGACTTGCTCTACCTCTTGAGGGGTGGTTTCTTCGGTGAATGGATGCTTGATTCCTGAAGAGTGCTCCATGACGCCGAGAGCTGAAGCAGGTAACCCCCACTGAGAGGAAGAAGTAGGAGCACTTCAGCCCAGCAGGATAACTCTTGCCTGAGTCCTGCTAGGCATTACTCCCACAACTGAGGAGTAGACCCGGGCTGAGAGCACTATACCATCAGCCTGGGAGAACATTTCTGGGGCCTAGAACTCCGAGACTGTGGGGTACACTTATTGGAAGTTCAGGAAAGCTGGATCAAGGGGAGCATGTGATTCCAGTGAAGTAAATCACCTCACAACTGACTCCGATTACTTTCACAAAACCTAAAGGCTTCTGTGCAAGAGGTGTGAATGTCCGAAAAAACTCTCAACATCACCTAATAAGCTGGTAGGAGCTGGGGGAAGGGCCATGAAAAATGTGCTGCCTTGTTCAAAGTAACACCATCTTTGAACTCCATTTTTAAGGTCTTGTCTTTACCTGTTTCCCTACAGAATGAAGAGGGTGGCTCTCCTGTTGGGATTGAGGGGGAGCAGATACAGGATATCATGCCCCTACAAAGCTCCTCAAGTGCTAACAGTATTCATACATCAAGCATACAAGGAGGACCAGATCTGTAAGCCTCCACCCGATACGTCCCACAGAAAAACACCAGCAACAGATTTGAAGTTCTTAACCTCTAGAAAGGAATGAAGAGTGGTGACAAATCTGCCAGATTAAACAGCGGATGATGGTCGCCTTTGCTAGTAGTATGTCACCCGATGGTTCTGGAGCAGGCAGAGCACAGACAGGCATATCAGTAGCAAAATTCTGCTGTGTCTTGAGGCCGAGATCAAGAATTGATTTGAAGTCTCTGAGGCCAACCAGCGGGGGATCCAAGCATTATGTCAGGCCCTGAGTCAAAAGCTGAATGAGGTGGTCGGACACAAGGGTGTGGGAGGAGGATATTGCTCAGGCTAAACAGAACAAACAGAAGAACACAACCAGCACTAACTTGCTTGCCAAGTCAAGGTCTGAGGGAGGATCTAGAAAAGATTGAAAAATGGTCTCTGAGGAATAATATCTGAATTCTCAATGTCCAAGAGGCTTGAGGAAGATGGGGTTATAACAACACTTATTTAATCATTTCCAAGAGACACAGTTCTTAAAGATCAGCCTGACATTAATCTTGAGCAGGATATTCAGAGTGTGCACAGGGATCTGTTCAAGAGGAACTTGCAGTGTAAAAAACCCAGAAAGATCCTGGTAAATTTGTTGTCCTATGTGGTAAAATAGCTTATTTTGGGCATTGCGCTAGAAAGTGATAGCTTTACCAACAAGAGATACACTTTCAATGTGATTTCTGATGCTTTGTGGGCCACAAAACAGCACTAGTGGGAGCTAGGCAGGAGAATAGAGGAACTTCATAAACTTGGAGCTAACACTCAATTAAAGTTCCCTGCAATGCTTCCTCATTATGTGGAACAAACAAATGTATAATTACCCCACCTTGGAAGACGTTTACGCATTGATTGAGTCCATCAAAAAAGATGCAAGCGTTCGATAAAAGCCTTTGATGTCCCTTCATGGCAGGCTTTGTCCAGGGCAGTATCGGGGCAGTTCGGAAGGATGGGGGTAGGCAGGTTATGCACTCTCAGTTTAGGTATACAGCATTTTTCACTTTCTTCCTCCTGTGGGATGCTCATATGGTATTTTATGCCAATTAGGAGTGGGAGAGTTGCCTGGGTGGGGATAGGGATGAGGCCTATCCCATTTTATATATATATATATATATATATATATATATATATATATATATATATATATATATATATATATATATATATATATATTAGTCCTCATGTTCACCAAAACATTCCAAAATTAATTTGGGGCATAAAATGTAAAATTGGAAGGGGTGATGGTTGTAAAATAGTCAAATTAAATGGGTGCAAGTAGAGAAATACATTTCTTAACTTGGAATGATAATGGTCCTTTATCTAAGGGGAGTCAGAGACTGGTGCTCCAGGTGGTCTTGATGATAGTACGGTGCACATAATGATCTTACATGATACCCACTTAACAGTGTTTGAGAGCTATATAGCCTCTGATCAAGTGGAATACTCTCAAGGGTGGTACTGCCTTTAAGGAAAGATGCAGGGGTGGAGCTGTTTAATTCTAAAACAGATAGTTCAGGTAGGTGGGCTGTGACAAGGCCCAGATGTTCTAATTATGCATTTTTATGTGCCAGTTTTTCTGATCCCAATGTTGGCGATCCTTCCCACCTTTACACCCCGGAGTGGAGCTTGTTTGAGTCCTCTCTGCTGGTGGTTATGGGGGGGGAGGGGGACTTCAATACCCTGATGGGTACCAACCTTGATGGATCAACCAGAAGAGACTGCAGCCACACACCCATGACTAGGCAGGTCTAAAAAAGCTTGTTACAGGATGTGGGGCTAGTGGATGTATGGGGACATAGAATGGGGCAGAAAAGAGGGTATACATTTCACAATAAAAAAAATTGACTCTTTTCAAGGCTTGACTACTTCTTCATAAACAATGCAGCCAAAGAAAGGGTAAAAGAGGGTAAGCACCTGCTGTGACATATCTCTGACTACGGGGCTGTGACCATACTCTTTCAGTGCTCTGGTCAAGGAAGTAACTTCAGGTGGACGGTTCATTGTGCCTTCCTTTTAGATGTAGGGGTTGGACAAGCTCTTGAGAAAGCCAGTAGAAAATTATTGTCATACAATATAGGGTCTGCTCCACTTGCCATAATCTGGGACACATTTAAGGCCTTTATATGAGGGGTTGTGTGGAGTCAAGCATCCTTTAGGAATAAAGTTGTCACAGACGAGCTTTCCTCCCCTGAACAAGAGATGGAGTATAAGAAACAACTTTACAGGTGCAGAATCCCTTATTTGATAAAGACCAAGCACATAAGAAGCTAAAAGAGGCACAGCTGAAGTATAAAACGACATTGGGTAAGAAATGTAGGGAAGGTGGAAGTCTAAGCATTTATATATATTCGATTATGGGGAGAGATCCGGGACATTGTTGGCATTGAAGTCAAGATTTGAGAGATCTAGGAATAATATTAAAGATCTGATAATTAAGTCCTGGGGGATATCTCCAACAAGGCAGGAGAAATACAGGAACCTCTGGTTGCCTTATTCTCAGCCCTTTATTTGAGAAGGTTTGCCCAGATTCAAATAAGCTCTGGGATTGACTGAGAGATAGGGAGCTCCCTAAGCTTACAGACCTGGGGTAGGATTCCCTTGAGGCCCGTATTACTGAGGAGTATCTAAAATGGGTCAAAAATTGGAAGGAAGCTGGGACAGATCCTCTCCTCTCCAAACTGTATAAACTATTAAAGGATGTGATTATATGAGTTCGAGAGAATTTATTTAATTTAAGATACCATGATAATGTCAAGATCCATGTTTCCTGGAGAGAAGCCACCTAAGTGTTAATCTTATAATCTACCATTGATCTGAGAAAGACAGATTCATATTGGCCATTTCATTATAAAACACTGATTACAAGTTTTTTTTAAAGTATTCTAGATAGTAGATTGGCAAATTTGGCTCCCACGATAATCCACCCCAACCAGAAGGGCTTTATACCCAAACAAAAGATCAAAGAGCTAGCTCAGCAATTAGTGGGCAGGATAGATCTTGCCTCCCCTTATTTGGTCCCTTTGGCAGAGCCAACGATAGGCACAGCCAAGGCATTTGATAGGGTATTCTGCACATGACTCTGGGAGGTTCTAGCAGCCCTGCATTTTAAATCCCTTTTTATTTCCACCCCTCATTGGTTGTATGGGAATTAATCAGCTTGAATTCTATTTAACAGGCCTTTAACTGAGAGCTTTGGTATTCACAGAGTTATGAGGCAAAGCTGCCTCTTTCTCCCCTTTTGTTTGGTATTTATATTGAAATATTTCTCAGTTATTAAGAAGGGATCAACAGGTAATCCCCTTTTCCTTTCAGAACTTCAACAATAAAGTAGCACGTTAGGTTGATGATCTTATCATTTATACCTGCCAAGACTATTCCCAGAGTAGAGGTGCTATCTGAGGAATTTTAGTCTCTATCAGGTTATGTGGTAAATAGCGCTAAGTCAGAGATCATAGGCTGGAATCTAACCAAATGGGATAGGGAGGTGAAGACCGAGATTAAATACCTGGGCATAGCTGTTGTTCATTCATTAGATGGCAATGGCAACACATAATTTAGGGAAGGTGACTTGTTGTTCAATAAGTGGAGGAATCTCACACAGATAATTTACGTTAGGGTCAATTTAATAAAAATGTTGATACCACCCAAATTGACCTTTTTAACTGTACCCCACTTTCATTTCCTACAACTGCCATAGCTAAAGTACATGGAAATATGGATACTTTTATCTGGGCTTCTGGTGCACTCAGGCTCTCTTGGCGAAAATTGAGGTATCACCCCTCACTTCAGAAAGCTTCACCCCTCACCTCAGAAACTTCCATTGGCTATCGATCCAGAAGAGAGGCAATTTAAAATTCTCACACTTGCTTACAAAGCTCTAAACAGGACCTTCCTACACCCACCACCAACTAAGCTTCCACATTCCCCCAAAAGACATCTGCACTCCATCCCTCTTGTCCTTGCGCACACTCCCTGCATCCATTGCAGCCACAGTGGGAGTTACTCGTTTTCTTACATCGCTGCCAAGACCTCGAACAACCTACCCTTCTACCTCCAAACTGCACCCTCTCTGGCAGGCTTCAGAAGGAAACTTAAGAATTGGCTTTTTGACTGAGACACATCCCCCCTAAGGCTCAGATACCCTTAAGGGCAACAGTGCTGTGCTATACCAATTCTGGTTAATTGATGTAGATCGGGGAAAGGGGGCCTTGCATTACCATATCTGAGCCTCTATTGTGATGCCTTCCCATTTAAGAATTGTAGGATGCTCCTTGGGGATCCTAATAATTCCACTTGGGGTAGGTTATTAACAGAAATGACTAGGTGTTCTACCTGTTTTTTCTATAATTAAGGTTCCCCTAAATACTTAAAAGTTTGTTTAAAAGTACAGAGGACCAAAATATTACCCTGGCCGTCAGACCAGCCAACTATCAATGCCACAGGGAGGACACCACTGTCATACCAATGGCACCCCCCGCCCTATTACAATGTTCCTGCCGGGCTCACTGGTGGGAACATTGTAATAGAGCATTCCCGTTGGTTAGTCAGGTGGGAACAGTGCTACGGTATAGGACTTGGCTCCCTTAAGAGAGCTGAGTCCCATACCCTGGCACAGAGGGGGCCGCCCAGCCCTTCGGAGTGCCCACTGACAATCAGACAGTGTGCATTCTGATGGTGCTGTGCAGGGGGCCCCAGCATTGCCTTACTGCCAGTCTTTCCATGGCAGTCACACCACCATGGAAAGGCTAGTGGTAAGGGGATTTGAAATCAGCCAGGAGGCGGTGAGTTCAGTGCTGCCCTGGCTGAGTACAACTCAGACCACTGTCATGCCATCAGCAACTATGTTCCCAGCAGGGGAGGCAGTCCCCTGGTGGTCCCACTGCCTGCATCGCAATGTGGTGACCTGACCTCCAAAGTTGCAACGGTCTGATCCTCACTGCGAGTGTGGGGGGGTCCCTGGACTGCCACACTTGTAATAAGGCTAAGAGTCAGGATGACCCTTGGTATCAAATACTATGCTGATTTCACACCCATTTGGGGCTCCCCAGGATCCCCAGATTGTATTTTAGTCAGTTTGAGTTACCCTTTAAGGAATGTCAGAATAACAGCATGGGGGGATTTTTAACAGTACAGGGGTTACCCCAGCTAAAGACTTGAGATGTCTTATCCAGATTTAAATATCTGCAGTTTTCCTCTTGGTCTGCAAAAGAAAGCAGAGGATTGAGGGTGTTTGGTAAGTGGAGGTAAGCCTGCAGGATATGCCTTTGAAAAAAGAGGTCTCCTTATGGTATTGGAAGCTTCTGGAAGCAGGGGATAGGAAACTCAAGGCCCCTTATTCTGTCTAGCAAGAGATTATATCAGAGACGGAGCTATCATATTTGTGGCAAGTATCCTTAAAACTGTCGTATAGTACGGTTAAGCCTGCAAATCTGAAACTGAACCATTTTTACTCCCTCAAGAGGATCTTTTGGACCCACAGGGCCACTACATTTTCAAAAAAACTGACTCATGGATGCAGAAGATGTGGCCTTCCTGAGGCAAGTGATGAGCACATGTTTTTAACCTGTCCTTCAATCTTCAAGGAATGGGAGATCATTAGTAGCAGCACAACTGGGATCTTGGGAGTCATAGTCAAAGTAAGCTAGTTCTGTTTGGGATGGATACTGTATTATATTACATACTCGGTAGATCACAGTGGTGTCTGCTATTATACTTACTGCTCCTTGCTACAAATGAGATTTGCAGAAATTGGTTAATCCAACTCCTCCTTTCCCAGAGAAATGCCTGGCAGCCACTGGTCAGACTTGCAGTATAGACGAAGAGACTACCCCCAATAGGGCGGGTATGATTTTGGCCCGATTTCAGATGTGGTATGGTATGGCAGTGTCGTAAAAACAAGTAGTCCAATGATTACACCAATTCACCAATGCGATCCTGGTCTTGCAACCCGTCCATGGTGGGTGGTCCTAAGTATATGCTAAGTATTTGGTGATTTGAGGACACAAAAAATATAAATTTTAATAAAATAATTTCATTGAAATTTAACTCAGCGGGCGCAAGTTATAGTTACCTAAATGTGATAACTCCAAATGCAACTGGTGAATTTCTATGGTTTGGTACGTTTAAAATGTGTGCCTAGCAAGAACATCTTTGCAACCTTTGTTTTTTAAGTGAATTTCAATGTTTTTCTTTTAAATACGATTTTCTAATTATAACATCCCTGTAACTTTTAGGGTTTTTTCAGTGAATTTCTATGTTTCTTTAACGTAAATTATTTTTTAATACTATTTGTTAATCCACCACTGAAGCTCATGCCCTTCAGCTGTAGATGGTGGAGGATGCCTGCAAGGCCTGTCCTGCAGCAAGACCCTGTGGCCAACCCCCCTACGTACCCAATCCCATACTGCACACAGATTTTGGCCATGTGTGGCAGGTATTGGCCGGGGATTGTCTCTCTGGGTGTGAGAATAGGTGTAAGAGGGTGTCTCTGGGGGTGAGAGTAGATGTGAGAGTGTCTGTGTGGGTGTCAGAGTGGATGCATCAGTGTCTTAGTGGGTGTGTCAGTTTCTGTGTGGATCTGAGAGTGGGTGCATGAGGGTTTCAGTGGGTCCGTGAGTGGGTGTGTGAGTATCTGAGTGAGTCTGTGCCTAAGGGTATGAGTGAAGGTTTGAGTGGCTGCACAAGGGTCTGTATGGGTCTGTGAGTGGGTGCATGGGTTGCTGAGTGGGTTTTTGAGTGGATGCACACGGGTGTGAGTGAGTGTGTGAGTAGGTGAAAGAGATTGAAAAAGCGTAATTGAGAGAGACCGAGAAAGAGAGAGAAAGAATGTGAGTGGCAGAGAGATGGACAATGTTTTAGTCTTTGGTGAATGATATACTTAGAATGAGTTATTTCCTGACAGTTTGAAAACAAAATGAATTTGCTAATTAAGAGAGTGAGATCGCCATTCATTATGAACCCTAAACATTTCAAGAATGAAAACAAATTAAGGTAGGAAAATGTCAATAGACACACCTGGACTAGAATCCTCAACTTTCAGAGTGAGGGCCTGTGACCTTAACATTATGCCAAAGCTGACTCCTTGTTCTTTGAAGTCACTGCACGGAGACACCATTGCAATGACTCTCTCTCTCTCTCTTTCTCTCTCTCTCTCTCTCTCTGTCAGAAATATGAGATTGAGAGAAAGAGAGAGACATTAAGAGAAAGAGATTGACAGAGAGAACTTGAGAGAGAGAAAATGGAAGAGAGGTTTCTAGACTTTCATGAATGATATAAGTTGAACTATATTTTTAGGACAAATTGAAAAGAAAAGTGTATTTGTCAATATAAATGGGTGTGATCACCTCTCAGTATGAACCTTACACATTTGAAGTAGAAAATAAATCAAAGTAGGGAATTGACCTCAGCCATGCCTAGACTAGAACCCTCAACTGTTAGTGTGAGGGTCTGAGACCTTGGTGACTGTGGAGATTGCGATCGGCCGCATAGGAGCTCACATCATGCTCTGCGGCTACCCACAGGCTCAGGAAGGATGCGCGTTAGGAGTCAGACGCGCTTATGGTTGCACCGCGGTTCTGAGCGTGGAAAAAGAGTTTGAAGTTCACCTGCCGCCTAGGAGGCTTCCGATCCAACCCCCCCCCCTGTTTTTCATCATTTGTAGTGGACTTGGAGTGCAGTCCCTCTGATATTTTGACATCTGAGACTTCTGCTGCGGGTGGAATACGCTTTTTGCCCTAAAGAGGCTTGGCAAGTGCGTGTTTGGAATCCTTCCCTGAAGAGAGAAGGACTGGTTTCTCTAAACGAAATGGAGGTGAGGTGGGGGCTATGGACTACAATATTGTCTCTCAATGGGGGAAGTTTTGCTTTTTTTCTTCTTTTCAAACTTCACATCTGAAAAAGTTATGCTGCTGTGAGCACTGCCTGGTGAGCTCCTGGTGCAGTACATTTTGAGCAGATTGTGAGTCCTGGAAAGTAGTTGGTTAAAAAGACACTGCCCCTGCAAAAACCTTTTTCTAGCACAAATTTGGCACAAGGCCAATTTCTCTTCCAGAAGTCTGCTGCATGGGGGGGAGAGCAAGGGAGCTGCATGTCGCTTGTAAGGGCAAGGGCAAGGAGCATCGCTATATAATTCCCCGATCTCTGCTGTATCTCCAGGGAAAGGGACGCCCTGCCTCTAGGGCTCCTAAAGCAGCATGCACTGTTAAAACAAAGCGCCCAGCCCCATCCAACAATAACCTGAATATGGATCTATCTTTAAATACCGCCCCTCCGTCGACCAACGACTCAGCTCTTAGGTATACTTCTCCTCACAGCTTACCGCCCTCTATGACTAGCTCGGGGTCAAAATTCTGGCTCTGACTCTCTGCTTGAAAATGCTAGAAACCTGGACCTGGACCTGGACCTGGATTTAAATTTGCAGTTAATGAATAAAGTTAGCCCACCTCCGAACCAATCAGCCTTGAGCTGTAACTCCGAAGTTAATCACAGCCGGGCTCTAGATATGGGCGCGGGCTCCAAGCTACTGTATCATCTGTTTGGTGGACTGGTGAAGGGCCAAAAGGGTGTTGTTCCATCACTGACTAGTGACTCTGCCTCTGCTCCTCAGGCAAACAGCTCCCTACTCGATCTTTCCCGCGAGTCCAGCGAGTCAATTTCTGCATCAGGGATAAGTACTACAGCCGGGCCCCCCGAACTCCTCCGTCAATGGACCCTCTGAATTGGCCCAAGATCACCTGAACTTACAAGTGGGCTTTTTTTCTCATGCACTTAGAGACAAAGCAAGCTCCGATATCCCTTCAGAAGATTTGCTCCTTCAGATCTTAACTGAGTTAAAAGCTTTGAAAATTTAGCAAAATGAGGCAAACCATAGAACAGAATCGCAATTGAATTTAATTTCTAGTAATATACAGCAACTTAACTCACGTATCACGGAGGTCGAACAGCGAGTATCTGATCTGGAGGATGCCCACGTCTCTGTGGAACCATCAGTGGCAAAATGTCAATCAGATTTGTTAGACTTGCAGATTCGGCTAGATGATGCAGAGAATCGCTCACGCAGATGTAACTTGAGATTTACAGGAATCCCTGTAGGGCGTGAAAATGGACAAACTCACAAACTTAATCACGGATCTTATCCTGCATCATGTTCTCTCAGGACCAGCGGATAAACATTTGGGGCCAGATGTATGAAACTTTTTTGCACTCGCAAATGGTGCGAATCGCAAAATTCAGCCGTTTGTGAGTGCAAAAAAGTGGTCTGTGATGCATGAAAGGCAAAAATAAGAAATTGCTAAAATTGCGATTTTTTGCGTTGCGACCTGGTTTTGCGAGTCGCAAAGGGATGCATCAAAAAATCGCAAATTGCGATTTTTCGCAGAACGCAATACCATGAACTGAAACCAGGTGGTAACCAGGTGCAACCTATGTAAAGAGGCCCAGAATGCCTCAGACGCTTTTCAACAATGGCTGCACTCTACTTCATGGTGAAGAGGATGAGGATCTTAGCAGGTTTGAGGAGAGGGAGGAGGAGACAGGAGCGCATTTTCAGAGTGCGCATTACACTTATTAACCTGACAGAGGAGGAAATATATGAGAGGTATAGGTTGAACGCAGCCATGACACTTGATCTGATAGCTGAGCTACAACCCAGACTGCAGCGCAGAACACTAAGGACTCACAGCATACCCACCCATGTGCAGGTATTATGCTCCCTCCACCTACTCGCCTCAGGGAGCTATCAAGGGGTCATAGCAGCAGCTGGAGGGGTCTCACAGCGTACCCTCTCCAGATTTTTCAATGCATTTATCAACGCCATGCTGAGCAAACTACATTAGTACATCAGTTTCCCCCACACCCCACAGGAAATACAGCAGACAAAACTTGTTTTTTATCAGATAGCACAGTTCCCCCACGTCCTAGGTGCCATAGATGGGACACATGTGGCAATCTGTCCACCATCAGCCACAGACTATGGGGGTTATTCTAACTTTGGAGGAGTGTTAATCCGTCCCAAAAGTGACGGTAAAGTGACGGATATACCACCAGCCGTATTACGAGTTCCATAGGATATAATGGACTCGTAATAGGGCTAGTGGTAAATCCGTCACTTTTCCGTCACTTTTGGGACGGATTAACACCTCCTCCAAAGTTAGAATAACCCCCTATGTGTATCGTAACCGGAAATACCAACATTCAATGAATATACAGGTTATTTGCAATGCCTCCTACATCATTACTGATCTTGTGGCCAGGTACCCAGGGATCACACATGATTCATACATCTTTCGCCACAGCGGGATTCACACATGACTGCTAGCTGGGGAGTTTGGTGAAGGATATCTACTAGGTATTCTCCCTCTGTACACTGGCGCATTGATGGCGTGCTGATGTCAGACGGCTCAGTTACTCAATATACCCTCTGTCCCTTCCAGGAGACAGTGTTTACGCAATGCGCACCTACATGATGACGCCCTAACTCAATCCTGCAACACCAGCTGAACGGAGATACAATGCAGCACACAGGGCAACCCGCAATGTGGTGGAGCACACATTTGGACTGTTGAAGAATCGCTTCCGGTGCCTCCACAAAAGTGGAGGGGCACTACAGTACAGTCCAGAGACGACATGTAGAATAGTGGCTACTTGTGCTATCTTGCACAATATAGCTACCACCAGGGGCATACCTGTAGAAATATGTGATACTGAATCTGATGAGGATGATGATCCCATACCACCCCTACATCCAGCAGACAGGACCAGTGCAGCAGAGGGAAGGCAAAGATGTGCCGACATCACACACAACCATTTCAGACGTGAGTATAATTGACACAAATCCACTGACAACTGTACCTCTAGTGAAATAAATTTATTACCTTAAGTCAGGTAATGTTCGTGTGAGGAATAACAAAAAAAGGTTAAGTGAGAAACTCAAAACAATTAAGGATCTGAGTAATGCACTATTACTTCATAGTGAAAACAGAAGTCCACTGGCAGCTAGAGTCATTTTTTGCTGCCACACACACCACTCGGGTGCCCAGTTACATCACTGGCACCTCTATTGTCACCCTCAGTGGCAGTCGTGTGCCTGGCACTGCGCCGTCTGGTGTCCAATGCAGGTACAGCTACACTGCTGAGGCTGGAACTGTCCTCAGTGTCCCTCAGTGCAAGTTCACTCGGAGTGGCTGACCTTGGTCTCATAATGTGTTTGATCACATTGGTGATCTGCACCAGTCCATTAACAACGTCCCTGCTCTTGTGTGCTGCCTCCACTTGCGCAGCCACTGCTCGACTGGCAATCAGTGCAGTTGAATTTGCCACCCTGTTAGACGAACGACAGAGGCTGCCAAACATGTTACAAAATCTGCGCTCCGGTCTGCACTGGCTCACCCTCTCATAGCGCAGCTCCTGGCAGAGTTCACGGACAGCAGTTGTGAGGTCCCTGGTGTCCTGTGATGCCTGCACCGGTCCCTCACGCAGCTGTACTATGTTGTTATTGAGGGAGTCAAGTTGGCGATGCAGGCCCACCATGTTGCGGTTATGTTTGTGCAAGTTCTTTTCTAATCCGAGGATCTTCTTATTTTGTAGGCGCTGCTGCTGCAATATAGCAGCTTCCAGCCCACCAAAGAAGGAGGGACCCTCACCTGCCTCATGCTGCTGTGCCCTGGAATCTGTAGCCATCCTGCGTGGTGCTGTGGTCTGATGACACCTACCTCCTGCATCTGGCTGCGCCTGCCTGTTGCGGATGGGGTAATTGGCCCTTCCTGCTGCTCATCTGAGTCGTTGCTGAGCTCTGGCAGTGGCAGTGCCCTGGGCCTGCGTCGGACAGTCGCAATGTTGAGGGACCCACTGGTGTTTGAATCGGAGGCCAGATGGGTGTCAGTCCTGCCTACCCATGCTGATTCTGTGGCTGCTGAGCCTGGCCCACCTGCAACAACAATATGCAGTATGTCAGTTATGTATGTTACATTTATGGTCAGACAATGGTAATAAAGGTACAGGTACTTCTCTACACTGTGTTGTGTGTGTTGTGTTCCTATGGGTGTCACTCTACTTAATTACATCGTATGTGCTGCTCTCAGCTCTGGGTTGTGGACTGCCACTCCCAAAATGCATTGTTGTGCTGCTTCAAAAATGTGGACTTGACTACTTCTCACAATGTTTAACATTACTTGCTAATTCCTAAGGGGCTTTTGTGCATACACCTTTGGGGTTACAAATCAATAATGCACTCACCTTGGCTGGTACCTGGTGTGCCGGGGGTGTCGATCTCTGTGACCCCTGTCACAGCTTCAGGGAGGAGTGTTGGCTCGACTAGGTCCTCCACAGGTGTGGATGGTGCCTCTGTGGGTGGACCGCCTCTTGTGCCCCTGGCCTCCGCAAGTCTCCTTGCCACCGTCTCCTTCACACGGGACCGCAGGTTATACCACCTCTTCTTTATCTCTTCAATAGAGCGCTGTGCCACTCCAATTGCGCAGATTTTTTATTGTATATCTGCCCATAGTCTCCTTTTCTCACTCTCAGGCACCTGTAGTGAGCTTTTTCCAAAAAGGCAGTCATGGCTCCTGACCACCTCCTCAGTTAGCACCTCAAGCTCCTGCTCGCTGAATTTCAGCTTGCGCTTTCTTTCTCCCTTCTCCTGTGCTTGGCCTGGGGTGTACATCCCTGCTCAGGTGTGCTGGCTCCTTCTGAGTGCTGCTCTGTGTGGCTGGGCTGCTCTCTCTCAGGATGCTGGTTTGGGTGTGGCACCTGAAACTGCCCGGGATGACTCATTTCCTTCTGGTGATGTCACCAGGCTCCTCCAGGTGTGCTTTCTCGAAATTTCTTGCAATTTGCGATTTTTTACCGAATCGCTAAAAAATTGAAATTTGCGAAAATGCAAATTGCGATTCGGTAAATGGGCCTCGCAAACCACAAATAGCGATTTTTAAGAAATCGCTAATTCCGAATCGCAATATTGTCACGTGGCCAATTGCGACAAATCACTATTTGCAATTCGCAAGCCAATTTTTTCATACATATGGCCCTTGGATCTTACCATCATGCAGGCCCATCAGGTCCCCTCAGTACAGCCACCCCGTGCAAAGTATCCTCGAACTATTCTCGTAAATTTCGATGATTTTCATGTCAAGGAACGCATCCTTCAACAAGCAATTAAGAGTAAAATACATCAGGTCCCTGGCGATTTTGCCTTCAAAATTTTCTCAGATATGTCCGTGGTGGCTGCACATTGGAGGAGAGAATTGAAAGGGATGGGATGATTCCAGCATTCCAAAAAGCCGGCGCTCCGGCAGGACTTGTACAGCAATCTAAACTTAAAGTGTTTTTTCAGGGAAATTGTAATCTAATTGCTAAGATTTTGTTACATTCAATTCAGAAGCAGTCTGGGCAAGGGGGTAGGGGGAGGGGGAAAATATGAATAGGAGAGGGGGAGAGGAGGTTAGATTATGCACTGGGAGTGGGAATGTTGCTTCAGAAAGGTGGATTTCACAGAGTATAAATCTATTGCGTCACTATGGTACTTGTATTCCAGTCCTTTTGGTGTCTAAGGTGTAGGGCGCCATGCCAAGGCACCCGATTAAGGAAGGATAGGGTCAGGGGATGGGGGATGGCCCCAGATTGCTCAGACGGGAGGACTCCAGGTATCAGCCACCCAAGGGTCGGGGTGGGGGTTGGGTATTGGTGCTGGGAGGGTTGGAAAGAGGTACAGGATCCTGGGTTTCAACACTAAATCATAGCTACATGCAATTCAGAAGGATTAAGGTTATAAAGTGAGTGATATTAGTTGGACCAGGCCAAGGCTCGAATTCCATGGTGGGTTCAGATCACTTATTTCCTCGTTTATGAGAATTCAATGGCAAGGTTGAATTTCTCATTAAGAATTGTTTCCTGGAATGTTAACAGGTTAAATAATCAGAGGAACAGGTCTGTAATTAAAGAGAGGGTAACTGCCCTAAATCCCTTGTTTATTCTTTTACAGGAAACTCATATCCCAGTTAAAATATTTGCGGGTTTCCACATGTTAAAAAAGTTTGCCGATTTTAAGGTGATTGCCGAAGCCCCAGCAGCCCATAGAGGCGTGGCGGTCTTCTAGCTAGAGGCCTCACTTGCTCAGGCACTTGACTTTCTCTGTGTTCCCGAAGGACAATGGTGCTGGGTGCACTGTTTAATTGCTAAAGAAAGATTTATCTTCGTTAGTTTTTATGCACCCTTGCTAGATGACCCAGCTCCTTATGTAGGACTGTTTCAATCCCTTTTGCAACTATCAGGTAAAATTGTTATTGGTGGGGATTTTAACTATTTTAACTTTCTTCTGGATCCAATTTTGGATACCACTGTTAGGGGTAAGAAACAACATAAGCCTAGAGTTGCCAAAATCTTTAAAGACTATGCCAAAGTGTTGATGCTCTGTGATCCTTGGAGAATGAACGCCCCAAACAAGAGAGAGTATACGTGCATCTCAACCCATTTTAAAAGTGCCTCTCGCATTGATTTTTCCTGATATCTAAAACACTGTGTTTTAAGACTCAGCCGATGCGGCACTCTGGCTTATCTGACTATGCCTCCCTGGTGCGGGAAGTGTCTCCTTTTTCAGAAGTCTCCAAGCCTCAGCCTAGAAGGTGGGTCTTTCACCAACAGCTCCTTCAAGATGAGGGATGGGTACAGATCTCTAAGGACGAAATAAGTGAATTTTTCAAACGTATTCTTCAACTCCGGCTATAGTCTGGGATTCGTTTAAGGTCTTTTTCAGGGGCTTGGTAATCGCCAAGGATGCAGCAGACAAATCTTCTCAAAGACAACAAGCCAGAGCGCTGGAAGAGGCAGTGCAAAGGTGTTTAACTACTTACTACATGCCCCCACGGAAAACAATAGACAGTCTTTTGAATTAGCTAAAAAGGCACTGGCCAACATTTTTTTTAAGAAGGTTGACATAGGATATCAGACTTATAGACAAAAGGTTTATGACAAGAGTAATTTTACAGGCAAATTCTTGGCATCGCAAGCTCGGGATCGAATTGCTGGCAATATGATACATGCATTGAGATGCCCTGTCACCGGGGTTAGGCATACTGACCCCAGAGCTGTGGATGAAATTATGCTAGAACATTATAGGTGAATTTACAGCCATGCTCCGGATATTGACCCTAGGACCATTAAGGAATTCCTGGGGAAACTAGATATTCCTAGTCTTACTGAAGAAGACAGTGATGCTTTAATACAGCCATTTACGAAGTTAGAACTCCTTGAGGTTCTCAAGAACCTCCCCACGGGGAAGGCTTGTGGACCTCATGGCTTTCCAGCTGAATTTTATAAAGGTTTCATTAAAGTATTCATTGATGATTTTTTGTCTTTAATTAATGGCCTGCTTAAGGGAGAACAGATTCCAAATTCTTGTCACTCAGGGAATGTGGTTAGCTTTCCCTAAAAGAATAAGGACAGGGAAGATCCTAATGCACATCGTCCAATCTCTTTGCTAAATACAGATTATAAAATTATTACAAAACTTCTGGCTAATAGGCTCCACGGGGTCATCAATAAACTGGTGCATCCCGATCAAAACGGGTTTATTGCTGGTCGGCAACTTGCAACTAATACGGACTTCTTAGCCGAGGCTCTTGATTATTTCACTTCTAATTAAATTTCTGCCATCATTCTTTTATTAGATGCGGAAAATGCATTCGATTTGGTTGTGTGGGATACACTCTTTGCAATATTTTCTAGCTATAAGGTGCCCTTTCATGTCTCTGCATTAATTCAAAGGTTGTATTCAAACTCTGAAGCCAATATTATTATTAATTCTGCTTGTGTTGGTCAACTTCAAATACAACGTGGACTCGGCAAAGTTGCCCTCTATCCCCTATACTCTTTGTTCTCTTTTTGAGCCTCTAGCCATTAAAATCAGACAAAATTATCGGATTCATTCCCCCTTGAAGTCAATGGGGAAGATCAAACTCTATGCTGATGATATCATTATGTTTTTAGATGAAGAGCGCACCTCCCAGGAAGCGGCTTTTAATGTGTTTGCCGAATTTGAGAAAATTGGTGGCTACAAGATTAATATGAGTAAGACCGATATTATTCTATGTGGCACTTCTTCTATTAAACTGCTCCCTGAATTAAGACATTGTGTGAATGCTAGTCAAAAGAGATACCTTTGGATTAACTTTTCAGCCGACACAGGAGACCTGTATGAGCTTAATTACGCCCTGTTGCTCTCGAAAACTCAGGCTTTGCTTGCTCAATGGGGGTCTCTCCCCCTTTCTATATTAGGTCGAATTGCATTGATCAAAATGTCAGTATTACCATTATTTAACTTTCTGTTCTTGGGCATCCTGTGTGCTTTAACAGCATTTTCTTTTTTTTAAACTGGAGTCTATGTTTCGCTCATTTATTTGGCAAAATCATTAAGCACATTATATGCGGATAGAGAAAAGGGGGGTTTAACATTACCCAATTTTACAGATTATTACTTTGCCTTTTTTGCGCATTATTTCACTAATTTTAAGGCAGATCAATTTCTAGGCGGTTTATTCACTAATGACTTTCGTGAATTTGTGAATTAATATGCAGGGAGTACGATATTCTGAAACCAGCACTTTTGGTGAAATCTCCCAAAAAAGTTTGCTATAAGATTCTTAAATGGCTCTTTAAGAGAAAATCTGATTTTTTCAGAAGATATTCAATCCCGTACTTGCATTTCTACACTCCTCTCACACAGTTTACGCTACGCTCTGGCTCTCAGCTCAATTCAGACTTAGTAAGGAGATGGGAGCATATAGGATTTAGTAAAATCTGGGATTTTCGCATCAATGACAACTGGGAAACTCCCTTAAACATTAAGATGGTTGTCAAAAATAATTTTCTTTTGGTGGGATCATATAATACTATGCTTCACAGTCTAAGGGATTTGGATATCGATTTAATCATTAATACTCAGTCGTTAGTTGCCGAATTGTTCGACCCTCCTGGGATAATGCGTGCAGGTGCGTGGAGACGGCTAGTTCTAGAGAGGGATAAGGTCAATCTCGGGTCAAAGGCGGCAAGAACATGGGCCCGCCAGGAGGGCCTTGACCTTTCAAGAGGGTGCTGAGAGAGAATTAATCATTACAATTTTACAGTACTTAGAGGTGCGAACTGGCATTGAATGATATTTTTTAGTAAATGGCTATTATATCAAACCCCGCAAGCCTTATCCCCTGTGGTGCCCAGCTGTCCCGATCTCTGTTTTCTCTGTAAGGCAGTAGGGGTGGTGGGTTGAATACATGGTATTGGGACATGTCAATGTATACAGGAATACTGGGATGGAATATTCAAGATGCTAACAACTATGGCTCAGGTTATTATAACTCCCAGTATTCAGTTGCTGTGCTTGGGCTTCGACCCCGAGGCAAGGTTCCCTTCTAGGTGAGAGAAACTCATCTTTATCACCACTGTGGTTGCCAGATCTTTCCTGTTGAGAAACTGGCGATCTGAGTTATCACCCACCCCACAAGAATGGCCGAGCAAAATGATGCAAGTCAGAAATCAGGAAATGAAATATGCTAGCAGAATAGGAAGTGGTAAAAAGTATTCCCTGATCTGGGGTGAATTCTTTTTAGACAATCATGGGTAAATCTGATCTAGGTAAAATCACCCATTGAATGAGTTTGCATAGCTACCTAGTCTCATTGTATCTGTCTAGAGCTTTCTTTCTGGGGACCATTGGGGAAGTTATTTCAGACAAAGTTTGGAATTGCAATGTTCTTTTTCTGTTATCTTGGTGGATCCTGATAAAAATTCAAGTAAAAGAAATAAAAATTAAAAGAGGGTCTGAGACCTTAACCAATATGTAATACATGACTCCTTATTGTGCTTTATCCAGACATAACTATGACATTCAACAGACACACTTTGAAAGGAAATGAAATGTAACGTTCCATTACTAGAAAGGTTTAACCGTCTGAACACTAGTAAATAAATGGACCCACTGACTTGAGATACTAGGCTTTGAACAACCAATCTACTGAATGACAGCCCAACAGCTTTACCACTAGGTCAGAAGACCATCCATCAAAAAGTCCATTCCATCATCAAAAAGACCATTCCCTCAAAACGTATCTCTAACATTCGATCCACACATCTTGCTAGTCTTACTCCCTCAAGTCATTAAATGGAGAGACCTTTGCAATAACAATCTCTCTCTCTCTCTTCCATCCCACTATGGGATGGAAGAGAGAGAGAATAACAGGTCCGTGGGAAGAGGCTGAAGGCCCCCGCGGTCCTAACCAGCTTCTCACGTCCTGTGTCAGCCAGAATTGCTTCCCAAAGCAGGGAGCAGTTTTTAACAACAGCTCCCTGCTTGCAGCAGCAATCTTTTCATCTGTCTTCCCTGCACGCATATTTGCATGGAAGACACATGAGAACTCCGCTTTCTGACAGCTCCCACCTAGCAAAAGCAAACAGCCATGCCCCAGGACATAGCAGGATGTGGCCCTGGGGGGTGGCGGTTCCCAGGGCCATAAGTGGCTCCTCGAGGGGTTCTGAGCGGTCCTCTTCCAACATGAAGCAGCCCCCGGGATGTTGTGGTCCCCAGGGCTTCGGGGATCTCTAATGGACCTCCTTCACTTTTTCTATTGTAGCCCTTAGGGGGTGGCAGTCCCTGGGGCTGCAGGAGGGCTGTGCACCCTGACCGCATTGTTTGTTTTTAGTGCCCTTGGGAGGTGGTGGACCCTGGGGCACTTGGGGGGCTTGGTGGCCTCCCAACACTGCTTATAATTACTGCCCTGGGGAGGTAGTGGTCCCCCGAGCTGTGGGGTTGCGCGGCCCCCCCACACTGTTTATCATTGGTGTCCTGGGGAGGTGGTGGGCTCCAGGGATGAAGGGTGGCCACATAGTCCCCCGTATTGAATTCCTTTTAAGTGTGATGCACCCCACCATCTCCCGCATTGAATTTAATTATAGCCCTGGGGAGGTGGTGGTCCCTGGGGCTGTGGGGGGCCAGGTGGCCCCTGGCACAGATGATCTTTTTAGCACTGGGGAGGTGGTGGTCCCCGTGGCTGCGAGGGGTCTGGGCAGCCACCCAACACTAAAATTAACAATGCCCCTGTGACTTAGCCCACTCAGGGGCTTGAGAATGATGAAGCGCAGGAGCCTGAGCTTCATTTTTTGGGGGAAAAGTTTCACCAGATCCACCATGAATCGGGGTAAAAACAATGTAAACATATTTTTTGCTCTGAATCTGGGGTCCCCCAGGGATCCCAGCATCAGAGCTAAGGGGTCAGAGTGACTCTACCCAGGCCCCTTTTGGTTTTTGTTTTTACACTTTTTTTCTGAGACTCGGCTGAGGCCAAGTCCCTACATGGCTGCCAATTGTTCCTTGTTGAAGTGTTGGCAGCCAATCAGATCTCAGCATGAGATCAGGAAAACTCACAAATCCTTCCAGGTCATATATATAGAAATTTTGATTTTTGTTAATTTCCCTAAAACTACTGAGCGGATTTACACCAAATGACAAGGCCTCTTTCTGTACCAAGAACAATGTTTCAGCCAAATTGGATGTAATCCCGTCAAGTGGTTTCAGCGATATCGCTGTTCAAACTCCCTATGGAAAAATGAAGGGGGAAAACCCATTTAGGGACCCCCCTTTTTCTCCTCCCCCACTTGACAGATCATCTAAAAACTTTCCAGGCAGCTGCTGAAGTGAGCTAAAAGTTGTGAAGATTCGTCAACCGGCACCAAAGATATAGTCATGTCAAAAAACATTTTTTCGGAAGAAACTAGGCCCAGATAACCTTGCCAAAATGGGAACTGAGGGTCTCTCTGGAATTGAGAATCTATATCTCACTATGAATGTTGTCTCAAAGCTTTCTAAAAATGCTGGACACTAAACACTTGAATATCAGCACGGAAATCACCCTCCTGTGTGACAGTCACCCACAAATCATTGTGCCAGGATGTGATCTTTACATTTTCAAGTTTCCAGATGGCAACACCAGATTGTGCTTCCTGCTCAGTGCAGTACTTATTAAGCTTGCTGGATTTATCTTCTATCTAGTTACTTACTATGTGACTATATGCACAGAACTCTGCAAAGTGAGGTTGGTCACTTTAACTTCCAGAAAATCCTTTCAAATCTTTCTCAATCAGCAATTATTAAGTTGTTTTTTTTTAGAATCTGCAGGCTCAGTTATCAATATAGATGCATGCTGCATTTTAACAGAGGAAATGTTCTTGGGTTAAGGCTTTAATTATAGAAACCACCATCTGGTTATGGATAGGCATTCAATTATTGGAAGAGTTATTCCAGAGAATATTTTTTCTCATTCTGTTTTCCCTCTTCTGTGTCCTCTGAGTCAGCATGCTCACCTCTCTCACTCAACAGCTTGTCCAGTTCAGGATTAACCACTGAACAGCCATTGAATCCTTATCCACTTAGCAAAGACACCATACAACAATCAATATCTACCCTTGATCTGGAGTCAGTGCACTCCTTAGATATATCTGTAGGAAAGAAAAAAACATGTCCTGAGAGTTATTCACATAAGTGTTTGTTGCACTGTCTCTGAGCTGGCTCTTAAACAATTTATATGCCTGACCTCCCAAGCCTAGCTGTAACATCCATAGGCTCATAGCTTTGAGATGGCATTGACACAGTTACTTTTTGGTTCCACATCTTAATTCTATAGATGAGTTTTCTTACCTTCAGATACCACACCAATGACTTCACTTCTAATGGAAAAGAAGATGAAATCAGGTGAAAACAGAACATGGTCTCTGTTCTGTTTGCAGACCAAGATCTGGTCAGCAAACAGAACAGAGACCATGAGTGACATGAAGACTAAGGGCCAGATGTATGAAAATGTTTTGCACTCGCAAACAGTGCGAATCGGTAAATTCAGCCGTTTGCGAGTGCAAAACAGTGGTCTGTGATGCATGAAATGCATTCATAGACCACAAATAAGAAATCGCTAAAATTGCGATTTCTTGCGTTGCGACCTGGAAATTGCGAGTCGCAATTTGCGATTCGCAAACTCCAGGTCGCAAGGCTATGCTGGAAAAAATCACAAATTCCGATTTTTCCAAAAATTGCATTTTGCACTTGCAAAATACCATGATATGCAACCAGGTGGTGACCTGGTGCAAAATTTAAAAATGAAGTAAAACGGCATTTTTTAATTAAACATGTAAAGCACACATGCCCTTTTGGCATGTGTGTACCTTACATGTTTAAAAAAAAAGATTTTGGGGTGCAGGAGAGGGGGCCTTAGGCCCCCAGCACACTGGCCTTTTGCATTTCCAAAATTGGATTTCTGGTTCAGAAATCGCAATTTTGGAAATGCAAAAAATTTGCAGCTATGGGCCAATAGGCCCATAGCTGCGAATGGGGCCGGTATCGCAATTTGTGATTCGGCAATAGCATTTGCGATTTTTAAGAAATCGCTATTACCGATTCGCAAATGTGATACATGGCCCTTTGCGAGTCAGTAATAGCGATTTCTTAAAAATCGTTATTACCGAATCGCAATGGGCCGTGATGATACATCTGGCCCGTAAGAGAGTAATTACAATTTAGAATAACTGGTATCAGCCTGACTCCTTAATGCAACATTCAGAAAGGACAAGAGCGAAGTTTGAGGAGAGAATTCAGCAAGATTAATCAGTAGTCTCAATGACAGCACTCAGGGCAGAGCAAGGCACCTATGTGAGATGAACAATCATGGTGCTCCAATTGCATAGGAACCTGTTCAGTTATTGTTCAGGTTAATATAACACTGAATATCTTGGCTGTCACCTCTGTTCCAAGCTCATGCTCTGGGCTTGTAGTCTTCTCTATCTTTTGTGAATCAAGGTATTATTCAGCTCCGTCTTTGTTGGATCAGTCTTAAATTTTTCTATTTTATGGGTTTGTTCCCTTGGTGATTTCTTCCTGTACCATACCAACATAGTCTCTTCTGCAGATATATCAGCTGATGGCAACCCTTCAGGTGGCATAAACAGCATCTGGAGCTCCATGTTAGTCATCCCACCTAGAATGAGAAGTGGAGGAAGCAGAAGAGGAGGCCCTTGCATTGTGTAGCTAACTAATGTTGCTGTGTTTGCTCTCCTTACCCATCAGGGATGAAGACTAAATGTACACTCTGAAGAAGAATGGATGTCACATCCAGTTCTCTTATTGCCTCTCCTCCCTAAGGCCTGCATGCAGTCTAAACATGCATCAGATTCCACTATCTTTGGCAGGGCAGTTTTGGAATTAACACCTGGTTGCCTGGTCCCATGGACTGTTTTTCATCAGGGATTGTTCGGATACACAGTTCCAGCTTCTCAGAATGCTCACCTATACCATACCCTCAATGCCGTGTAGACATGGGTGTAGGGATTACATTTGTCCTTCCAGACAGTCATCTGAGAAGTCAGCTGCTTCATCTTGTTGGGCAAATTATCAATAGAGCAACCTGACAACGGGGTGTGATCATTCAGAGCGACATCCAAAGAGCTAGAGCAGGAAGTGAGACAGAAGAGTTTGCTTGTCTTGCTACACTTGGTGAACTCAGAAGTGTTCACAGTCTGCATTTAGCAAGGAAACCAGATATCAGGACAATCATACGCTTGAGAAGAAGAGCCACAACCATGCAACCTTCAGAGAACAAGAGACGCCATCTTTTCCCTCTTAGTGTATTTTTATTATATGTAATGCTTCTTGTGTACTGTAAACAATAAGATATAATTGACTGGTCCGAAGTGGCAATACCCAACATATCCTCTAATGTTAAATTCCTTCCAAATACTTGTGTTATAAGATGGCCTAACCATAATCACTCAAGGTCCTCTGTTTTTATGATGTCCTTGTATTTTTTTTTTACGGCAAAGCCACTGAGTCTAAGAGCCCTATTGTCTGTCAAAATGCATTGTAGAAAGCAGTGAAACAATCTTATTGACAAATCCTTCAATGAGAAATTATGTTCTGTATTAAAGAATGGTATAATGTGATATAACCCATAATAGCTTGTCTTTTTTATCTGATTTCAATACACAACAACAAAACCCCCATAAATATATGCATGCTGGAAACTGCCATTAATGGGTAATTGTAAAAGTTGTTACTTAAACCTTACCAAATAGTTTAAATAATTGAACTTTCAAACCATTCTTCTCAGAGTTATCCTCAAGGGACAGATACTTAATTGCTTTTCATATTGTTTCCTCTCCTAATAGAACTGTCTTCTAACCTACTCTGACTATGTTGATACACTCTGTCTTTTATATAATGACACAAAGGTGAGTGAAGATCTTGGCCATCTAGCTTAGCTCTGTGCAAATTATAGCATGCATAGGAACACATTAACAGAGGTAAGTCTAAGGAGTGACATTTTTGCACGTGACAACTTATACCTCTGCCTGGGTGTAAATCTTCGTCTTAATGAAATTCTGCAGTTCAGAGCAGCAACATAGGCCTAAAAAAAGAGTGTCTGCACTCCCTTGCATGAGGTGGTTTAGTCATATAAAATCCTTAATAACTCTAGTAATTTAACATTCCTTTTTATTCATACACCAACCAAAATGCAGTTCCACAGTGGTATACAGACATCTCTACTTACATTTTAAAGAACCTTGAACTTAAAATATAATGGAAACAGGCTTCATCTAAGGAAAATGATACACAATTGACAAGTATCATAGTGGAAAGCAACGTACCCACCCTCAAGTCTGCCATCTTTAACTTGTGCTAGAAAGTGTTGTGAAGGCCACACATCAACTTACAATTGAGTTCTGTGCCATTGTGTGTGTGTGGGGGGGCGTTTGTTTGTAATACTTTTCATGGTGTCTCTTGGGAATGCACAGAATAATAATTGATGTGAGAAGAGTCATGTGTTATTGACAATATAGCAATTTTTTATGTTAGTTTATTTGTTAAGCTTACATTTTTAATGAGATTTGGATATGTGCTTGCAATGTTTAAAGGAATATTATGGACTATTTAAAAAAAAACAATATTAGTACTCTTCACAATTGTTTTACTGTTAACATTTGCTAATATGTCTTCAGTGTATGAACAATAACACACTGTGTAAACATTGTATACACCTTTTTGTTGTTTATTAGAATTGCAGCCCCTCTTACTTTCACTTTCACATTACAATTAAAATACACAACTTTGTATGTGTATTTCTGTACACTTATAGTGGACATAAGAGGTAGGACCAGCCTTGGCACAGGTCAGCCCATATACTTATGATAATTGAGTTATTTGAGGACATTTCTCTTAGTTGTTGAATGCAACTTCCTACATTAGACTCTGACTTTCTACATTCGTGACTGTTAGAAATGGGGTATCTGGTGGGCTGGGGTATGCACCTAAGCCAGGCAGGACCCACTCAATCTAGTCAGGGCAAGGGAGTTACACGTCCAAGTTGACCCCTGCTCACCCCCTTGGTAGCTTGGCACGAGCAGTTAGGCCTAACCCGGAGGCAATGTGTGAAGCATTTTCATAACACATACAACACACATGATGCAATATATACTACACAAAGTAAACACAACACTGAGCTATGTATTAATAAACCGTATTGCACAAAACATAATTCGACCAAACATTACTTGTCAGTAGTACCATGCTACCTTAGAAGTTGTCAGAATGTTACACAGGTTACTAATACTCAGCAAGAATAAGCAGTATTCACATTAGAACACGTAAGTACTCAGGATTCTGCAACATAAGCAGCAGTCAGGAATCACATTATAAAAGAAATGCCCTTGTCATAAACCCATCATAACTATCCATAAAGGGCCCTTAGAGAACCTAAGACAAGTCATAAAACACATATCAACATGTCATGCCCATAAAAGGAACATCAGCACATATATGTATTACACAATAAAGTAAGCGGCTTAACATATCACCCACCCAATGTCCATCTAAGAATCATAGAAACCCATATGTCCACAAAGTACCAGAATTATGGTGAAAGGTGCCCCTTATGTCCGAAAAGATCGATATGTGGGGTCCCTGGCGTTCCTAAGCCCGAAACGGGGACCGTTTATATCAGGGGAGGGGGTGGCACGCTCCCCATCGGGGTTTGCAGGTCAGGGCCCCTCTGAGGACCCACGATCCCTTAGGTTCCCCCTATGGGCCACTTCTGTGCCTTCAACGGTGGGGGGGAGAACCAAAACGAATGAAAACCCCACCACGGGGCATGAGGGAGAGAGACCGGATGGTGCAGGGGCCTCGGATGAGGCTTCCTTCCGCCTGCAATCTCGTGGTTTGAAGAGGGTGGCCCAGGGGTCTGGAAGCCTCCGTTGAGGCCTCCTTCCCCGCACCGAGGTGGCCGCACCCGATGCAATGCTCGAGCCCTCTCTCAGCCCTTTATCGGGCCGCAGTGGTGTGTAGGCACCAGAGTAGTGCCTGCTTGTGCCCTGGGGGTGCTTCTTGCAGCATGCTTCACCCCAGGGGCAAGTTGAGGAGCTCACTAGCTCAGGTTGTCATTTCTGTGGGCCCCTGGGGCATTAGTTACAGTGCTCCAGGGAGCCCGGTTCGTGGTGGTGAGTTTTCCTCACAACGCACTTCCGACGTGCTTCAAAACAAAGCCTTCTGGGTCACGGCGGTGATGTTCCATGAGCAGCTATGATGGCAAGCACTTCCCAAGTGCTAGGGAGATCGTAGATAGGATGCTCCCAAGGCGTTTCCAGCCACGAGGTAGGGCACTTCTCCAGGCACTAGGCACCTGCACTGGGGGAACTAAACACAGCACTGTCCTCGCGCTTTGGAGGAATAAGAATGCTCTTCCAGTGCTTGAGCAGTAAAGGTGGCAGGAGAACATGGTCCATTGCACCCAGCCCCTGGAGACAATAAATTGAGGTACAGACAGCAGGGCCCAGCAACAGGCCAGCACAAGGAAAATGCAGTCAGTGGCAAGTGCTCCTGGTGTCCCAGCAGGTCACAGGTCAGCACAACAACAGCAGTCCAAGGCGGTTCCTGGGGGAGTCCTTCAACCAGCGTCCTGTGTCCAATTCCCAGTATGTTTCTTGTCCTAAGAATGGCTCAATTGTGGGGAAAATTCCCCTGTACTTATATTCAATTTATAGTGTGGTTTACAACGAACGGGATAGGAGGTTCCAACCAGTTACAACAGGTTCTGGGAGTGCCCCCTTCTCTCCTCCAGCACAGGCTCCAAACATCAGTGGGGGGTAAATGACTATATTGTGGAGGCCAGGGAACAGCCTTTACAAATGCAGGTGTGCCCCGCCTCTCCCTTCTCTCAGCCCAGGAAGACTATTCAGTATGCAGATGCACCTCTGTGACACCTCCACCCTCCCTGTGTACAGGCTGTCTGGAAAGTATGCACAAATCCCAACTGTCACTCTACCCAGACGTGGATTGGAGTCAAGCTGCAAAACACCCGAGTCATAAGCACTGAGAAATGCTCACTTCCTAGAAATGGAATTTCTGTGATGATAATAAAAAATGCACTCACACTAGTAAGCAGCATTTCTCACTACCATTACAACCATAGCAAACATGCCTACGCTATCCCTCATAAATCAGATAATACCCCCTACACATAAGGCAGGGCATTTCCAATGCAATCCTATGAGAAGGCAGCACTCACAGCAGTGAGACACCAAGTTAGACTGTATGTCAACACCAGGACAGGCTGTCAGAGTCACCAGATCCTCTGGGTCTGTGCACGTTCCCAACACGTCCACCACTGAACAGCTCCAAGACTTTGAGAGATAAATCACAGAGGCTAAGAGAGTTCAAGAGGGGAAGAGGGGATTAGGAAGGGAATAGCTGGGAAGGAGACCTGTAGTAAGAAAAAGGTTAAAACACACAATATGAAAATTACATCTCATGAAATCAATACTAGACTGTGACTCTAAGCCTAGTCATTCTGAAAACATGAACAACCTAGGAACAAGGCTTAAAATGACTAAGTTTCAATATGGTCGGATACCTGTAAGGGAATCAAGATGGATTAAATGAAACTTTCAAATTCAAGTACTTTCCTTTACATAAGAATCAGGAAAACATTCAGAATAAGTTCTAAACAGTTATATGAATCCTTTTTTGAGAATGCATACTAGGACCATGCAATAGTGCATCTAGAAACTCCCGTCTTCTGTGTTCTCTTGAATGTTTCAACACGAATTGCGCACATTGCAGATTTTCATATATATAGTAAACACCATAAAAGGATTGTGCACCATGAATAACACAATATGGATTCAGGAAACAAATCACACAACTTGTCAACTCGAATATTACCTAATAAATGTCTTAGAATAATGGCATACAATGAACAACATGAATTAAGCTCGAAGAGAGAATCGTGCGTCTTGCCGATTCGAGTGCCACCATGTAAAACGTCAAGAAATGGTAGCACGCAATGAATATCAAGGTTAAATCACCATTAAACGAATCGCGCGTCTTGCCGATTCGTAAGCCATGATGTAAATGACAAGAAATAACAGCGTGCAACGAATAACAAGATTAAAGCACCATGAAACGAATCGCGCGTCTTTTACCGATTATTAAGCCACCTTGTAAATGTCAAGAAATGGTAGCGCGCAATGAATAACAAAGTCAAATCATCATGAAACGAATCGCACGTCTTTTGCCGATTCTTAAGCCACCATGTAAATGTCAAGAAATGGTAGCGTTTAATGAATAACAAGATCAAATCATCATGAAACGAATCGCACGTCTTGCTGATTCTTAAGCCACCATATAAATGTCAAGAAATGGTAGCGTGCAATGAATAACAAGATTAAATCAGCATGAAACGAATCGCGCGTCTTGCCAATTCTTAAGCCACAATGTAAATGTCAAGAAATGGTAGCGCACAAAGTAATCTGTTAATCATTAAAGAATTAGGCCAAGAATATGAAAGTTCTCGATAACAGCGTCAGAAGGTCAGCCCAACCACCGTCTTACCGCCCAGAACAAGGATCACCAATGAAGAATGAAGAAGGGCAGAGGCCTGGAAGATCAAATAGGCCACCGGGACAGGAGCTCAGGAAGTAGCTGCTGCTCTGCACTGGGACCTCTGAATAGTGAGCACTTGGAGCTGGGCTGGCTCCCTTTTATAGAGTCTTGGCCCAGCCCACAACCACACCCAGGCATGCTGCAGGGAAAGTCTCTGGAAGGCCCTGGAAAGGGACTACACCCTAACACACTCTGAAAACCTGCAGCAATACATTGCAAATGAACAGTATTTGTAAACACATTAAAAATAAGTCTTCAGGATTAAACTCTGCAATGCAAAAGGTTAAACAACAACATATCAGCACAATGCATAAATTACATTGTTTTGAGAGTGCTGGGTTTTTGCATTCTAGTAGCCAATAGAGAGTGCACTGCCCTGGTGTTGACACAGGCCACATTATTAGGCACATGTCCTGCCTTCTACATACATGGCACCCTGTCAATAGCCCTAGCTAGGCCCTACCTTAGGGATGACTAATATGTAGTAAAAGGAGAGTCCTGAACCTGGCAAGTAAATTTAGATGCTAGGTCCCTGTGGCAGAAAAGCTGCGCACACAGGCCCTGCGCTAGAAGGCCTGAGACAGGTTTGAAAGACTACTTCAGTGGGTGGCGCAAGCAGCGCTGCAGGTCCACTGGTAGAATCTAATTTACAGGCCCTGGGTATAGCGATACCACTTTACAAGGGACTTATAGGTAAATTACATATGCCAATTAGGTATAAGCCAATCATACCAAGTTTACAAGGAAGAGTGCATGCACTTTAACACTGATTAGCAGTGAAAAAGTGCTCAGAGTCATAACATCAGCCAACAAGGGTGAGAAAAATAAGGAGGAAAAAGGGAAAATGTTTGGGGAATGACCCTGTAAAAGGGCCAGGTCCCACACTGACTACATGCCTGAGCTGCATGTTTAGTGCATGTTTAGTTGTCTTTAACACCTTTTCTACCTTCGGTTGCGTTGTATAGCCAAGACACTTGCTGAACCATTGTTCATGTCCCAGATCAGTTCACATAGGTTGGAACCCTCATTTACATTAATGCAGTCTAGGGATGTACGTTGATCACTTTTCATCATTTCTTGTTTAATAATGTGGATCCAACAGTTTGTTATGAATGGAAAATCGCAGGTCAACTCTAAGATATCAAAGGTTGCAGTACTCTAGTTCAGGTTAGAATGAACTTGTGGTTATAGTGTAAAGATCCTGAGTACATGATTGCCACACTTCAAGTAAAATACTCACCTAATATATTTTTGAAAATTAATAATACATTTATTTGCACTGTTTGCTCATCACAGGCAGAGTTGTGGACTATCTCAGATATAGCAATGCTGAGAACCCCTTTATATTTTTTCCACTAGAGGAATAGAACATTCTAGAAATAGTCAAATATCTTTCAGTTGTTGCATATTATCTATTATAGAACCATGGTACCTCAAAAATATAATCGGAGTACCATATTTGTTAACTTTGAGCGGTACCCTTTATCTGTCTGCCATAGTTAACTTTACCAATGATGATTTCACAGTTCCTATAACCCTACAGTGTGTGCTGCCTATCAGCACGATTACCCACTTTATTGAAGAAAGGATTGAGATTGTAGGCTCTGGGCTTTTAAGTGCGTTTACACTTTTGAATAAGATAATTACTTGTTTGGTATTCACATACCGCACTTTTATAGTTACTTACACGTGTTCAGTAAGTCCAGCACCCTACATGGTCAAGCACTGATAATACAACACCCGCCCATAGAAAATACTGGTGGTAGGGGCTTAAAACAGCACTCCAGAGGAAATAATATTAAACAAAATTTGTTAAAATAGTTAAAAATATAAAGAAATGTAACACTATGTGAACATTTATACAAACATGTTGCATATTTATTTGATTATAACATATTTAATACGTTAATAATTTTTAAAACTAAATATATATTTGTAAATATTAAATAATTTAAATATTTAATAATTAAACATCCCCTCCCTCACTATAACTCTTTAATATATGATAAGCCCTCGTCAGCAGGCTTTAAGGCAATATTAAATTAAGTCACGAAACATGCAAAAAGGTGTGTCCCACCACTGAAAAGTAGAGCGTACCACCCTCACTCTGGGTATCCCTAATTGATTCAGTTTGAAGATATGAAATAATCAATCAAAGTACCCAGGGGAGAAACTTATTTGGATTTCTATAAAGAAATGCTTCCCAAGCGTGCTAAAGTAGGAGCTTAGTGGTCGAATGTTATTATTATAGAAACACGTCATTTCAAGGCCTGCATATTTATTGCTCTATTTTGAGGTAACAAAAAAGTACGGATTAACTCCATTTCTCTTCTTGGGGTATGTATAATCTAGACAACAGATGGATCCCCTAGGATAAAGCAGTACAATTGGGAAAGGATGATACAGTGATCTATGAAAAGAGTGAGATGGATGGCAGAGGAGAAACACAAAATAGAGCAATGAAAAATGACTAAAAGGAAATGAAACAATATATTAGCTATCAAACATAAGTCAAAATTATCTATACAAAAGAGGAATTTCATATCATGCATTCTCGGAAAAATGGCAGAACCTGATTCTAGAAACAGGACCTGCAGTTGTGTTTGATGTGCAGATGATACATACAAGTTAATTATAAATTTGGTCTGCAAACGAGGACTTCCCACTGAATTTGCACTGTATATGCATATGTGATAGTCGCAAACAGTATTTTTTTGTGTTTTCAAATACAATTGCAATGCATATTTCACACAGCCCCTGTAATTGTCACACCCACAGTACTTCTAAATTGACAACTATAGGCGTGGGACGGTGACACTGGTTGCAGAGGAAAGGATTTCTGCATAAAAAAATCTATTTGAAGAAAATTTTCAGCAAGCAAATATGAAATTCCACAGTAATGCTGAGACTCGCCAGGCGTTGAATAAGCATTAAACCTTCGAAGGTCAACAGTAAACAATAGTTTTTATTTTACAGAAAATGCAGAAAGCTATATGCCAGTCGCAACAGCCTTCGGCTGGTCATCCTCCAACATTTTGACTGCCTCCCTTGAATTTTCTGATCCTGTTTTTGCTGGTTTTAGAACACTGTGCATTTTACCACTGCTGACCAGTGCTAACGTGCATGTGCTCTCTGTAGGAGGTTGACCCAGTTTGTAGTGGGTACCTATGGTACTTACACCTTATACTAAGTCCAGTTATCCCTTATTAGTGAAATGTAGGCACTGTCTAGAAGCCATCCCTTCTAGGGGTAGATGTAGCTGAGCAGCCAAGGCTTATCTAGGGGACATGCAAAGCTTGTGCCATACCACTGTAGTCACACAATGAAAGAAAATACTCAGTGTTCCAAAAATTAAGGTACTTTTTTTTGTGACACAAATCTCAAAAATACCATAGAGACTATACTCCCTTAGGAGGTAAATAATACACAAATTATATACACTAGTATGCAGAAATAGACATAAAAACAGTTAGAAAACAGTGCAATTAGTGAAAATCACAATAGTTTGAAATGTGCCTAAGGGGAACACAAATCATATACTAAGAAAGTGGAATGCGAATGTCGGTTTCCCACCTAGGCAAGGGTAGTGTGTAGAGGGGCGCTGGGGGCATTAGAAAACACCAAAGGTAAGTACTAGAACCGACCCCAGAGCCCAGTAAAGCAGGAGTAAAACACAGTAACTTTCCTAAAACACACAGAAACACAAGAAAGAAGATAATGCAAGAATCAGAAGAGACTGCAAGACAACAACAGTGTATTCCTGGACCCGAAGACCAGTGGAAGAAGGGGACCAAGCCCAAGAAGCACACCAGACATCTATTAACACAGGACACTCAGTCACATCTGTATTCATCTGCATACTGAATGGGTTTCCCTGAGCAGGAAGGATAGAGGGGCTCTCTGGTACATTTCAAAGGCCAGTGACAAAAGGCCTGATACCACAGAGATCCTGGCAGATAGGACTGCACTAAAAAGGAAATGTGTGCACTTACAAACCAATCTTTAAAGTTTCCCCCACTTCAAAGGCATTTTTGGGTAAATAAACTGGGTCTCTGAACCCATCAAATCAGACACTGATGGATATACACCTGAACTTTGTCAGTGGAAAAGCCTGGGTGCTTAAATGACTCATCTAGACTGCTTTGCTGAGAAGAACTGCTGCCCTGCTTGCTTCCCTGTGGCTTAAATTGAGCGTGCCTCCTGTTCTGAAGTCTCAGGGCCAACAACGACTTCACCTACTAGCTTCCAGCTAGTTTTCTGACTTCAACAACTCCAGGACTTACTTTAGCGACTCCAGCACAGACACCGCTGCCCAAAGCCACACTGCTGCCTGGTCCATGGTCCTCATTGCATGCAACGACCGTGGCGGTCTGACGTCGCTGCGACACCTCTGACGTCCCACAGTGTGATTGTGGCACTGTGAAGTCAACACATCGCGTCTTGACTGTCTGGATTATTCAACCCTGCCGAGCCACAAGGAACTGATGTCTCGCTTCCTACACCACACCAGCTCCACTTGCACCCAGATAAAACCAATGCCTCGCCTCCCCTTGCTCGACATAGTTCGTAAGGGACTGAAACCACATCGGTTCCAGAAACGCATCACTTTCACCAATCAGACGTCTTTGTTTCTTTGTTTCCAAAGGTACTGTTCCCGGAGGTTAGTGCCACTCCTTTAAAAAGTGATAACTTTGCTTGTGTACATTAGATTTTCATCATTCTGACCTAATTGTATTCACAGAAATATTATCTATTTTTCTAAACCTCTATGGTGTATTTTTCTAGTGTTTTCACTTTGTTACTGTATGCGTTATTGCACAAATACTTTACACATTGCCTTCTGAGTTAATCCTGCTTGCTTGGTGCCAAGGTACTCGAGGATGAGCACAGGATAATTTGGGTTGTGTTGTGACTTACCCTGACTAGGAGTCTGGGTATATACCTCTGCCAACTAGAGACCCAATTTCTCACACTACACATCTTTTATGCAGAACTCTACACATTCATGGACTTTATCTTATTTTTGTCAATCAGGCTAGAATTCGATGACATGTAAAGTTTAATGAAATATTTAAATGAAATACAATGCATGACAATTAATTTCGCTTTTTAATATAGATATGGAGTTCATTAAACAATGACCAGAGTATGTCAATGTATAAAAAAGAATGCATGAAGGTTTGAAAGGGAACAGGAGGCTACCATGACCTGTATAGGAGGGAAGCAGTCTGGTTGAATGTGCTAGCATCAGTCAATTAGTAATTATGCGGAGGTCTAGAGGATTACTAAACTATTAATCTTCACATCATTCCCTATTGAAAGACACAGAGTGATTTCCCTGAAAAATAGACACCAAGCTAGCCCAGTGTATTCATCAGTAGCAGCTGCTGACAATGGGCTCTTTGGGGAGCGGGTGGGGGCAGATGGGTGGTGTAGTGCAAACAAGCAGCGCACAGGGGGTTGGGAAGACCGCTTACCTGTCGGAAACCACCTCACCCAATCCAGATGCTTCCTTCATCAGAAATGTGAGGAATCTTGCATAATAGAATTCCCCGGATGTTGGGCAGTCACCATGTACCCTCTGCTGGTCACAACATGAAATGTTTCAGCATGGAAGGGGGCATCACATTTTTGTTTTCATGAATGATGAACAAGCATTCAATCTTCTATAGTGAAAGCAATGTCCTTTGCATGTCAGCACTTGTCTGCATAGACGTTCATTTTTCTTTTACGATCCAAGACTTTTAGACAGGTGTCCTCCTCAGTACTTGATCTCCTTTTGTTCCATTGAGGTAACTTGGTTATCATGCCCCTTCCAAAAACCAAGGTTGCAGGGCTTTCACCTCTGGTCGAGTGAAGGGTCAAACGATAAGCTCAAAAAGTAGAATACAAGAAAGTTTTAAGTTTAACCTTTTAAAAAACATCACACTGAACAGCTTTATTAAGGGTACTCATGAAAAGTTTAACAAGGCCATTGGCATATGGCCAAAGAGTTGTGCTCTACTGATGCTTCACATTAAGATACCTGTGAAAGTATCTGATTTTTCAACTGCTGAAAGGTGGTCCGTTGCCAGATTTGAAGATCAAAGGAACATCCATGTCACAAAGATGCTGTCTAATCCCTCAATGTCTCTATCATGAGTGATAGGAGAAAGATGTTGTCTATGAAAAACGTGAGCATCCATTAACAATCACCATCAGGTGATGTATATTGTCAAAACAACTGAAAAAGGCTACAGTGATTATTTCCCATACTTTCTTTGGCAACTCTGACATGTTTAAGGTGTGATGAGTGATTTTAGATAAAAGGCAGTTGCATAGATAACAGGTCTTTAACTATCTTTCAACTCTCTCGTTGAGAGGAGGAAACCAGACTCAGTCTCAGAGTGCTTGTTTTGTGGCAATGATTCCACAATGTCCTTCATGGCCCACTTCAACTATTTGCTGTTGCAGACTCGATGGAATAACTATTCTCAAACCTCTCAGGATAATGCCTTCTTGAGTGGTGGGCAGTTCATCCTTGATATTTTCAAACTTCTGCTATTCACAGTCACTGGTAAGTGATCCAAAACTGATGTGTAATAAATATTTCTTCCAAGAAATAGTAGCTGGTGTGCTTGAATCCACCTTGAAATTTGTGTAGGCTTCAACCGTCTTGGAAGGGGTGCCAAAGCACTGTAGAGGTCTTCTTGAGTAGTAGTCAGCAGGGTTTTGATCTTTTCATGGATGGTGCATGATTGTTTAATTGTGCTCTTGTAACCGTAGACCCCAACGTTCAATGGGAGAAGGCATCTTGGCCATTGGATTACAAAATATTGTCAACAATGCTTGATGATCTGTCACTAGCATGAAAGGCTTTTCATATAGGAACACATCGATATGTTTGGGAGCCCACACTACTGCTAAACTTTCTTTCTCAGCTTTGGGACAAACTTATACTTGCATATGCCCCAAAATGTTGTTGAGCATTTGGGTGTCAGAAGTGCTGTGCAAGGACGGCACCTAACCCGACTGGGCTAGCATCAGCAACAACCTAAGCATAAAGCTTTGGATCAAAGTATTCAATTTCAGTAGTGTTCTCAATAGCTTGTTTGATTTTTGGGAAGTTTCGATCTCCGCCCACCTCACGACCGGCATCGATGCCCAGGCCTCTGCTGTTGAAAACCTACACCTCCAAATCCAGACCGACCCAAACACCACCCTCTGCGGCTCCCTCATCTATAGACCTCTCGGACCCTGCTCCCATTCAGCGAAGACCTTGCCGACTTCATCGCTCCCCACACCCTCACCTCAACAAATGACATCCTCCTTGGTGACCTTTACTTTCATCTCGACAACTGCAATGACCCAAACACCTCATCTCTTTTGTAGAACCTTGCCACCTTTGGACTCAAACAACTGACAATCTCTATACACTCTCAGCAGGACACACCTTCGACACCGAGTTCTCAGCAGGAAACAACATCTCCCTCTCATACACCACCGAACACCCCTGAACAACCACCACTGTGTCCACTTCTCATTCACCAAGAACACCATGCGTCACCATGCCCTCTGCCCCCCTATAGAAACTGGAGCAAGGTTACCGAAGCCCAGCATACTGACACACTCAGCCATTCCCCATGACAAGACACCACGTATGCTAATCCCTTTGCCCACATCCTCTAACACTGGATTGTCAACTGTGCCAACACTCTAGCGCCCCTAAGGAAACCTGCCTGCAATCAGCACCACAGAAAGCCCAGTTGGTTCTCAGCCAATCTCCAAAAATCAAAGTGCACCTGCAGATGACTAGAACGAGAGTGGAGAAACAGCAAGAGCATAACAGACCACTAAGCCTACAAAGACACAATCGTCTCACATTAGATCCTCCAGAAAGTCAACCATTCAGTAGCACATCAGCACCAATGCACACAGCAGCAAGGAGCTCTTCACCATAGTTAAGGAATTTACGAATACTGGCATGAATACCACAGCATCCCTCCCCTCCCAGGACCTCTGTAACAACCTCACCACCATGTTTCATAGAAAATCCAGGACATCTAGGAACAATTCAAAAGCCAAGCCCCCTCACCTGCCAGCACCTCCACAAATCCCAACCCACAGCAGACCCTGAGCCACTGGACCCTCATCACCACAGAAGACACCTAAAAACTCATGAGCTCTATCCACTCAAGGACACCCTCAGACCCATTCCCACACCACAACCTTAACAGAGCCAGCAACACCATTGCCGGACAATCAACCACTCTATTGAGACTGGCACCTTCACGGGTGACTGGAAACAGGCTGATACCATACCTCTCCTGAAGAAACCCTCTGGTGTCCGAAGAATATGAAAAACTACAGACCAATCTCAATGCTCCCCTTCCAAACCAAGGCAATTGAAAAAGTCATCAACATACATCTCATGGAATTCCTCATAACAGACCACATCCTAGACCCCTTCCAATCTGGATACATGAGCAGCCATAGCATCAGAACTGCTCTCCTCGCAGCCACGGATGGCATCTACCCTCATCCTCCTCAACCTCTCCACTGCCTTTGACACCGTCTCCCACACCACCTTAGGTGCCAGACTACATGACACAGGCATCCGTGGCAAGGCTTTCGGATGGATCTGCTGCTTCCTCACCGGAAGACCACTGAGAGTCAGACTCCCACCATTCATCTCAGAACCAACAGAAACCATGCTGTGAAGTCCCCCAGGGCTCCCTGAGTCCCAACCTCTTTAACATCTACATGGCCCTGCTCACCAAGATCATCAGACGCCACAGCGTCAACATCGTCACACAGCTAATTCTATCCCTTACCAATGAACCATCAACAGCCAACAGCAACTTCCACAATGGAATGAGAGCAGTCACCGACTGGATGAAAGACAGCTGCCTCAAGCTCAACTCTGACAAGACAAAGGGGGTCATTCTGACCCCGGCGGTCATGGACCGCCGGGGCCAGGGTTGGTGGGAGCACCGCCAACAGGCTGGCGGTGCCCCGCAGGGCATTCTGACCGCGGCGGTTTGGCCGCGGTCAGATGCGGAAAACCGGCGGTCTCCCGCCGGTTTTCCGCTGCCCATTAGAATCCTCCATGGCGGCGCAGCTCGCTGCGCCGCCATGGGGATTCTGACAGCCCATACCGTCATCCTGTTCCTGGCGGTTCTCCTGCCAGGAACAGGATGACGGTATGGGTTGTCGTGGGGCCCCTGGGGGCCCCTGCAGTGCCCATGCCAATGGAATGGGCACTGCAGGGGCCCCCGTAAGAGGACTCCACTTTGTATTTCAGTGTCTGCTTTGCAGACACTGAAATACGCGACGGGTGCCACTGCACCCGTCGCACCTTCCCACTCCAACGGCTCAATTCTGAGCCGGCGTCCTCGTGGGAAGGGTCTTTTGCACTGGGCTGGCGGGCGGCCTTTTGGCGGTCACCCGCCAGCCCAGTGCAAAAGCCAAAATACCCTCAGCGGTCTTTCGACCGCGGAGCAGTATTTTGGAGGGGGGAACTCTGGCGGGCGGCCTCCGCCGCCCGCCAGGGTGAGAATCACCCCCAAAGTTCCATATCCTGGGCCCGACACCCACCGCCTGGGATGACTCCTCGTGGCCATCAGCCCTTGGGCTGCATTTACCCCCACCAACCACGCTTGCAACCTTGGCATTATTCTCAACTCCTTGCTGTCCATGGCCTGTCAAGTCAACTCTGTCTAACTGCCATTCTTCACACTTAGCCTGCTCCAGAAGATCTTCAAGTAGATCCCCATTGAAACAAGAAGGATCTTCACCTACACACTTGTCATCAGCAAACTCGACTACGGCAGTGTACTCTATGTCCGCATCACGAAGAAACTTCAAAAAAGACCACAGAGAATACAGAACGCAGCGGCTAGACTCATCCTGGACATCCCCCTCCACAGCTACATCTCCGCCCTCCTGAGAAACCTGCACTGGCTACCCTTCAACAAACAGATCAACTTCAAACTCCAGACACTCAACATCGGACCACCCCACCTTAACCACCACCTATCCTTCTATGGCCCCTCCAGACAACTCCACTCTGCTAAAACGGCCCTCACCACCTCCCCTATGATCAGAAACACCACAGCAGGAGGTAGATCTTTCTCCTAACTCACGACAAAGACCTGGAACATGACGCCACTCCACCTCAGGCAGTCCCCCTCGCTGAATCAGTTCAAGAAGGACCTCAACACCTGGCTCTTCCACTGATCACTGCCTTCTCACCAGTGCCTAGAGACCCCACAGATGAGAAGTTGTGCTATACAAATAATTGATTGATTCGTGTGACCAATGAAATAGAAACATTCTTGTTCATTGTTGGACCTAGTCCTTTTTGCAGGGTTATCCCCAAATATTTTGCCTTCTTCCTCCTATTGCTTCTGACCTGCTTTGTTGGTTTTAGGACTCTGGGCACATTACCACTGCAAACTAGTGCTCACTGTCTAAAATGTATTGGTGACTGTTTTCCAGCATATTTGATCTACTAGTAAATCCCTAGTAAGTGCACTAGAGGTGCCCAGGGCCTGTAAATCAAATGCCACTAGTGAGCCTGAAGCACTGATTTGACCACCCACATGGGTAGCCCGGTAAACATGTCTCAGACCTGCCACTTACGTGTCTGTGATTGTCACTTAGAATGGGAAAATGCACTTACTTGCCATGCCCAAATCCTCCCTTTTACCATCTATAAATTACCCCTAAGGTATGCCCTAGGTAGCCCCATAGGCAGGGTATTTAAAAGGTAGGACATATACTGGTGTGTTTTACATGTCCTAATAGTGAATTCCACTAATTTCAGTTTTCACTATTGCAAGGCATATCTATCCCATAGAGTAGCATGGGGATTGCCTTGAAATATTTTAACTGTAATTTCTCATTGGGATCAAATAGAGATCTGGAGTTTGGGGTCTCTGAACTCACAATTTAAAAATACATCTTATAATGAAGTTGCTTTTTGAATTGTAAGTTTGAAAATGCCAATTGTAAAAAGTGGACATTTTCTGGGATAACCATTCAGTGCCTCTGCCTGTCTTTGGAATACCCGTCTGGGTCAGGATAGCAGTTAGACTGTTTGGGAATTCACTCTAGACAGTCACACAAAAGGAGCTGAGGTGTTCCCTGCATTTCCTGATGGGTCTTCCTGAGCTAGAGTGGTGGGAGGAGCTGAAACTTGTACCTGAATAGGGCCATGCCTGTACTCACAAAAGCAGACTCCAACACCCTGGTGTGTGTCTGGGGACAATGCAGGGAAAGGCAGCGTCTTGTTCCCCTCCTTCAAAGCAGAAATGGGTATAACAACTTGACCCCTGACACCACATAGTTTGAATCTTTCTTGGATGAGGACATTCTGCCAGGAAGAAGAGCTGGATGCTGTGGGAGGGACTGCCACTTGGCCTTTTGCTTTGTTGTGCTGGCCTGCTGCTTGCTGCTTCTGTCCTGGAAGTGAAAGGACTGGAATGGGCTTTCTACTTCCTGCTTCCAAATGTTCTCCAAGGGCTTGGACTGAGCTTGCCTCCTGTTGAGAGGTCTTAGGGACATCAAAGACTTCATCTGCCAGCACCTTGGATCTCTTGCTGAGAGGCCTGACTTGCCAAGTGGTGTCAAATCCTATTCCTGGGCCCTTGGCAGTGAGTTCTGGTGCAACCAGGAAGAAATCAAACACATCAACTGTGAAGCGATTTTGGAACCAGCGACGCTGTCTGATTCTGTGCTGCTGCCTGCACGGAGCTGTGGTCCCATTGAGGACAATGACTGTGACCTGCACTGCATGCTTGATGCTGCCGCAGCACCTCTGAAGTCCCCCCACAGTGAGTCCAGAGTGCCGTGTCACCAAAATTTGTGGCACCCAGCTCCTTGAAACTCCTGTTGCCCCATAGGGTGATCGTGACATTGCTAAGTCAACACCTCGCATCTTGACCTGCTGGATTCATCAACCCCACCTTGTTGTAAGGACCCAACGTTTTGCCACTGACACTGAGGGCCGTATTTATACTTTTTGGCACACAACTGCGCCAACGCAGTTGTGCGTCCAAAAATTTAACGCCGGCTAACGCCATTCCAAAGCGCCATGCGGGCGCCTTATTTATGGAATGACGTTAGCCGGCGGAGCTGACTGGTGTGCGTCAAAAAAAATTACTTACACCAGGCAGCGCCGGCGTAGGGGAAAATGGAGCTTGGGCGTCAAAAAATGGGGCAAGTCAGGCTGAGGCAAAATTTTGGCCTCAACCCGATTTGCGCCATTTTTTTTTACTCCCAACCCCCATTGAAATGACTCCTGTCTTAGCACAGACAGGAGTCATGCCCCCTTGCCCAATGGCCATGCCCAGGGGACCTATGTCCCCTGGGCATGGTCATTGGGCATAGTGGCATGTAGGGGGGCACAAATCAGGCCCCCCTATGCCACAAAAAAAAAAAAAAATACTTACCTGAACTTACCTTAAGTTCCCTGGGATGGGTCCCTCCATCCTTGGGCGTCCTCCTGGGGTGGGCAAGGGTGGCAGGGGGTGTCCCTGAGGGCATGGGAGGGCACCTCTGGGCTCCTTCCGAACCCACAGGTCCCTTAACACCTGCCCTGACCAGGCATTAAGAAATGACGCAAAAGCGGCTGGACGTAATTTTTTTTGACCCGCCCACTCCCGGGCGTCATTTTTGCCCGGGAGTGTAAATACGGCGCACATGCCTCGGAGTCATTTTTTAGAAGGGAACGCCTACCTTGCATATCATTAACGCAAGGAAGGTGTCCACACTAAACAATGACGCAAACTCCAAGATCTTTGGCGCTAGACGGGTCTAACGCCAAAGTATAAATATGGAGTTAGTTTTGCATCGGCTTTGCGTTAAAAAAAACGACGCAAATCCGGCGCAAACAGAGTATAAATATGCCCCTGAATCACCTCCCCTGCAACCACAAGGAACCGACGTCTCATCTCCCCTGCCTAGCAGTAAGGAACTGATACCTCACCTACCTGACAGCAGTAGGGAACCAACACCGCACCCAGCTCCAACGATGCCTCACCTCCCTGACTCCGTGCAATGTCTTTGTTTCCTCAATGTTTTCCAAGGTGCTGTGTCTGGGATCCATGTGACTCCATCACCTGCTGGCACTCCCTCGCGAGTGGTGTTGGACTGTTGAGAGTGACCCTGTCAAGGCACCATGTTAGCCCCAGTTGGAGCTATTGTGTTTCTGAACAGTTTACTAAGATTTCATTTTTGAAAACTCATATCTTTTTTTGTGTATCTTGGATATCTGTTGCTTTTGGTCTTGTTTTACATATTGGCTGTAAGCCACTGGCATCTAAAGACCCCATTTCCAACATTTGTCAGTTCTCTCAATGGATCACTTACAATGGCAAAGTATCTAGAATAGCTGGCCATGTCAAGGAATAAGAGTACTATGAAAACATCTTGTGGGGGACTGGTAGTTGACAGCACTTGCAATTTAGCTGCATAAGGGGGTCATGCCTCATTAGAAAAGATATGGTCAAATAATGTTAGCTTTGTTTTATGGAACTTATACTACTCAGCATTCAAAATTAAACCTGCATCAGCTAGACCTGTTTTATTAATGACATCTCCAATGCCCTGTACTGGGCTGGACTCTGGGTCATCTTGCATAGTCTGTGGAACTGTGATCTCCATTGGAGCACTTAATTTTTCTGGAGACCCCTGGAGTTGTTCTGAGCCATCACCCGACAGCTTTGGTGGTGTGGTGCTTTAGATATTGGACAGCTCAGGAAGCACAACTCTTGTGCTTCTTCTTGGGTCTCTTTCCCCTCTGTTGTAGAGCTCTTCTTATCAAGGCACTGGTAAGTGCAACAACCTTGCCTATGCCTTTTGATCAATTTACCTGTCAGCTAGCATTGTTATTTGTTCTACTCACATCTGACTATGGTAGTTTTCAGCTCTGCTTTTTAGTATCTATTTGTGTCCACCTTTTGTGTTATCACTCTGTCTGATGTATAACTTTATAGTGCATAGTAGTGCAGTACTTCTATTTATGGCTTTACCAGCAGGTTCTTGGACAATCAAATGTAGACTTCTCAGTGACTCTTTATCTTCAAATCATTCACATCAGCTGAAGTTGAGCTTTAACTTCACAAATGTCAAATGATGATTCTGCATCTTGGCGGAGGCACACGTGGCACACACAAGCATTTTGCTTGGACCGAGGCAAACTCTTTGAGAGAACACTCTCAATCTTCAAATTACTTATGCCCTATCTTGTCACTAGTTGCAGTGTCTTCCCCAGCCTGAGTACCCACCAATGACTACACCAAACATGTAGCTGTGTATTATACATCTTTATTAATCTGAGTGTAACAGCAAACTCAACATTCTAAACCTGCATTCACCTCACTATGCTATAACTCTTATATCATAGTTCTACAGACTCCATCAGAAGCCAAAACGCATTCTGTCATTGGTAACTCACACATCACTACAGGAGTGAGGAGGGAGGCAGGGAGGGAGGCTAATTGCAGTGAATCAAAAGTCCCAAAGAAAAAAGTAAGGACATAATTTTGCAGGTATGACAGTAAGGAAGGCAGGAAGTAATGAAGGAAGCCTATATAAATTGAAACACTGATAAGGAAGGGGAAAGGAAGGAAAGATGGATGTAACATGAGAAAAGCAAAGGAAAGAATAAAGGAATGAAATAAGACCACAAGAAAGGAAGGAAAAAAGAAAACAATGAAGAAAGGGTGGAGTGGCAGAGAAAAAGGGGATTAAGAAAATAATAAGACAAATCTGGAAGAAATATAATTAGGAAGTAATGAGCTAGTGATTATAGAATGAATTAAGCAACAATTAAGCAACAAAACCCAGCAATTTGTATTGCTTCAATGTCCCTTTGTTTCAATCCTTCATCATGCCCAATAAAAGTTAGATGTGGCTTTCCCACAAGATCGTCTATATTTCTAAAACATGTTCAATTTTAAGTATTTTGTTAGAAGACATGGGTATGGTCTACATTTCGTACACACCATTCTGAACCCTACACAAGCCTTTAGTGCAAAATCTGACACACATTAAAGTTGAGGAGGGAGCCATCTCTAAATTAAATGGTTTCTATTAAATCATTATTCCATTTTTGTTGGATCTATTGATCCAATTCTAGTTTTTATTGGTTGTTCTTATATGCAATACACAGTAAGGGACCCTAGTCATTGTTATTTTTTTCCAATATTCTTCCTTGACTTGTAAAAAAATAAAATATCGATAGTATATCCAGAGTTTAGAACTAGAGAGAAGATGTCTATATTGTGTGAGAAATTTGTGAAACTTTCATGTGCATAGTTATACTCAAATTTAAGAACATTACATGAAAATATACACAATTAGGTAAACTGAAAGGCCATCAGTTTGTGCTATTTTTTTAGCATGGAATGTGTCTTCACTGCAGTATTAGAGGGAAAGGCTCATCTTAAGCCAACAAAATAGAGGTAAAAACATACGAGCCATTAACAACAACTTGCATTGCACCCACGCTCACACACTATTGTTTTGCCATGAATGGCAGCATAATTATGTGATGTGGCATAATGGTGTAATATCAGAATTCTTTTGTTACAAGTGGAGCATGAAATTCCTGAAATGAAGCACATTATTTCAGAGGAATGAAAATTGTGCCTGCGCCTAATTAGTACCATATCCCAGACACGTTTCTTTGCAGAATTTGTGATAATGGACCAAGGCCCTGATTTATACTTTTTGACGCATAACTGAGTCAATGCTAACCAGTTTTATGTCAAAAAGTTTAGCGCTGACTAGCGCCATTATTTAACGCCACCCGGGCATCATATTTATACTATGACACTGGTTGGCACTAAAAATAGTCTAGATTCATTTTTCCTGACGTTAACCATTGCGCCTTGTTGTAAGGCAAAATTATGGTAACGGAGGAAAAATTACTCTAATCAGTTTTACGACATGTAAACATGTCGCAAAATGGAAATGCACCAATTTTGCCCGCAATAGTGTCAAATACAGACTGTAATGGTGAAAACAGTGCAAAGGAGAGGCAACAGGGACCCAGGAAGCCAGGAGAGACCCCAGGAAGACCCCAATCAACCAAGAACCAGCCAAGAGGACAAAGACAAAACCCAGTGGAGGGAGAAGAGAAAGAGAAAGTGTTGCTTCAGTGCGGAGGAGCACAAAATATTGGTGAGTGAGGTGACAGAGCATCAAAATTAACTCTTTGTCACCTCAAAATTGCCAATTGGAATGAGAGAGGCAGTTTGGCAGCAGATAGTAGATAAGATTAACAGTGTGGCAGAGGTCAGGAGAATCGTAATTGAGTGCAAGAAACGCTGGCATGACTGCAAGCGATGGACAAAGGAAAAAATGGCAAAGAACAGGAAGGCAGCACTGCAAACTGGAGTCCAGCTCCACAAGAGGCCTTGGACGAGATGGAGGAGATGGTTGCAGGGGTCATCTTGGATGAAATTGTCACAGGAATCACAGGACAGGACAACACAGACTACAAAGAAACACCACAAATGCATGGTATGTTGCATGGGGGAAATTTATGCTAAATGTCAAGTGAAAGAAGTGGGAGGCACATAGGACTCACACAATGCATATCAAGGGAACGCAGAGGGACACAATGCACATTAAGCAAGTTGCGCCATCTGGACGAAAGCTACACATGTACCTAAACCTTGGTAGTGTCATGCACCATAACACATACACAACCTGGACATATGTTGAACACTAGGCCTAAATATACGCATGTACATATGCAGCACATGGGATGGGTGGCATGTATAATCACTGTGCCTCTGGTTGTGTCATCACAACATCCCTTGCATATACTCATCTCAATCCTACCAACATGACCAAAACCTCTGAGACTAGGTAGTCAATCAATACCATTTCTGGGGTGACATCATGGTGGTGTCCCTTTCAGTAACACCTTGCAACTGCCTTGCCTCATTGCCCAAATGCATGTGTGCTGCATCTCACAGCACACAAGTCATTGAACTGTCCTAACAGCACCCAGATATGTGCGGGCAGCACCGCTACCCCACACATTGACAACATATCCACATAAGGCAGCCACCACTCCATCATGAGTCAGGGTGCCCCCTGGGTGCAGGGAACAATGAACTGAACAGGCGCTAGAGGAGTAGCAGGCTGATCCTGGACATTGGTAACATGCCACTACCCAGACTAACTAAACTGCAGTAGGATTGAACCACACATATTGATGCTGAACTGAAATATGCCACTGCAGAAAATATGTACCACAGATAGCAAACAGTAGGTCACTACAGTCACAGGCTGAGCCCAAAGCTACTCTAACACAACCATGTCAGACACATATGAATGGTGAAATAAACACACACATACAACACAAGGGGTATGACTGTAAACTTAATGGTGTATAATTCCACATCGATGGGCAAGAGATGGTGCATGGGCAAGTCCGGTGCTGGGAAGACTTCCAGTGCAGTGTACTCTTTGTGGTTGCCAGTATTAGTAACATGTTGGGATGGGGTTGGGAAATCTGTCTGCTCATTGTAGCTCTGTGGGGCACTTAGTACAACATTGTTGATGGATCAAATAGAGTCATTGTCAGTTTTGGGGTGCATTGGGTGTGACAGGACAAGCTGCACTTAGCCCTGCAAATCAGGCAGTGGAAAGGGCAAAGGGCTAGGGTATGGGGCCCCCATGCACTGCCCATGCCAAGTGCATGGGCTGTGCAGAGGCACCCAGGGGTACATCACACACATGACCAACAACCTTTGCATGGGGACCTTACCGTCATGAAAAGGCTGGTGGAAATGCGGAAACAGACCTGGAGGATAGAGTTGAATGTAATACTGGTCTGGTGTCACAGGACAGCTGGCATTACCAGTCTGTGAGCTGCTGGAAACCTGCCAGTGCCGGGCCATTGGCCCTTGAGGCATTCCACATTGACACCAGTTACCACTACCACCTGTGCTCTTGGGGGTGGTCAAAGAGACTACGGCAGTCAGGTGCACATAAGACTGACGTACTTGAAATGAGGGACCAGTGTGCCTACCTGCAGAATCACCTCAAACTAGCTTCAGGTCCTGACCTAAGTGCAACCCTGTTAACTGGCTATGACCATAGACTCATTTACCATCAGACATTGTCACATACATACTGATGTACACTGCAGAAATTTCATACCCATGCTGGCCATCCCTGGGTCTAACCCTGTGCCTTTGTTAAATTAGTGCACTTCCACCATGGTGCACGCATGTATTATAGTGCAAGGAGGACTCCGTTGAGGGGGAGGGCATAGGTGTGTAGGGAAGCATCAATGGTAACAAGAGCATAGTGTCCTGCCAATGCCAGCCCCGGGGTGGTGCAAGGTCTCAGCACTGCATGGGTGTATGTGAAACATGTAAGACTGGGACAGGGGAAAATTCTCATGTGTGGTGGTGTGGCATGAGCACAGCAACAACCATTGCATGGCCTCACCATGTGAATGGATGCATAGGGAGGGTTTACAAAGACAAGATAGTGTCAAGCCACAAAAAGGATTATCGCGTAGGCTCTCATTATCCTAATGAGACTACTGGATTTTTGGGTGGCAAGATCATTCACTGTGTGGGGGACTAAGTCTGACCCACGGTGAAGGACCCTTGTCACCCCAAATCCGGGTTTTGCTCCGGCTAACTAGCAGTACCTCATCTCTCCCTAAGGGAAGAGACAATTGGGCAGCCGAGCGTATGACATCTTTGTACTTCCCAGGGAAGTTGTGGTCGCTCAGGTCACAACCGGTTCTCTCTTACACAATGCGGTCTCATATAGAAATGAAAAAGGCAGTTTTATGTTTTAAAGATTGATTTAATAAAACAACTGCGTTTTAGATAGCAAAGTGTGAGCTGCAATAACCAGAACAACACAACACAGTAGGATTAAAAAAGTAACGATGACATGAAGCACAAGAATAAGGCTATCATAGTGCAACAAGATTAGGTTCTCTATAAGTTATATTCTGAGCACAGCATGTGAAGCTCTAAGGCTGCCTTTCAGGTTACCCCGGGAGGACATCAACCCTCATACCTGAGCAAAGGCCTGTAATCTGCATCAGCATCTGCAACGGGGCAGTCAGCATCTAGTTGAAGGTTCCTGGTCGGAATCTCCATCTAATGTGTACTATGACTAGAAAGTGTTTTTATAACTAAAACGCAGATGTTATAAGAAATGCCCCTACGTAAGGATGTGTACTTTCTACGAACACTAGAGACTAAACTTCTACCATGTTTACCGGCAATGTACCAGACTGTAGCCTTGACTGAAGCATAGAGCGAGCAAGAATGTATTGTTTGAGAACACACTGCTGAAGTAAGCTAAACAGTCTGATAGAATGAAATAAAAACAAGACCGTGAAACTGGTTATTGTAAAATAACAGTGCACGGTTGAATAAAATGCATCTAGGGCAAAGTGCACAGAGGCCTAATACGTTAAGCTAATGTGCACAAAGCTACATTAAAAATGGCTACACTACAGGATATACATCACACCTAGAAGATATGAAGCAGTAATTGCACCAACTGGGCTTCCCTTCCTGTGACACGCAGGTGGGGCATAGTGGTAATAGACTGCAACCATGATGTACAGGAACAATGTTTGGTAACTGAGATGACAATGAGCCTCCAATAGCAAGTCAGTGAAGTGACATATCAACTGCCACAACACAGATAGACTGATTTTACACAATCTCATTGCAGAGGATGATGGCTCTCCTGGGGATCTGTCTGTCCTGGAGTACCCCAATGACCTGGATGACCAGCTGAGAACCATCATCTAAGAGACCCTCCAAGAAGTCCTCGTATCCCTCCAGACACCACCTCCAGTCGCAAGGAGGAGTATTAATGTAGCAGCCATCCCAGAGGCTCCACCTCACATCCCAATAGTATGACCTGCCAGCACTGACACAGCTGAGTACTCCGAGGGCCCAGGGACAAGCTTTGAGGGGACAGTGCTAGGAGTCTGACCAAGGAGGTGCGGGTAGGGATGCAAAGTATGGCAGCCAGCCTATAGGGTATGCGCACGTACAACTTTGCGGCCGCTGAACAGACTGCAGCCAACCAAGGCTCACACTCCCCAATGCATGGAGCCCAGCAGTGTCTGAGGGACATAGCTGCTGCCATGAGGGAGAGACCACAACAACTGCCCTCCCAAACTGGCAACAGCATGCTTGAGAACTAGATGGACCCCATGCACCAGAAACTGGCCTCCCTCAGGGCAGGCACGGCTGCCCACCACAGGGATGTTGCTGCTATTCTAAAAAATCAGCAGTTCCTTCTTGCTGCAGTGATGCCATATGTTGTTCCACAGATGACAGCTGCATAGAATTGGGAGTCCACATCTCCAACCACTGAATTGTGTGTGGCCCACTTTACGGCCCCACTACCACCATCAAGGGCAGAGGAGACAACACACACATCGGAGGATGAGGATGTGGAACACATCATCTTCACCCCTAGGAGTTCCCAGTAGCACCAGCCCATGCCACATGGGCAGTGTTTTCCTTTCTCCTGTGCTTGACATCATGCCAGTGTTAGCACAGTAGGAGAAATGCACACTTCACTGACACAATGTTGACCTTTCTGCTATGGACTATAATTGTCTCTCACTTTGTCTCTCACTTTTCATTTGGCAATTCATGTTCCCCTGCACTGAACAACACTTTACCCAAGCTTGTCCCATGACATGTCTCTCAACCCTGGACTTGTGTTGTGTCACAATTGTATGGATTTCACTAATGGGGTCACAGACCTGGACATTGTAAATATTGCACTACAACACTTCTAAATAAACACCACCTACACAACTAGCATGTCTTTGTGTATTGTGACACATCTATTACACTTAGGAATTGTGATGTGTGTAACATGTATTTAGTCAAGGAGTGTCAGTACAAGAGTACAGGAATATGGTGGCACATATCTATGCACAAGGTTCCTACATGATGAACAACAATGCTGGTCTCATCCCTTACAAGCAATTCACTGAGAGTGTAAAAAATGTTGAACACATGTATGCTTCAGCCACTACATATGGCAGGAATGGCTGTGAAAGAGTTCTTAGGCAATATTGTCAGCTGGGAGTACCCTTAGAACACATTGGTATGAAACAGCGGTACTTAACCACATCTGTAATTGACACTGGTCAGTTTTGCATTATGGATATACAATGTATGCTGTTGTCAGATGTCCCACAGTGCGTAACATTCCTACACAGGACCCAGACAATGACAGCTGAATTATCACACCTACCTGTCTAATACAAAGTTAACATAGTCACCTTTAGTGGTGGGTACACTGGATGGCAGATGCATGGACAAGTAGATGTGTTGTAGGTGCCAATGTGACAGCTCAGTTTTAAACAGGTGATGAACCTGTCAAGAGGGGGATTTTTAGGCAGGACGGAATCTCTAGGGTAACACACAATTTGTACTGTTCACTCTTGGGAAGACCCAAAGACTCAAGCATATGACACATGAAGTAAGGGAGCACCCAAAGATTTTTAATAAGAATGCAACTAAACTAATAAGAATGAACAAAACTTATCATAACCTATCCTAACTATACTTAACCAACAACTGACCCCACCTACCCTTTCTAAACACAGATATATTTTTGGGGTATTTTTTTTTTTACAATTTTTAAATATTTTTTTAATTTTTTATTTTTTCAAAACATAAGTGCCCCAACATTTACACCCACCCACCATTAAAGTAACATATAAAAAGTAGAAAACCCACACCCAAACCCACTCATCTTAACTAAACTACTAACCTAATCTAACCTGACACTAACCCATTAAAACACACTATAAAACATGAAACATAAAACAATGAGGAGAGAGGGGACAGAACTGGGGGTGACAGTTACAAAGCCAATTATAGCTGAACGTAAGTCTTTTCATGTTTGCTGCCACCTCCTCCAAACTGTCCATCCTTTTCAGGATCAATGTCACATCCCTCTGTAGATGTTGGATACGTTTCTGGTTGATGCTAGCAGGTGGTGTGGGCTGTGGTACAGATGTGGACAGTTTTGCAGCTGAGGCTGTAGTAGTGGTGCCAGCTGAGCCCCCCTGCACAGCAGTGGAGCTTAGTCTTCTCTGTGTGGCCGCTGTCAGTGTGGGATCCCCTTGGGTGAATACCTGCCATTCAACTGTGGATCTCTCTCTGCAATAGCGGCGTACTATTCTCCAGAACACAGATTCCTTGATGTGTCTATAGCAGACTGCCCTTTTCTGGAATGCCCACAGTTCCTCATTGTTCATGTTGGCAGCTGTTAAATTGTGACAGGCAACCATCAGTGTCAGCATTGTATGGAATATGTACAGATTATGAGCTTACACTCTACATCTAATTGCACATGTACTCCAAGTCACATTCCGGAAAAGACAATGGCCCTGATAAATGCAACTACAACGCTGCCTAAGCATCATTTCTTTGTCACCAAAGCAAAGCAGAACAAGATTAGGAAACAAACCAAATTAGGTGTGCTTTGATTTCGTACCATGTGTAATAATGCAAAGGCAGCGTCAACTTCACATAGATCAGGACCAAAATTCATCATCATCTGTGCAAATTTTCAAACATACATCACCAGTAACCTGAATATGTTATTGGGAGTATGAGATGCAGTTGGTAACCATAATGTGTTGGTGTTGATAGGTACACATGCAAGCCTGATCAATTTGACTGTCACCTACACTGTGAGCATGATATTTACCTATACATTTGTTGTTCCTCTCCCCCTGTGCCTAAGTGGTGATGGCCATGCAATCCATCCTCTCAACTGCCCTGGTCAAATACCGAGGCATGCCTAATTATACATGGAGTCAGGGAGTGAACCATATGTTAGGAGGGCTGCCAACTAGGAAGCTGATATCCATAGGTCTATCACATCTACATTCATGTGTCCAGGTGTAGACATCCATCAATACCTGATCTGCCAATACAATTCCTTACACACCCATATCCATGCCAGCACACATCTGTCCATGACCTGCATGCACACATATTACATTCCACATAAGTTTACATAAATGGAGTGCAAAATATGGAGTACCATGCTGGGGGACAATTGCCCACCCAGTCCTACATTTACATTACAATACAGGGATGCACCAAATTGGGTTCAAAATGGTGCATCACTGTTTTGTGAGAATGACGGAGTGTCTCAGTGCCAATATTCTCACAGTGTTGCACTTCTTAGTCACATATGGCCCTACATGTGGCTTGTCATCAACTTGTTTATACGATGCTGCCCATTGAGCACAACAAGAACCACAAGATATGACTCTCTGCTTGTGCATGGGGAACCGTTAAATGGGGCACAATGTCACCATCCAGCCTACTTTGATATCTGATCATTTGACAGCTTATCACATCTAGCATTGTGTGCAACACACATGACTCACTCACACCAAATCCTGGATTACTTCGCAGGACACACATTACCAGACATTCTGGATACATATGGGTCCTCAAATCTTGCCACTTCGCCGATGGTGTAGGTGGCAGGCCACCTATAAGATATGGATGGAAACCCATGCTTACTGTCATATCACTGTCACTATTAGTGGACAACATATTACAGTGTGTACTATTTTAGAGGAATGAGCAAGTTATCCTGGTGTAAAACAGTGCAAAACACAACACTACAAACTCACGATGACACTGACACTCAGGTGAGTGAGAGCTGGGCCTGAGACTCATGTAGTACCACACCCTGCAACAACCATGTATGGCCAATCTATAGAAGATGGAACTCCATGGCATGAGGGGGAGTTGGCTGACAAATACATGACACTAACCAGATGCTTTGCAAGACAATTGACTTAGGTATTCAGGCTTGTCCTGCAGGGCACCCAGAGGCACTTTGTGATGGACATGCTGCACAATTATTAGTCTGCAATGATCATGCCTTGAGTAATCCTTGACTGATGTGGCAAAGTTGTATGATGGTATCAAATTCCCCATTTACATTGCCCCCTAGGATGGGCAAACCCCCTTTGCTAACATGATGGCAGGAATATTGTGTGTGAATTTGTGACAATGTAGTGCTATACATGCATTGCCCTACTTTGTTGACACAATCCAGTTAAATATGGTAGGCTGGTGGTGTCTTGGCGTATCATACATTACAATATGCTGGGGCTTACACTAGGTGTTGCCATCACCCCTGAAATGTGTGACTTAGTGATGGTTGCACATGATTCACCAGACATTTGACCTACATTGGTTTAATGGTAGAACATGTGAACTCCATGTCTAGACTGGCACAGTTACACTTCATTCTGGTTGCATTCAACCTGTCCACAGGCATTGCATGCAGCACTCTAGCACATCTGCTACTGTCATTCAAGAGAGGTGAACAGTAAATAGTAAAGCCAATGGGAGACTCACTAACAGGGCCACCAATCATCACACCAAGATGATCAAGCAGATCCTGCTCTCTGGCCACCAGATATGCCCAGCAATTCTTCAGCTGGTGCACATTCTTGGTGCTCCAAAATATATTCTTCAGGTGGTGGAGCACCTTGCCCCACGTTAGGCGCCTCGCCTCGGACCATTAAACTTGAATTACATGTCTTCAAATGTCCCTCATTATATGCACGCTCTGCTGCTGTGCTTGGGTTTGGAAATTGGGTCATTATCCATGTCTGTATGCCATAACCCTGATCCCCTGCAAAAGATTAAAGAATTAAGTTGATGTTAAGGCTTGCAATAGGTTTGTCATGTAGCATGACAGTTGATATTTTGAGTTGGTTGTGACTCATATGTGTTTGTGGTATGGTGTGAGTTCCTAGCCTTGTGGAAGGTCTTCTCAGCACTGGGTTGTTAGACATGACAATCTTGAGTTTGGCTCAAGAACCTGAGGCATGTGATTTGGATTCCTCACTGATGGTCAGTATGTATGCACCATGCGTTGTGTAATGCACTTTTATAACAGTGTTCTATCAGTATAGAGGACAAGACACATCCTCACAACATAATGGGGTCAGATGTGGTGGAAGCATGGTAGCACTAGAGAGCCTGGACATCCCATCCATTTTGACATGTGTCATTGCAGATGATGTGCGACACTTTGGCCCTATGAAATGGGTAAGTGACAATGCACAACACGTCTCCAACATTGGCAGCACTGTCCTGCAACATTTTGACTATGCAAGAATGCTCCATGTGTGACATGTTACTACGCAACACTTTGTTGTCCCCTGCGCCAGTAGCTCATATGCAACTGTGCACCTACACTACCAACCTTGCACCAGGGTACTTGGCTAGCTGCCACGTGGAGGTGGATAGATCTGTGCAGGAAGGGACTCCGCCCTATACATATGCTGTTTTTATGGACAATGGACTCTTTCTGTGTGTGCAGCAGTTTGCAGCATGCATTGGTGGCACATTCATATGAATTCAAAGAACAGTCTACTTCCTTATTGCAACCTGCACACACCACCCCTGGGGTGGTGTTTGATGTTGGCACTGCCTCAGGTTTATGTGACACCTACATCTGAGACAGCATCATCATGCTATGTATCTTGTGGTGACTGACTTACAGCAACATGCATTGCACTCCCCTTCATGCTACATACTGCATGGGAGGGTGGCCGATTTACAATGTGGCTTCAAGTCATTTAAAAATGGTCATCTGCAAAGTTGTACTTACAGTGCAGGCCATGACAATGGCACTTTGGGTTTTACATAGATCTCTTGGTGATCAAGAGTGGTAGCTAATGTTTGTGGCAACCATCAAGTGTTCAACGGTGGGTATCCCATTGTTTCAGGATGATGAACATAATTACCAGTGTCTCTCGTATCTTCCAACACATGATTCAGCATTTATACTGTCAGCACATGTACAGTGCAGGCTATGGGGTGAAGCTCTGCTACTTAGCAAATGTGTCCCTTGGGACAGTGCATGTGTGGTCAGTGATGTCCTATATTCTCCTACAGGGTTCTACTATGGCATCCATGACCTGCGCTGTCTGACAGTGACTCTGCCCCATGGTGGTCCATTTATTGTTTATGGTACAGACATGATGGTGTTGTGGGTCAGTAAGTGGTGCATGTGAGTTGGCACTACTCTAGGTGTGGTGCCACCTATCACACATCTGTCACATGGTGTATGATGGGCATTTATCATGTATTCCTATGTGTGTGAGACAATGCATCAGGCAGATGTCTCTGCACACTACAGGTAAGTCAGGCATGTGTTGATGAGATGTATTTGGTATAGGCAGTAGTTTTCTGGATTTGATGTTTGTTCTAGCAGTGACTTGCACAGCATGATTTGAGCGATCTGTGCCTATAAGAGACTTACTTAACATGAACATGGTGTATGCCATTGGCATGGCTGTGCTATTCTTTGTTTTCTGCACTGTGTGTGAAGTGTACATAGTAGGCAACCTGTGGGCACTTGTAGTGGTCTGTGTAGTTCTTTTAGCAAAGGGTAAATTTCTGCATCTGTCCTTCACATGGTGTGCCTGTCAAGTACTGGGTGTGTTACATACATGTGTATGCATGTGTTTGTGTTGTTCACTGAATGTGCTGTACTACAGCATGGTGCATATGTGTTGTTACCTGCACATATGTGTTACACTGGCCATGTGATAATGTAGTGGTGTGTGTCTTGTGTGTCCTACAGGGTTGGTGTGTTGTGTGTATATTGCTAGGTTTGTTCACTCACAAGTGGGCCATTTTCACATTGTACATCCTGGAATTGTTCATTGATCCTGCTGTGCTGGAATATGAAGGCGTCAAGGACACTTCCAGGATACTTAGCCAACATGTTTTTGAATAGTCCCCTGTGGTCCACTATGCCCTGCACATTAATGGAATACATGTGCTTGCGATTCTGGTATAAGTGCTTGGTTGCTGCAGGTGGTACGAGCCGGACATGGGTGTAGTCAATTGCACGAAGCACATGCAGGAAGCCATGGATTTGGTAGAACCCCTGTTTTGTCTCCTTCTGCTTTTGCTGGGTGTTGGGAAAGCTGTTGTGGTGGGGTCTCAGGAAGATTCTAGCATCTAACACCTTTGGCAGGACGCAGAGAATGATGCCTCTGAGACACCAGCAACCAGGACACCTGCTGTTTGGAATGAGCCACTTGTCAGCATGTGCAGGACAGCTAGCAGCTTTGTCACGTGTGGTATGTTGTGTGGGGTCTGCATGCTGGCTGTGTTGTGTGGCTCAATGTGGTGCAGCAGGTGTGGTATGGCTTGCCGATTCAGTCTGTAGTTCCTTTTGATGTCCTGGTCCTGAGGCCAAGGAGGGTTGTCCTGTTTCTGAAGACACTCTCCTGCCTTCTGCATTGCATTTGTGGGCCTGTGGCAGTGGTGTGATTGGTGTAGATGTTGCTGTCCTCTGCATTGTCTCACAAGCTGGACCAGTATCACCTCCATCTTCTCCTGTATGTTGGATAATGTTGCTTCTGTGTGTCTTCCTTAAGTAGTGATGAGTTTGCCTCATTTTAATGCCTGCCCTGACCCAGGCATAAACTTTTGATGCAAATCTGTGTTAACGTCTTTTTTTGCGTCCGCCTTCCACCCGTGTGTCTTTTTTGCCCAGGTGGATAAATACGGCGCCCGGGGTAGGGTCATTTTTTGGACAGGAATGCTTATCTTGCATCTCAATTATGCAAGGAGGTTTCACGCATCCAAAAAATGACATTAACACCAATATATTTACGCTAGACCGGTTTAGCATCAAAATATAAATATGGCTTTGAGTTTGCGCTGAATTAGCATAAAAGAAATGATGCTAATTCAGCGCAGAGTATAAATATTGCCCTATGTTTTCCTTTTCATTTAGTCTGCCTTCAGTAATTCTTCTCATTAAAAATGCCCCAGTCCTGGGAGTGTATTTCCTTTCTCACTGATAATAATGCAAATGTTTTTTTTTTTTACTAAGCTGCACCTTTTGTTTGCATTTTATTTCCAGTGAATTGATCAATTTATCTAACCATCTCATTTTGTTCAACATGAGATTAACTAGCAAAGACATTTAAAAACTATTTCTGGTTTTGCAATGTTCTTCTGATTTTGCTGTTTTTATGCTTCTCATTATATTAGACACTATTCTTCTATGAAGAATTTCTGATGAAATTCTTTAATTTGTATTTTAAGTCTGCCTGGTTGGGCCTTTTTTCCTGGCATTATAATTTTTTAAAAGAAAACAATTGTTTAGATGTTGAGATATCTTCCATGTTACTGACACCTACAGAAGATTACATGCTTTGTTTTTTTTTTTTTTTATTTTTTTTTTAAAGATTTGGTACTCTTAATTGATTTGAATATTTGAAATTTATTTTACCACCAATAAGGGGTGGTTTCTCCTCTAGGGTGTATGTCTAAACAAATCAATGTATTTAACTCTGGACTATCTGTCCCAGGCTGCCTGCCCTGCCTCACTTATGAAGTAGATCAGTGGTTCCCAACCTTCTGATTTCTGTGGACCCCCACTTTAACATTAATGGAACCCAGGAACCCCCACTGAATCATCATTGGAATCCGGGGACCCCCGCCTGAGTCATTACTGGAAGCTAGGGACCTAATTTGTCAATATTTGTTAATATTTGTTAATTTTCTAGGCTCTCGCAGACCCCCTGAGAAGGCTTTGCAGACCCCCAGGGGTCCACGGACCACAGGTTGGGAACCACTGAAGTAGATGACAGAAGCCAGGCAGTAAATCAACTTCTCTACACTGTGGCACATGATGTAGGGCTTAACTTTCTATAGACCTTAATTTCCATTGTGGTATACAGTGGTATACACTATAGGCCAGTGACGCTTTTAGCGTCATGGTTTCAAACATCTATCCCACCCTTTTCCAATCATCACACAGCTGGAGTGAATGCAAGTATGTCACGTCAGATTTAGTGCCTTGTCCTCGTAATGGTAAGTGTTATAATGATACTCTTGGGTTATTTATATTGTTCTGAGACCCCTTGTCACCTTAACCTACTCCACTTTGACACCCAAGGCCCTGGCTGCAGATCGCTGGCCCCTTCAGAAGTGGAGCTGCTGTATTTGTTCCTCCGCTAAATTGTTCCAAAATACAAGCAGGGTTTGGATTTCCTTTGCAAAGTTGATCCACGTATCCGAGTCAAGCTCAAAGTGAGAAATATGTGCTTGCAGTAAAGATACCTGCTGTATGGCTTTAAAACTGGCCATATCTTCATGCCCTTAAAATGAATGCCAAAAACATGGATTGATTTGTGAACAATGAATGTTAAAAATGTTAAGGTAATGTGTGTCAGTGATTTTATTCCTCTCTTTTTTCATGTTTTACTTAATGTTGCATTCACAAAGAGTGTTAGCTGCTTCATCATGCTGTGTTTTTATTCATTGTATTGCTCTTGCATAGGGCATAGTTTGACTCATGCCAGGTGTTTATGAGGGGCTTTCATTGAGAGCGCTGGTGCTGAGACTAGAGGCAAAGGAAAGTGCCTGTCAGTGTGTTGGCTCCTCTGCAGAGCCCACAGAACAATGATAATTTATTCCAGTTTCAATTGAAATTCAGTGTAAATGTGTGTAAAGGTTGTGGAAAGAGGTCAAAATATTTAGAAGGCAAAAGCAAAAGGAAATAAAGTGCTCAAATGTGTATGAGTGCACTGTATGTTTGAGATGGTAAAATGAAGGATATGCGAGGAAGTGCATTCAGGCGACAGTGGACAGTGAAAAAGGGTGCTTAAGAGGAAAGAGAGAAGATTGAAAATGGGCAGGTGGATGAGATATGCAGATAAAAAGACCTACATATCTAACATAAAGCACACATAACTGAAGGCCATACTCCTTCCACAGGCCTCAATAATATTTAATTCATAGTCTAACAAATTTAGAATTGAAACATTTCCAATGTTAATTATTTATAAGAATTCATTGTTGTTACTCGTTTATCTTAAACAGATAACAACCACTGACAACACCAATAGGACTGACAAGTTTTAGATGTATGTCGGTTGTTGTGTTAACCTTTTTGGATGCATTAGAGAGAAACCAAAATACAGGTTGGGTGTCACACTAAGGGAATCACAGGAATTTATTTTGCATGTCCCTTTTAGAGAGACCCCACTTTTTTCACCCCCCACTTAAAGACAAGTCTGCACATATTTCTGTAAGACTGATTGCAGCCAGCAGCTGAGGGTGCTTCCAAATGCCTGGTTAGAACATTTCCTTCCAAAGTTGATGCTGCATGCAGTGCAAGACACTACACAAGCACACACTTTAAAATTTAAAGGGCCTGAAGTTGTCACGCTGTACAATGTGCACATTAAAGTAGCCGTTGAGCTTATAATTGCAGTAAGATATGGGGCAGTTTTTAATGTGTTTAATAGTTCAAGGCAATACATTCACACTGCTTTATAAACCTTGCTTTCTCACTAAATTCATTTGCTTTCAAATGCACCATTTGTCAATTTTTTTCTTGGGAGGAAAACCCACCCTGGACCCTACGTTTGTCCATTAGACTTGCTCACTTCACTCGCTACATAAAAGTAATACCCAACTTTTACACCCAACTACTTTCAAATGTCACCAGCCACCACTGCCATCAATCCCTTTCTCTAGCTGTGTGTCATGTTTGGAGACTTCTTTTTAGTACTGCAGATTTTTCTTCTTTTGCTGCTGCTGCTCCAGAGCAAATAAAAGACTCATACACTTTGTTTCTATGTCCTACAGAGCTAGTACTTTTAAATCAGTGTGTTTAGAAGGATAAGAGGAGAATACCTATGCTCCCTGTTACTATTGGAAATGCTATATCGTGCATGGCACAGTTTCATCAAACAGTGATCCTATTTCATAGTGCCCTATAACAGCAGTCTCTGTACGTCACAGCTCAACAGAGACCAACTGCTTTGTGTAAAAGACCTTCGAGAGCTAGTACCTCCTCTTTTATGTGGCTTTATAAACAGCAAGCTGTTGGTTGATATTTTTGAACGCATAAAGTGTATGTGTAAAAGGCCTCAGACAAACACTAGCCCCTGTGCTACTAGGGGCATCACTTGCTAGGAAATGATGCAGCTTGGTACTGCAAGCTATCGTGATGCACCACACTGCATTATTGGGAAAGTGCTGAGTTGCCTCGCATTTACAGAAATATGACCCATCCCTGTACTTTCTGCTGGGATGGGGCACAAACTGCTGCCTAATGCCTATGCAGGCCCCTCTGCACCATTGTGCAAGGGTGCCTGCTTTCCAGGAATGATTGTATGCAGGAAGGGATACCTTTCTGCACATAAACAATCATTAATAGGATTTTCCAGTTTTTATGTGTACTGCAGAATGCCACACACATATAAAGGGGAAAAGAGGAACAAAACAGATGAAATAATGTTATTTGTCCCTATTGTGCCAAGGTAACGCCACCCCTGAGATGGTGTAGGAATCTGACACATTCTCAGCCTAGCAAATCTGGGAATTTATCAGATTCCATCAGGTTCCATGGGTGTAGCATGAGAACACCTACAACACCCATGAATTACCCCTTTCAAGCAATGTTATGTGTGAAAGAGGGACATATTTACAAGGTCATGAAAAGCCACACAAGGTGGCTTTGTGTGGCCTTGTAAATATGGGCCAGGAGAGTGCGCCACTGGAGCATAAAAACAAATGATACTCTTGTGGCACAGTATTCTGCTAGGGCCTTGTAAATTAGGCCCTACATTTTATCAGCAGTAAGATGAGGATAGTAAAGTTTGATGTAAAAGGAAACATTTGTGAGATAATTCTTTACAGATTAAATGCCTCACTTCTATCAGAACATTCACTCTTTATTAATAGGTCTAGAGAGGTTAAGGGTTTTGTTTAAAAGGCTTTGCTTAGAAACCCATCCCTCTACAAAGATATTTTGTGTGAGTAAACCACATGTCTGATTGTTTTAAGAAACAGAACCCAGTAGAATAGACAGCCTGTGTAGAAGCACTGATAGACTAAGGGGGTCATTCTGTCCCTGTCGGCTGGCGGATTGCTGGCGGAACACTGCCAACAGGCTGGCGGTGTCCCGCCAGCAAGTATGACCGTGGCGCAAAAGCCACGGCCATACCGCCGGCCCCTCCATTTTCCCGCCAGGTTTCCGCCTGGCGGGCATAATCCCCAGGGCAGCGGTGTAAGCACCGCTGCCCTGGGGATTATGAGTCCCCGACCGCCAGCCTGTCCATGGCGGTAGACACCGCCATGGAAAGGCTGGCGGTAAGGGGAAGCACGGGGCCCCTGGGGGCCCCTGCACTGCCCATGCACTTGGCACTGCCCATGCACTTGGCATGGGCAGTGCAGGGGCCCCCAGGCATAGCCCCATCGCGCATTTCACTGCCCGTATTTCGGGCAGTGAAATGTGCGACGGGTGCTACTGCACCCGCTGCACATCAACATTGCCGCCGGCTCGATTACGAGCCGGCGGCAATGTTGATGTGCCATTTCCGCTGGGTCAGCGGACGGTAACGCTGTTACCGTCCGCTGGCCCAGCGGAAATGTCGGAATAGGGAGCCATGAATACCGCCGGCAATGGCGGTATTCTGTCTCCCCCGGCCTCGGCGGTCTTGAAAAAAGACTGCCGAGGTCGGAATGACCACTTAAGTAGGCCATGTGCTACTATATTTCAGCATGCTATGCATTCTACATAGTGGTGTCTGATTAAATAGTGATCCTATATCCTATTACCCTGTAACAGTAGTCTAAGTGAGACCTCAACAACGAGGTAATGCTTTGTGCAGAAGACCTTATAGAACTACCATCTCTTATGTTATATGGCTTTATAAACAGCATGGTCTGTACTGTTTTATCTGAACAGAATGAAGGGTGTAAGTAGAAGGCCTTAGTCAAATACTAGCCCCTGTGCTACCACATTTTCTCACAGAGGAGATGGGGATAGTAAAGTTTGATGTAAACGTTTGTAAAACAATTCTATGCAGAGTGAATGATTTACCTTTATAAGAACATTCCCTCTACATGAATGCATCTATAGAGAGTAACATTTGGATGTAAAAGGGTTTAGTGAGTAATTCACCCCTGCACAAATGTGTCTCTTCTGACAGAATATGGTGTATGAATAGGTTTACAGGCAACAAGGTCTCTACTGATACCTATGAAGAGAGTAAACAGTTAGTGTAGAAGGATTTAGACAAATACTAGGCCTTCTCATATTAGATGTAAACAGGGTACAGCTTGCTTGTGATAGTGTTTTATGAAAGAGTAACTACTTCTTATACAAGTCCATACAGAGTGACGGGTTCAGTTCTATAAGAGCACACCATCTGTCCAGACACCCCTCAATAAGTTAAACAGTACCAGTAAAAAAACATTACTGACAACCTGGCCTCTCAACTGAGACTATGTTAAAAGGTGGATATAAAATACTTTTGTTAGAAAGCCATCCCTTTGCAAATATGTTTTCTGTGTGAATCACATGTATGAAATTGCTTTATGAAAGAGAAGCTTATATAATTACAGCACAGAACACAGCACATTTTAACAGTGTACTGATTAAATAAAGTGCAATTTGAAAAAGCCTCAACATCATGCAGCGTGATAGACTATGAATGCTTCAGTTCACTGTCAACATCCACTCTCTACAAAACAACTTTGTCAATGGTAAAACCTCAGTTTTAAACAGTTTAATAAGGAATTCATTCCGTATGCAACCATATTTTCTCTGAATGAGCTGCACCTCCTATTCAATTCACTTTTTGCACACTCTCTAGTGTAAAATCATTCTAGTACATATTTAACTATATTTAGGACTCCCACTGTCCAAAATATGTATCTATTAAGTTCAAAGTTAGAATATCAGCCAGTCTTGAGAAACACATTGCTCTTATAACAAAACTATCTTGATAGCTGGCTCTGAACTCAACAATATATGAAAGACACAATCACCTACAGTTTAATGGCAAGCACTTTTACATTCTATTTATCCATTTAAACATTCAACCTATTAGTAGTGGCATAATAAACAAATATACTAAAAATAGTTTTTTAAATATATTGTTTTATTTGAATATTATATCGTACTTAAATTACACTATATTTTTAACTACCTGAAAATGAATCTCCATCTTGAAGGTAGCTGAATACATTAATCACCTCTAATCAAAAGTGAAAGGACCTCTGCTGTGCAAAAGTCAAAGAGATTACACTTGCTTAAACTCTAAATGACCAAGGGCAATCTCAGTTATGCATCACATATAAGTATCCGAACCCTTAATTGTTGCAGTCAATCACATAATTGCTTTTTTAAAAATGTGTAGAGGGAAAGACTTGCATTCAACAGAGAAGAAATGTATCTGTTTCTTAGCACATATACTACATGTACCATAATCCCCTTTAAAGGTTTTTGTAACCTTTTATTTTATATTAATAATAAACATTGACTACATGTGCTTTACTTGTATTCCTTCATGGTTGTTTTAACCAGTTAATTGACATTTGTACCCTGATGATACACGCTCCTTTTTCTCCCTGTAGAATCCCACTCGCGAGACTCTCACAAGATCAAACAAGACCTTGTGGCAGGGTCACTTGGTAAAGTGCCATGCTTCTCTTGTGTGAGTCTTGCAGGATTGTAAAAGGTCCCCACATCGAGTTTCTCCTGTTAAAGCCTGTAAAGGACTCTTATGAGACTCTCACTGGGTGGTACCAAAATCTGAAAACTTGAATTTGCCATATATGTATGAAGTGGCATCAATTGTTACCAAAGGTTAAGAGCATTTTAAAATGTGAGCACCCAGACCTGATGATAGTGCAATGTGGTGGCAATGTCCTAAGTACAATCACAGGTGTTGCACTTGATATCCAAATGAAAGGTACATTTTCACAATTGATGTCTCTCTTTCCTCACACTGCCTTTGTATACTCTAATATATGTTAAAGTCAAAAGCGCCAATGGTCAAAAGAGTATTGCACTAAGACTGAGAAATCCCAGAAGCATGTCAATAAAACAATTTTGTATTTCTTCATGATCATGGCATGGGCTCTCTATGGGCTCTATATATCATAACAATCAGTTTGATATGCCTGGTGTCTATAGGTGAGGCAGAGTGCACTTCACTGCAGAAGGGAAATTGATATTTAATAACATCAAGGAATGCATCCAGTTACATCTGTAACTGAACATTACACAAAATAAACAGAAAGGCTCTTGTCAGAGCCACCCTATTCCAATACTATGTGATTGTTTCATGGTATAAATCCCTTTAATTGGGGATACTGACACCCTTGAGGCTCTCACAAGAGTGAGAGCATGCATACACCTTCCCTCACTCATATATTTGCCCAGCTCTTGCAAGAATCTCATGAGCACAACCATTTAACCTATATTTCATGCATAATATCTCTGTATCATAGAGTTTGTGCCTTAGACTGTGCAAACCCACTAGCCTCTGCACTGAAACCTCTCCCTTGAGAATTTATCTACCCCTGCATTTTTTTCAATCCAACAAGAGTTTTGCAAGATTGTAACATTTTTTGGGAGGAATTTACACTTTCTTTCATTACAGTACTTACGCTTTATAGTCCCCATTAGTAGGGTGTAGTACAAAAGAGGCCTCTCCAATGAGAACTTTCCACAGTATGACAACAGTGCATGGTAGGGTATGAGGAGAGACTGGATTCTCACTGACACCTTTCCTCAGACTAACAACTGTGTATTGTAGAGCGAGGGGAGGTACTGGACTACCTACTGAAACCTTGCATCAAGGTACCCAGTGTGTAGAGTAGGATGTAAAGAAACTTTGTCCCCCCAATCACACCTTTCCCCAGGCACAGCAGTTTGCATAACAGGGTGTGGAAGTACTCATCTCACATGTAAGATCTCCCTATTGCATAGCAAGTATTACAGGTACTGGCCTCTTCACTGCAACCTCTCCCAAGGGTAATAACCATGTATATTATGGCGTGAGAACAGACTTGTCTCGCTAATGACAGCTCTCACTATGATGACAGGCATGCACAGTAGTGTATAGGAAAACACTGTCCTCCCCACTAACACCTATCTCTAGTGCAACATGGATATAGATTCAGTAGTGTCTGGGAAGGGTGTGGCCTGCCCGTAACACATTTTCTCAGGGTGAGAGGCCTCTGTAGTGGGCTTTGAGAAAAGCCTACCTCTCTGCTCGTGCCTCTTCCCTTGCTGATAGGACTACACAGTAGGCTGTGGGAGGAACTGCTTTTTTTGCTGTCCTATCTCTCTTGGATGATAAGTCTGTGTAGTAGAATGTGGGGAGACACTGGCCCCTCTCCTGTGACCTCTCTCTTGGATGGTGGATGTGCAAATGATAGTATGAAAAGGCGCTTATCTTTCTGGTTACAGCTGTCCCTGGGAAGACAGATGTACAAGTAAAGTGTGGAGGGTAACTTATCTCTATGCTGAGAGTAATGTCTTAGATTACAACTATGGAAACTAGGATGTGGAGGCACACAGCCATGTCAGCTCAGACATCTCCCCAGAGTACTACATCTACAAAGTAGGCTGTGGATAGAGGCTGTTCTCTCTGCCTTCTCTTCAGTGTGATGAATGTCCACTGTAGGGTATGAAATGGAGTATCATCTACGGTGATACCTCCTGTGTCTGTTTAATTATGGAGACATACTCAGCTCTCCCTCAAATGTCTGCTTATGAGGACATGGATGTGTAGTAGAGTGTACACAGAGGCAGGCCTCTCTGCTGACATTTCTCCCCAGAGTCACAAGCATCTATAGTAGCTTGTGCAAAAGAACTGCACTCTCTACTTTCACATCTCCAAAAGCTGATATCAGTGTGTAGTAGATTATGAGGATGCAGTGGAGTCTGCCAAAACCTCTCTCTTGTATCTGAGGTCTCTATACTACAGTGCAGACAAGGACAGATGTCTCTACTGACACCTCACTGTTGCATGACAACTCACTAAAGCTTGATTTTGAAATACTTGGCAATTCCATTACCACGTCTCAGAGGCATAAAATATATGTATAGTACAATATAGCTACATATATATGCAGCGGCACATTTCGATTAACAGAAGATGGAAATGTTAGCTTTAATCAACATTTTAATACTATAATGATATTGAAATCTACTTACCAAATCAATCAATACGAGCTTTTAACTTTTTTTTATTGCAGTAAAACAATTTCCTAACATTACGCAACTACAACAGCTATATTAACAAACTCTATCAACAACTTTAAAACAAACAAAACAACCAACTTTCCTAATCTATAGTGTTTTCATCTGACTCTGATCAGCAGGCATCAAAGACTCCATCATTTTTGCTTCATTTGTCTACTAGATTTTAATGAGGGTAGACCTAATTGCCTTGCTCTGTTTGAGCCACCTTAGCCTGCCAAAGAACCTTGGTTCAGCAGTTTTTTCCTAACAGGCTAGCTGGCAAAAATATTCTCAGCAAAGTGTTTCCTCCAAAAACTTTGCAAAATTGAGTTCATCCATGTGGTTCAACATCCTTTCAACTAGGTAATATTGTGCTGGCCCAGTTACTGAGGGGCATATCTATGTCCCCAAGTGTGTCACACTTGCAACAAGCAATTTGGTGCACATGCAACTCTAGGTTTCCTTGTGTGGCTTTAAAAATCTGGATTGACACAACATAGCACAAAACACTGTGTTGCGTTACTCTGCCCTGGGAAGGCATTTCATGGCCTTCTGTGGGTGCTCCCACACAACTCCCATGGATTTTGCTGCATTTGCAGATTTACCAGAACTGGTATTCCTGGGAATATGCTGTAATGCTACTCCTTTCCAGAGGAGGCATAGAGAGGATAAATATCTTTCTTTCTCCTCTAATTCCTCTATATATATGTGCTACAAAATGCAGCACACTAAGACAGAGGGATATGCCTCGGGGCATTGTTTTTGTGCAGGATGGTTCCCCTTTTTTGCACAAAAACAATACTGCATGCAACAGAAACACTCTTGCACCACTGTGTAAGGGTGCCTGCGTTGGTGCTAGGCAGCCAAAAGGGTACCAGTGCAGGATAAAAGGCAGAAAAAACACAATTTTGCCTAAAATACAACACATTCTCACAATTTCCCTGACTTGCTGTGCTGCTCTACCTGCCTTGACCAAAAAAATGGCCCTGAGTGCTCAAGCAGATAACAAACCTGCTTTTCTAAATGAAGGCCTTTTTTGATGCTTATGTAACCAGATCATTTCCTCATCAAAAATAAGTAGAACTGCGCAGAAGAATCTTCTGCAAAACTGTGAATGTCCCCAAGGCAGGAAGAACATAATCAGTTCTTCAATTACGTTTTTTTACTGACTTTCCACAAAGTTATTGTTTGCTGTTTCTTCCTAAGTGAACAAGCTTTTCTCCTCCATATATTTTGTGACATAGTACTTTCTCTTTTTCACAACCTCTGTTTTCAATTTTCCATCTACAAAAAGACAAAATAACCTAAAAAATGTAAAGTTACATACTGATCAATAATTGACAGTGAATGAGCTCTATATTCTCTAAACATTTCTACATTTTTCAACAATAAACAAATATTTATATCTAAAGTACCACTAACTTGTTATTCCTTTTGCATGAAAAATTTCACATCCCAACCAGTACATTTCTTCACAATTAACTTATAACATGCCATCAACCGTGTTTCCATAAAAGTTTATACAGCAACATATTCCTCATGACACACCTTTGCTAACAGTGAGTCTGATGTTTTACTCTAGAAATAGCAATATCTCCACAAAACATCCCATGGGGTAAAGTATGTGTACAGTAAGTTTGACAACAGCACTAGGCCTTGTATTAACAGATTCCAGATTCATTTTTTTATATGTTGAGAAACAATGCCTCTTTTACTTACAACCACATGCAGATTGAGCACCTAATTTTTTTAACAGGATGTACAATACTTGCCAGTATTTCTCTTCATTCGGATGTCTAACTCTCTAAAACTATATTGAGAAATCTACACCTTTACAAACAGCTTTTCACTCAGTAGACCTTGTACAGAATAAGTTCACCAACAGTACTGCACTTCCCGACACTTCTCAACAAAGTTCATAAAGCATATTATTATATACCTGAACTTGGAGCTGTTTCCTAAATGCAGCTGAAAACCCCAGTCTCTTTCAGTTCCAAATTAATTTACATCTGCTATGCACAACTCAAGTAGACTTCCTTCACATCCAAACCACCAAGGACACTCTGAGCTATCTCTGTCTTTGCAGCCAATCACATCACAGCATTTCTTCAACCATGAAATAAGAATGTTAACTATTGGTTGACCTTAGACATTTTTTCCTACTTCTCCCCATACAACCGTTAGAGACTCTTGCAGGATTGTAAAACACCTTCTGGCAGGCCCAGAAAATTTTCCATGCATGTCTTGTGAGAGGCTAGTGGAACTGAACCAGCTTCATGCAGCAGGCTTCACTCCCTGAAGCTTGCATTCTACTCTTGTGAGACTCTTGCAGGACTGCCCTCCCCTTTCAAAGCTCTCTCTCAGATGACAGCTATGCATAGTAGGGCGTGTACATGGACTGGCTATCCTTTGAGAGATCTCTCTCAAATGACAGGTGTGCGTAGTAGTAAATGGGGAAGGACACGCCTCTCATTTGAGATCTCTCACTCAGATGTTGGGCTGTGCAGTTCGGGTGTGTTTCTATAATACTTGAAAAACCACAGAAGCTGACAATAAGCCTATATTTTATTTTATTTTTTTCATTGTATCATGTTTTAGAGAGGCCAAAGCATGTGCTCTCCAGGTAGAAATTAACCCAATGTTAGGCTGGAATGTCAGTCAACTCTTTAAAGACAAAATCATCAAAATACAGACCAATTTTTGTGTGCCTCCATTTTCTCCATCCATGATATATATCTCCATGTCTCTTATATCCACTCAGGTCAACATGCTTCTTTCTTTCATACCACAAAGTAAGGAAGAATTGAAATCTCTCTTTCTGTCTTGAAAATCTATCTCTCCCTTGGATCCTTGTCCCCCCCCAAATTAAAAGGCAGATTTCAGATGTTATTGGTCCAGGGTGTGCAAAGGTGCTCAGCGTCTCTCTACAGACAGGGACTGTCCCACTAATATGAAAAAAAGCTAGCATAATGCTTCTACTGAAGAAGCCCACTGCTGACAGTAAGATTTTTGTCAAATTTTATACCCATATCTCTCATCCCTGCCACCAGAAAAATTGTGGAGGCAGTGGTTAAGAACCAGCTCTGAAACTTTGCAGAATCCAACTACCTCCTCCACCCCTCTCAATTTGGATTCTGCACTCAGCATAGAACCAAAGCCATCTTGCTGGAAATCTCATGGACTTTTAAATTGTCCTTGTCAAAGGCCACAATGCTTCCCATGTTTTATTAGATCTGTTGGTGGCTTTTGATACTGTCTCTCATGAAAATCATTTGCAAAGACTCTCTAATACCAGAATTTGGAGACTGGCCTTAAAGTGGCTGAATTCTTTCTTAGCAGCTAGAGAACAGTAAGTGTGGACAAAGTCACATTTTTGTGAGGCTAAATCCCTCAAATGAAGAGTACACCAGCACTCCATGTTGAGTCCTACATTGTTCAATATCTATATGTCCCCACTTGCGGCCCTGGTGGAATCATTCAACATTAATATCATCTCCTATGCTGATTATACACAGTTAGTATTGTCCTATGGGGGTGACACAGACATTATCAAGGAGATCTTCTCAGACTGTATGAGGGCAGTTCTAGGCTGGCTCAGGAACAACCAGCTACAATGCAATACGGGCAAGACTGACATTTTTCTCTTTGGGCCTAATCCTAATATGGGTTGGTTTGGTCCTTGGGCTAGTGATGGATCAAATCCTCCTTTGCCAACACAAATGTGCCTGGTTGGGAGTAATCTTTAGTAATGAACTGTCCTTCAAGGCGCAGATGTATTCAGTAGCCAGAAATAGCATGTGGATTCTAAGGGCACTCAGAATTTTTGTATCCCTTCTTTCATTGGAGCCTCATAAAACTGTAGTCCGAACCAAGATGTAATGTAGACTAGACTATACTAATGCCTTGAAAGCGGGAATACTTGCTTTCCTGTTTCACCATTTTCATATAATCCAAAACACTATAGTTTATTTGCTTTTAAACTTCAAAAGAGTATTTCTACTTCTCCTTTCCTGAGCTAACTGCATTGCCTACCTGTCAGCATAAGGATTACTTTTGAAGGACTAATGCTAGCTCAGTGGGCCTTTTACAATTCCGGCACACATTACTTGAACAAAAGAATTAAGGATTACCAGCCAAAAGGAGCCTTCAGTTTAGTGAAGCACATTTGCTACTTGCCTTTCGCTTCAAAAAATCTAGATGAGGTGATGTATCTTTCTTGGTTTGTATGGCCAAAATATAGAGGGGGTTATTCTAACTTTGGAGGAGGTGTTAATCCGTCCCAAAAGTGACGGAAAAGTGACGGATTTACCACCAGACGTATTACGAGTCCATTATATCCTATGGAACTCGTAATACGGCTGGTGGTATATCCGTCACTTTACCGTCACTTTTGGGACGGATTAACACTCCTCCAAAGTTAGAATAACCCCCAGAATCTCTTTCCTGTGCAGCTTAGGAGTTTAGACAATGAATTGGTCTTTCGAAAATCACTGACGATGCGTCTCTTTTAACAGTAACCTCTATTTTTCCTCGTTGTTTCATGTAGTAGTGCATTCATTCGTTCATGTAGCCCAGTGGTTTACTATGGGAAAGCCATTCTTGCCACAGTAAAAATGACTTTGAAAATGTCACTACTAGAACATTTAAAACTTAAGGACTAATGTCCTATTTTTAAAATACCGTCAATCAATCAATCAATCAATCAATCAACCAATCTGGATTAGAAAAGGACAGCTATTCACCCATAAGGGTATCCAGGCACTGAGAGTAATGCTGCAGGGGACAATGCATCCTAGCCTATGGGCATTGTGGGCATGCCTTGGGAGAGACTTATTAGTATTAGAACAAAGGCTTAGCCCTGGCAAGAGGTTTATTGTGCGGGGTCTAATTTGCAGTTTTAAATGGTGGCAGAATAGTTTCTGCAGTATACTTACAACATTAATCTTACAGGTCCTGTGCATACAAAGTACCATACACTAGGTTCAGATAGTTAACTCATATATGGCAATTAGGGATTGGCCAATTCAACATGTTTTTAAGGATCAAAGCACATGCACTGGAAATGCTCCTGTAATGCCCCATTGTTTTGTAGTACATATACCAGCAATAAAATCTAGCAAAAAGTATGTGGGACTGGGGCTTACAAAGCAAAAAGGGCAATTTCTTACAGACCTATATGGGTTTACAATTGTTTTTTCCTCTCTCCAATTGGGAGATGGCTACCTCATTTTCAAGTTATGATTTAATGGTGACATCAGAGTTTTGCTAACTAAAGTGGAATATAACTTTATAAAATTGTACTTAGGCGTACAACCAGTTCTCATGTCACAATTAAGGGAAGAATGGCACTTCTTGCTCAAATGCGTTTTACCTGAAATAAATGAAAGACAAGAGGCACCTGGCAAAACACGAATAGTCTGTTTAATTAAACTCAATGGCCTGGAGAGTGCAGTAGAGAGTCAGGGTCTAATGTCTGTCTCTCAAATTTGCAAAGTTTGGGCTTCTTTTCATACTTTGTCTTGGGGTGCAATGAAATGATTGAATGCATTCTTTGGAAAAAGGAATCTGGGCCTAGTCATGAGGCCATAAATGCAACCATCTGATAAGGTGTGCAGGTAGGTCTCAATCTTTCATGCACATAGTGTAGGCCAGTAGGTAACATATACAGATGTCCGGCATGGGGAGCGCATGATTACTGCGTGTGGTGTGTGCACTCTTTTTTGATTGGCTGTGTGTTCTAAGCCTCATGCTGCATCAACTTTATGGTGTTTTGTGAACGCGTACCCCTCCAGCCAAATGTGTTTCATTGGGGCCTAATTTCCTAGGATCTTTGGGTTGTTGCTTCAAATATTAAATGAATGTTACCAGCAATTAGAAACTAAAGGGTCTTATTTGCATAGGTATATTTACACATGAAGAAACCTGTACATGTAACTTAACACTTAGGCCCTCATTACAACCCTAGCGGTCGGTGATAAAGCGGCGGTCACCGCCAACAGACAGGCGGAGGACAAAGTACCGCCCACCCTATCACATTTGGCCTATCCGCCACCTTTTCCAGGGCGGAACCAAGGCTATCAAAAGCACGGTGGAAACAGTACACAGAAGGGAAACCACTCACCTCTCAACACCCAACGAGGAACCAGGATGCCATGGAGCCCAAACTACACGTCCTGCCTATGCTGCTCTTCCTCCTGCTCTATCAGGAGCAGGACAGATGCCGTCGACGACCACGGTGAGTACTGCACCTACAACACAGGGGAGGGAGAAGAGAGTGACACACACACGCAACATGCAATAACCCCAGCCCCACCCCCACCCACAACAACATAGACACAAATACATGCAGCAACATTACATATACACCCATCATGAAAAATCTGATAGTCAAAATTCAAAATACAGTATATACAAATATGTCCACCAACTACACAAGTCTGGATAGTGTACCAATCATTGTCCGTGGACCACTGGTCCCCAAATGCATGGGCGAATCCCACACAAGATACCTGACTGGAAACGGAGAGAACACTTCTGGGGCATCAGATCGAAAATAAACAGGCACCTCAGCCAGATGAACGCACAACGCCACTGCTGCACGAGGGTGCTCCATGCCTATTGCTGTATCCTGGGGAGTGCAAAGCCACAATCTCTCAAGTCTCTCCAGTGGGTGGTTTGCCCACTGCTTTATCCTGGGAGTGCAAAGCCCCAGTCTCTCAAGTCTCTCCAGTGGGTGGTTTGCCCACTGCTTTATCCTGGGGAGTGCAAAGCCACAGTCTCTCAAGCCTCTCCAGTGGGTGGTTTGCCCACTGCTTTATCCTGGGGAGTGCAAAGCCACAGTCTCTCAAATGGATGTCATTCTACACTGGTTCTGGAGGGGGCATGGTGCCCAGAGTGCTCCACGTGCAGTGTGTCCGGTACCATTCCCTCACCTGGGTGTGTATGCCACGAGATTGCCGATGAACAGGTAGCATTATACGCCATGGAGGCAGAGACATACCCCACACTGCTGCGGCTTTGCCTTCCACCTGCAGGTGCAAACAGTGATGGAAGTCATTCCCAATGGAAGCTGGCCTGGGTCCAGGAAGTCTCCTCCAGCCTCGGACGACTGACCACTGGGGATGGTAGCCATGTCAGCGGTGGTGCCACTGTCCGAGCACGTCGCGGGGCTGGTGGTGGTGCTTGCGGCGGTGTCTGTGGCGGCGGTTCTGGTGGTGATGCATGGGTCAGCACCTGTTGAGGGACACAGCAGGACGTCTCCTGCAGCCTCGAATAGCTGCCCACTGGGGAAGATGCTGGGGACTGTTGCTGAGGCTGCAGAAGTGCCGGTGGCTATGCAGGTGGCGGTGCCAGTGGCTGTGCAGGTGGCAGTGCAGGTGGCGGGGCAGCTTGCTGTGTTCGCCGCCGTACTGATTGGTGTTGTCATGGACAGAAGGGGTGACAATGGTCCCTCAGTCGGTGCCACCGTGCCCTGTCCTGACCTGCTCTTCTGCTTTTGTCCCTTCCCCACCTTTGATGGTGCCACTGGTGTCCTACCACTATCCCCTTTTGTTTTTGCAGAGCCCCTGGTGGCTGGTAGGTGTGGTTTTTCCCTCCGGGATGTGGGCACCTTCTTCACCTTGGCAGGTGGCGGAATGTCCTTGCCCTCGCTACGTGACACACTGGCAGCCCTGATGGGTGACACACTCGATGACCCCACAGTTTCTGGCACCACTGTGCCTGAGGATTTGGTGGCTGAGGTGCTGGGCTGGGACCTGGAAAGCCTGGCCCTAGGGGAAGACGGGGGGGGAGGTGAAGGGAAGAGGTCAAGGTTTGCCAGGAAAAGTTTTTTAGACACACTGGGACAGGAAGATGGAGTGGGTTTGGGAGTGGAAGAAGAGGTAGTGGATGTAGGAGGTTTACGTTTGCTGAATTTGGGTGAAGGTGCATGGGCCGGAGGCTGTTGTGAGGTGGATGGCTGTTGGGTGGGTGTGTGCCTGCATTTGTGTACTTTGGAAGGAGGGCTCACAGACACACTGGGAGAGGACACTGGGGATGTGTGGATGGTAGTGGGGTGGTAATTGCATGTGAGCAGTGTGTGGTGATGGGCATGCTGATGACGGAGGCAGTGGATGAAGATGTAGTGCATGCAGGTGTGAGTGGAGACGAGACAGGGAGGGAGGAGGAGGACATTGAGGAGGGGTACACAGTGGAGGCAGTGGATGTTGCTGTGTCTGCATGGGGATGGTGCTTGTGTGAGTGCTTGTGGGATGTGTGGTGCAAATGTTTGCCAAGTCCACTCTTGTGTGTTAATGAGTGTGCATGCTGGTCTGATGGTGTGCTTGGGAAAGGCTGAGGTACAGGGGATTGGGTCTGGGTAGTGGAAATTGGAGGGGGGAGGCTGGACACAGGGACAATGGCTGCCATCAGTGCTGAGGCCAGAGCCTGAAATGCTCTCTGTTGGGCCACCTGCCCAGAATGAATGCCCTCCAGGTATGAATTTGTTTGTTGCAAATGCCTCTCAACACCCTGGATGGCATTCAAAATGTTAGATTGCCCAAGAGTGAGGGATCTCAGGAGGTCAATAGCCTCCTCACTGAGGGCAGCAGGGCTGACTGGGGCAGAGGCTGAGGTGCCTGGGACGAAAGAGATGCCCACCCTCCTGGGTGAGCGGGCACAGGACGCACGCTGAGGGGCTGCTGGGAGGGCGGTGCTGGTAGGGGGGGCCTGCCACCGCAAGGGAGCTCCCATCAGAGGAGGAGTTGCTGTCACTGGTGTATGCTCCTGTCCCCGTCATGGAACTCCCCTTGCCCTCCGTCCCACTGGTGGCTTCAGACTCCGTTGCTTCACCCTCCAGAGCCAAGTGGGTTGCAGCTCCCTCCTGCTCCGGTGCCACTGCTCCTCCGCCTGATGATGCTATTGCACACAAGAACAGGGCGACAACAAAAAGGGGGGAAGTCAGAAGAAAAACATGTTCAGTGCATGCAACACCACTACCGTCGCAGACACTACACACAGTGAGCAGCACTCAGCACTACGCCATGCACTAACAATTCCTAGCAAACTCACATGCCCATGGGTCCACACTACTCAAAACAGGCATTGCTCACGCAGCATGATCCCAGAGTACTCACCTGTTCGTCTGGAGGACCGTACAATAGCGTGTACTGGGGGAGGACCCCATCCACTAGTTTCTCCAACTCCTCCGAAGTGAAGGCAGGGGTCCTTTCCCCAGACACTGTAGCCATTGTCGCTTCCAGACACAGGTCACAGCAGCACTTGCAGTGTAGGTACTCTCCTGTTGAAGGTCAGGTATCAAGTGAGTGAACAGACAGAAAATGGCGGTCACGTCCGCGGCAATGAGTACCGTCACCGCCAGCGTACATTGTCATTGGCTCCTGGGACCCATAGGTCCCAATGTTAACCAATGCTGAATTGCGCCACGGTCTTCGACCGCCCACCGCGACGGTGTACAACGCCAGCGCAGTTACCTCATTTCCCCTTGTCCCATCTTACAGGTCAGGCAGCCGCCATTTCAGTGGGCCACATTGGATGGATACAAACTGCGTCACACCTATCTAAGCCGGGAATACAGACAGATACCGGGACATTGCAAATTACAAACATTTCTGCAATTAACACATTGTGATACCTCAGTGTTGGATGACTCTCTGCTCACTGTTCGCCTCCATAGGGCACGTCTGCTGGGGCAGGTGATGAGATAGCGGCATCATCCGGTGTACAGACCCCTGGTGGACCTGTCGACAATGGAAGAGAGACACATCATAATCACATACAGACTTGATCGTGCAACAATCGAGGAACTGTGTGCCCAGTTGGAGCCAGACCTGATTTCAGCTATCCGCCATCCCACAGGAATCCCCCCTCTAGTGCAGCTCCTGTCTGTACTCCATATCCTGGCCAGTGGGTGTTTTCAAACAACAGTGGCCATGGCATCACTGATGTCCCAGCCAATGTTCTCCAATGTGTTGTCCACAGTGTTATCTGCCCTGCTAAAACACATGTGCAGCTACATCGTTTACCTTCAGGTGGAGGATTTGCACACAGTGAAAGATGACTTCTAATCCCTGGGACATATCCCCAACATCATTGGTGCCATTGATGGTACACATATAGCATGTGTACCCCCGCAGGAATGAACAGGTGTACAGAAACTGGAAAAGCTACCATTCTATGAATGTGCAGATGGTGTGTTTGGCAGACCAGTACATCTCCCATGTGAATGGCAAGTATCCTGGCTCTGTTCATGATGCTTACATTTTGAGGAATAGCAGCATCCCTTATGTGATGGGGCAACTCCAGATGCACCGTGTGTGGCTAGTAGGTGAGCCCAAGGTCTCAGTACAGTTGACATAGGTGTCTGGGTATGGGGTTGTCCCTAACGGTTAGTGTGTGTCTAACAGTTGTCCCTCAATATTTGCAGGTGACTCTGGTTACCCCAACCTGTCATGGCTACTGACCCCAGTGAGGAATCCCAGGACAAGGGCAGAGGAACGCTATAATGAGACACATGGGCGAACTAGGAGGATTATAGAATGCACCTTTGGCCTCCTGAAGGCCAGATTCCGGTGCCTCCATCTGACAGGTGGCTCCCTATACTACTCACCGAAGAAGGTATGCCAGATAATCGTGGCCTGCTGTATGCTGCACAACCTGGCTTTGCGACGCCAGGTGCCTTTTCTGCAGGAGGATAGGCCAGATGGTGGTCTTGTGGCATCTGGGGAGCCTGTGGACAGTAAAGAAGAGGTGGCAGAAGAAGAGGATATCGACAACCAAAACAACATCATTATGCAATACTTCCAGTGAGACACAGGTAAGAAGATGGAACTGCTTCCCACATCTCATACTATTGTTGGAGCTAGCATAAGTCTGTGATTTTCACTCAGTGTATGGACCCTGACTTGTCACTTTCCATTTAGCATATCTGGGTCCCCTCTGCTATGCTTACTGCTGGCCTACAGCTGTGTTACATTGATATGTGAACAAGGACATTGACATTGCTATATTCCATAGATATTCCAATTACACATTCGTGAAAGCACAGACTGACTCCAGATTGCTTTGTGATTGAAGTGTGTTTATTTCTGTGCAAATAAGTGGAAGGGGTTGTACAATGGGCTGGGGTGATGGTGGAGGAATGTCCATGGCAGAGTCCAGTCTATTTGTTTCACAGGTGCATTGTCCAAAGGAGCATAGGAAGGGGAGCAATGGCAGTTTAAGGTGGACAGGGTGACATGGTGGGACAGAAGGGTGACATTCAGTGGGGTCTCATTTCCAGGCGGGGGTCTTGGCAATGTTCTCTGTCTTGTTCCTGGATCTCAGGGATCATTTGCTGGGTGGTTCTCCATCTGCAGGGGGTGGGGTGCTGGTGTCCTGTTGTTCCTGTGGTGGTGCCTCCTATCCACTAGCACCAGCGGAGGTGGAGGGCTGTTCATTTTCCAGGCTAGTGTCAGGGGCCCGTTGGTGTGCCACTGTGTTCCTCCTGGTGTTGAGAAGGTCTGCCTGCACCCCTGCAATTGTGACCAGAGTGGTCTTAATGGACTTCAAGTCCTCCCTGATCCCCAGGCAGTGTTCCTCCTGCAGCTGCTGGGTCTCCTGAAACTTGGCCAGTACCGTGCCCATGGTCTCCTGGGAATGGTGGTAAGCTCTCATGATGTTGGAGAGTGCCTCGTGGAGTGTCGGTTCCCTGGGCCTGTCCTCCCCCTGTCGCACACCAGTCCTCCCAGCTTCCCTGTCATCCTGTGCCTCTGCCCCCTGAACTGTGTGCCCACTGCCACTGTCCCCAGGTCCCTGATCGTCCTGTGTTAGTGGGGCTGCTTGGGTTCCCTGTAGTGGTGAACACATTGTTGATTGACGTGTCCTGGGGACAGAGGGATGGGCCCGCTGGGTGGGTGCTGTGGTGGTATTTCCTGAGGGGGGAGGTTCAGTGGTGGTTTGTGACTGTGTCAAGGGAACCGACTGTCCCGAGGTCCCTGATGGGCCGGGCTGGTCATCTTGATCCAGGCGTGCAGAGCTGCTGTTGTCACTGTGGGCCTTTTCTGTGGGGGGACTGGATATGTCTGGCACCTCCTGTCCGGTGACGTTGGGTAAGGGTCCTGTTGGGGTGTAAATGCATAGTTATTGTATCTGTGTGTGCCATCTTGTGCAATGGATGAGTGACCCTCTACTCCTGTGCTTGCATTATTGTCGTGGCACGTGTGTGACTGGTGATTTTGGGGCATGAGTGAATCTCTCTACTGGACACGCTTTGGTGATGGGTGTCCATGCAATGGTGTTACATGCAGGGCTTGATTTTGGGATGTGTGAGTTGTGTTAGTGGGGTATCTGTGGGTTGTTGGGGTGATGGGTGTGATAGTGAGGGTGGGAGTATGTGATGGCATGCAGGTGGGGTGGGGGGGATAAAGTAGTAAGATTTGCCTTACCAGAGTCCAGTCCTCCTGCTACTCCAGCGAGGCCCTCAGGATGCATGATCGCGAAGACTTGCTCCTCCCATGTTGTTAGTTGTAGGGGAGGAGGTGGGGGTCCACCGCCAGTCCTCTGTACAGCAATCTGGTGTCTGGATACCACGGAACGTACCTTCCCCCATAGATTGTTCCACCTCTTCCTGATGTCATCCCGTGTTCTTGGATGCTGTCCCACTGTGTTCACCTTGTTGACAATTCTGCACCATAGCTCCATCTTCCTTGCAATGGATGTCTGCTGCACCTGTGATCCAAATAGCTGTGGCTCTACCCAGATGATTTCCTCCACCTTGACCCTGAGTGCCTCCTCAGAGAACCTGGGGTGTCTTTGAGGTGCCATGATGTGGTGTGGGTGATGTATGATGTGGTGTTGGTTGTGATGTGTGAGGGGATGTGTTGGTGTGTGTTGTTTGAGGTGCATGGATGTTGTGTAAGTGATGGTGTTGTGTGCCTGTGAATGCTGGTGTTGTTTTAGGTAGTCTCTCTCTCTCTGGCCTTCTTTCAAAATGTTGGTTGTAAGGGTTTGTGGGTGATGTGGGTGTGTGCTTTATATTGGATTGGGTGTGTGGGTGTGGTGTATGTGTATCAGGTGTGTGTATTTCAAATTGTCCAATGTGACTGTGTTTTGTTAGTGTGTGCATTTTGAGCGCAGCGGTGTGTACCGCCAATGGTTTACCGCGGTTGAATGACCGCCACGTTGATTCATGGGTCGTGATACTGTTGGCGTATTCTTGTTGGTGTGACGGTGGGGGTTTTGGTATCGCCAGTTTTTCACTGACTTTTGGTGTGGCAGACTTGTGTTGGTGTCTCTATTGTGGCGGATTACGAGATGTACGTCATGATACCTGTAGCGGAATTCCATAGTCGCAGCGGTATGTTAGCGGTCTTCTGCACGGCGGTAAGCAGATTTACCAACAGGGTTGTAAGGAGGGCCTTAATCTTTGTATTGGCTGATTACCATTTTTAAGTGCAAATGTACATTTCTCCACCCACAGAAATAGGAGGTGGAGCAAAGTGCATGGGTGTAGATTTAACATTATATGTTAGCATGCAGACATAACAGAAATCTCCCACCAGTAAACTACTGGTAACATTTAAAAAGTTTAAGTTTAAAAATAATATATATATATATATTTTTATATGACTACATGAAAATGTATATATTTATTTTAAATGTAGAACAAACTAAACAAAGTACACTACTATTCACATATTTTATTAACTTTTCGAATAATTTAAATATAATAAATCAAATTACATTTTTTTTAAACATGTATTTAAACACCCCACCTAAATTAAAATGTTTGTGTATATTCATAGTGAATAAAAACTGCTAATATATATCAATATAACTAATTTCACTTAAATGATTGTATTTTTAAACATAGGGACATTTAATACTAAATTTAAAAAGGTTATCAAATAGTATACAATAGAATAATATTGTGCACTTATACAGTTTTAACATTATATTAAAAGTATATATACATTTAAAAATGTAAATAATTTAACATTAACATTGTTCCCTATGGGTTCTTCTTAAGGTGCATACCGCCTTCATTTTCTGTGGGAGAGTGTTGTAGTACCATGGTGGTAATGTGTGATGCTGGATTTACTCCAGGTCTGAGATGGAGTTAAATTATTAAATTTGTGGGACTTGCTACCCGGTAGTATTTTTAGAAATGTGGTTTGTGAATGGGAATGGCTTACACTTTTGTGGGTGGGTGCCTGTTCCTCCCTAAGTGCCCCAACCCCTTTGCCCTAGCTAAACTCATTCTTAATCCTCCAAACACCCACCCATGTGTCTGGTACATATTCTACATTTTTCACCCTCTCTTTCATCCCTCCAACATTTACTACTAAACATAGGCTTAAGTGTGCGGAAATCTCCATGCAGAAAAGAGAGGAAAGGCAGAGGGGGAGGTCTCAATATGGAGATCTGTGAACAGGATTTTATAGTGTTAGAAATGGGGTTTCTGTTTGACAGAGGTATGTACCCGTACCCTGTCCATGCAAGGACCACGTTCCTAGTCAGGGTAAGTCAGAACATACCCAAAATTATCCTGTGCTCACCCCCAGGTAGTTCAGCACAGAACAGTCAGGAGTCATTCACGAGGAAATGTGTAAAGCATTTGTGCAACACTTCAAAGAGTAAAACAATGAAAACACACCACAAAAAGGCTCCACACCAGGTAAGAAAACTAGATGATTTTTTTATAATTAAAACAAGGCCAAAATGCCAATAAATAGAGAGATGAATTTTTAAAGATTAAGGGGGTCATTCTGACCCCGGCGGTCATGGACCGCCGGGGCCAGGGTTGTCGGGAGCACCGCCAACAGGCTGGCGGTGCCCCGCAGGGCATTCTGACCGCAGCGGTTTGGCCGCGGTCAGATGCGGAAAACCGCCGGTCTCCCAATGGCATGGGCACTGCAGGGGCCCCCGTAAGAGGGCCCCACTTTGTATTTCAGTGTCTGCTTTGCAGACACTGAAATACGCGACGGGTGCCACTGCACCCGTCGCACCTTCCCACTCCGCCGGCTCAATTCTGAGCCGGCGTCCTCGTGGGAAGGGTGGTTTGCACTGGGCTGGCGGGCGGCCTTTTGGCGGTCGCCCGCCAGCCCAGTGCAAAAGCCAAAATACCCTCAGTGGTCTTTCGACCGCGGAGCGGTATTTTGGAGGGGGGAACTCTGGCGGGCGGCCTCCGCCACCCGCCAGGGTGAGAATCACCCCCAAAATGTGAAATAGCTTTTAAGAGCAATAAACTCATAAACAGGATATCTGGTCATGCTAGAGCGGGCAAAGTCAAAAGCTCAGGCTGGCCCGTATGGGGTGTGGGCCGGATACAGGGGCTCACTCGGATCCCCTAAACCAAAGTAATTTTATCTGGGATGCATCTTCGCTGACTAAAATGCTAGGTGCAGCGAAAGCGATGTTACGGTGTTAAGCCACACTGTGGATGAGAAGCGTTGACTTTCTCCATGCAACTGCGTCAATGCAGCAGTTTTAGTTGCAGTGCACTGGTTCTAAATGTGATGCATGGCAGCTGCTCCCACAGTAGGCGATGCATCGATTCCGAAGGGGTAGTGGCAGTTCCTAGGACGATGCGTCAGGTCCCCCATGCAACAAAGAAGATATGCTAGGTCTGACTCACGTAAAGGTGAAGATGTAAAGGTTTCAATGAGGATGAAAGGCTTCTGGTTGAAACAGCACTTTATACCCTCTTCCAAGGGCCCATGACTGGGTTGGCACCACTTGCAGGGCAATATTTGCAGCAAGCCAAGTTCATTTGCTGTAGCAGGATTAGATTAAGCCTTTTGTGTCCCTGCGACTTCCGAAAACACGAGACCAGTCAGCTGGACGATGGAGTCACTCTGGGTTCTGGGTTGTCGAGATGCATGTTCAGTCTTTCTCACTCCCAGGTGTGAGGGAAGCAGACAGCACGTCAGCATAGCAAAGCAGGGGTCCAATAGAATAGCAGCTCAACAGAGGAGCAGCCCTAGTAGCTGCACAGCAGTCCTTCTTCCTGGCAGAGTATCCACAGGTCCAGAAGTGTGCTGAGTTGGTGGTCTCAGAGGTCCAGTACGTACATCCAGTTGTGCCTTTAAAGTGGGGGAGACATCTAAGAAAGGTATTTGAAGTGCACCGAGGCCCTCTCTTCCTGCCTATGATCCAGACACACTACAGGGGGTTATCCAGTACCTATATCTAGTTGTGCCTTTGAAGTGAGGGAGACAACAAAGAAAGGTTTTTGAAGTGCTCATAGGCCCTCCCTTCCTGTTCCTTCTCTAGACACATTACAGGGAGTTATACACATTTTTGTGTAGGGTCAGGACACAGACCATCCAGATGTAAGTATCAGCCCCTCCCTCTCATTCTGCTCAGACAGGCCAATCAGGTTGTGGATGGCCCATCAGTCACACCTAAACTCTATTTGTGTGTGGCTGTCTAGAGAAAAAGCAGAAGCTCACCTGTCATCCCACCCCAGACCTGTATTGGAGACCAGCAGCAGGCACGAAATGGCTAAAGTAAGAAAATGCCAACTTTCTAAAAGTGACATTTTCAAAACTACAATTTAAAATCTGACTACACCATATGTTGTGTTTTTAAATTGAAAGTCCAGAGACACGAAACTTGATAAGTATATCTCTTTGAAATTGGGATTTACACTTAAAAACAGGTATTAAAGTTATCTCAATCTTATCATATGTGAGAGATAAGCCCGGCAGTAGTGAAAAACTAATTTGGTAGTTAGTTTTTCACAACCAGGGAATGTAAAACTTAAAAGTACGTGCCTTGCCTATTAAATGCTTTGTACTGTTCCCTGTGAGTCATATAGGGCCTAACTTAGGGGTGACTTTTCTATACAAAAAGGAAAGGTGTAGCCCTGACAGGAGGTTTATCTTGCCAGGATTTCGATGGTGGTAGAAAACTGCATCCACAGGTTCTGCTATGGCAGGCCTGAGACATGGTTAACAGGCTACTTAATGGGTGGCACATTTAATTTACAGGCCCTGGGGACATGTAGTGCACGTTACCAGGGATTTATAAGTGAATTAAATATGCCATTTTGGTATAGGCCAATATCTCCATGTTTTAGGGTAAGAGCACAAGCACTTTAGCACTGGTGAACAGTGGTAAAGTGCACAGAGCCCTAAAGCCAGCATAAATGAGGTCAGAAAACGGAGGAAGGCAGGAACAAAAATTGGAGGAAGGCCACCCTTAGGTTGTCCGGTCTAGCATGTAGTTTATAAGTAGTACTATTTTAGTACTACCAAATGTACTGCAAAATGTAGTTTGTAAATAGGCCACTAAGTCTGAGGATATCAGCTTTGAATGCTATGACCCACTTTGTTCATCTGATTTGCACTCCATTTCTGTGGATCTGAAATTGCGCCTAAGTCTATTGCAAACTGCAATTTTTTATTTGCATTTTACTTTTTCTAGGCACCTTTGCATTAACATTTCAAAAATGAATTTCTGGTTTCTCTTGATCTTCGAATTGGGCTATGGCCCCCTTGCAAATGAGAGAACAACTATTGGGATAACACATGCAAACATTTTACATTTGCATGATCCAAAATAAAAAAGAGGACCCAGAAGCAACTCCACCGCCCTGCTGTACCCTCAAAGTAATATCTTCATGAAAAAAAACAAATACCATTGACTTTCTTTACTGAGGCCAGGATAAGAGAATTGGTTTGAATGAGTAAATAACTAATATTATGACAATTGCTAGGAAGTCCAGTTGTTGCCTTAAATATGCAATAAATGCTTAACATCTTTAGAAACTACCACATTCTGATTATCTGGCACCAAACTTGTCTGACAAAAGGGACACTGAGGGGCATATTTATACCCTGTTTGCACTGAATTACAGTCATTTTTTGTCCTCTAATTCAGTGCAAAATTACCTCCATATTTATACTTTGGCATCAGACTCGTCAAGCACCAAATTTATGGAGTTAAAGTCATTTTTGGGAAGTGGAAACCTATCTTGCCTTAATGAGATGCAAGGCGGGCGTTCCCGTGCAGAAAATGACTCTATGGCCTTAACGCCATATTTATACTCCTGTGCGAAAATGGTGCATGGGAGGGAGGAGGGGTCAAAAAATGGTGCACCTGGGTCAGGGTAGGTGTTAGGGGGCCTGTGGGCCTATTTCCATGGTGGAACACCAGAGAGAGAGGATGGGGGGCTGCATCCCAGGTAAGTACAGGTAAGTATTGCATTACTCTAACCTGCCTTACATCATTTTTGGTGCAAAACCCCCTTCTTACATAGCACCAGCCCCACCCGACTAATGTCATTATTTTTTATACTAGCCCACCCTTTGCACCAGCTTGCTAAACTTTTTGGTGCAAAACTGCATTAGTTTTGCACCAAAAAGTATAAATCAGGGCCTGAGTTGTATATGGTAGGGTGCTAAGTGGTTATATAAAACTATCAGTGGGTATCCAAACACAGTAGCAGTAATGGCATGTTAACAGCCATGTCAGCTAACTATGGCCCATATTTATACTTTTTTTGTGCCACATTTAAGTTATTTTTTGACCCAAAAGCAGCTCAAACTTACAAAATACAATTCTATAAGTTTGTGCCGCTTTTGCGTAAAAACGTGATGCAAATGTGATGCAAAAAATTATAAATAGGAGCCCATTTTCCTGAAATTTCAGAGTGTTAGAGCAATCTCTTCGACCCTGCAAAAAAATTGTTGAGATCCTCCACAAATATGTTTAAAACTAGAAGATAATTTTATAATGTACTCTTTTGTAAATCAACTGGGGTATAAATATGGCATTCACTGCTTTCTGGTACTGCAAAATATTCTGATGCAAGCTGGTAGGCAAATAAAAAATTTAAACTAATGTTGATATAAATAGTTCATTTATGCTTGTTTATTTTATTGTAGGGAGTGATAAAGGCACCACATTTAAAAAGATTAATGCAAAGAACCTTTTGACAAATAATTTATATTTTCTTTGATGCCCAGTAACATTGTCTGATATTGTTTGTCATCGCTGCTTTTATTTTTGTTTGTAAATTTGATTAATTCCATTTCTCAGGGCCCATCATAGTTCAATCAAGAGGCTGCAAGCCTAGGTGTGAGAAAACGTGTTTTTGAGCTTGACTTGACTGCCTTGACTAGTGTAAAAGGGACTCCAATAGCAAAGCTTTCCACAGGCTTCATCGATTGGGCTTTTCTAGTTGTATATTTTGCAATCATGATCAGTTAGTGGTCGGTAGTTCAAAATTGGAAGTAGTACACTAGGTGGCATCTGTGTTGGCAGGTTAATTAATATTTACAACAAAGACACACAAGGATATTAAAAAATGCTTGCAAATATAAATCACTGTCAATAGCTCTGGGTAGCATTTCTAGCCACTGTTTTTCACCCAATGTGCAGCTTTAGACAGAGACCCACTTATCCAAATCTGTACTGACCCGGTCCTCATGGGTACAGTCCATCCTATACAAGGGGCAGCTCCTTTGTTATAGCCGAGGAGCATCGCCCCACGTCAGCAGCAACAGCTGCAAAACTTTTACAAGAAGACAATAGTACACGTGTTTTCTTTTAAAAGGAGTGGGGCCACGGGCAATGACAGGGACGGAGGGGGACAGACGCCCGAACACACATAGGCTCTCTCCAACCCAGCACTGAGTTGATGGGTTGGAGACAGCAGGCAGAGACTCTCACACTGCCTCAGAGTGCCCTGGGTAGGCGCTCCGTAAAACCCTATTGCTGCTCTCATGATGGACTGGTATGTGTCCCCAAGCAATTCCCAGAGGCTGAGGCTATATTCAAGCATTCCATTCATGTGCTTTGTGTTTTGATAATTATTTACAACACTTCCCATGGGCTAACAGTAGTCCATTGATTCCTAGCATTAAAATTCTTATATTTGAGACACAATTTTAATATGGCCACAAATGATTATGAAAAACACACCTCATTTTTGGCAAAGGCATTTACAGTCTTACTCCCTTGCAAGCAATAGCTTTAGCCTCTGTATCCCACCATAGCAGACAGATATTGTTAGCATTTCTGAACATCTGATTATGATTATCAAATGGATCATGATCATTGTAGCGGTCAATTGCACCCACCTTTGGATGCATATTGAATAGTCAATTTTGAAACATTACGGGGCATATCTATACTATGTGCGCCGAACGTGTGTCAAAAATGTTGACGCACAATCGGCGCAAACCGTGCACCATATTTAAACTTTTACGCCAGAGCCTGTGAATGCCAAAATTCCGCTGTGAGTGTCATTTTCTGGATGCGGGAAACAGCCTTGTGTTAATGACATGCAAGGTAGGCGCTCCCGTCCAAAAAATGACTTAAACTCCTGCGCGTCTTATTTATGCTACCTCACAAAAATGACGCACGGCCGGGAGGCGGAGGTGGGAAATGACACACAGCCCGATTTGCGTAAAAAATAACGCCTGGGTCAGGGCAGGCGTTAAAATGGGGCAAACACACCTGTACTTAATTAAAACACACTGAAGCAACAGCAGAGCTCCAAAAGGAAGGCATGGAGGTGCTTTTCATCTGGCATGCACACAGACGCAGAGCACAGGACCAACAACAGCAGCTTCCACAACACCAGCAGGGACTCCGCCAACAAAACATCATTCAGAGCTACAGGCTTAACTAGCAAGCCATTCAGCAGCTGCTGCGCAACATTGAGCCACAGTTGGTACCCAGCTTGCAGACACACCACACCATTCCACCAGAAACCAAGCTGCTAGCTGTACTCCACATGTTGGCAAGTGGCTCCTTTCAAACCACTGGCACCCTGGTTGCTGGGATCTCACAGCCATCATTCTCTGCCTTCCTACCCAAGGTACTAGATGCTATCATCTCCCTCACACCCTGCCACATCAGCTTCCCCGAAACACAGGCAAAGCAAAAGGAGACAAAACAGGGGTTTTACCAAATTAATGGCTTCCCACATGTCCTTGGTACCATTGACTGCACACGTCCGAATTGGGCCACATGCTGCAACCGAACATCTATACCATAACAAGAAGCACACACACTGTATCAATGTGCAGGCCATTGACGATCACCGGGATTTGATCACCAACATCGTGGCAAAGTATCCTGGGAGTGTACATGATTCATTCATTTTCCGTCACTGCACCATCAATCAACACTTCGAGGGTGGACGATATGGAAATGGAATACTTGTTGGTAAGTACAGAAACCCAGTTATATACACACTGCACAGCAACCCTCTAGGACACACAACACATACACCACGACATTGAGACAAGTACAGGAACACACTGAGGTTGTGACACTGCTAGGCATGTTTGATATCCTCACCCAATGGGATATACACCTAGTGACAAATGACAGTTCCAAATAACAACAGATGCCACTCCAGAGCCACAAGGGGACAATTTAAAACAACACAATGACAAAGACATGGCCCCAACTGGCAGTACAATTTGGAAGATTAATCTTTCAATATCACATCAATAATACTCAATCCAACACCCTTCAAACCAATATGTACTGTGTAAGGGGTGTGTAATGATTTTTGCTGCAGATCAGATACCATGAAACACATAGCATGATGATGACTCCAATGAAGGTCACATGCAATCATTGAGGCTGTACCAATATCTCAAATCACTCCTGCTCTCACATTGCCCACTACCAATAAGCAAGTGGACTGTGCGCAGAACACATCTTGATAGGACAATATTGAAACTGCACATTCCTACACATACGCATTGTGACAAATTAACACATGCACAACAGATGTACAGGCATACAGACCTTCTGAAACTCAAAATGACAACCTTACAACCAAGTTAACCATCTAAACTAGAACATGTTCAGTAGTATAGGTACACGTTATAACCTGAGTCGACTTGGCAACGGCAGAGAAATAGGTCTGTAGTGAACTTGTCACACATGTGAAATTAGTGCATAGTCAATTGTTAACACGTCAGTGCTCACAACGTACAGAGATGTGTTGCACATTGTCACCTTGTCAAATCTAAGGGTCTCACTGATGGTTAAATAATTCTATTGCATATGTGAATTTGGATGGGATGTCCATGGTATATAGATGCAACCATGTTACCACCACTGTGGAATTGATTATGTGTATGGAAGTATTTATATCACCCCCAGTTAAGCCACAGGGACACCTATTTCACATGACACAATGCAAGGGAGTGCACACTGTACTGCAACTCTACAAAAATACTGCTGACATCCGGTCAACAGCCAAACAACTGTTCAGATAAGGAAACAACCCAATGCTGATGGTACATCCTAGAAGCCTAGGATTCCACACAATGACACAAACACTGATGAGTTACAGACAACACAAGAGAACAACTGCCATGCAAAGTGACACTTATGGTGCAAGGTGCATCAACATGTTCTCACTCATTTTCTCTGATCAGTGGTATGGGATCCAGCCATGGATCATGACCCCATTTGCAAACCCAAGCACTGCAGCAGAGCGTGCCTATAATGAGGCACATAGGAGGGCACGCACTATAGTCAAAAGGGTCCTTTGGCATCCTGAAGTCAAGATTCAGGCGCCTCGTCATCACTGGAGGCAGCCTCCTATACTCATCTGAAATGGTCTGCAAAATAATTTTGACCTGTGCCATCCTGCACAAACATATGTGTAAGAAGGAACATTCCCCTATATGAACCCAACCCACAAATGCCTGAAGAGGAGGAAGAGGAGGATGATGTCCATCAACATGAGGGGGACCATCCAAACACAGCTGCAGGATTGCGTCTGAGACAACATATTGTCCAAAATTTATTTTAACTGTACTTATCCATCATCACTGTCTTACCATATGTCAATAAACACCTATAAAATACACTATATCATGGTCTGGATAATAATTTTTGCATAACATTATCTCTAACTATCAGAATCGGAGTGTAGCCTCATGGAGCATTGCTGAAATACAGATTAGGACACAGAAAATTCCAAATCTATTTTGATGCGCATGAATGTACAGCCACATTCACACACACTGTAAGTGACATATATCCTGTACATTTCACATTTGAAGGGACAATAGCAGAGGACCACACCTATTTAACACATACATGTTGGCAACATGGTTCATCGCAGTATATGGCACACAACTAAGACACCATCAGTCAATAAGGGTAAACAATGCCTCACACATGAGGCAGTGGATGTGCTATTGCATTGGTAACAGGAATGCACGACTAGACCCTTGACAGCAGTAAGTCTTACATCACCTATCTTTGCAAGGACTATCTGTGACAAGATTTCCATATAAGCTGCAAATGGATAGCACAAGTGTCCCAGGTATGACTAGCATTGCTCACATGACATACCCTGCACATGCCAGCCCATGTCCTAAGCCCAGCCACACCCATGTTCCCTGTCTCAGCCCACCCTTCTTCAGAGGTCCCTGGAATGGGAATATGTGTCCCCAGATAATCAGTCCTCTACACACACCCAGACTCCCAATGTTAATCCAGTGTGCTTCCCTCTTTAGTATGGTATGCCATAGTCATTGTACTTCTGTCTGCATGGACGTCAGGTTAAATAATGTACTGGCTTGTAGTCTGTAGGACCTGTAATCACCTGTACATTGCTTCCCATGTGAAAGGTACTGTTGGCCCTTTGAACTTGAATCTCACCTTCATGACTTGTGAGAGACTGATGCTGCACACACCTGTGAGCACCTCCATGGAGACCAGCCATTTGAACATGCACTGTCCTTGCAGCTGTCTGGAACAGCATAGAAGCTGGCATTTTATCTATAACACTGTTATGCATTGCCATAAAAACCAGCTGTGTGACACAGCCCTTGGGTTAATGTGTTATGTTCCAATACACAGGAGAAACACAGTTTTCAGTTTCCACAGTGTTGTTCCACCTTTTACCAGTTTCATTCTGACCACTGTGTACTTACCTTGTTAAATGTTTGGATCCTGATTGACCCTGCATCCTGTTAGCCTGACTGGCTCCTGTCTTTGCGTTACCCTAAAGGTTCCTTGTGCCTACATTTGTATCATAGTTGCTTTCTCAACCCTCACATTCCTCCTGGGGTATTGTGTCTACAATGCATACTCAAAAAAATTGTATAGCATAATCAGTTTATTTATCGTACCATGGGGGGGAACTTGTCCCCAAATAGCTGAATCATGGCCTATCCCTTGTCTGGGTTTCATGTATGCATGAGTGCCTCCAGCACAACAAACAACGTCAGATAACGTGCATGAAATGTCTACACATGTTAGGACCCTGACAGTCAACACGCTGATTCACATTGCTCCCAACAGATTGATGGGGCTTGTGTGGTGAATAGCTGTGAGATTAATCAGTACAGAGGCACTGATGTTCCCAAATGCAGTGGGAATTTTAGAGGCCAACCTGTGTACAAATGTTGTGAGGACATCTGCCGGTATAAGAATCCTGAGACATTAACTTTTTCCATCATGGTTGCGCTGTTGACAGTCTCATAACATGTATACAGTGACAGAGCCGGACCATCACCATGTGTGTTCTCAATTCCTCTTTGGCTTTCCTTCTATTGATCTGCGCAGGACACTTTGTAGATACAGGAAATGCTACAGACTCATGACTAGACCTGCATGTAACTGTGACAACATAGACCCCAATAATGATACAGGCTAAACATTGGCCCACACACATGAACCAGACACCTCTGTGCATTTTACCACTGGAAATATGTGAACACATGCTGCTTGGTCTGCTGGTCCTCCACTGCCACAGGAGAGGCATGGCTCAGTTATATGACTCCAACTGTGGCGTAACATTGCAATTGTGTATTATATTTGGAACTCGGTGTCACAAACATGGTACCCACATAGGCCCTCATTATAACTTTGGTGTACGGCGGACGCTGCCCGCCAAGGTTGGACCACCAAGCCGCCGCCTATACGGCTGCAATCCCGCTGGCTGAATTCCAACATCCCCGCTTGGCCAAGTGCATGGGCTGTGCAGGGGCCCCCAGGGGCCCCGTGACTCCCCTTCCTGCCAGCCTTTCCATGGTGATCTTTACCACCATGGACAGGCTGGCGGGAAGGGGAGTCATAATCCCCAGGGCAGCGCTGCAAGCAGTGCTGACCTGGTGGATTATAACCGCTGGGAAAACGATGGTGGGAAACTGCCATTCCCGGCGGTGCTACCGCGGCGCTACCACCGCGGTCACAATACGGCAAATTGTACCGCCAACCTGTTGGCGGTACAATCGCCAAAACAACCCTGATGGTCTTTGACCGCCAGGGTTGTAATGAGGCCCATAGTATTATCCCATGCCTGACTCATGGTGGGTAAACAAACAAGTGCCTAGGAAGTAGTACCCAACATTCCATGACATGTGATGGGTAAGTTTTGTAACATTGCCATGAACAACCGTCTGCTATCTATCCTGTGCAAGCTTTGTCATTGGTGGTGCTTATGTTCCAAAAAACCTAGGAAGTGCACACAGCAGGTGTTGCTATGTATATGACTAACACATGTCCCCTCTCATTTCCACACTGACTTGCATCTGAGGGTTGGACACATTGACTCCACCTGCATTCAAGCAGATTTGCAAAAATGCATCTTGTGATGGTCACACAGTGGGACAACAACAATAGTAGTAGCCAAATCACACACATTGACCCAAAGGCATTGAGTTACTGTATTGAGTTGGGGCGCCTTGCTATCCTCTCTTGATGCAAAACATGCCCCAACTGGGTAATACCTAAGTGTATCCCACACGTTTGGCCATCTATTGCGTCAGTGAAGAGTGCAAATCCGGTACAACAAGTAGAGGACCATGGTCCGCAGTAGTATGATCAGTCACATGTGCCCATACAGCGTAATGCCCAATGTGGGTGCAATCTGCCTATCTTTGTATTGTCACAACTCTCATGTACCATTACAAATGAGAAATGACTCAAACCCAGTTAAAGACAGGAATTGTGATGCATACGCATCAAAAAAAGACACACATGCATCAAAAAATGATGCATATGCGTCGAAATATGACACACATTACCATGAAACATCCATTGGCTCTGAGCGGTAATTCCCACACTGTACCTCCGGACATTGGTTAAGTATGAAACATATTTCACAATATGGATGCGGGGTTATTTCTAATCATGTGCGTAAAAACAAAATGACAAACAGACTGTAAGCGTCATAATATTTTGACGCATATCAATAAAAACGCACCACATTTGAGGCAGGAAGTGATGTAATAGAATATCCTGTTTATAGAACTGGTACAGTGGGTGTACTTTCACTTTCACTTTTACAGTCTGTGATATTTCCTGACTGTGTGGCTGTGTTTTGACTTGTCTCTCTTTGCATTTTGTGATTTTGTCTCCAGTGTGGTCTCTAAATTGTCTTTTTGTGTTTCATAACTGTCTGTGGTATCCTGTCTTAGTGTTTGTTGGTGATTTGTGATGTTTACATGTGTCTTTGTTGTGTTGGGAGTCTGTTGTGGGTAGTGGTAGTTTGGGTATAGTTGGGCTGTGTTCTTAGTTATTTTGCATTTCCCTGTCCTACTTTCCCTCTATTCTCCTCTGTACCCCTTTATTCCCTTTTTTTGTGCAAGAATTTGGGTAGGCCTTGTCTTGGCAGGATGGGAGAGGAGGAGCTAGGTGGGTTTATTTGGCTGGTGTGCCACTTCTTACCCTTAAGAACAGAGGCAGGTGGTCATGTGATCCAAGGCTATCACACAGAGGCAAGGCGGCTCCGGTGGGCAAAGGTGTTGTACCATCTCCAGAGAATCTACAAAACACTGCGCAATGACCACCAGCTGAAGCGCAGCTGGGCTGACCTTGTTGCCAGGGAGAAAAACCTGCTGGACCACCTGGGGAATGTGATTGGGGGCCCTGTTGATGAGTACGAATCAGAGTAATGTGCATGTATAAATACTCTGTAGTGACAGTAGCTGATTTGTTCATACGCTGCTGGCAATGTTTTTGAACATGTAGAATGCTAGTTAAACATACAGGGTCATATTTCTACTTTGTTAGCACCACAATTGCGACCTGTTTTGAAGCAAGAGCGGCGCAAACTTACAAAATATAATTGTATTTTGTACGTTTGTGCAGCCTTTGTGTCAAAAAGCAGCACAAATGTGGTGCAAAATTTGTATAAATATGGGCCAAGGTTGCCTGTGAGGTATACAATATTTCCTACACATTACCGTAATTTGTTGATGCAACAGTTAGACTAACTTTCAAAACACAACAGGAACCTGTAAATTAGTGCTGCTTTCACATCAATTGATGATGCCAATGTGGCTGTAACATATGTTTCATGTGTGGTCTGTGAGTGTATCAGGAAACATATGTTTGAAATCCAAATTTTTTCAAGAACTAATGTGTCCCTCTATTGTTTTCGGATACATGTCTGAAATGGATTCTGACACATACGTAACAAATCATAGCTGACCTCAGGTAACATCTTAGACTGATATTTTGAGTTTGTAGTGCCACATTTAAATTAGGGATGGATGGCAAAAGGTATGCACACAGGTTCATATCTCTATGGTGGGTGCAAAGTACCATAGCTGTGGCACATCAAATGAAGAAAATGATGCAAATTGAGGGCTAACAACTGTCCCTGGCTCTCTGTACATTGTACCGGTGAGTATAAAATTGGTCTTAGGCACAATGTCTGGGTGACTGGTATTACAGTCCTCAAGGGGAGTGGCTTTGCATGTCTCTCATGGATACACATGATGAGAGGAATACACTCTATGAATTTGTCTGCTAACTAATGAAGGAGCATGTTTGGCACCACATGATAGTCAGGGCCACTGCATGTGTGCAGATATGTGTGTCTCACTCACTGGAGTGCCCAGGTCTGTACATGTTTGCAGTGGTATGTAGGATGCAATATCATCATGTCTGAGAGGCTTGACTTTCTGAGTTAATATTACACAGTATTTGGATTTGGAAGTGTTGTACAGTGCACAGACATTGAGCACATTTCTCCCTTCCATGCCTTACAGGTGGACCTGCACCCTACACTATCGGAGAGGTGGCTCGATTTGCAGACCCAGACATCTACAGTAAGTGTTGATATTTCTGTTTGGTGTTGTGTTTGCTGATGATGTGTGATTGACTTCTGTGTGTTGGACACATAGCAAGCTGTGATGCACTGGTCAATGATCTGTTTTGTTCCTTGAGTGGAGTATCATTTTTTTCCCATCTCTGAGTTGGCCAATTCTTATTGTATTGTCATAATTTGGGATTGTAGGTCGGTCCTGTAGGCACAGCAATGTGAATAGGGATGAGTTATGTGGATAAAACTTGAAATCAGAAAATGTAGCAGTTGACCATATTAGTGATTTAGTTAGCCAGTCTGATCCTGATTCTCCCAGAATTGGGATGTGTCGGAAAGTCCTCATTTTTGCCCTGGTCACCCCCAAACTTTTTGGACAGGTAATGGTGGTCACTGACTTTTGGCAGTGCTCTGTGTAAAGTAGATATGCAAATTAGGCTAAATATAATTTAGCAAAGTTAACCTTCCTATAAGTCCCTAGTATATGGTAGGACATGGAGGTTTAGGGACCCCAGCATAGGTAGTGCCCCCATAGGTGCACTGCTGAGGTGCCCAGTGTCATGCTAAAGGCAGGCCTGCCTTGCTGGCTGCTTTTAAATTAATTGCATGCAAATTCGACTTTGGAATTAAAAGTAGTTACAAAGTCTTAAACTACCTTATTTTTACATATATGTCACCCCTAAGGTGTGCCCTACGTGGTCGTAGGGCTGGGTGCCATGTAACTATAAGCAGGGACCTTATAAAAAATAGTTTTATAAGCCCTGGTGAGGTAAAACAGCCACATTTGTTTTTCCCTCATTGTAGTGAATGGCCTCCATAGGCTAGAATGGGGAGACTTTATTTTAATTTTAAAAGTCCCCTTAAGTAACAGAGTTTGGCTTCAAATTAATTGTTATAATAAATCCCACAACTTTCAGTTGTGGGATTTAATATAACTTGTTCAGGTAAAGAGTTTTAAACTTTACCTGAAAAGTTGCCAACTTCAGCCCTGCAGTGTTTTTGCTGCTGAGCTCTGATTGGCCAACCTCTGGCAGCCTGGCCAGGCCGCATTGATGAGGTGTGAAGTGGCCTGGCTTCACACAAAGAGAATTGCCTGTGGGAGGAGATCTCCCCTCAGCAGATGGTGAGGCAGGAAGGGGGAGGGCTGACAAACTGGTCTTCAAAGGCACAGAAGGACATTTGGATCAACCCAGCAACACCCCCACATCCTGCAAACCCAGACAAGTAGGTGCACCCTTGATTAGATTAGGAGAGGGCAGGAGAGGGGTGTGTTTATGATTTTTAGCTACACCAGTGGGTGGGTTCAGCTGGATGAAACCTCCAAAAATCACTTTCAGCCATGATGGATTTTTGAGGAATGTTGCCCCATGGGATTGATTTTTGCCACACTTCCCAGGAACTGGTCATCATGGGGGAAGGACCCTGTACCTGATTGGAGAACCAGGACCCCCCTGTTTTTCACCCAGGAGCAGGGATAAAACTGGCAGACCTGCACCCACACCACAGATCCCCATCAGATTCCAACTAGGAGGAACTACAGCAGAAGAAGGACTGCCCTGCTGGACCCCTGGCCTGCACCTGGACCCTGCACTCTGAAGCACTGCACCAGCTGCACACTTGGGCTTCACCACAAGAAGGACTTTGCCTGGTTTCAACAGATTCAAGGAGGGACTCCCTGTTTGCTACAGGTGAAAAATTGGTAACCAGAGTCCCCTGCACCAACTCCTGAAGAAGCCAACCAGCTGACCACTGTCCAGTGGCCAAAAAGGACATTGTGCTAGGTGCATTCTGGGAATTGCAGTCCACACCCCCAGCATCATCTCAGAGCTTCTGGAACCTTGGGGTGAGCTGTGTTTTATTTAATTACTGCTTTTGTGATATTTGAATGCTTTACACTCCTAAGTTAAGCCTTGTCGCCCGTTGCCAAGCTACCAAGGGTTGAGCTGGGTTTAATTTACTGAGACCTAACTGGATCTAAGTGGAGGTTAGTGGCCTATTGCTAAGTGTAGGTACTTACCTGCCCTTATTAATAACCCGTTTTCCAAAAGGATGCAAAAGTCTTACCCACAGACGTCAGCTTCCCTATTCACTAATGAACATGTTTGACTGTATGTTTAACATCCTAGTAGCATGTAGCTCCACATGTTGTGCTACGAGTATGAGGTACTTGAGTACAATGGCCTAGGTGTGCATACAGCTCATGGCCAGAGGTGTGCTTGCATCTCTCTGTTTGTTGTAAGTAATGGGTTACTGGTAGGAAATGATGTTGACAAAGGTCAGCATTTCCAAAGATAAGTGTTGATGGCATTGTCCAAGGTTTGGGTGTATCCTATTTGGACTTCCTCCTTACCTGTGGTGTGCTGGCCAGACCCATGTACAGCTTTCCAAAGCTTCCTGGGTGACCTTGTTGTTAGAAATTATTAGCTGCTTGTCCACCCCCCTGTCAGGCACAGGCGCAGGGTTGTGAATAGTGTACCTAGGACTGATGATCCAAGTTTAGTACACAGACATGTAAATCTGTAAATCACTTGACCATGCCAATCATTCCAGCTGTTACCCATTTTTTAGGGTTTTGATGTGCTGTTTGATGATAGGACATGTGTTGGCTGGCTTGGCGTGTACTGCCTCAGGGACAATCAGTGATCTGTATGATGATATGGGCTGTTCCAGGTACATTTGATGTATTGTCTGATTTACTTCTTGAGCCATTTCACACAATGAAGTACCTAATGTTTGGTTTTCTATTTGTTTTAACAGCTGCCAATATGACTCCCATCCAGATTCGAGAGTTTCATCGCAGGGCAATGCATTACCGCCACATTCTGGATGTGAAGTCTGGGTTCCGCAACATGGCAAGGCGTTATCGCCATGAAAAAGTGTAGAGGGCATTTGCCCAAGGGGGCCCTTCCGTGTCCACTACAGCCACCACCACCAGCACCACCACTACCACCTAGGTGGCACAAACAGTAGCAGGGACCTTTGCTGGACCATCTACATTGACAGCTCCAGGACCTGTCACAGCACCACCTGCACCACAGCCTACAGACATGGCACTGACAAGGGCCCATACTTCCGCCACTGGCACCTAGACAACCCCTGCTGCAGTCATAAACCCTACAGCTTTTAACCAGATGCAACAGAACTTGGACAATGTATTACATAAAGTTACCAGACTGCAGCAGGAGGTGGCATAAGTGAATCGGAGGATGCGTGTCATCAAAAAGACCCTGTGGAGGGCCAACTTGTAGGCTTATACTCAGCCATGATTCCCTCCACTCCCTCCTCTTTCCTGGTTATTTAACTTAGTGGGTTTAGGGGGCTTATTGTTAGGTTAGTATAGTTTAGTTAGTAGTAGTGGGTTGGAGTATCATACTTTTTACAACTGTTTGTTATTATGTGTGTGTCGGACAATGTTGGGGTTATGGTGCTTAAAAAAATATATATATATATATATATTTGTTTAGTATAAGATAGTATGTGTTTAGGTTAGTATATGTTGTCCTCCATGTGTCCCGCGATCACGCGCTGACGTCATCAGAGGCTTCCCCCACTGCGCTGGAAGCTCAACCTCCAGTGTGGATCTGAGGAGAAACGCAAAAGCATTTCTCCTCTGATCATGTGGAGGGAGCGAGAGAAGCATAAAAGGAGAGGAAAGGCCTTTCCTTTCCTTTCATGTCTCTCTCAGTATTTCTGCTGCCTGATCGCGATGCAGAAATGCCACTAGACACCACAGAGTTTGTTATTTATTTATTATTGTATAAGGGGAGCAGCCCCTAGGGCAACGGTGGCTCCCCAGGGGGGCAATTTATTTTTAGGCTATTTCTGCCCTCCTTGGGGGCCGATCGGCCTATTTTTATTAGGCCAATCTGCCCCCAAGGAGGGCAGAAACCACTAGACACCAGGGATTTTTTTATTTATTTATGTTTATACATAAGAGGAACGGCCCCTTTGGCATTGGCCAATCCCCAGGGTTGCAAAATATTCTTAAGCCTTTTCTGCCACCCCTGGGGGCAGATTCGCCTATTATAATTAGGCCGATCTGCCCCCGGGGGCGGAAATCCCTAGACACCAGGGATTTATGTTTTTTTATGTTTACTTTTTTTTTTATATATATGGGGAGTGACCCCTTAGGTAAGGGTCTCTCCCCTGGGAACACTTTGTATTTAGGCCATTTCTGCCCCCCTTTGGGGCAGATCGGCTAATTTAATTGGCCAAACTGCTGCCAAGGGGGGTAGAAACCACTAGACACAAGGGATTTTTATTTTGTTTCCGTCACTTTCAAGCAAAGGGAGCAACCCCTTAGGCAAAGGCCATTCCCCTTGGGGGAATATTTATTTTAGGTCATTTCACCCCTCTTGGGGAAGATCGGCCTATTTTTATTAGGTCGCTCTGCCCCTTGGGGCGCAGAAACCACTAGGCACCAGGGATTTTTTTTTGCACCAGTTTCATGCAAGGGGAGCGACCCATTAGGCAAGGGGAGTGACCCCTTAGGCAAGGGTCGCTCACCTGGGGAAAAAAATATTTTAGGCCATTTCTGCTCCCCTTGGGGGCAGATTGGCCTATTTCTATTAGGTTGATCTGCCCAAAGGGGGGCAGAAACCACTTAGGCACCAGGGATTGGTGTGTGTGTGTGTTTTGTTTGGGGGGCAGCCCCTTGCGCAAGGGTCACTCCGCATGGGAGGCACATTACTGTGGGCCATATCTGCCCCCCGGGGGCAGATCAGCCTATTTTTGGAAGGCCCATGTGCCCCCAAGTGGGCCAGAAATCCCACCAGACAACAGGGAAGATGTTTTTTTCCAAAATAAGAGAGTGGGGATATGGCCATACTCCCACCCCAAATAAATGGGGCCAAAGTTGTTCTGCCCACTGGTGGGCAGATGGGGCAATTACCCAGGATCCACTCCCCAGGGGGCAGAAAGCATACTACATGCCAGGGAATTAAAGAAATATATAAAATAGTGGGTGGTGGCTATCACCCAGTATGGGCCTGGTTATGCCCCCACCCCCAACTGAAGGGGGTAACAGTCTTTCAGCTCTCCCTCCACACACTAAAACATCTTATCCCGAGGGCAAGCAAGAGGACATTTGATTATTTTGGGTTTTGGTTTTACATTTGGGCCATGAGAGCTTGGCTAACCTTCAAAATCGTCCCACTTGGACTGGTGAGGGCTGCACTTTTTGGACTTTGGGACATTGCCATGTAGAAAAATCCATAAGACCTAGACACATCTGAAAACTAAACATCTGGGTGATTCCAGGGTGGTGTTTATCACATGCACCCTGCACCATTTTCTTATCCACAATGCCCTGCAAACCTCCAACTTTGCTTGAAATCACACATTTTTCCCATATTTTTGTGATGGAACCTCCCAGAATCTGCAGGAATCCACAAAATTTCTAACAGCCAGCATTGTCTCATCTACACAGATAAAAATTCTGCTACACTTGTCAGCCTAAAAATAAAAAATTTTCAAACTGCCCTTTTGGACCTCCTTTGGTTCCCCCTCAATTTCAACATGTTTTTCGCGCTTCTCTGTCACAGGCACTTTGCCCACCTTTGCAAGTGAGGTATAATTTTTACCGGGAGACTGAGGGAAACGTTGGGTGGTAGAAAATTTGTCCCGCGTGGTGATCCCACGCAGAAATGTGGGAAAAATATGATTCTGGGTAAGAAAACATTGGGGGATCCACGCAAGTCACACCTCTCTGAACTCCCTCCGGTGTCTAGTTTTCAGAAATGTCTGGGTTTGGTAGGGTTCCCTAGATGCCTGCTGAGCCCAGGATCAAAAACGCAGGTGCCTCCCACCCCCGCAAAAACAGGTAGTTTTATATTTGATAATTTTGATGTGTCCATACAGTGTTTTGGGGCATTTCCTGTCGCGGGCGCTACGCCTACCCACACAAGTGAGGTACCATTTTCATCAGGAGACTTGGGGAAATGCTGGGTGGAAGGAAATGTGTGGCTCCTCTCAGATTCCACTACTTTCTGTCACCGAAGTGTGAGGAAAAAGTGTTTTTTTGCCAACTTTTGAGGTTTGCAAAGGATTCTGGGTAACAGAACATGGTGAGAGCCCCACAAGTCACCACATCTTTGATTCCCCTAGGTATCTACCTTTCAAAAATGCACAGGTTTGGTAGGTTTCCCTAGGTGTAGGCTGAGCTATAGGCTAAAATCCACAGCTAGGCACTTTGCAAAAAACAGGTCTGTTTTCTTTAGGAAAATGTGATGTGTCCAGGGTGTGTTTTAGGGCATTTCCTGTTGCGGGCGCTAGGCCTATCCACACAAACGAGGTACCATTTTTATCGGGAGAGTTGGAGGAACGGTGGGTGGAAGGAAATTTGTGCTCCTCTCAGATTCCAGAACTTTCTGTCACCAAAATGTGAGGAAAAAGTTAATTTTGGGTCAAATTTTGAGGATTGCATAGGATTCTGGGTACCAGGATGGTGAGAGCCCCACAAGTCACCCCATCTTCGATTCTCCTAGGTGTCTAGTTTTCAAAAATGTGCAGGTTTGGTAGGTTCCCTTAGCTGCCGGCTGAGCTAGAGGCCAAAATCTACAGCTAGGCACTTTGCAAAAAACACGTCAGATTTGAATGTGAACATGTGATGTGTCCATGTTGCGTTTCCTGTCACACGCATCAGGTCTACCCACACAAGTGAGCTACCATTTTTATCGGGAGTCTTAGGGGAACACAGAATAGCAAAACAAGTGTTATTGCCCCTTGTCTTTCTCTACATTTCTTCCTTCCAAATGTAAGACACTGTGTAAAAAAAGACGTCTATTTGAGAAATGCCCTGTAATTCACATGCTAGTATGGGCACCCCGAAATTCAGAGATGTGCAAATAACCACTGCTTCTCAACACCTTATCTTGTGCCCATTTTGGAAATACAATGGTTTTCTTGATACCTGTTTTTCACTCTTTATATTTCAGCAAATTAATTGCTGTCTACCAAGTATAGAATGAAAACCCATTGCAAGGTGCAGCTCATTTATTGGCTTTGGGTACCTAGGGTTTTTGATGAACCTAGAAGCCCTATATATCCCCACAACCATAAGAGTCCAGCAGACGTAACGGTATATTGCTTTAAAAAATATGACATTTCAGGAAAAAGTTACAGAATAAAACGCTGAGAACAATGGCTGTCTTTTCACCTCAATTTCAATATTTTCTTTATTTCAGCTGATATTATCTTGTGGGATCTACACAAGTTACCCTTTGCTGAATTTAGAATTGTGCCTACTTTTAAGAAATGTTTAGCTTTCTGGGATCCAGCATTGGATTCACACCCATTTCTGTCACTAACTGGAAGGAGGCTGAAAGCACAAAAAACAGTAAAAAAAGGGGTATGTCCCAGTAAAATGCCAAAACTAAATTGAAAAATGGGGTTTTCTGATTCACGTCTGCCTGTTCCTGAAAGCTGGGGACCTGTGATTTTAGCACCGCAAACCCTTTGTTGATGCCATTTTCAGGGGGAAAAAACTACAAGCCTTCTTCTGCAGCACTTTTTCCAATTTAAAAAAAAAAAAAAAAAAATCACTGTATTATGGCTAATTTCTTGGTCTCCTTCAGGGAAACCCACACTGTCTGGGTACCTCTAGAATCCCTAGGATGTTAGAAAAAAAGGACGCAAATTTGGCGTGGGTAGCTTATGTGGACATAAAGTTATGAGGGCCTACGGGCGAACTGTCCCAAATAGCCAAATAAAGGCCTGGCACCTGAGGGGAAAAGGCCTGGCAGTCAAGAGGTGAAAAGTGTATAAGATAACTTGACAATTCAACTTTCACCTGACCTTTTAACCTGTACCAATGTTATCCTACAATTCTTTGCTTTCACACAAAATACATATCCATTCCCATGTAATTTCCTTGTAAGGCTTCACGATAATACACAACATTCCTTTAAAGCCTGGCCTATTGGCATTGCCAATGCACGTTCAAGACTCTAAGGCCCATATTTATACTTTTTAGCGCCGCATTTACCTCATTTTTTGATGCAAAAGTGGCGCAAACTTACAAAGTATAATTGTATTTTGTAGGTTTGTGCCACTTTGGCGTAAAAAAATTACACAAATGCGGCGCTAAAAAAGTATAAATATGGGCCTAAAGGACGTAAATTCACATGTAACACCCGGATGGAAAATTTAAAAAAAGAAAACATGTAATAACTCAAGATATTGAACATATATCGACATACGTGAATACACACAAACTGGTGCTCAAATGTTCTCTCTTTTTATCAGTATCTAAAGCCGAGAGAATAGATTCATAAGGCAGATACTGAGTAGTAAATGGAGATGAGAGAAGGGAACACGCATGAACGTAATTGAGGTTTTCCTGGAAATGTATTCTTTGTAAATACTTAGGGCCATATTTATACTTTTCAACGCACAACTGCGCCAACTTATGTCCCCTGGGCATGGTCATTGGGCATAGTGGCATGTAGGGGGCACAAATCAGGCCCCCCTATGCCACAAAAAAATATATATATATACTTACCAGCACTTACCTTAATGTCCCAGGGGTGGGTCCCTCCATCCTTGGGCATCCCCCTGGGGTGGGCAAGGGTGGCAGGAGGTGTCCCTGGGGGCATGGGATGGCACCTCTGGGCTCCTTCCGAGCCCACAGGTCCCTTAACGCCTGCCCTGACCAGGCGCTAAAAAATGACGCTAAAGCGGCTGGACGTCATTTTTTTTTGACCCGCCCACTCCCGGGCGTCATTTTTGCCCGGGAGTATAAATACGGCGCACATGCCTCGGAGTCATTTTTTAGACGGGAACGCCTACCTTGCATATCATTAACGCAAGGAAGGTGTCCACGCTAAAAAATTACGCAAACTCCATGAACTTTGGCGCTAGATGCGTCTAACGCCAAAGTATAAATATGGAGTTCGTTTTGTGTCGAATTTGCGTAAAAAAAAAACATGCAAATCCGGCGCAAACAGAGTATAAATATGGCCCTTACATTTTTTGTAAACGTAATATATAAATGCTACATTGTCATATTATATGAAAACTTTTACACAATATTATATTAAACGTTTTTATCACAATTCCCATTGCTTAAACTTATTTTGTAACTCTCACTCATAAAGTTAAAATGCACCACCTGACCCCAAGTCATACTTGTAAACACGCTTTGTCCGCTGGGAATTTGCTTTACAGGACCTTTTTCTGACTGGGTCATTCTGGCATAAAGCTAGAACGTGAACCTTTCTCTTACGGGGGCTAAATATAAATGAGCTAGGTGGCTAAAGGCACGTTTTGATTCTTGGCTTTTATCACCCTCTGCTGGTGCTTTGCGAAGTGAAACCACTATTACTTATTTTCATGTCTTTGTATCCTTGTAGAGATATTGGCGAATCAATCCTGATGACCTACTATTGATTTAGCTTGAGCATGTTCAGTATCTGCATAAACATTTTAGAAACGTGATAGAGGAAACTATCCAGCGCAGTTCTCTGCGTTTGTTTACTTGTCGCAAACAACTGTATCAGTGCTAAGTAGATTATATTTAGGAAGCAATGTTCTTGTTTACAGCATGCCACATAAATCATTCTGTCCCTTTCCTGAGTTAGAGGCTTTCAGAACACAATAAATCACTGGCTTTTCTTTACAGTTTATGTGCTGGCCGCATGTTCCTCTCATGTGGCAGAACCTGACTCACCCCTTATTTATGTAGACGAAATTCACACGAAATAAATGCAATCCTTTCCTGTCATATTAATATGTTGGTCTTAAAATTCACAAAATACATGATCGTAATACAGCATGCTGTAACAGAAACACTCCAAAAAGTCGAATTGTTTATAAAGAGGAAAGGCAATGATTGTCAGCAGTACATAAATGCTCGTATTTATACTTTTTTACGCAAACCAGCGCCGACGCTGGTTTGCGTCCAAATATTTACCGCCGACTAACACCATTCCAATGCACCAGGCGGGTGCCTTATTTATGGATTGACATTAGCTGGCGCTGTGGGCTGGTCAGAGTAATAAAAATGACTCTAACCAGGCAGCCCCGGCGTAGGGAAAAATGTGGGTTGTGCGTCAAAAAATGGTGTGTCAGGTTACAGTAAAAACTGATGGCTCTAACCGGACTTGTGCCATTTTTTGACACACAACCCCCATTGAAATGACTCCTGTCTTAGAAAAGACAGAAGCCATGCCCCCTTGCCCAATGGCCATGCCCAGGGTACTTCTGTCCCCTGGGCATGGCCATCGGGCACAGTGGCATGTAGGGGAGCCCAAGTTAGGACCCCCTATGCCACTTTAAAAAATAAAAAAATGATACTTACATCTACTTACCTGGAATGGGTTCCCCCATCCATGGGTGTCCTCCAGGGGTGAGCGAGGGTGGCAGGGGGTGTCCCTGAAGGGCACCTGTGGACTTCTTCCATGGTCAGAGACCATGGAAGTAAGCCCACAGCCCCTTAACGCCTGCCTCACCCAGGCATTAAAAAACAGCGCACATCAGGCTGTGCTCCATTTTTTAAGCCCTCTCCCCCCCTCCTGTGCTTCAAAATGACGCAGGAATAAGGCGCACAGGCCTTAAAGTCATTTTTCGGACGGGAATGCCTACCTTCCATGTCAATAACGCAAGGCATCCAGACAATGACACACACTGAGGAATTTTGACGTTCGCGGGGTTGTCATAGTATAAATATGGTGTTAGGTTTGCGCCAAATTTGCGGCACTATTTTTGATGCAAATTCGGCACAAAGAGAGTGTAAATATGCCCCAAAGTGTTTAAATTATCTGAGAGTAACAAGGTATTAACAAAACAATGAATGAGACAATTACTTAAAATGAAAATATTTATGCCCAGATTTAAGAGAGCCTACTGCCACTTTAGCTCCGCCTTAGCATAATTTGTTTTGTGCTAATGTGGCGCTAGGATGGCCTTTTCCCCACGCAATATTTACAAAGTGGCATAATGCATGCATTGCCCCACTTTGTAACCCTCTGCTCTACATTATGCCTGCTCGAGGCATAATGTATGGAATGGGGCATTCTCCCGTTAACTTGGGACACAAAAATAGCACAAAGAAATCTAAGAGATTTCTTTGCAGCATTTTTTTTGGCACTTTTAACGCCTTCTCAGGGCAGGTGTTAAAAGGAGGCTCCAATTGGATTCAAGGGCCTCTGGGTGCTTTGCAGGATCAGCGCCAACATTTTTGATGCTAATCCCTCAAAGCGCCAAACTAGCGTAAAAAATTCTGACGCTAGTTCCCTAACTACCACCATGGTGTGCAATATATTAAATATGGCGCACACATGGTGGCATTAGGGGTGTGCTAAGGGGTGCAAGAAAAGTGGCGCAACCCTCGGTGCAGCACCACATTTCATGAATCTGTCCTTTAATCACTGTTCATGTGTATGCTCAGGGTATCTTTACAATAATGAGAGCCGTGTGCCCCTCGAAAACTAGTGAAGAAAATGATAGAATGCGATTGTCTTCAAAGACGCCACAGACACTACAAGAATAATTATTCACGATATCTATCATTATCATCGTAATTTATAAACAAGGTAAATACTTTGTGAACACTTCTGTTGAACACAGGGGATATTTACTAGTATATGGTGCAACATAAAATAGCAAGATAACTTACTGCGCAAATGGAGAGTGACTGACTGACACTGGGCACACGCGAGGAGGCTGTAGCATACGGCTCCCCGACGGGATTGATAGACGTGCATACGTGCCCTTTCCGAGCTAGGGAAGTCTTTCCCGATAGCGGTTTTGTGCCAGATAATAGGAGCACCCCAAGGCCAGATGTTGCATCTTGCTTCCAAAGACTATAATACGAAGTACCCTTTGGCAAGTAGATGTGGCTAGTTGCAAGTAACTTTTCAGCCAACAGAATAAAGAGGCAGTACTGCCCTTCTTGAGTCCTGATGAGGCCCTGACTGGAAAGGCCGAAACGCGTCAACACATTTTTTGTGAGATTGAGGACTTGCGAGTTAATGTATTTTAATTAAGAAACAAGACATGCACTACATAATACCTTTGGAAATAAATAGATAGGTATTTGACAGCTGGGTGCAGCCAAGGCCCTCAATCATTGCATTTTCAGTGGATTACAACTTTAATTCCATGATAGTGACCACAATGTAAAGAAATAATGAGGGGCATAACCCTCCTTTGATACACCGCCATTACTCAGGGAGTTGGTCGCTTGTCATAATTGTTTGTGATGTCATGTATATTTTTATGTTATGTATATATTCATGTTACAGAATGTTCACTGAATAACCACTGCTGACCTTTGTTATCAAAATAATTTAAATAAATAAGGGAAAGAAATTGACCCTAGAGATCAGGATTGAGCACTGGTTTCTTAAATTAATGAGTGTATTTGTCCCTACCTGCTGATATTTTGCATTTATGATTACTGCGCAAATGGAGAGGGCAGGAATCTGAAAAGGTCAGGCGACTGTGCTTTTGGTTCGGTCACCCTGATGTTATCCATCACACACATTCTCTTGGTCCATTTTCTTAAGGCAAAACGAGTAATTGGATCATCTGATCCAGTAAAATTATTGGTGTTTGGTAGAGCTGTGAGAGTTGTGGGAGGTAAGATTTGGAATTTGGACAGAGTTTTAGTTTGTAGACTTTGGAGAGAGGCAAAGTTGCAGGATAATGATTCTTGGAGGTGTTTCAGAAGCTATAATTGTGGAGTCTTATGTAAAAACCTTGACAGCAATATGTTCATAGTAGTCCCTGATTAAATACCTTTACATTAAATGGTTGAAAGTCAACAATAACTGATGATTCTGTGTGTTGTATTAATGACTCTGATACTCTTGTACATGCAAAGAAAAATCTGGCAATCCTGAATCGGTAAAAGGATGAATGAGATATATTAATTGCAGAAGATGTACTGCCAAAACATTGCAGCAATTTATTAGGTTTTCATTTTCTTTGATGTTGTAAGGATTTTATCTTTGTTGTGTTCTTTTCCAAAACAGTTCTTGTATAATTTGTAGATTTTTATTTTAGCTTCTTATTGATGCGGCATTACTATGCTATTATTTCTTTTTCTTTTTTACTTTCTCTATATTCTCAACAAAGGGAGGTGTGTTGCATAGCACTGATCCTTTACAATTAGAATGACAACCTCAAACCTGTGGTGGCATTCTAATACTGCCAATTTGAATTTTGATTCAAATGCTGCTGTTGACCGCTATGTCCCCTCCCGTTTAGGGAATAAAGTTATATTCTCTTAATCTTTTAGATGGAACAGAAAAGTCCCTTGCATGGTAATGGGCAAGTACCCGTGTCTTGATTGCCCCATCTGTGGGGATATCTGGATCCTTGGTTCCGATTTTAGGTTATAAGCAAATACAGATCATGCATGTGTGCTATGATCAAGACCTGTCTCATGAATTGTGGTCTGCTTACATCAGGAGGGGCATGAAAGCATTACCCTCAGGGCTTGGTGTAATGCTACTGCCTTGTCCTGGAGTTAAGTAGCATGAGGGCAATGACAGCAGCATACCATCTTTTTAGTAATCAGTAGAATGAACATGTCTGTGGTACACTTGTCAATATAATGGTGCCTCCTGACCCGCTCCAGTAAAGTTCCACTGCTGTCTACTTAACTCTACTCATGATCTGTATTGGGTGGTGTGCAGAACAAGGATGTATTTGTGCTGTAGAGATGGCATACTGCAGGTGAAATAGCACAATTGTATGTGCTCTTGTGCCTGAGAGATGGTGCAGTGCTGGATGAATAGCGCAAGCAGCTGCGTGTGATGAAGTATGTGTGCATGAGAGGTGGTTCAGTGCAAGAGGAATAACGCAAACATTTGTGCATGCACACTAGTATATGCCTGTGCCTGAGGGAAGATACATCACATGGGAGATAGATTGCATGAGTGCACTAGGATGTATGTGCACCCGGGAAGGGGTACAGTACATTGGATAATATACATTTGCATGCAAATGTACACAGGAGTATGAAGGCCACTATACACAGAAGACACTGGGGACCATTTTGGTAGACTGTGACCTTGCTGGAGCAGCAAGGAGATGTGGGTATTTTCCCCAGACAGATTTGTGGATTATGCTTTTCTGAGAGCTGGGTGGAACACACATGGGAGGAAGGGAGAGCCAGGCTGTACTTCAATTGGAGCACTTTGATTCTAAAATGAGGTCACTGGTGAAAGGGGCCTGTGCACATCTGACATGGGGCTGATACAAAAATCATAAATAGTACTGCTGGGACCCTTCGGTAACCTTTTAAAGCACATATCACTGAGGCTGACATTCAGGTGTGAACCTGTAGTTACACCTTTGACCTGTGTTTGGAGGCTGATCGTCCATGATTGACTACTCCCTGGAGTAAGAGCACAACAAAAGAGTAGGTACTTCAAGGTGAGTAACCCTATAACATGAACTTGTAAAAACACTAAATCACAAGTGTGTGTGGAAATGGATTATAAAAAGTAGAGCTTGAGACACCCTAAATATCGAACTGAAGCTGTGCATCAGCAAGGAGAGGCTCAACACAAGCTCTGCCTGTTGTGACCAGGACTGGGTCGGGGACACCTAAGGGGACATCACCCAGATGTCTTGCTAAGGGGACATCACCAAGGAGGATCAAGAGTACTTGCCTGGAGCCTGTAACACTGGTTTCTGCCTGACCAAAAACCAGTGGACCCTGTGAGGTGAAAGAGATTGCTTAGAGGTAGCAAAGCTCAATGGTGATCCTATTGCTTGGAACCCAGGAACGGAGTATGAGATTCAAGATTGTCGGGATTGCCGCACCAACCAGGCGGTCAGCCAGTGTGCCATAGTCCATGAAACCCTTGCCAGTGGGGCCGGGGTTAAGAATGATGGTTACTGCCCTTGGTGCTGCACTGTAAGTGATGGACGGCCATTGCCTAATACAACATCATTACCTAAAGGGGAACATCAACTTGTTTGTGGTACCCATTGTTAGAAATGGGGTCTTTGGCTTGCAGTCAGGTTACCCCCTGTCCAATCAAGGACCCTCACCCTAGTGAGGGTAAAGGAGAATCACCCTCAGTTAACCCCCGCTCGCCCCCTTGAAAAGTTGGCAAGAGCAGGCAGGCATAAATTCAGCAATGTGTAAGGTATTTATACCAACAGACACAGTAACTCAGAGAAAAAACTACAAAATGATGCAACACAGGTTTAGAAAAATAGGTGATTTTATCTAAACAAGACAAGACCAAAACAACAACATACACAAGTCAAGTTATAAATGTTAAAAATAATAAGTTTTAATCCCTAGAAAACAGTGAGAATGCTATTGTTACACAATGTACTTGGTTAGCATAAAAAATAAAGCTGCACGGGCAAGCGTGCATCAGAAAAATCAGTGAAGAGTTGATTCCTTACTCGCAAGTGAGGCCACACGTTGTTTCCTTCTCCGGTCGGCAATGCGTTGTTTTTCTCCCACAATGAAGCGATGCATCGATTTCTGGACGGGGCACCTCAGATCTATGCAGAGTCGGGTTGACTTCGACACCCAGGGATGTTGCATGGAAAATACGGTCACACGGTATCTGGCTCCCAATAGACAAGAGAATCACATTTAAACTTCTCACCCATGCATACAAAGCCCTCCACAATGCCGGACCAGAATACCTAGACCAAAAACTCCACTTCTACATGCCCACTAGGCAACTCCACTCCACTGACATCGCCCTCCCCACTGTCCCACTTGTCCGGAAGGCCACAGCAGGAGGAAAATCTGTCTCCCACGCCGCCAAAATCTGGAACTCCCTTCTTATCCACCTCAGAAGATCTCCCACCCTATCACAATTCAGAAAGGACCTCAAAGCTCTTCACCTGATCCCCTCCGACTTTTACTTCTACCCACCAAGCACCTTGAGACCCTCACGGGTGAATAACTGTGCTCTACAAATACATTGATTGATTGATTGATTGAGTTTCTGGTGCTGCCATCTTCAACAAACAGCCCCTGTGCAGAGGTAGAGCAGCATGAACTGGGACACAGTTTCAGGCATTCTCAGGGTACTGAGAGCAGCACACACCTTAGAAAACTACAAGTAACCTGACACTAAACAAAGTAAGGCAAAAGCAAGCACAAACAGGGCTCAGCTGGCAACTTTTCTGAAAGGCAGGGCATTCCGGAGAAATGGCAGAGAGGCCTAAATCACTTATTGTTGCTTTTAGAACAACCACTGGTGCTTAGATTGTTCCTATGCTTGTGCTGCCTTTGGTGTAATGTGATCCAAATGCTGATTTCCTGAGTGGAGAACTTGCACAATCATAAGACATACCACCAACCACATAACTAGCTCTGCTACATAAGGGGCTCTTACTCGTGATAATTTAGTCACAAAATGGACCTGCCGCAAAGGGCTTCTTAAGAGGAGTTTTAACAATAATATTTGTTAGGCCTCTAAACCAGACCTTCCAAAATGAGGAAACAACATGGCAAGAAAGTCAAAAGAAAAAGGTGATACTAACAAAAAAGTGATACTCACTCAGAAAAAATAGAACTGTTTTGTCCCTATTGCTTTCACCGGGGTATCGGCAATACGATGATAACCACAGCACAAACATAATGTATGAACTATGAGCATGCTCATAGTTGGAAAGCATGAGCACAAGTCACAACCACAGTGTTATAAAAACAAATTCTTTATAAAACTCTGGTTGTTACTGAAAGCTGAGAAGATGGTGATTGCAGAACAACACAACCTTTGTTAATGCCATTTTTAGAAAAAAAGTGCTTTCTTGTTCAGCACTTTTTTTTCCTAATGTCCCCCCACCCCACAAAAAAAATAAAAAATTGAACTATATTTTGGTTAGGGGAGTCTACAAGCCGTGAGTACTTTTAGAATCCCCAGGGTGTCAGAAAATAAGGATGCACTTTGGTGTGGATATTTCGGCCCATATTTATACTTTTTTAGCGCCGCATGTGCGTCATTGTTTTGACACAAAAGCGGTGCAAACTTACAAAATACAATTGTATTTTGAAAGTTTGCGCCAATTTTGCGTTAAAAAAACGACGCAAATGAGGCGCTAAAAAACTATAAATATGGCCCTTCATGTGAAAAAGTAATGAAGGTGTAAGTCCCATGTTTTACTGAAGAGTTGTTGAAGACTTTAAGCAATTGTTAGTATAGTCTAGTATAGGCCAGTGACCATCCTCACACTTATTTCAAGTTTACAGATTTTGTAATACAATTAGATTGCAGACTGATGGAAAGGCAAGAATAATCACACAAGGAATCTCATCCTAAAGTGCGCTTTGTGAAGGACTGAACAATCACCCTTTTTAAGACAGCTGTTGTTACCAAAGTTGAATTAATGTAAATAGGAGAATCTAAAGATCTTTCTGAAAAGAAGAAAAAGGAAAAATGATGAAAATTGAATCTGTGTCTTAATCGTGGCAGGGCAGAACATACATTTTGTGAAGACATTTTCAGCAAAATTGAAGAGCAAACCGACACCCAAAATAATAACAGCATCCCAGATAGAAAATGGGTTGGGAAACCAGTAAGCTTGAAGTCAGCGCTGATCATTTCTTTACGATTCATAGACTGTTTGCACTTAAAGTTATCATCAAAAACTTGTAGCATTGTTCATGTTGTTAAAAACAAATAAGCTAATCCATGCCAGAGTTTCAGTTGTTCTAGATTCAGTTCTAAGGATAATTTCATAGATAACACGTATTTAAATATTTCATCATTAGCATTGGTCCAAAAGGAAAAAACAAATCCCACACGGTAATTTATGGAAGAGAATAATTTTCAAGGCTCATATTGGCATCAACCCCTTGGCTAACCATGACCAAAAACTGGAATCATGATGTACTAGAATTTGACTTGAATGATGTGTCCAATATTAAGCAATCCTATGCATGCCTTCACTATGAGTCCATATTCATAAATGACAGTATAGATTAGATCAAAAGAAAAATTATACTGAACTCCTATTATTGTTCTCAGTACTGTATAATCCAATGGCATGAAGCAGCTTCCCAGGAGAGTACTCAGACTTTATTAGACAAGGATAACGTGATTTACAAGAGGTTTTAATAAAGCCATGGTGGGCACTTCATGACCTCTTTAGGCATTCCATTGTTCTGTGAATATTCAACCTTGGTCACCCATACCATGCTGCATGATACACAGTTGAACTAAAAAGGAAAATTACTTCGTAAAATACTTCCAATGTTTTGATAAGGAATCATAATCACATGACTTTTCACATGTTTTCTTTTTAACAAGGAAAGGCAGCAAACTTCATACATGAATTGACTAACGAGCAATCAATAAGATCACGTTGAGAAATGTGTATACTTTACTCTTGATACCCACTTTGTTGGATGAAGCAGAGAAAGCCACCATTTAAAGAAAACAGGACTTACGTGGAGCTTACCATCTTGCCCAGCTCCAAAGGGTGGAGAAATGGAAACCTGCATTTCAGACAATATATATTCTTTGCAAGTCCCTAGTAATGCCTTTTGTTCTCTGACATTTTCCAGATGCTTTCCATTCTTCCATAAATGACATTTTATGAGCCTTTATTTATGTTTGCATAGTAGTCTACATAGAAAATATCTTGATTTATTCCTGCAGCCACCAAGAGCTTGTTCAGCATCTGACACGTGTTAACTCCTAAAAGAGAATCTCTTTCATACCTAAGAGAAACATGTTCTTTCCATGACCACACCATTATTTATTTTTGTTTTTGTAATCTCACAATCTACAATCAGTGGCCTCTAAGAAGGAGACACCACCGATCAATTGCCATTTCTGGGGTTTACAATCTTCCATAAACAGTTTATTGACAATTCCTCTGGACAATGATGGTAAAACCCTTCTGCTTGACATGGAAAGGATCATACCATAAACGTGAAGAAAGCAGCTTTCACAGTCAGAATGGATCACATAGAGGAGTAATTAGACAAAACATTTGAACACATAGAAATGGTCAAATGCCTCTCCTGAACATCAGGATGGTTCTAATGTGGGAGGAGGTAAACTCCTCTCGATGGAGGAGGTGCTGGAAGTGATCCAGTTCAGAAACAAAGATTTAGAATCCTGCCCACAACGCAATACTACTTGTATTTATGAAATTTAACTTAGAAGTATGCGGGGTGTGTCAGTAGTGTAGACAGGCTTGCAATATAGGATATTTGATATTTATTAGATGCTTTATTGCTGCTCTGCAGTGAGGCAGGACATTAGGACTAGAAATAGACAAGATGGTAGAGATAGTATCTTGGTGACAGATTTGACTGAAAAATTAGGTAAGGTTTTATCACAAACAATCTCATAAAATGACAGGGGACTTAACAATCAGAGAAAGACCTATTTATGTAGCCATGGGGTAAATATAGCCTCTCTTCAAGAAGATAACTTTGCTAAAGGCTGGGGAACATACCATTTCTTCCATTATTCAAGGCTTACTTGAGGGAATTATTAATCAAGTGAGACATTTATTTCTGATATGCTCTATTGTCAAGGGTATAGAGGGGAGATATTTGACAGTTCATGGCTTGCTAGGGGATCGCCATGTTGCATGTATCGATACATATAACACAAATATTGACAGCCCAGACTTTTCAAAATTATATTGGAAGTTAGTGTGGATAACAAACAAGCATTCTGATATATAGGTGCTGTTTCAGTGTCATTTTGAGCTCTGATTTTGATAGATCCTCTGTCACGGCTAGGACACCACCTGCTGCTGCATGTGTCATGTATGTATGACATAATGGAACACTATACCCTGTAGATGAATAGTGACAAGGGAACCCAAATGGGAAACAGTGCACATATTATTTCTCATGCCCTTGGTTGATTATCAGCTATTTACCTGGCAAAATTATGTGGAATTGATTGTAAGTACAAGAAATTTAATCCATCTAAGCATGCTATATTTTAGCATGAAATGTTTCTTTGTGTCAACAAATAGCCATTTGTGTTCTGTTGTTTCAACGTATTTGCGGTATGTTTTTTGCCATGAATAGTGCATTTTTACACTGAACAGCACGTAGATACACAAAGTAGCATAATGGTGATATCCTTTAGGGAATTTCATGTAACAAGCATAGCATACAATTCCCCAAGTTATGAGAGCTAAGCAGCACAGTTTAAATTTTGACAGGACACATTTTTGAGACAGGTATTCGGCTGCACATTTTGTTGAGTCACTTCCCAGTGGACCTTACAAAAGTGCTATCCACAATGGGAAAATGACCTAGATATTGGAAAGTGGTAAGCAATTGATGAACACTTTTTCAGTAAGGCATCGGTATTCAGCCCTGGCACTAGGTGTTAGGCCATTATGATCTTTATCAGAGGGAAATATATTTCTAAGCATTTCAAGTAGTTAGATATATTTGCACCATCATCAACAGGCTAGAAGGTGAACTTGAGGTATTGGGAGTACAATGCACCCAAATAGATAAGTCAGATACTCTGGGGTCATTGAAAAAGAGGTTTCTGTAGGCAGGAAGCAGTTTGTGAAACTCAGTACCTTTGTAATAGTTATGGGGAAGGAAAAGATCCAGGCAGAAGGGTTTCTAGAATTATGATCAACAATGGGCCTGTTAGAATAAACTTGAAATTTAAAAAGAAAATGGAGAGCTCTGCAGAACAAATGTAGATATACTGAAAACCTTTGCTGATGACTATGAACAGCTCTATAAAGCCAGGAAAATTGGCATTTGACTAAAATATATTATCTTGGAAGAGTTGTGATGGCTTGGTTGGAGGCTCATAGGATGATACCTCAAATGCAACTATCATTGATACCTGATGTAAAAAGTCAATACAAATACTAGCGAGTATGAGTTGCAAGGTGTTGATGGATGAACACAAAAACAAAAGTTCCATGATTAATATGTAGTTGATTGGCAGTCAGGTTACCCCCTGTCCAAGAAAGGATCCTCACTCTAGTCAGGGTAAGTCACACATAATCCAAATTATCCTGTGCCCACCCTCTGATAGCTTGGCACTGAAGAAGTCAGGCTTAACTCAGAAGGCAATGTGTAAAGTATTTGTGCAAACAATCATACAATATTACAATATAGCACCACAAAAATACACCACACAGTGTTTAGAAAAATATACAATATTTATCTGGATATTAGCAGGTAGAAATGATGAAAGATGCAATAAGTAAATGTAGATATATCATTGAAAAGTGATAGAAACTGTCTTAAGTCTTTTTGAAGCAAACAAAGTCTCTTTCAAGCACAAAGTAAATCTCAGCAAAGGGCTGCAGACGAGGAGAAGCGTGGAAACAAAAGGGTGTGCTTCGATATCTCGGCCGCACACACCAATGCGTCATTGTGTTTCCACGCAGGGACGCTGTGCGTTGATTGCCGGCACTCGGTCGTGGATCCTCTTCGGGTTGCTGGGTTTTCAGACGCACTGGGGTCTATGTGTGGAATCCTGGGCTTGCAGAGTGAAGTCACAAGCGCTGCATCGATCCGGTGGGCGTTGCGTGGAATTTTCTTCTGCACGGCAGGTGCTGCGTCGATTTCACCTCTGGAAGCCGGGCTGCATCGTCCCAGGTCGGCTGCTGTGCGTCGAGCCGGTGGGCCGTGTGTCGAAGTTCCGGTTGCATTGCAGGCGCTGCTCGATCTTCTCCTTGGGAATTTCTCACCATGGGGCAGGCTGTGCATCAGTTTTAGCAAGCTGTGCATTGAATATTTGCCGCAAAAGGAGCCAGTTACAAAAGTGAAGTCTTTTTGGTCCTGAGACTTCAGGGAACAGGAGACAAGCTCTATCCAAGCCCTTGGACAGCACTTCTTCACCACAGCCAGACAGCAGCAAGGCAGCAGGCTAACAGCAAGGCAGCAGTCCTTCACAGAAAGCAGTCAAGTGAGTCCTTTGGGCAGCCACGCAGTTCTTCTTGGCAGGATGCAGGTTCTGATTCCAATTTTTCTCCAGGAAGTGTCGGAGTTGGAAGGGACAGAGGCCCTGTTTATATACCAAAATGTGCCTTTGAAGTGTGGGAGACTTCAAAGAGTGGCTTAGAAATGCACCAGGTCCCTTTTCCGTTGAATCCTGTCTTCCAGAGTCCCAGTAGGGGATGTAGCAGTCCTTTGTGTGAGTGCCAGCCCTCCACCCTCCCAGCCCAGGAAGACCCATTCAAAATGCAGATGTATGCAAGTGAGGCTAAGTATCCTGTGTTTCGGGTGTGTCTGAGTGAATGCACAAAGAGCTGTCAACTAAACCCAGCCAGTGGATTGTAAGGCACAGACAAATTTAAGTGCAGAGAAATGCACACTTTCTAAAAGTGGCTTTGCTAAAATAGTACTATTAAATCCAACTTCATCAGTCAGCAGGATTTTATATCACCATTCTGCCATACTAAATATGACCTTCCTACTCCTTTCAGATCAGCAGCTACCACTCAAAGAATGTATGAGGGGAGCCCCAATGTTAGCCTATGAAGGGAGAATGTCTCACAGCAGTGCAAAAACGAATTTGGGAGTTTTACACTACCAGGACATGTAAACTACATAGGTACATGTCCTGCCTTTTGCCTACACAGCACCCTGCCCTATGGGCTACCTAGGGCATACCTTAGGGTTGTCTTATATGTAGAAAATGCCAAGTTGAATTGGCAGTGAAACTGCACACACAGGTCTTGCAATGGAAAGCCTGAGACAAGTTTAAGGGGCTACTTAAGTGGGTGGCACAATCAGTGCTGCAGGCCTACAAGTAGCATTCAATCTACAGGCACTGGGCACATATAGTGCACACTACTAGGGACTTATAAGTAAATTAAATAGTCCAAATGGGTATGATCCAATATAACCATGCTTAACGGGAGAGAGCACATGCACTTTAGCACTGGTTAGCAGTGTTAGGGTGTGCAGAGTCTAAAAACCAGCAAAAGCAGTGTCCAAACAGTGGAGGGAGGCAGGCAAAAAGTTAGGGGGGGCCACCCTAAGGCTGTCAGGTCCAACAATATCCTACCCCTGAATTTGTCAATTATGTATGAAGAGGCAAGGAAAAAAGTATTCTCTCTTCTGCTTTAATGAGAACAATAATATGTATTTGGAGGTTCTCCAGATGCTTGAATTCAGAGTGGGTGTCATAGAATAGTTCTTCAGTGCAAATCAATAGGCATGTGTCTCAATAGGCATGTGTTTGTACACCTGGCAATAACAAGGACCACCAGAAAATTGTACTCCTTACCACCTTTGTTATTTATTACTGGTGCTGAATCACTGTCAGGTAACCTTAGAGAATATTGCTGCTGTGGGTCCCTCTGGATTGGTGGCAGAAGATATTTAGGGCCTCATTTACAAGAAATTCATGCATTGTCATCGATCCATCAGATTTATTGTGCCTGCTGCACATCTCCTAACAATGCCATGGATGCATTGCATTTAAAATACAGTGCGCCAGGGCACACATTTTTACAGTTTCATCAGAAATTCTGATGCATCTAGTGGCTCTAAAGTGACACATTGCTGGATTTGTGTCATTAAACTGACATAACTCCTGCAATGCGAGGAGAGCCCCATTGTAAAAAGCCCTGCATCAATTTTACACCTGGTCCGAGCAGATGGTAAAAGTTTGACACAGTGAAGTCATAGAGTGAAGCAGTGAAAAGTTGTACATTTCACTGCATCAGTTATATGTTGCTTTTTCCATGTGAAAGCCTACCCTGAATACATTATACCTGGCTCAGGTATAAAGTGACACAGGACTTTACAAACTTATGCATTGATCCCACTGTGTCAGTTCATAAATATGGAGCAGTGTAGTGCACTGCTAGCACTGCCTCTGCAAAAAATAAATAAACGATGCAGAGGTGGTGCAAGGTGCTTGTACATGAGGCACTTAGGCCCTCATGACAACATTGGAGGTCCAGCTCCACTACGCTGGCGGTGGCGGTGTTGGACCACCAGATTATGACCATGGCGGTGAATAGGCTGCAAAGCAGGCAGTTCACTGTCTGTACCACCAGGCCGGTCAGACCGCCAGGGCAAAGTTGGACCACCTTCGCCCCAGCGGTCCACCATAGACCACCAAAGGTATTTGGAGCCTCCTTTCCCCCAGGGATTCCCTGGCGGAAACACTGCCAGGAAATCCCTAGTGGAAAGGATACGGGCAACAGGCATTTACATTCCTGTTGCGATTATATGACGGAACAGCGAATTAAAAACAACTACTAACCTTAACAACGAGGTCGGAACACCGACCTCGTCCTTACTACTAATGATTTTACCACAAATGCCTTAACAACGATATTTCGTTGTAAAGGCATTTCCGATAAAATCATTAGCAATAGGCACCATTCATCCTACATCCCTCACCCCACCCCCCAACCCAAAACCTAAAACCTAAAACCCCCTGACCCCCCACCCACTCCCCAAAACCAAAAACGCCCCAACCCCCCAACCCCACCCTAAAACCTAAAACCCCCTGGCCCCCACCCACTCCCCAAAACCAAAAACGCCCCACCCCCCCAACCCCACCCTAAAACCTAAAACCCCCTGACCCCCCACCCACTCCCCAAAACCAAAAACGCCCCACCCCCCCAACCCCACCCTAAAACCTAAAACCCCCTGACCCCCCACCCACTCCCCAAAACCAAAAACACCCCACCCCACCCCCCCAACCCCACCCTAAAACCTAAAATCCCCTGACCCCCCACCCACTCCCCAAAACCAAAAACGTCCCACCCCCCAACCCCACCCCAAAAGCTAAAACCCCCTGACCCCCCACCCCCTCCCCAAAACCAAAACCGCTCCACCCCCCAACCCCACCCCAAAACCTAAAACCCCCTAACCCCCCACCCCCTCCCCAAAAACAAAAACGCCCCAACCCCCAACCCCACCCCAAAACCTAAAAACCCCTAACTCCCCACCCCCTCCCCAAAACCAAAAATGCCCCACCCCCCCAACCCCACCCCAAAACCTAAAACCCCCTGACCCCCCACCCCCTCCCCAAAACCAAAAACGCCCCACCCCCCCACCCCCACCCCAAAACCTAAACCCACCACTTACCTTCGCCAACACCCTTCTTTGTACCTTAACCACGCATGTTCGTTGTTCAGAACATACGTAGGTAAGGCACAAAAATACGAAGTCGTGGTTAAAAAAAGCATTGTTACGCTTTCGTTAACCACGACTTTCGTAATAAGAAAGTCGTAAAAAAGGATGTTTCCCTCCTGTTGCCAGTATGTAATCCCCCAGCCCTCCACACATCCACGGTCCCGCCTCAGCCCCTAGAGACCCCCAACCCCTACCCCATCCAAACATGCACGAACCACACACACACATGCAATCACACATTCACGGACTCATATAGACATACACATACACTCGCACACCCCCCACCATCCCTGTATCCATTCACGCACTCACACAGACACTCACAATCACACACATACATGCACACAAACACCACCCCTTCCAATCACACAAATGCACACCCACATGCACTCACCCACCCCTCACCTATCAGAGGGGCACTTACCTTTACACAGTGGACATGCTGGAGGGGACGGGATCCTTGAGGTCTGCCCCACCAGCACTGCCCCGTCACCACAACACCGCCACGCCTATTACAAACCTGTAATAGGTATGGTGGTGTTGTGATGACATGGGGGTGCAAGCGGAGCAGCCGCCACTGCACCGCCGACCGGCAGTATGGCTGCTGGTGGCTCTCCACCAAAATTCTGGCAGAGAGCCACCAGGAGTCAAAATATGGCAGTTGGATGACCGCCAAAGTCATAATGAGAGCCTTAGTGTCATATTGATTACATTTTGCCTCTTATTACAGAACCCACACAGATATTTCCCTTGAGTGAGGGACTTTATTGGATAAGTGAATATATCTTGGCTACAAATTAATGGGAATAAATCAGAAATATTTATATGTCAGTTTCTTCTGTGAACTGACTTCTCTTTGTAGTCTTGGTGCAAAAGGAAAGTTCGTAGTTTTGGATCTTGAAGGTTTGTGCCTGTCTTAGGTTGGGGCAATCCTTTCTGGTAGGCATGGTACTGCTGACCATGGAACACCTAAGCAGACGGTGCCTTCGAGAAGGAGTCCCCAGGAAGAAAAACCCTGAAGGGAAAAAATACCTCTGATGATAACTGGAGACTCCAGGAGATGGAAGATGCCTGCAACATTGAAGAATCCAAGGCTAGAACAAGACTGAGAGTAGCAGACAAGGAAGGTCCGAGGAATAATCAGGACAGGACACAGGAAGCAGAACCACCAGAGAGCAGAGGCAACTGGAACAAGGAGTCAGCAAGTAACGAGTAAAAGAACGAAACCACATCAGCAAGAGTACAGAGAGTTGCAAAGTAAAGATACAGGCTAGTTCTGACCCTTATATAACCAAAGACAGGAAGTGATGACAAAGGAAGACTAAGCTGCCATTTTGGATAGGGAAAAGCATGGTAGAAACTCCATAAAGGATAGATGTGAGCAAAAACCGTTACTGAGGGATTCTGAGAAGAAGAACTGCAAGGAAAAGGAAAATGGACCCCACGGAGAAGATTGACTCCAGACCAGTCCCCCAGCAAAATGAAGAAAAGTCCTTCATGGCCCTCTGCACGGCCCTCCAGTGTGCAAGTGAGTGAAAAGAATGCCCTGCAATACATTGCGGGAAGCTGTGGAGACTATTGGAGGTTGCCGCATGGCCTGCAGACTGTGCGGGAATGAGAAGGGTTAGCCATGGATCAAGCCACAACCCATGGCATAACATTTCCCATGATGCCAAGCACTACTGAATCTAACCTGAATTTCCCATTGTAATGGAGCTTGAATTGTGTTAGCTACTTGGATATAAAGATTCATCACAAGCTGGAAATAATCCTCAAATACACCTGTGTGCCAATAATTTCCAAAGTACAGGGCACTGTTGTGAGATTGGTGGCCTTCTCTGTTTCTATTGCTGATAGAGTGGCACTCATTAAGATGCTCCACCTTCCTAAACTGCTACATTTTCAATTAGCCATGAGTGACCATTAGTCTTGATTCTGCTTTATTCTGTTCCCAGGTACTTCCCCTAATAGATAATTTCACTTGCAAGGCATCAAAGAGCATGAGGTCCAGTTTCAGCTGAAGAATCTGGGCATGTCCATTCTGGGGGACCTATATCCTGAAGGAGTGTTTTTATCCTGACCCAGTTTAAAAGCCCGGGTGACAAAAGTCTTTAAGCTATATTTTGGTTGCACAATTAGAAATACTCTCTTAGCATGTTACAACTTTTCTGTCTGAAGCACCAGTGGAGGTTGCACTCACATAACTGAGTGTGGCCGATTTTCCCAGATTTGCTGTGTTGCATTATCTCCAAACATTACAGTGCAACTGTGAATCTTGGGTGAGAGAGTGTGTAGGAAATGGCCATCTTTTGCATTGTATATTCTCAGATTCTTGCTTTGACTGTTTTTGCTGATTTTTAGAACTCCGGGCATTTTACTCCTGCTAACCAAGTGGTAACGTGCATGTGATCACGCTTACACCATGATGAAATTGGTGTACTCCCCATTGTCATATTTAACTTACCTAAACATCCCTAGTATATTTTGCAATAGTGTGACCAGGGTATGCAAGTTAAATGTCACAAGTGGACAGCAGCACCCATTGTGGTGCCAAATACAGTGACATTGCAAATATGACTATATGACTACCATTTGTAGCCTAGCTGTTGTAGTTTTAAACTGGGAATTGCATCTGTCAACATAACCCCTCTGCTAAGCCTTAGTGTTCCTTTTAAACATTAATAAGTCACCCATTAGTAGGTCTTACTTCCCATAAGAAAGGATGTATGGTATTTAAAATTAAGACTTGTAGAAGTGTAATTCTGCACATGCCCTTACAGTGACAAAGGCCAAAAAGTGATTTACATTGCAGCAAGGCTGGCTGTTCCACAGTAGAACACTTGGTTACATTGATCTATTTAATAATGCTAATTGTGCGTAGGAAACAGCAACACATATAATTTGACTATTTATAATATTTGCTCATAATGCAAATGAATGGTAAAAACACATTTATAATCACTATTAAGAAAAAGGTACATGTAGAATTCACAAAAAAACACAAGGAGTATGCAAGGAGAGGGTCACGGTGCTCAAAAGCCTGGGGGGGCATGAGTGGGGCGGAAGGCGTTCCAAGATGGTGACCAGAAGTGTCTGCATTGCACAATGGCTGAGCTGTGAATAATGGGGTCCTGCTCATGAGAGGTGATTCAGTTGTAACCCGCTGAGGCTGACCATGATTTTCCATGGTTGCATCTGAGATGCTGCTTCTTCTGGTAGAGGGCCCAAGCAGCCTGTACAATGGGGAGGGGGAGAGGCGTGCCAGCTACGTCGGAGCTACGGCAAGCTTAAGGTGGCATTCTACTCATGTGGCTCTAGCGATGCAAGGAAGGGCAATGGTCATGGCTGCTTTTGGGACTTGCTGCACACTCCCTACATGTTGATTTCACTGCCATTAAACTACAGAATCAGGCTCTAGGAGTGCTATAACAACATGCTGTATGCTACACATTACACGCTGTAATTCCTGGCTTCCCGACACAAACTCCTCTGGCATTTTGTTGATCAACTGAGGCACCCCTTTAAGCACTACACAGAGAGTTAACTTGCGCTCTGGGGACTTCTGACAAGCACATCAGCAATAGCAATAGGAGAAAATTCATGGGTATATTAGAAATGTTTAGAACCTTTGATACAGTCATAATATTTTTGCAGGAGACACACCTAAGAGACAAGGCCAACGTACCCCGAATGCCCGCTCACATTCTAAAACTTGCTCTGTGCCCAAGTACAGGCCACAATACGCGATGTTGCAGTATTGATTGCAAAAACAGTTCAATGCAAAATACTCAGGGTTGTGAAAGATCCTGGTGAATGATGGCTGTGGGTTCAGGCACAAATACAAACTCAGGTATTCAACTTTTTAAGCTATTATGGACCTACTGAAAATCCCGCATCATCTTTACTAGAGATCCATACTATATTAAGGCAAGCTGGGGGGTACTTAATAATTGGTGGGGATTTCAATCTACTCCAGAACATTTCTCTGGATTCCTTGCACATAAATAGACATCATATTTATGAGTCAGGTCTCTCTAGTAAAAATGAACACGTTAACTTTGCTTTTGTTCATAATTACTAATGTAATGAATAAGATCCCTCAATTCTTCCTTCATACTATTGAAACAGCTGCAGTGCCTTCATATTGCAAAAGAAGAAACCATGGATTAAATTGCAAGTCATTCAGTTAGGCTCAAAAGAGGGCGGGATGGCCCTCCTGTGAGTAAAAACACATTATAAAGCAGCTGTTATGGACTGGTTTATGCGAACATTCGGAGATATTTTTGATGATAACAATTTCTATTTGAAGATAATGCTTAATGCTTCACCCATAGATATTCTTTTCTAAAGATTCAGAGTACCCAATAGGATGCAGTATTAGAACCCTCGCATTTTAGAATATAATCTCCCACGTTTACATCTTCAGATGTAGTGTTCCTCCTGTGCCGAGGTCGGTTTACGGCTCCAGAAGGTGGTAATTAACCAATGGTAAAATCTCGGTTTTTAGAGACTATGATTTTTTTTTTATTAAGCAGAAACAACGCCCAGGCATATTTTATATTGTCCCTGATGCCCTCATGGGGGGTAGGAAACTGGTATGGAATATTCCTCAAGAATGTTGGCACTATTCCAGTATCAGACCATATGTGTATAATCCTCACTACTACTGGATGTAAAATAGCAGCCGCCCAATAGCAACATTACAATCAGCTTAGCACTAAGAAATTTGAGCAGCAAATTACAGAATTTTGGCATTCTACAGTAAATGGTTGTTATACTCCAGAGAAGATTAAAAAAAATTATGGAGAAGCTTCATCTGCATGTTTTTGAAATTGGGGCAAGGATGAGATATAAAAATGTTCCTGATGCTTAAGGGGCAAATGTTGGCATCCTATCTTTCCATAATGACAGCTCTGCCAGGTCTGCCCTATTCTTCTTCATTGCTACTTTAGTTGATAGATCCTTGATTATGGACAATTGGAAGACAGACATAAATCCTTCTGTAGCCCACTGGCATATTAAAATGTGTAAGGTTGATTTTCATTACAATCTCTATGCCAGAAGAATTGGGGTAAATAAAAGGTTTAAGATAATATGGCCGTGTTGAGCAGAGTTGAGATATCAACAGAAATTATGATTAAGCCACTGTATGTTTTTCATTGTGAGTTGACATAATATTCGTTTTTGAATGCTTCTATATTTATGTTCATCGCATCATTTTCTAGACGTCTGCCAACAAATATTGGGATTTGGAGATATTTTATGCATGTCTATAGGGTAATTTACTTGATTTATACACTTTTCTTCATTTTAATTGTACCAACAACTTATGTGATTTATATCTGCTGCATTTCTGTGAGAAAAAAAAATTGGGAAAAGAGTATCTAAGGAGAATCAGCAGTGGTGCATTTCTTTGAAGGTTCTTAGTCTGCACACGTGGCTGAAGATTATCCTCATAGCACAATGATTTATCTTCTAGTGGAAACAAATCCCAATTTAGTAATCCCATGAGAAATGGATGGTGGTGATTTTGTCAATCCTTTGCCAAACCTACACATATATTATACACCTACATGCCTAGTTTTACATGTTTTCAAAAAGAAAACACTTGGCAAATTGTTCAGGAATACCCATAAACACACAATTTTATAATATTTGGTCCATTTTATATGTCTACCCTTTAGCAATAGGCTGCCAGCTTGTAACTTTCTAAGCATTATTTGGTTCGTTAAAAGGTTTACACATATCTTATACAAATATTCATCAGCCGCTGCCGGGGATCTCAAGGGGGTGAGTAGGAGAGGGACATGGACAGGGTTATAAAAAAAATTTAATTAAAAAAGTACCTTTTCCCTCCTCCGCCATCTCCTGCTGTCTCTCCTCTCCTTCTGATGTCCCAGCATTCAGTGGGACACCAGCACAGGCTCCCTAGCAATCCTGGTGCTGCTTTCATACTAAACCTAGCATGAAAGCAGCATCAGGACTGGTCTGAGCCGCTTGGATTGCTGCTCAGGCACAACCCTGGGATCTTTGCAGTCACTCCAACCTTGCTGCTCAGCACAGTCGGGATGGAAAAACCTAAGTGCACATATGTGTTTGGCCAGCCTGAGATGGCCAGCCAAACACACATGCACACTTAGGTGTTCTCTCCCCTCATCCCACCTCCTGTGTCTCAGCCCGCCCCTCCCTGAGTCAATAGCGGAAAGATAAAAAATAATTACATATAATTTTATCTTTCAGCTCCTGGCTTAGCTGTGGGGGTGACACTCCTCTGCCATTGTGAAGGAGCTACCCATGCAAATATAGAAGGATACCAATTTGTGGCAGCCTTTGTGGAGGTGTGTACATGTTTGTGCCTAGTGCTACATAGTTCACATGTTTTGTAATTTAATTGTGAAGCACATGCAAGGTCTGTGTTTCATATTTATGTGTAATGCTTGCAGGAACGTATACCTCCTTTTTCAATGTACAAATAATTTTTATGATGTCACACCTAAACAGAAGAATCATCCATTACAATAACTATTGTTTTGTTGAACATTACATTATGGCACATGGAAGTGACTATATCTCAACTAACGATTAGACAAATTTTTCACAGAAATGGATAATGATTGGAAATGCAACAAAACTATGTTGTGTAATATGTGAGCTTTTGATTTGCCAGGTGTTATTTCTGCATTAGTAGACATGATCCTTGAGATTAACGTATAGATATTTCAGCTGGGAGAAACCTAAACTAAAGTGCCCAAGTTTTACACATATGTCACTTGTTCTTTACTGCCTTAATGATCCTTTGACTAGACTATATGGGATAAAAAAAACTAAAGTTAATTATAATCATTTTTCAATCCACTGAGGTGCTCTGTGGTGATACAGAGAATTGAGGCCAAAGTTCATTGAAGGTCCCAGAACTCCCAGATGACATACAATATATTTTTAATGTACAACAGAGGATGTTTTATTCCTTAAAATACATTGTCACACCATCACCTTTCCCACAAACCACTTAAATCTTTGGTATCAGGCTCTTTTGTGTTAATGGCATACAGGAAGTATAGTACTGTTGAACCTACAAAAAAAGCAGTTCATAATTTTTGCAAAACATTATAAGGATCAGGTTAATGTAAGTTAGATTAAAAATTGTATTAATCAAATTTTGTGGAAGCATTAAGATATTCTGTCTTTCCTGTATGGTCCTAAAGCAGGAGAAAACTAAACAAGTTTCCATACTCTCACTCACCGTTGACCCCACCACCACCAGAGCAAACCTTTACAGATATATGACAAGTGTCCCTAACTGGATGAAAAACAACTGCCTGAAGCTGAACACAGACAAGACAGATGTACTGTTCATTGGCACAAGCTGCAACACATTGAATGACTCCTGATGGCCATGAAACCTGGGACCCACACCCACTCCATCCAACCACTCAAGAAACCTTAGAATCATCATTGACAATAAGCTCACCATGAAATCACAAATCAATGCTGTCTCCTCTGCCTGCTTCCTCACTTTGCACATGCTATGTAGGATATTTAAGTGGCTACCCTTACACAAAATACACACCATGACACAGGCCGTCATTACCAGCCGACTGGACTACATCAATGCCCTCTATGTGGAAATTACCACACATCTCTTACAGAGACTTCAGACCATACAGAATGCCACAGCCAGATTCAACCTCGGTCATCCCCAAGGAATCCACACCACACCCCACCTCAGGCAACTCTACTGACTCCCTGTACAGAAGAGATGCCAATTCAAGCTGCTGACTCACGCACACAAGGCTCTACACAACCAAGGACCTGTGTACATTAACTACTGCCTGAACTTTCATCAACTGTCAAGAAGACTATGCTCTGTCTCCCTTTTAATTGCCCATAATACCTGCATCTACTGAAGCAGAAGTGGAGGACGCGCCTTCTCTCACATCACTCCAAAAACCTGGAACAGCCTCCCCATGCACCTCCTCACCATCACCTCACTCCCAGAATTCCAAATGGCCCTCATGACCCGGCTGTTAAAATAACCCTCCAGGGCCTGCAGGATCCTGGATACCCTATTGGGTGATTAGCTGTGCTTTATAAATCATGACTGATTGATTAATTGATGAATAACTTCTTTCTGCTTATCACTTTTAATATTTAGAAACAATTCATATCCGAAAAGGGGAAAGCTAGTGCTCATTTTCCTTGTTTTACCTACAGTTGCAGTTATGTTTCATGACCTGCTTTTCAGCATAGGTGTAAGCTCTGGCAGAAAGCATTGTGGAGCCAGAAGAACTCAGTAGTAATCACTTATTACAGTTAAGTAGCTACTTCATTTCTGTATAACATAAGAGTAGAGAATTGAGTGTACAACTCAACTGTGGTATGGGAATTACTCACAGGCCTTTATAAAGGGCTTGCAGGATCTCATATATTTGAAAATTGGAATATAAAGTGGTCCATTGAAAACAATACAGTGGCTAAGGGATAGTTGTGACTGGTATATGCCTCCTGCCCAAATATTCCAATGTTTGTTTTTTACTCCGTTGTTATCTTAGAACATTGCTAGAGTGGAGACTTGAAATAAATAATTAATTAATCTGTCTCACTTAAAATTTCTGCTTATTACTGGCCCCTGGAAAGGGAAAAGCTGCAAATTAAAACCATTGAATATTCCAAATTTCTCAATTAATTTTTTTTTAAGAGTCAATAATGGGAGTTTTGGATTCCATTTTTTTTTTTAAATCATTAGTTCATCAAAATCTTTACTACTGAATCAATTAAAATCAATACAAATGATAGAACAATGCATATAGGGCCTCATTATGACATTGGCTGCAAATGTCGCCTACCACCACGGCGACAGCCACCTACATACTGTTGCCGTGGCAAGCAGGTAGATTGGCTTCTCTGACAGGAGATGGGGTGGGGGTGTTGTCTGCGTGTGTGGGGGGGTTGTGTGACTGTGTTTGAATGCGTGCATGCATGTGTAATGCGTGTGTGCATGAGTGTGTGTGTACGTGCATGTTCTGTCATGTGATTGCATGTGTGCTTGGATGTATGTTCGTGAGTGTTGCTGTGAGTCTGAATAAATGTACGCATGCATGGGTGAATGTGTGTATGGCTGTGTATGTATGTGCATGTATGTGTGTATATGTGGGGGGTCAGGAGGGGGAAGAGGGGGAAGGCTTTGGGGAGGGTGGCATCTGAGACCCATATCAGTGCCAGGAAAGGAATTCCCTGGCACTGATAGTGCCTACCGCCATGGTTTCCGTGGTGGTACAGAAACCATGGAAACCATGGCAGTGGGTGGAGTCAAAATGCCATGGGCGGCCATCACTGTAGTCTCCAGCCCGGCGGTTGTTGCTGCTGTGGCGGTCGGTGTGTTAACTTGATGGTTTGGCTTTGGCCAAACTGCCAATGTCATAATAGTGGAGGTATGTACCGCCAGCCGGTTGGCAGTAATACCTCCACTATAGCACTGACTGCCGGAGTCATAATGACCCCCATAGGGTGTCACATAACTTTCTAATCGCTATTCTAACCAACATTTTAAGAAGTTACATTGCAGTAGCACTCTTAAAGCGTTCTCATTTTAGATGTGAAAGCATATAATTTTAGTCAAAATACCTCTCTCGGTAATAAGCTAAAGCAAGATAAATTTAGGCTCAGAATAAATTCAAGCATCAGCAAATGGAATAGAACAAGCAAAAATGACAGAATCAGAGGGCTCTTAGAGAATCTCTGGAAAGAATGAGCCTGTAAGAGGAGTCAGTCTCTATGAGCTCCCAGTAATAGCAATCCGGGTTCTCCCTATCTTAGGCTGGGAACACCATTTTACGATATTTTACAAAGAAACAAGTTTCGAAGTATTTGTAGATAACCGTAGGCTCCAGAAAATCATTTTGGAGTCTTTATGTGAACAGGACAACTTCCATCGATATGGCAAATGTTCCCAAAGAACACTCGAAATATGCAATATATTTAAATATTTTCTATTCAGGAATGAAAGATTCAAGCTTCTTCCCATGAATGAACATCTGTGGGATAAAGAACAGTTTCCACTTTCACACATCTTTCTAGCAAAAATGATTAAAAAAGAAGCAGTTTTTAGATTAATCTATCATTGCAGTAATACTTTTCATGGGTTCAATGCTCATGAAAGAAAGCACTAATATTCTCTCTATCCCTTTGTTTGTTACTATAAGAAATTTACGTCTTGAAATGTTCTATGAATGGTCGTGACACATGTCAAAATTAACAAAGGGTAAAGAACAAGCAAAAAGAAAAACAAACATGAATTCGTCTTTGCTATTATCTTCAGCCAAGTACAGGTTTTGAATGCAATGATTTCTATGACCTTCAAATTTTGTGCTGGTCAGATAATATGATGTTTTTAAAGCTTATTTTTTTCTCTCAATTTCCCTATCCAATGGTTTGGAACCATCACAAAATCATATTCACAGATGTGCCCAGAGTTCAATCTCATCTTCTACGGACTCTCTTTTTCTTTTCATATTTTCTCTTTCTTTTAGTCTGTTATATTCTTTGATAATATGTTTACTCAAATCTAACTCTTTCTTCATTCTCTTATTCACTTCTCTTTTTTTTCTTCTTTTTTGCCAGCATGTTTAATTGCTTATAAATCGCCGCAGTAGATAAAAAGCAAAAAATTACAATTAATACAGGGACTAAGATGGCTTTGTGGATTCCTTCTCCTAATACTTTTATCCAGTTGCCTATTGAAGAGATTTTCTTAGTAAAGCTTTGTGAATATGCAATTGGATGTTTCTAAAGGTTCTAAATCAAGCTTTCAGTCAGAAACATTCTTAGCATAGTCTATAATTGTCTTAGCCTCATCCAGTATGTAAGTGCAACAATTATCAATTTCCAGAATCTTGCTGATCCTGCCTTTTTCTGCGAGTAAAATGTCTAAAGCATAACAATTCTGAAGTACCATTGTTCTAACTTCTAATTCTGTGTTTTCAACTAATAAAGCTTTAGATGTACTAGTTGCTAATTTAACTACGACTGTTGAAAGCTTTCAAATCTTTTCATCCTTTAATACTACTACTACTGGTATGAAAGCTCCAAATATGTCATCCACTAATTTTGTTCCCTCATTTACACTGTATGAATATCTATGTGCAGGTGTCAATGTTGAACCATCTATACTGTGTATATAATACATCTTGGAAAAAGAAAACATAAGTAGCAAATCCTCTCCCAATCAGCTGGCAATCTAAGCAGTGCATTATCTCCACAGATACAATATACTGCAGGTATAGTTGGATCATCATCTTGCAAAATTTGCCATGTACCTCTGATAACCTCAAAAACATGTTCACAGTTACTATTTCCTTCTGGTGCCTTTTTCCACAAATTCTTTTTTTAAACACACATGCCTTCCATTTGTGTCTCTCATCTAATTTGCTTTCTAAACTCATTCTGTTTTCATTTCCATGCATTCTTCAAAGTGTCTTCTCTTTGTATGCATTTTTTTCAAACTGTGCATTTATCTCCTCTAAAATTAAAATGAAAGCTTTTTTCTAATGGGTTCATCAAGCAAGTTAAATTACAATCATAAGATTTTACAGTTTTTACAGGAAGAAAATGTCTAAAATAATACAACGTTTTCTCAATTTGCTTAGCTTGTTGATGCAGATTCATGCTCTTCATTAGTGGAACATTTGAAACATGTCATATCACAAGTACAACAATAGTATTCAAAGTGTCTCTGTCCATATATTAAACTAAGCAATATACTGCATGATATAGCATAGGAAAGAGGAATGTGATGATAAGCTACTTATTCATCAGCTGAAGAAAGCACATGTGCACATACATAACAGCCGTTTGCATCCACAGTTTTCAAGTATTCTTTAACTAATCTAGAATAGACATTTGTCCAATGATCTTCCTTCATGCAGTCTACAAAAGAAGCTTTTACCTCTTCTTCATTAATGCCTGGTCAAGATGTGTTAGTGAGTGTATCTCTAGATTTCTCTGGCTCAGTTGTAAATGGATTACTAATAATATTGCAACGGCTAACAAACCTGAGGACAAATATAATGCCTGTAATGATCTTACATTTATTTCCGGTTAAGGTACAGATGTTTTTATGAAGTCAAATCTTATAAAGAAATGTGTGTGTAATAGCAAAGTTAATGTGTCTATTTCAATCTGAAAATGTATTGATTATTTTCTTCTTGTTAGTTTCTTGCAACTTTATTTACAGCAGTCTTAATATAGTTTTCCTTGACCCTACCCTTTCCTCTTTGAAAATGGTATGCATGCTCTTCTTCGGCTGCCTTGGGCCTAGGTACTCTTCTTATCTTTTTTTAGTAACTTTATTAAAATCTTTACTTCAAACACTTCATTCAATGCATTTGCTCACAACTGAATTTCTTTTTTTACGTAATTATTCAAGGAGGTCCAAGCAACTCTTTATTTTAGCCAAGCAAGTCTGAGATTGTAATGTTTAGTACTTGGCTCACATAACATTCAGGTGCTGAATATCTTCAACAGGGTAGTCTAGCGCTTTTGGATCTTCTGAGTAATAGTTGATGTTTTTCTGTGTCACTTATACCGCTTGATTCTGTTTCTTCATCAATTGTCGGTGGTGTGGAGCCAACTGACACACTTGATTTCAACTTCTTTTGATTGTACATCTGAAGCCATTTAGCATTGTGGATGCATTTTGTTGTTCTTAACCCAGAATGTGTTTCTTCCCCTGGATCTTCTTGTTTTTCTACAGGGAATTCAACTACTACTTCAGTTTGAGTTTCTGTTTCTCTACTTTCTAATTTAAAAGCTCCAATGTCACTCTTGAGATATTCAAGAATTAAACTTTTTCTCCTGTCTGCAGATCTTCACCCCTTTCTTCGTGCTTGCTCTGACCACAAACTCTTCATTTCTCTACTCAAGCCTGTAGAACTTGTTGTGGTATATTTACCAGTGTTCTCAGTTCTGGTTCACAGAACACTATTTCTTCATAAGTATCTTTTGATCTCGGAATATTAGAAGCATGTACCCAGTTTGGTAATCTGGCACACTTTACAGCTGTATTCATGATCAGAATGACCAGATAGGGGCCTTATCACCTTGGCTCTCACAGGGCATTCTCACATGTATCTTGATCAGAACCCAGTCACCTTGACTTAGGCCATGGCATTGTTCTTGATATTAATCTACAATGACAGCTTCAATCTGCCAGGGACAGAACACACCACATCAGCTAGTCCTTTGCAATAGTCAAGTGCCATGTCACATGTTATGTCCATGAGTGCATTTGCAGGAAAAGCAGTCAATCTCATTCCTCTCCCCATAAGTACTTTGTGTGGTGATACACCAGGCTTTCTATCAAGTGTACTTTGCATATTCATCAAAATTAGAGGTAGAGCATCATGTCACTTCAATGAAGTTGAAGGACAAATTTCTCCCAATCTGGATGTAATGGTGCAGTTGATCTGCTCAATGATTCAGGATGCCTCGGGTAGATAACAGCAGTGTAGTTTCTGTTCAGTTTGAAATGCTGCTCACTGTTTCAATGATGTCACTATTAAAGTGAGTTCTTCCATCTGACTCCAAAGAAGCAGGCATAATGTGCCTCGAAGTCATCTCCCTCAACACTAGTTTGCCCACAGTAAAACTGTAATTTCTCCTTGTTGGATAGGATTCCAACCATCTAGAGAAAATGCACACTAAAGCCGGAACATATCTTAGCCTATTACAAATAGGCATCTCAATAAGGTCTATCTGCATTCTTTTTAAAGGACCTCCTGATCTTCCTATATCGCTCACTGTAATTGGTGTTCATTTTCCAACATTCATCTGTTAACATGTTACAAATCAGTGGGACAACTCTTCTGCATGGATTCTAAATCTGGGATTAAACCAGTTCTGCTCAAATGACCTCCAAACTATTGCTATCTAAATGTGTAGGTCCATAGAAATGTCTTGCCATTGAGAATACATACAGGGGGTCATTCTGACCCTGGCGGTAAAATCCGCCAGGGCCAACGACCGCGGGAGCACCGCCAACAGGCTGGCGGTGCTCCCTTGGGCATTCTGACCGCGGCGGTACAGCCGCGGTCAGAAACGGAAAACCGGCGGTGTACCGCCGGTTTTCCGCTGCCCTGGGGAATCCTCCATGGCGGCGCAGCTTGCTGCGACGCCATGGGGATTCCGACCCCCATACCGCCATCCTGTTCCCGGCGGTTTTGGCGCCAGGCACAGGATGGCGGTATGGGGTGTTGTGGGGCCCCTGGGGGCCCCTGCAGTGCCCATGCCAATGGCATGGGCACTGCAGGGGCCCCCGTAACAGGGCCCCACCAAGATTTTCAGTGTCTGCCATGCAGACACTGAAAATCGTGACGGGTGCAACTGCACCCGTCGCACCCCTTCCACTCCGCCGGCTCCATTCGGAGCCGGCATCCTCATGGAAGGGTGTTTCCCGCTGGGCTGGCGGGCGGCCTTCTGGCGGTCGCCCGCCAGCCCAGCGGGAAACCCAGAATACCTGCGGCGGTCTTTTGACCACGCAGCGGTATTCTGGCGGTTCCAGCCAGGCCGGCGGCTTCTGCCGCCGCGCGGGGTCAGAATGACCCCCACAATCTGTTAACACTGGTTTTCCATCTACAGAAGCCCAAATGTCATTATGATCCTTTCCATATCCTGCTCTGATTCAACTCTGTTGTTCTGCTTCAGACACATTTTCCTGCAGGGCTTTCACTTATTCCCAAGTATCAGCTATTGTCATCAGCATAGAATAGGCAGTGACTACTTGAAATCCATCCGTGAATGTTCCACTAAATGTACAGACCACAATTGCACAATAGCACGCTACTTTATCTGCATATCTATTGCTGACAGTGACATAACCATTGTCACTCCTGTGTGTTGCACATTTTACAACTTCAATTTCAGTTGGAATTTGTAAAGCTTCTAGCAGTCATCTCGTCTGCTCCTCGTTCCTTATTGGGGATTCTGAAGCGGTCATGAAACCTCTCTATGACCATAACTGTCCAAAATCATGGACCACACCAAAGCCATACTGACTATCTGTAAATACAACCAGTCTCATTGAGGCAGTTACGCTGCAAGATCTAGTAAGAGTAATCAATTATGCAACTTGTGCTGAGGAAACTCCTTGAAGCCATGAATCTTCTATTAATTTTTGAATTGTACAAACAGCATATGCTGCTCTCAGGAAACCTTTGTTTGTTCTTAAACATGAGCAGTTCACAAAAAGGATATAATCAGGACTTATCAATGGCTCATACTTTATGTCAGGTCTTGCTTGGTGAATAAATGCCTGACATCTAGACAGGCATGCTCAATTTGATCCGACACCTTTGCTTGGATTTAAAATCTGAACGCCTCATGGTAATATTGTCAGCAGCAATAATCTGCTGCTCATACTTTGTCAATCTAGTACTGGTTCTGTGCTATGTTTTTGTTTTGGTAAGCAAAACCTCAAAAGAATGAGGCACCATAACAGTTAGAGGGTTTCTCATCACTAGGATTTCACTTCTCTGGAGACTAGCACTGAGAGCTCCTAATTCTTTAAGGCAAGCAGGCAATGGGGCAGCTAAAGGATCAGGTGTGACCGAAAAGTAGGTCACTGGCCTTCTGGCCTCACCATGCATCTGTGTAAGCAAAATCACATACAATTATTTGAATAATTAGGCATATCCAGTGCCACAGAATGACAGAGCATTTCTCTCAGATCTAGGAAAGCTTTCATGCATTCGTCATCCCATGCAATCAGATCTGACACATCCATGTGTGCTAGCCTCAATGAAGGTTTGACCACCAAGGAGAAGTTGTACATCCACTATTTATAGTAGCCAGACATTCCCAAAAACATCCTAAATTCTCTTTGAGTCCTGGGAGGACCCATTTGCAAGAAGGCTTCCACTCTCTCTTCTGACACTTTTCTTGTTCCTTTTTTTCAACAATAAATCTAAATATTGGACTTCTTTTTTTTACGGTATTATAACTTGCTCAGATACACTTTAGGGATCATTACAAATTTGGCAGTCTCTTGACTGCCATTTTGGCGGTGTGGGTCATACCGCCAACAGGCTAGTGGAGAAGACAGCCAAATTATAACAATGGCAGTCTTGCCAACAAAATACAGCCAATCGCCAGTGCGGTCAGGCCATCACAGGCGATGGCAGCTGTCTTCAGGATGGCGGAGAGCATGTTCTTGTCATTCAGTTTACAAGGCTGCACACCACCATGGTTCCTACCGGGGTTGCACCATCATGGAAACCCTAGCGGAAATCAACTCAATGAAAGGAGACACTCACCTTCAGGTATATGTAACTGTTTTGATCCACCATGAAACCTGAGCTACACGTCTTCCTGCTGCTCCTGCTCACCCAATAACTCTGGAACCAGCGACGATGACAGCAACTGTAAGTACGCACACTTACCTGTCACCGTTGCACAATGCCAATGTATCTACGTGCACGCAACATAAACATTCTGAATGGGTGGTGATGGCAACACACATATGTACCCTCACACTGACATGCACATCAAAACACAGCAACATACACACACCCACATACATAGCACACACACAACAGCCAACACACACACACTTTCAAGACACACACCAACATCCAGATACACAACACTGGCACAGTCAAACCCTACAACACACAACACAACCAAAGGACAAAACACCACCACAAATGCAATACCTCAAAATCACCGTCATTCATTCACAACACACACCTCCACTTGACAAATCACACATACACCACAACATACCAACATCAGAGAACCAACACACACAATCACACATCCCTCCAACACAACAGATCTGACATAACAATCAACACACACTCAGGACAACCACACAAGGGCACATAACACAAGAAATAACACTTCAACACAATCACTACACACAATATCAACATTGATCTATGTCCCAAACTCATTCATGCCATGACATAATACACAACCATCACAGCGGGACAAATGCAATTCACACATCCACACACGCTTGTTAGACAAAACTGGTAGCACAACCACCACATACACAATAAGTACTCACACATATACAAAAGCAGCCAAGACCATAACAACCATAAGGAATGAAAGGCAGGACAATATGTGACCTTGGAACCAACAAATGGTTGGTCCAGATGTGTGGTAAGAAATAAATGCATATAAATATTGAACTATCAACAGGATAAGAGGCCATATGCCAGTCCATACACATATGTGTTGCAGGCACATATGGCACATTCCAGTACTTTTACTTGACTCCTGACTGCTATACAACCTCCATAGGTAGGGGCATCAAGGGGGCAGACAAGCACCTCAGAGAATAGGGGGTGGGGGAGTTTGGGTTTTAGTTTGGGAGGTGGATCCTTAGGGCTTAACTTGGGAAGGGGAGGCACAGGTCGAGGCTTAGGGGAGGGCTGGGAATCCTTGGGAGGGGTCAACTTCATGGAGGGGGAGGGGCATGGGTACCTGCAAGGGGGGCAGGGGAGGACTTGGAGGTGGAAAGGCTGGACTTGGGAAGGAACACAGATCTTCTAGGGGTCACACCTGGTGGGAGAGAAGTAAGGAAAAGTTTCAACTCCAAGAGGAAAAAATTCTTACACACACAGTGATGGTCATGACAAGAGAGTTTTGGGAGTGGAGGGAGAGGGTGTGGTTGTAAGAGGTGCTTTGGTGGATGTCCTGGATGCATGTGTGTGCGAAGTATGCTTGTGTGCGCTGGGTGTCTGTTAGGGGGTGAGTGTGGACGTTTATGTGTTTTGGGAGGAGGGGGTGTGGAGATGCTGGGAGATGCCGTGGGAAATGGGTGACTGTCTGTTGGGGTGGTGACTGCAGGTATGGGGGATGTGCCACATGTAGGTGTGCCTGTGCTTGTGGTGTCTACAGATGTGGTGACTGGGGTGGATGTCTACGGGTCTGCTATTGTGGTGACTCTGGGTAGGATAGGAGTTGTGGCTGTATTGGTGAATGTTGGTATAGTGTCTTGTGGTGTGTCCAGTGTAGTGTTTGTGAAGGTGGGGGTGGTGGGGGAGTCAGTTTATGTACTGAGAGTTGGTGTGTTTGCAGGTGGGTGTTGTCTGTCTGCATGCCGGTGGTGGGTCTTGTGGTGCTTGTGTCTGTCAGCGGTACCCTTGGATGCTGAGTTGTTTGCATGCTTCTCTGTCTGTGTACTTTGGCTGGGATGGGAAAAGGGTAATGGGATTGGGAAGAGGAAGGTGGAGGGGAAACGTGAGACAAAGCGTGACTGGCTGCTGCCACCATTGTGGAAGCCAAAGTCTGAAAGGATCTCTGTAGGTCCTGTGAATGCCCTCCAGGGAGCACATTGCTCTGCTGAACTTGAGCTGCCAGTTCCTGGATGGTATTAACAATGCTCTACTTAACCACAGAGATCGACCTCAGGAAATCAATAGCCTCTTCACCGAGGGCAACAGAGGCAGGGGCAAAAGTGCCTCCTGGTGTGAGTGGGCACAAACAACTGAGTGAGAAGCTACAGGGAGGGTGGTGGTAGTAAGCGGGGTGGTCGTCAAAGATGGTGCCGGGTTGGTCCTAGAAGGGTCCGTCATCACAAGGGAGTGTCCACTGGAGGAGGATTCCAAGGTTAATGAAGCCGAAGATCTGGCCCCCGCCATGGTACTCCCCTCACCGGCTGGGCCACTGTGTCCCTCTCTTTCGGTGGCATCAGCACTCCAGGTCCCGTGGACAGCAGCATCCCCAATCGTCTGTGCCCCGTCTTCTTCACCTGCTGATGCTGATGCACACAAATACAGAGAGAGGAAGAGAGAGATAGAGAGGGAAAGAGAGGGTCATCACATTCTTCACATACACACATTAGAACAATGACAACTGTGGTTATACATCTCCTGGCTGGTCTTTGTCATCTTGTAACCTACATAACCTACATTATGTCACTACATGTTACTCCTATCCACCCCTGCATGTCTTCGCTCTCATCCACATCACAATCCAATTGAGGTAACACAACAGGAACATTCCAATAAATCACCTGTAAAGCTATGTCAGCATGCTCATCATGCCCTGGCTGAAGCAGAAAATCTGTCCACATCTGAATCAGCACTCTCCATACTCCTATAATCTTTAGTGAAAACAGTTTATTGACCACAACATAACATTCATGTTCTGAATCTACACCGACCTGTCCATGTCCATAAGTAATGTCCCATGATAGTAAAAAGCTCAATTCACAGACCACACGCACCTGCCATTCTAATCACGCCTGGCTGAACCCTTTGTACATTTATGCCATAATGGAAACAATCACTGATGTAGCCACAACATGAGGCACTTCCATACAGGTGACATCTGATGTGTATAATACATGTCTGGAGAACAACCATCTCACTACATGTACCAAATTCCTGAGGAACCTCTGCAGACACTGAACATAGATATGCCACATTACTTTATGATGCATGTGCAGCTATAGTGGGCTACAAAGCACACATGAGACAACCACTGACAATCAATGAGTGCAGTGTAATAACACCTAAACATTAGCCAGCCACGAAATACTTCATAGGGCACCTAACATACCACCTGACTTGCTGTTATAGTTCCATCCCATGACTACATGAATAAAGCAACACCACTCATACCTTTCCTGACAAGTGATTACCTGTACCTAAGTCCAGAAAACACACATATCCCACTGAAGAGGTATGTGCACATGATGTACACATGGAACTACATGACTGCCGTTGCACTGACAACATATCTCACAGCAACATCTGTATTAGAAGTTATAGTACAGCTAAAACATTAAAACTTGAAATTAGAAGTCATTCAATGACAAATACTGTCCAAACTGCCCACATCAGCTAGGCAGAGGGTTGCAATTATTGAGCCACTCTATTACATGTGATCCCATGTAACCATTGAGATATGATGTAGGCAGACAATAACATATATGTCACTGTAATTAGTAGGACATTGGCACACATAGCATGGACATTGTATTTTGTAAAAGGGTAGCTCTGCCTTACCACTTACCGCATAGAGAACAAAGCCATTGGGATAAATGTGATTTGCCCATATGTCAATGCCATGAAAATGCATGAAAAGGAAAAATAGACAAATTCAGACACCCAAAACAGAACAGCCTTCTCTTACTACCTACACATACCCCAAAGTATGAAGATGATGGGACATTGATGATACATCTACAGACCCATATGTACTGTCCTATCCTAGCCAAATCTATGTAGTGATTGAGAGGCCTGACTCTTTTGTACAAAATATGTCAGGCACCCATTTGCTAATACAGGTGATCAAGACAGATGGGAGAGCTTAGACACCTTAGAGCTACTAGAGCACATATGCTGAAGCATGGACTAGGACATACTCTATAGGTAGGAGGAAACAGCAGCTTACAAAAATAAAAATGGCTGGATGGCGTCACACATGTGGCATTGTCATCTGAACATCTCCACATGCAGTCATAGATATGTCTTGACATAGGTGAAATAAACGTACACATAGTAAACCTTGAATGTCAGAACTGCCTCTAATAGTCAGGTAATGTGGGTACTTCTTATTCCTACTAATCTACATAAATGTAGCACCTACAACATTGGCACAGTTGCTACAGTGTGACTGCAAACACCATACCACCAGAGCCACGTTCAAGGATACACTCAGTACTTAGACCCTTGTGGCTGCTGTTCTGCCCTCAAATGCCCATCCACTGCAGGGTAGACAACCCCCAAAATGTGGGCCATTAGGGGTTCAGGGTCCGAGCACATCCACAGCTGGGCCTCTGTGATCTTCCCTGCCCAGCGTCTCAGTTCCTTCCACCGCTTTCACAATGGGTGCTCCAACTGCTATGGACCCCCAGGGTTCACACTTGCTTGCCGATGGCACACCAGATCCCCTTCTTCTGATGGGCGTTCACCTGCATGGATGACACAGACAAAAGAGTCATGTATACATGCACCATACCAATAGGGGTGGTCATTACACAGCTGTCACTGCAAGTAGGCACACATACCGATCCTCTCTGCTCACACGCATTCACAATATGGCATCTGCAGGTATCTACACATTCACCAGTTCACATGACCAAATAAACATCACACACAACACCTATCACACATGGGCTGGCCATTAAACTCATCTGCTCCTCTGATGCCCCATACAGGGGTAAGACCTCCTCCACCTGCTTATCAAGATTTTTGGGGTGAAGGCAGGGGCTCTATCACCTGCAGGACATGGCATGATGGCTCCCAGAAGGCAGTATACAGCATCTCACGTTGTGGAGGTCTTGCTGGCAACAGTGTCAGGAGTCAAGTGAGCAAAACTGCTAAAAGTGGCACTCACGGTCACCACGTACAGGACTGTCAGTGCCAGTGGTCATGCCCATTGGCCCCAGTCTGCCAAAGGCAGCAATATCAAGATGCACAGTGGTTGGGACCTCCTACTGCCATGATGACTTCCGTCTGTGGACTTAGGTCACTTCCAACTGTCCACTACAGTAGATCAGGTGTCTGCCACTTTGGGCACATGTAATCAATAGGTGTGCAAAATAATCTGTATCAGTCACTTAGGGCCAGATGTAGCAAGCCGTTTGCATGTTGCAAACTGTGAAAATCGCAGTTTGCACCATGCAAACAGCCTCCCGCAATGCACATTCACAAATTGCGAGTCGGTAACGACTCGCAATTTGTGAATGCGACTCGCAAATAGGAAGGGGTGTTCCCTTCCTGTTTGCGACTCGCATCGCAATTCAGAATTGCTTTGTGACCGCACATGCGGTCACAAAGCAACTCGCAGTTACCACCAGTGTCACACTGGTGGTAACTCATTCACGAAAGGGAAGGGGTCCCCAGGGGACCCCTTCCCCTTTGTGAATGTTGCCCAGAATGTGTTTTCAGAGCAGGCAGTGGTACTATGGACCACTGCCTACTCTGAAAAAAACGAAACCAAATGGTTTCGGTATTTTTTCATTTTGCAACTCGTTTTCCTTTAAGGAAAACGGGCTGCAAAATGAAAAAAAAAACTGCTTTATTGAAAAAGCAGTCACAGACATGGAGGTCTGCTGACTTCAGCAGGCCACCATCCCTGTGAGTGAAGGGACTAGCTATGGGGTCGCAAAAAGCGACCCACCTCATTAATATTAATGAGGGGGGTCTTTGGGACCCCATAGGGAGTCGCAGAAGGTGTCTGATACACCATTCCTCATATGCTTTTGCGAGTCTGAAATTGCGAGTCGCACCGACTCGCAATTTCAGAATCGCATAAGCATATCTTGCTACATCTGGCCCTTAGTCCCTCTCTTTACACTGAAACCGTATGTTGGACCATCATGGTTGTTCAACATACTGTGACAATCTTTACACAATGACGTGTTCAGGCTGTCTATATGTTCATAACTAAGTAAACTGACTTTGTGGTACATAGGCCACTGCTAGGGATAGGTAGATATCAAAACATAGGTGTAATGAGTCTAGACAGCAAAGTCACCCACACATGTACAATGACCTATGTTTCATATGAACATTCCTATTTACATGTAAGCCAATGTGCAGCAAGAAGGGTGTGTTCTGTATTATATATGTCAGCAGTCCTATGCCACCTCTACAGATGTTAGTTGTCAGATAATATACAATGTGTCGGTGATGTGTGCATACTGCATAACTCGTTGTACATTTTCTCCTCTCAACCTAGTTATCCTGCCATGAGGAAAATAAGACAACCACAAGTGTACTGTCCACTAATTGACCGGGCAACCATAGAGGACAAGCACGTCATCCAGACACATCACCTGAATTGTCATACCATCATTATGTACACAGTTGGAGTCAGATCTGATGCCTGCCATTCTCAATCCCTTTTGCATATCTACCATAGTTCATATCTTGTCAATGCTTCCTTGTCACACGGTCCTCTCAGAATACTGTTGCCTGAACATCAGGAATGTCTAAGCCCATGTTCAGTATGGTGTTGAAGGATGTACTGTGTGCCTTGTTGAAGCACCTGGACAGCTACATCAGGTTGTTCCAAAGACCTGATTTGGCGTGTGTGAAGGCAGACTTTTATGAGCTGGGACACACTCCTCATGTGGTAGCAGCCATTGATGGCACCCGTGTAGCCCTGTTCCGTCCCAGTGCCAATGAACTGAGTGGGCCTGGCTGTTGGTAAGTATGCAATACATTGTACGTTTCAGCGTTATGTCACTTGTCATCACATCAAAGGCAGTTGCTGAAGCTATTCATGTTTTGTGCTACCACTGTGTTCACAGGTGACTCTGGCTATCCACACCTTCCTTGGTTGTTGACACCAGTGAGGTACCCAGCCATGCCAGGTAAACTCCGCTTCAATGAGGCACATGGAGAACAAGGCGTGTAGTTGAACGAACATTCGAGCTCTTGAAGGCAAGATTCAGGTGCCTTGACCAATCTGGAGGTGCCCTCCTCTACTCGCCTCACAAAGTTTGCCAAATAATTGTTGCCTGCTTCATGCTCCACAATCTAGCCCTGAGACGTCAGATACCATTGATAGGAGATGATGGGGAGGCAGCAGGACCAGTGGTTGGTAATGCTGATTTTGCAAGTGATGAAGAGCCAGAAGAAGGAGCAGCTGACTCTAGGACAGAGTTCATCAATCAGTACTTCCACTGACATCCAGGTATGTGAAGTGGCCCTTTACAAGGGTTGCATGTGCACATTTTGATGTGGATGGCTGCCAGAACACCTCCTGACTAAATTCATTAGTGGTGGTGTAATAAGCTCCAATGCCTATATGTGAGTTGGGGACGCTGACTGATAGACTGTAAGGTGTACAGTAATAGAGGGTCAGCTCTAAATGTATTATTACATCTTAACCTAATAATCACTTCTGGAATAGACGATCTAGTTTTGAGCTGTGTTTCTTGCATTCTCCTACCCTCTTTTCCTTACACTCACTTAAATTGCATTTCCCCATTTGCCTCTGCAACCTAAGGCTTGAGGTATTGATTGTCAGTAGCCAATGTTAGTAGGTGACAGGCATGAGAGTTGTTCATGACAGGTAGCAGGTAAATTGGATATAGTTACAGTGAGATGTAAACTTGTGTGTACTTGATCCATACATGTGGAAAATGTGACTGCTTTGTCCTTTCCTATTATAATTGGGGTAGGTGGATGTGAAGTGGTATTTTTCATGTCAGTCAAAGTATGTGGCACTTCTGTGAAGAATGGATCATGGGCTCTGGCTACACAGTGGGTGCAGTAGTTTGTGATGACCATGAGTCCTAGCTGTGTTTGCATTCTGATGTTGCTGTACAAGGTGCAGATAAAGTAACAAATCCATAAGAACATTACTCCAGGTATAGCCCCTATGTTTGTGTATGGTTATTGTACTGGATCCTGATTGATGTCATATGTGTGTTCCATGGGATATGTGATCATGTAGTTATACGTTGAGAGATGTTATGCAGGTTTGGTACATATTGCACAGCAGATGAGTTATGTTGTTGTCTGATAACTGACATGACTGGTTGTTGGACCTGACCCCTTTTTTGCAGGGTCATCCCCAAACATTTTGCCTCCTTCCTCCTATTTTTTCTGACCAGTTTTTGTTGGCTTTAGAACTCTGGGCACTTTACCACTGCTAACCAGTGCTAATGTGCATATGCTCTCTATGTAAATTGTATTGGTGATTGGATTATCCATGGTTGGCATATTTGATTTACTAGTAGTTACCTAGTAAATACACTAGAGATGCCCAGGGCCTACAAATCAAACACTACTAGTGGGCCTGCAGCACTGATTGTGCCCCCCACATGAGTAGCCCTGTAGACATGGCTCAGACCTGCCACTGCAGTGTCTGTGTGTGCAGTTTGTAATCTGCCAATTCGACCTGGCAAGTGTACCCACTTGCGATGCCCAAATATTCCCTTCTTACATGTAAGGCACTCCTAAGGTAGGCCCTAGGTAGTACCATGGGCAGGGTGCAGTGTATGTTGAAGGTAGGACATGTAGTAATGTGTTTGACATGTCCTAAGAGTGAAATACTGCCAAATTCGGTTTTCACTGGTGCAAGGCCTATCTCTCGCATAGGTTAACACAGTGGTTGCCTTTAAATAACTTTTAAGTGTAGTTTCCCAGATAGAGATTTGGAGTTAGGTGTTTCTGAACTGGCAATTTTCAAATACAACTTTTGTTTTTTAAATTAAAGTGGGCATTTTCTTCCTTTAACCATTTTGTGGTTCTGCCTGCTTATGTATTCCCTGTCTGGGTCAGATTGAAAGTTGGTCTGTTTGTAAATCTCTACTAGGCAGTGACACAAAGGGAGATGGGGTGTAGCCTGCATCTCTTGATGGGTCATCTGGGCTAGAGTGGAGGGAGTAGCTGACACTTACACCTGAATGGGCTGTGCCTGCCCTCACACAATGCAGTCTCTAACCACCTTGTGTGTGTCTGGAGCCAGGCATTGGCAAGGCAGGATCTTATGAACAACAGAGACTTTTCTTTAAAGTTTGCCTACTTCAAAGGCACATAGGGGTATAAGTAGTGGTCCCAAGACTCCAGATTTTCAGATTACTTCAAGGATTCAAGAGGAATCTCTGCCAAGAGAAAAGCAAAAGAGTTGAAGGAGAAGTGCTGCCCCTGCCCATGACTGTACTTTGTTGGGCTATCCTGCGGTTGCTGCTTCTGGCTGGATAAAGACTGGACTTTGTGGTATATTCCTGCTTTAGAGTTATATCCAGGGGCTTGGACTGAGCTTGCCTGATGTTTTGAAGTCCCAGGGACAGCAAAGACGTCATTAACCAGCTTCTGAGTGTGCTTGCTGTAGACTCTAGCTTGACAGAGGGTGCCATTCCAGTTCCTGGGCTCCTAGAAGTGAAATCTGATGAAATTCTCCGTGAAAGAACTTCAGGCGACTCCGTGTGACTTCACAAAGGATTCTGCTGCACAAAACCTTCAATGCCATCTGCACCTGGATCCATGGTCCTCGTCGAAGAGCGATGACCCTACCGTGAATGCAGTCCCAAAGTTGCTGCAGCTGCTGACGTCCTGAGAACTTGTGAGAGCGGAGTGTTGTACACCTGATGTTTGTGATACCTGACTTCCTGACAGTGCTTGTGACCCTGTGGTGTGACCACAACCCTGTGAGTTGGCCCCACAGTGTCTTGACTTCGCAGTACCTCGACCCTGTTGGAGGTGCCAAGGGACTGACTCCTCACAACCAAGCCACCTCACCTCCACTGCTTCGCAGCAAGTCCTGACACCTCTCATCAAAGCCTCCGCTCCTTTTCCCTGCAGCACTGGAACCAATGCACCGGTATGTTTTTCCACACTTTTGCTAAGGTACAGTACCTGGTGGTCTGTGGGACTCCATAACCAGTGCCAATGGTGTCGCATTGTGGAAAATGACTCTGTTGCGATGCCGATGTAACATCAAATTGCAGCATTTCTGTCTCTATGCACTTTTTTAGTGTTTTTATTGCAAAATTCAATCTGTTCTTGTATATGTCAGATTTTTATTGTATTTGGTCTTGTTTTATTTAGATAAATATTTACTATTTTTCTAAACCTGTGTGGTGTCTATTTTGTTGTGCTTTCACTGTATTACTTTGCATGTTGGTACAAATACTTTAGACATTGCCTCTGTGTAAAGCTTTACTGCTCATGCCAAGCTATGAAGGGGGTGAGCGGGGGTTAACCAGGTGTGTCTCTCCTTTACACTGACTAGAGTGAGGGTCCCTGCTTGGACAGAGTGCAAACTGACTGCCAACCAAAGAAGCCCATGTCCAACACTGGTCACCTCTGTTACCTAGTGATTTGTGTGGCTTGCTAGAAGTCACAAATTATAGCTGTAAAATACACGATTGTGTCCTAGTGGGAACACAATGGGGGTCATTCTGACCCTGGCGGTCATGGACCGCCAGGGCCAACGACCGCGGGAGCACCGCCAACAGGCTGGCGGTGCTCCCATGGGCATTGTGACCGCGGCTGTACAGCCGCGGTCAGAAACGGAAAACCAGCGGTTTTTTCCCTCTGGTTTCCCGCTGCCCTGGGGAATCCTCCATGGCGGCGCTGCAGGCAGCGCCGCCATGGGGATTCCGACCCCCTTACCGCCAGCCTGGCTCTGGCGGTCTTGACCGCCAGAACCTGGCTGGCGGTAACGGGTGTCGCGGGGCCCCTGGGGGCCCCTGCAGTGCCCATGCCACTGGCATGGGCACTGCAGGGGCCCCCTAACAGGGCCCCACCAAGATTTTCAGTGTCTGCCAAGCAGACACTGAAAATCGCGACGGGTGCAACTGTACCCCTTCCACTCCGCCGGCTCCATTCGGAGCCAGCATCCTCATGGAAGGGGGTTTCCCGCTGGGCTGGCGGGCGGCCTTCTGGCGGTCTCCCGCCAGCCCAGCGGGAAACTCAGAATAACTGCGGCGGTCTTTTGACCGCGCAGCGGTATTCTGGCGGTTCCCGCTTGGCGGGCGGCTCCCGCCGCCCGTCAAGCTCAGAATGACCCCCAATGTGTGAATATATAAGGATTAAAGTCCTGTATCTAGATGTTTTGCATGTGTGTCGACTCAGCCATCTTACTTTTCAAACCTGTTCAGTCTATTTCTGGCTTGGGATCTTTGATCCATGCCCATTAGGAATGTCACTCAGCTGTAGCTGTATGCTGTTTTGTATGCTAGTGTGAGTGTGCCATTGCATTTCGGACATTGCCATGTACTGGTCGTCAGTAGGTCAATCTAGACAGTGTAGCTCGTACTTTAGTTGTACATGCAGGAAATGTGATGTGGTGTGCACATGCAAGGTGTTCAAACTGTAGTGCTAGCGCATTCTGTGAGTTGTAGTGATTTGATTTGCCAGTTGTTAATGTGACATTGCTAAGGGCTGTGGGGCAGTTGGGCTGGGTGAAGTGGTGGCATGCAGGAGAGGGGCATTAGGTGAATAGTTGGGAGGTGCAGTGGGTAATTGAATTAATAAGGGATTATCTGGGTGGTGAGGAGGCATGAAGTACAATACAGTGGTAAGGGATGACTTACCAGACTCCAGTCCCCCGGGTATTCCTGTCAGGCCCACCAGATGCAGTATGTCTAAGATCTTCTCCTCCCATGATGTGAATTGTGGGGGGAGGTGGTGGGGGCCCACCACCATTCTTGTGCATGGGGATCTGGTGGCATGGTGCCCTGGAATTAACCTTCCCCGTAGGTCATTCCACCTCTTGCTGATGTCCTTGCGTGTGGATGGCTGCCTACTGTATTGACCCAGTCGACTACCCTTTGCCACAACTCCATTTTCCTGGCAATCGATATTTGTTGGACCAGTGCTCCCCCCTGATGATTTCAACCACCATGACCCTCAACTCCTCATCCATGAAACATGGATGTTTTTGTGAGGAAATGGTAGTGGTGGTAAAGACAGTGAGGATGTGATTAAAAGGATGAATAATGTTTGTGATGATGTGTGGTTGCTAGGATGTGTGTAGGTGACAGTTGATGTGTATTGTGTGGTTTTGTTAATTGTGTGTTGTGTATGTTGTGCATGTGTGGAATGTGTGCTGAATGTAAAGTGTAGGGGTGTCTATTTTTTGTTTAGCTAGTTATAATTTCTTTGCTGGTGTCTGGCTGTGAGTGGCATTCTGTTTGCAAAGGATTGTGGGTCATGTTGGGGCATTTTATATAGTGCAATAAGTAGCTGGGTAGGTGTGTAGATGTGTGTCAGATGTGGGGTTTTCAAACTATCCAATGTGGTGTGGTGCTCTGCCTGATGTGAGTTTTGACCATGCGGTCTGCACCACCAATGGCTTACCTCCATGGAAGAACCGATGTGCTGATTTGGCTCATAATCTGGTGGGTGGATTTTTGTCTGGCTGGCAGTGCTGGTGGTGGAGTCACCTCTTTCTCTCCCTCCAGTGTCCTGGGGGTCTCGGATTTTTGGCAGTTTTTTGGTAAGCTTCACTGTGTGACTGTTAATACGGCGATTGGATGACCACCAAAGTGGCAGTCTTTTGGCTGCCACCACTGCAGCAGTCTTCTGAAAAGCTTGACAAAGTTGTAATGAGGCCCTTTATGTCCATTCTCAGCCAAGTGATTTAGTATGACAATGGGGTCTTGTTTGCAAGCGTCTAATACCTCTGGTGCCACTAATAGGTCATCAATGTACTGGTCAAGAACTGAGTTACAGGGCATGATAAATGTCTCCACAATTGTTTTAAAAATCTGGTTAACAATACAAGGACATTAAGTATAGCCTTGTGGGACTCAACACCATGCTAATACTTTTTCCTGGAACACAAAGGAGAATAGATACTCATGATGCTCGTATAACGGATTCAAGAAGAAAGCCTGGCAAAGATGTACAACAGTGAACCGTTCTGTTGTACATGGATTCTGGTAAAGTATAATAGCTGGATTCAGTACCACCGGACAATATGGAATTACAATATTGTTAACCTGTCTCAGGACTCGCACAATCCTCTTTTAAATTGGGTGGTAAATCTTCTACAGTCAGCATTGGGTAAAGCCCCACTCTTTCTTGTTGAGACAATTTAAACTCTACTCCCTCATCATGGGTTTGAAACGTGACCCCATTTGGTGTACAATCATTGTTCAATTTAGTTTGCACAATAGGTATCTTCCCAATAGATTTACATCACACTGATGATTTTCTTCAAATAAACCTATTTTTACAGGAACATCCTTTGAGTTTGGGTTTCTAATTTGTTTATTTGTAACACCTATAACTTGGATCTTCATTCCTGAAAGGGCTAGGTCTGGAACTTCTGCTGTTCTAACAATGGAACAGGTAGCTCCATTGTCTATCGGGAATGACAATTGGTGGCATTCTACTTCACCTTCTATAAAGGTCCACTGTGGTCTACCTTTATGACTACACCAATCACAGAATATGCCTTCCCTCTCAGGCACCACAATTGTAAAATGTCTGAATCCAAGCTCTCATCATTAAATTTAGGACACTGCTGAATCACATTTTGGTTTGCATTTGCATTGAATTTTGATTTACTAAGGGCAATTGATTGTGATTCAATCTAGTGTTATCCATATTCTGATGAACCATAGGGGTTTGTAGGACTGGCATCTTTAAACAAGATTCTACATTGGTATTTGTACCTTTTGTGTGGGTACATTTTGAATTTGCATTTGAGTTTCTCCCTGAACTTGATTATTGTTCATTCTGCCTGGATTGAGCTTACATTTGTGGTTTCAATGTTCAAATCGATAACAAAGATTAAAATAAGTAATTTTCTTTCATTTTAATTAAGCAACAACAACACCTATAATTGGATCAATCGGAACTCCTCAACCCCAAACCTGAATTACAACAAATCCTCCCTGAACGTCTTGCATTCCTGCTTGAAATCCACCTCCTTTTGCACGGCCTTGAAAACCAACAGCTTTCACTACACCACCATTTACTGAAATCAACTGATTCTGAAAATCTCTCTGTGCCAACTTTATCTGGGCTATCATGACCTTCTCTTTAAATAGAAGCTATATTATGACTTTACCGCAGGGCTGGCGGTGTGTGGACAGTGGATTCATGGAGGCAGCACGCTTCGTTTGTTGAAATGAGCCGGCGGCCAATGCCTGCCATATTACAGTGCCTCCAGCCAGTCAGGCATACTGCTTCCTTGCATTCTGTTGTGCAAGTGAAACATTGGATGCACCCAACCTGAAGCCATTGAGGGGCACTACATGAGTACCAGAACAATCACCCTCAAGCCATTTATTTGGCTCATTAGCTGTCTTTCCCTTGCCCTGAACAGGTCAGCAGAAAGGAAGGTCATAAGTGGGCATGTGGTGAGCTGGATGGGACCTCCGCCTTAGAACGCCACTGCTGCAGCAGCAGAAATTTCAGCAGTGGTGGTGGTCCTGAGGTGGTGTCATCAGCCAAATCATAATTGGGGGTCAGACCACAAAGGAGGCTGCTGTCACATTGTCAAAAACTTGACAGTGAAACACTTCCAACCATGATTGTAATCAGGCCCTAAATCTGCCAACAAATCATATTGTGCTGTATGTGCTGGCTAATCTCAGATCTCAACCAAGTATGAACTGTGAAATAAATAATACCACATCTGTTGGTTCAAGATGCATTTTACCTGTATGCTGCTGGAATGCCTTCAACAACCTCTTATAATACTCATCCACTGACTTTTTTATTTCCTGCTGATTTTGATTCAATCTTACAGAATCTAAATCCTTTGGAGGAAGTCCACCATTCAGAAAATGTATCACCTCATTATACGTAGTCATTGCAAGAGGTGAGGGTACATTTTAACAAGGATCTCTTGTTGGCTCTGTGCTTTGGCACTAAAAAGCAATCTTGCATTCAGCCCACAAATTGTTTGGAACAAAAATGACAAAGAACATATTCAGATCAGGCCACCACATCTGTGAAATCTCAACAAAACGTTCAACATCTATATATAGCACTGCATAGGTTTCTCTCTCAATTTTGGAAAATTGTTTGTAAATGATGCAAGGTCTCCCCTATTTGAAGGCACATACCATCAATGTGGTATTTCTCTTAAATGGTAAGCTGTAGCTCCCTCGTCATCTGGGGGCTTTGGGTTATTTTCTAATTTTTCCAATTCATTCAATCTGCGGACACTCTTCACTAATTCAATAATGTGCATTTGCATTCCTGAAAAGCACAAGTTTTCAGTTGACTCATCATCTAAATGTACTCTGAAACATTTGTTCAGTGGGATAATCTTTGACATATCCATATTATGTTTATTAACCAATTTTGTTAATTTGTAATGCACTGTTACTGTTCTCCTTATAATTTCTTTGCATAAGTAAACCGATTATGTTTGTTAATAATTATTAACCCCTTTGCTGCCAGGCCTTTTCCCCCTCAGGTGCCAAGCCCTTTTTTGGCTATTTGGGGCAGTTCACGCTTAGGCCCTCATAACTTTTTGTCCACATAAGCTATCCACGCCAAATTTACGTCCTTTTTTTCCAACATCCTAGGGATTTTAGAGGTACCCAGACTTTGTGGGTTCCCCTGAAGGAGACCAAGAAATTAGCCAAAATACAGCAAAAAATGCATTTTTTTAAAAGAAATGGTGAAAACGGGCTGCAGAAGATGGCTTGTGTTTTTTCCCCTGAAAATGGCATCAACAGAGGGTTTGTGGTGCTAAAATCACCATCTTCCCAGTTTTCAGGAATAGACAGACTGGAATCAGAAAACCCAATTTTTCAACACAATTTTGGCATGTTACTGGGACATAACCCATTTTTACAATTTTTGGTGCTTTCAGCCTCCTTTTTCTTAGTGACAGAAATGGGTGCGAAACCAATACTAGATCCCAGAAAGCTAAACATTTCTGAAAAGTAGAAAATATTTGAAATTCAGCAAGGGCTAATCTGTCGAGATCCTACAAGTGTTTCGTACAGAAAATAACAGCTGAAATAAAATAAAAATATTAAAATTGATTTGAAAAAAAAACAGACATTATTCTCCATGTTTCACTAAGTAACATTTCCCTGCAATGTCAGATTTTTTAGAGCAATATACAGTTACGTCTGCTGGACTCTTCTGGTTGCGGGGAGTTATAGGGCTTGTAGGTTCATTAATAACCTAATGTACCCAGAGCCAATAAATGAGCCGCACCTTGCAATGGGTTTTCATTCTATACCGGGTATACAGCAATAATTTACTGAAATATAAAAGTGAAAAATAGATATCAAGAAAACCTTTGTATTTCCAAAATGGACACAAGATAAGGTGATGGCAAGCAGTGGTTATTTGCACATCTCTGAATTCCGGGGTGCCCATACTAGCATGTGGATTACAGGGCATTTCTCAAATAGATGTCTTTTTTACACACTGTCTTACATTTAGAATGCAAAAATGTGGAGAAAGACAAGGGGCAATAATACTTGATTTGTTATTCTCTGTTCCCCCAAGTCTCCCGATAAAATGGTACCTCACTTGCGTGGGTAGGGCTAATGCTCGCGACAGGAAACACAACATGGACACATCACATTTTTACATTGAAATCTGACATGTTTTTTGCCAAGTGCCTAGCTGTAGGATTTGGCCTCTAGCTCAGCAGGCACCTAGGGAAACCTACCAAACCTGCGCATTTTTGAAAACTAGACACCTGTGGGAATCCAAGATGGGTGACTTGTGGGGATCTGACCAGGTTCTGTTACCCAGAATCCTTTGCAAAACTCAACATGTGGCCAAACAAACACTTTTTCCTCTCATTTCGGTGACAGAAAGTTCTGGAATCTGAGAGGAGCCACAAATTTCCTTCCACCCAGCATTCTCCCAAGTCTCCCGATAAAAATGGTACCTCACTTGTGTGGGCAGGCCAAGCGCTCGTGACAGAAAATGTGCCAAAACCCAATGTGGATACATCACATTTTCACAAAGAAAAAAGAGCTGTATTTTGTAAAGTGCCTAGTTGTGGATTTTGGCCTCTAGCTCAGCCGGCACCTAGGGAAACTTACCAAACCTTTTTTGAAAATTAGGCACCTAAGGGAATCCAAGATGGGGTGACTTGTGGGGCTCTGAACAGGTTCTGTTACCCAGAATCCTTTGCAGTTCTCAAAATGTGTCCAACAAAAACACCTTTTCTTCTCATTTTGGTGACAGAAAGTTCTAGAATCTGATAGGAGCCACACATTTCCTTCCACCCAGCATTCCCCCAAGTCTCACGATAAAAATGGTACCTCACTTGTTTGGTTAGGCCTAGTGCTTGCGAAAGGAAATGCCCCAAAACACTATCTGGACACATCCAAATTATCAAATACAAAACTACCTGTTTTTTTGGGGGGGGAGCACCTGCGTTTTTGGTCCTGGGCTCAGCAGCCATATAGGGAAACCTACCAAACCCAGACATTTCTGAAAACTAGACAACCAAAGGAGTCTATGGAGGTGTGACTTGCGTGGATCCCCCAATGTTTTCTTACCCAGAATCTTCAACAAACCTCAAATTTCTCTAAAAAATCAGTTTTTTCCCACATTTCACTGTGAGATCACTGCACCAGGACACATTTCCTACCACCCAACGTTCCCCTCAGTCTTCCGGTAAAATTGATACCTCACTTGTGTAGGTGTGCCAAGTGCCTGTGACAGGGAAGAGCCAAAAACATGTCGAAATTGAGGAGGAAGCAAAGCGTGTCCAAATGGGCAGTTTGAAAAAAAAACATTTTTAGGCTGACAAGTGCAGCAGAATTGTTATCGGTATAGATGAGACAATGTTGGGTGGTTGGAATTTTGTGGATTCCTGCAGATTACGGAAGGTTCCATCACAAAAATGTGGGGAAAATGTGTGATTTCCAGCAAAGTTGGAGGTTTGCAGGACATTGTGGGTAAGAAAATGGTGCAGGGTGATTGTGAAGCACACCACCCTGGAGTCAACCAGATGTTTAGTTTTCAGATGTGTCTGGGTCTTGTGGATTTTTCTACATGGCAGCGTCCCAAAGTCCAAAAAGTGCAGCCCTCACCATTCCAAGTGGGACGATTTTGAGAGTTACCAACCTCTCATGGCCCAAATGTAAAACCAAAACCCAAAATAATCAAATGCCCTCTTGCTTGCCATGGGATAAGATGTTTTAGTGTGCAGGGGGAGAGCTGAAAGACTGTTACTCCCTTCAGTTGGGGTGGGGGCATAACCAGGCCCATACTGGTGAGTAGCCACTACCCCAACTTTTTTTTTTTTTTATTCCATACCATCTAGTAGACTTTCTGTGCCCCGGGGTGTGGATCAGGGGTAATTGCCCCATCTGCCCACTGGTGGACAGAACAACTTTGGCCTTGTTTATTTGGGGTGGAGGTATGACCATACCCCCAACCTCTTATTTTGAAAAAAAGAATCTTCCCTGGTCTCTGGTCAGCTTTCTGCCCCTCTTGAGGGCAGATGGGCCTTCTAGAAATAGGCTGATCTGCCCCCAAAGGGGGCAGATATGGCCAAGAGTAATGTGCCCCCATGGGAAGTGACCCTTGCCCAAGGGGAAGCCCCCCAAACAAAACACACACATACACACACACCAATCTTTCGTGTCTAGTGGTTTCATCCCCCCTTGGGGGCAGATTGGCCTAAATACAATTTGCCCCCAGGGGAGCGACTCTTTCCTAAGGGGTCTCTCCCCATACTTAAAAACATAAAGTAAATAAAAATATATATATATCTCTGATGTCTAAAGGTTTCTGCCTCCCTCCTGGAGGCAGATCGGCCTAATTATATTAGACGAATCTGCCTCCAGGGGGCAGAAAAGGCCTAAAAATATTTTGCCCCCCCCCCCCCGGGGAGCCGTCCTTGCCCAAGGGGCCGCTCCCCTTTTGCATTAGTATATATATATATATATATATATATAAATAAAAATAATCCCTGGTGTCTAGTGGCTTCTGCCCCCCCCCCCTGTGGACAGATCAGCCTACTTATATTAGGCCGATCTGCCCAAGGGGGGTTAGAAATGGCCTAAAAACAATTTGGCCCACCACGAAGTGACCCTTGCCTTAGGAGTCGCTCTCCACACATAAATGAAAAATAACAAAAAAAGTATCCCTGGTGTCTAAGGGTTTTCTGCCCCCCCTGGGGGCAAATCGGCCGAATTATATTAGGCCAATCTGCCCCCAGTGGGGGCAGAAACGGGCTAAAAAGTATTTTCCCCCCTGGGGAGCCACACTTGCCCAAGGGGCCACTTCCCTCATGTCCATTTCATCCCCAAAAAAAGTTCCCTTGTGTCTATTAGGCATTTCTGCTTCCCGATCTCATAACTTGATCAAGATCCAGATATCCTCCATTTAATTCTTCTCATTCTATTTTTATCCTTGGGAGGTTTAATGGTTTTTCGTTTTCTGATCCTGAACTAGTACTTGAACCTGAAGTAATAATCTCTTGGCATCTTCAACTTTTATACAATTCCTGGCAGCTTCTTCAAAACATGAGGAAAAATCCCATCTTCTAGATGATTTCACCTGATGCTGTTTCTGTTGTGAAAACAATTTGCCTTCCTTCTCCTAATGTTTGAACACTTTGCGGTGGTGTCCACACTACAATCTGGGAATTTTATGAAGTCAGAACATATCAATTCACTGGTGCACCTCCAACAGCTCCTTGAGCTACTGTATGTGGAGTGCAAGCAATCTGGATAGGTACAAGCTAACTTGTAATCATTCTGGTAATTTATGCTGGCATCATTATTACAAGAACAGAAACCTGTGTAAGCATCACAGTTTGGGCAGTTCTTGCTTGAGCTTGTACATTACGTGGAATCACTTGTTGAACAACAGGTTGTGTTGTAACAGGCTGTGCTACAACAGGCTGAGTTAAATCAGGCTGAACTATTAGTGTTTATGTCAACACAGGTTGGGTAGCAACAGGTTGTATTGCATACAATTGTCTGGTAAACTGATATGCATTTAGATCAACAGAAGCTGAAGCTACTGTTGCATTATTATTTACTGTTGTATGAGAACTTGCTTCACATCCCACATATGGTGGACGGCGTCTAAGTAATAGTTCTTCAACAATTTTATCTCCTGAATTAGTTTCAGAATCTGTTTTTGGTTCAGCCTTAATTTCTGGTTCACCTTTAACCATGTTCCATTTAGGTTTCTCATGTTTTTCTGACCGCCTATTTTTTTCATTTGTAATAGCAGTATATAATCTAGTTTGCTCTACTATGTGTTTTCTCCATCTCTGCATATGTTCATCACAAACTGTATCTGTATAATTTCACATAGCTCTTTTTGTTCGTCTTTGATATGTGTTTCTATCCCTATCTCTTGCCATCTTCTCCAAAGCACTTAAGGATTCAAATTGTTTTGGTCTGGGAGGTGGCTTCATTTCACAAAGAATTTCTCATAATCTGTCTATAATATTCAAATTAAATGACTCCCATCTAGAAAATCTGTGATCTTGCACCATTGACTAAGCCATACACATGTTTGTAGCCCTTTCTCAATCATCATATGCAGGAGTACCCTCAGGAGGCACCTCTTTATCCTCCTGAATAGCAATAGTCACATTACCTCTTATTACATTTCCAATAGTTTTGAAAAATGTCATGATTTTGAATTAAATTAAACAACTGGCAAAATAAACAAAATACAAAGCTTCAGTGTTTTGATTCTGTTCCCGTATATGTCAAATTCAGAAATCCGTTCTTCCAATCTCAGTGCGGCTCAGTAATCCAATCAACCAATCACTGTGCAGCTTTCAACACAGCTCAACCAATCTCAGTGTGGCATTTACACCAACCGACCAATATCAGTGCAGCACAATATGATGCACCAACTCACTCCATGCAGCAGTTCACCCTCCCTTGCAATTTCTTCATATACACACAAAGCTTCAATTTCTCAACTCTATGTAACATAAAATAGCAGTCTCTGTCTGGTTCTTCTAAAAATACATAAAACAATCAACAACAAGCACTTTAAGGTTTTTACACCTAACGACTTTTCAATCAAAAAGAGTTTTGCACCCACAATGATGAAACCTTAACCAGACGGAAAATAAACTAATCAATGTTAGTGTCTCCTTTGCACATCAGGCTTTACTAACACAGTTCAACCACAACAAATTTTGTTACTGTCCCTATCTTAATTATGCAGTTGAGGACATCTCACAACATGCACTTCAAATCATTAACAGACAAGAATACAATAAAATCAACTCTTATTTTCTTTTTCTTTTCTCTTTATTTATTCTATTATCTATGTTTCTATCTGGGGATTTTGGACAAATTTTTAGTCCGATAACCTCCTTATCTTTTTTGACAAAAGAGCATCAATGAGAAAGCAATTTTCAAATCATTATATAATTCACAAATCACATTAATTTTCTCAATTACGATGCACAACCCTATTGACACTTTCACCTGAAACTGGAATTCACCACTATGCAACTGCTAATGTCAACCGGTTCAGGAACTGCACTCTCTCAATCTTCGAAATCAGGCTTTTGACAATTGGGCGTTTATCTAACTTGGGCATGCGTAAATTTTGCAGCTTCTTTGTCTCATTACCTAAAACTTTCCTCTGATGCCAACTTTGTTAGGACGGAGATTTAGAGAAAATAATTGAATTATCTATCTCATTTAAAATTTCCACTTATTAATGAACCCTAGGCAATGAACCTTTGAGGTAAGTGAGAATATCAGAAATTCTTAATTTCTCAGTAACATTTTTTTTTTAAGAGTCAATGAAGAGAGTGTAGGATTCCATTTGAATCTTTTTATTAAATCATTAGTTCACCAATATCATTATTAGTGAATCAATTGAAATCAATATAGATTATAAAACAATGCATATAGCATGCCTTATAAAGTTATAATCCCTATTCTATTCTAGTTTTCAGAAAATATATCTCAGTAGAACTCTTGAAGAGTTCTCGTCTCGGATGTGGTAGCATATCTCTTCAGTCAAAAATCGCTGAGAATTTCAGTAGAGTTTTTTGGTAATAAGTTCAAGCAAGATAAATTCAGTCTCAGAATGAACCCAAGACATCAGCAAATTGAACAGAACAAGCAAAAATGCCAGAATCAGGGGGCTCTCGGAGATTCTCGGGGAACGTGAGCCTGCAACACGAGTGTTAGTCTATGTAGGTTACCAATAATAGCAATCCGTGCTCTCTCTATCTTAGTCTGGGAACACACCTTTATAATATTGTACAAACAAAGAAGTTGCAAAGTATTTGTAGATAATCTTCAACTCGGGCCAATCATCTGTTGACATCTTAATGTGAACAGGATACTCTCCATTGATATGGTAAGTTTTAACAAAGAACATTCTGAATATGCTATATATTTAAACATTATAATCAGCAATGAACCTTCAAGCTTCTGAGTATACGGGATGAAAAACTGTATTAAGATTAATATAACATTTCAATAACAATTTCATGGGTTAAATGGTCATGAAACAAAGCACTAATATTCTCTCTATTGTTTCAGTGTCAGTTGTTTGTTACTATAGGACATTTGCGTCATGAAAATAACACAGGAATTTGTCCTTGCTACTAGCTTCATCCAAGTACATGTCATGTAGTCTTGAAGTGCAAAACCCATGTTTTTGGTTAAGGCCTACAAAATCCTTTAATGCAAGTTTATTCATATGATGTTTTTAAAGCTTAAAAAAATTATCTCTCAACACTCTATCCTCCGTAGTGCAATGTTCTAAACACCTATTAGTCTTTGTGCTGTTTGCTATATTGCTTGTAAAAGCCCTCAAGCCTATTCCATTGGGTCAGGTGCCTAGCAGCAGGCTATAGTGCCACATTGTTTTTCCAATAACGCTTTTCAACCTGGTGACTGATTATGCTTCTTTGAAAAGTTGATATTTATGTTGCCTTGCACCTTGTAAAACAACAGAGCTTATTCATAAACACTCAATACTTCTTGTGTGACTCCTATTTGCAAGTACATTTGGAACAACTTGGGAAACTGGAGGACATAGGCAACATTTTAAATGGTGTTTCTGGATACAGATGTGTGGTTGTAGGAAGGCATTTGACTAACAAATCACAAACCTACAGGAAAAGCAGAGGGTCACTCTACATTATGAGGGTTCACTTTTACAAGTATATGGGTAGTGGAGTAAAAGGGTAGTGGCGAGAGCAGGATGTGGTGACATTGTCAATGGTATTGTATACATTAGAGGAGGAAGCTCTGTGAGTGAGTCTTGAAGAGAGGGTGAGGCCACCAAGGAGAGTGTATAGGTGAAGGATGACACGCATGTGCTAGCGCGCCTGGTCCTTAATAAGTAAACTTACAAGGGGATGCGTATAGGTCGATGAACCTTTTGGATCGAATGGAGTATCCCAGCTAAGTGGTAAACCAATGGACCATCAATAAACACTACAATCAATAACAACCATCAAGAAACCCCCCTATCTAATAAGAAAATACCATCACTCTCAAGAAGGTTAATCATTATTCCCTATTAGTTAGAATTCTAATCAAAACCTTTATTCGACTTTATTGTTAATCAAGCTTTATTAATCATCACAAAACAAATTATTCACCAAGACACTTTTGAGCATAAACAAGCATCAACATAAGTCAGCAAATCCTTTAGCATTTTTTAATAATTCAGCAATGCAAGTCAGTCAGTCAGCTGTCACCGTTAAGTCACCCTTGTCAGCCTACCTAACTCAAATTAGCATCAGCATGTGGGTCTTCATGCAAAAACTATTTAAACAAAAATCATTAATTTGGAAAATCTATCTACAGAGAGAAGAAAAAAAAACATTTTAAACAGCGCAGTTGGTATCCAGAAGAAAAGGCACACATTAGTCAGTCACATTGTTATAGCTACCTATCCAAGATAGATCAGGAACGAGTCAGTCTTCGTCTCCAGGTCATCAGTCATCAGCAAGTATCAGGCTCACAGAGAACAAGCCCAATTATCAGCACTTCAGGCAGCGTCTCCTGACGTCATCAACTTTTGCCTTTCCGCTCTATATTTCCTTCCCTTGTCATGACTTTTTATTAGGGTCTCTCAGTCCATCACACTAATTGCTAATTGGTCAACCTTATCAGAAGTTATGACTTTAACCTATAGTTTTTCTTTACCTCATATTTGCGTCAGTTCAAGCTTCAAGTTCCATTAGTTTGATTGGTCCTTCTGTCGATGAGAACATCATCTGGCTCTTCAGGTGACGAAATTGTTGCTTGTAATCTTTCAGTCATTGCTTCCATTGTTCAAGTCCTGGGAAAGTACGTTTAGCATACACTACACATAATTATATCAATTTGTCCTCATCATCTCCTGTACACTGGTACATTTGCAGAATTTTCTAGCAGAGCTCTCTCTGAATTCTGTACAGTTCAAGGTTCTTTTCTCCAGTTCCAGTCCTCAGCAGCTCATTGCGTCTCCACGTTAAAGCAAGCAAGGCCCAGCGAATGCCAGGCCTCCAGTTTGGCTAAGTTAAGAACATAAATTATCAGCATTTTGTTAATACACATAGTGACCACTCCTCGTGGGCACATTTTACTCATAAGTGTTAGTTTCAAATATGAGTTTCTTTTATCAATATTTCTCATTAGTATTGAAAAGCAAATCATTAGAAATTTCTCATATTAGCATATCTGCTCCCACAGTCCCTCCTCTGATGACTAAATATGTCATCTCACCTTTCCCTTTTCAATCATTTTACAAGTTACTTTCAGCTACATTTTCATTTCTTCTCCTTATATTTTCCCTATAGATTCTTCTTCTGGGTTGCTCTTCCCTCCTCTGATGATTTTTTGTCCTATTTAGTTTAACTTTCTGTCATAATCTACATGTCCCCCATAAACCTAATATGACAATGATCACAGTTAATATACCTTGGACAATTTTCCACAGTATCCCACCCCAAATTTGACTGAACCAATTTCCCACGGTAACAAATCCATTCCCGACCTTTTCCCAAACTCGTGGTTCCTTCAATTCTTTAAAATCCTTACTTGCATTAGTTAAATTAGTAAGTGGATCTTTTATCTCTTTCTCATTCTCAGGAATATAAGAACAACAATGCCTTGCATTAATCATTTTACAGACTCCTCTGTCCTTTGCTAATGTTATGTCTAAAGCAAGCCTATTTTGAAGCGTCGTAGCTCTATCCGCAACTAATTCAGTGTTTAGTAAAAGTATGGCTCCTATAAAATTAGTTAGCATGTCATCCACGATAGTAGATAGTTTTTGTATCTTATTTGCATTCAATATAACTCGTACAGAACAAATTATTGCTTCAAAAATATCCCCTACGATTGCAGAGGCTGTTTCTCTCCTTTGTCTCATTTGGTGTAACTCAGTCATTTTCTGTATCTTTTTCGGATCATCTATTTGATAAATCTTAGGAAAAACTTTTCCCAAGTAACATGTCCCATACCATCATCTAGGAAGACGGTACTAAGCAGTAAGTTCACAAATACAATACATTCCAGGAATCACAGGGTCTGCACCATTCAGAATAAATGTCCAATTACTCTGAAACAAAAACACATGCCTACATTCACTCATTCCCACAAATAAAGTGTCAGAGCGTGATTTTGGCCTATACACACAAAGCTTCCCTACATGCAACTCATCCAAAGCTAATTTCCCTTGTGTTTTAATAGCACTGTAAGCATAATCATTCTTGTAAGTTCTTTTCTCTAACCCTTTTTTCTAATTTCTCTTTTAGTGCTTTTCTCCTGTCGTCAGTATGCCCCATAAAGATCTTTTCCATAGGTGTTAACAAGCAAATTAAATTGTTATAATGCGCAGACGCAGTGCCGAAGGTCAGTGTAGGCTCAAAGAATCCTCTAACTAATACTATATCATGATCCATAGCTATCTTACTCAAATATCTAATTATAGGAACAAAGGAAAATACAACGTCATAATTCAAGTAAAAGTATTGTATATACTCCTGATTATAGAATCGAGTTAGTAGCAAACTACAAGTTATACCATAAGTCAGAGGTAGACTATGATAAGTGACCCCCTTACCATAGTAAGACCCCGCCCCCCAGGAATCTGCGTGCACACAAGACAATCCTTTGCATCCATCATTTCCACATATTCACTCAACAACCGATAAAAGACGTTAGAAGACAGCTCTCCCTTTGCATTAGTATAATCATGCAGATATTGCTCATCTACTTTAAACCTCTCTAAAACTGTTAGTGTAGTAGTTTCAAATACAGATGTAACATCAGCCTCTCTCATCTCTGAATAGACATTCCCACAATCATTATTACAAAAAATATACCACACACAATCGCCATTCCTACACTCAAATACCTTCAATACCTAATGTTCTTAGTGTTATTATCTAATCCGGCCATGATCTGTGAAAAATCAGAATGTAAAATTGACTCTTAATTAATGTGCAGCAAGAAAAAAATCAAAAATCAAAAATTGACTTATTTTTCACGCTTCGGATTCATACTGAAAGACACCTTCCTTTGTCAAAAACGGTTAGCAGCTGGTCATCTCCGGATTTCTAAGTGTCATATCAGGTTATCAGTGTCTCTTCCAGTAAAGTCAATAATTTTCAGTTTCTCTTTCTTTTAGCTCAGCAACTCAAACTATTGATTTCAATCTTCAGGTTGCATCAAAATACTGATTCTGAACTTCTCTGTCAAAGCAAAAAGAAATAAACTAGTTTTGCCGATCACTTGTTGCCGCATATGCCCACTCTGGTCCTGCGTATCTTCGACTTGCTCCCCTCTTCCTTTTCAACTTTTGTTCTCCCACTAGTTCTCCATCACTTAATTCGTCTCTCCTTGTGGTGTCTATTTCTTCTTCTATTGTCTCATTTATAACCAAGTCCTTTTTCTTTCCTATTTGAGATCCAGGCCAATGGTCTCCTTTTCTTGCCCCTTCTGTGAACAATCTCTTTAAGATCGGACTTGTCTCCTTTGCCTTATCTGTAGTGCCTTCTCTTGAAGGACCTGCAATGAGTTCAGGAGGAGTCAGATCACTTTGGCTTTGCCTATCTCAACTCTTTCCCCCTCAGGCTCTGGCACTTGGTCTTCTTGCGGTTCAACACCATTTGCTGCTTCTGAGAGAAGCTCCCCTGTGCTTTGTTCTCCAGTCACTTCTGCCAGGTTGATTTCTCGTCTGTCTCCTGAACTTGCGCACCCTCGTCTCTCACTGGGGTGATCGATCCGTCTTCTACCAGTTCTGGATCTACTTCAGGCTCGACCTGCTCTGGTTCTAGTTCAGGTAGAACTATTTGCTTTGCTGCTGTTGGTGTCCTCAACAATACTTCTTCATGATGCTGAGGACTCACCACTTTCTCGGTATGGCTCACATGTATCCAGTTGGGCAAACCTGCATATTTCACAGCTGTTGTAGTTGTCAACACAAAGCAACATCACAAAACAAAATAAATAAAATGATGGATGGAGTGTTGAAACTTTTCAAACACTCACCCCCAGTCACAGATCTGGGTTTAATCCATCGTTATTTTGCTCGCCACGTTACCCCAGTTTGGACCCAGCCATATGCAAATCAGTCTTGACCCTGTTCCCCAGGGGAACAGTCCAGCCCGAACTGCTAGACCAGGTCCTCCCTGGACAGGAAATAAGCATTCTGGGACCGGTTTTAGGGTATCACCCTTCATCAGCCAGGCTAGCTTGAGTCCAGAGGCGCAGCAAGCAAGGGACCCACATCTGGGCATACCCCTGCCAGTTAGGGCGCACAAAGCAACATCACAAAACAAAATAAAATGATGGACGGAGTGTTGAAACTTTTCAAACACTCATCCCCAGTCACAGATCTGGGTTTAATCCATTGTTATTTTGCTTGCCACATCACCCCAGTTTGGACCCAGCCGTGTGCAAATCAGTCTTGACCCTGTTCCCCATGGGAACAGTCTAGCCCGAACTGCTAGACCAGGTCCTCCCTGGACAGGAAATAAGCATCCTGGGACCGGTTTCAGGGTATCACCCTTCATCAGCCAGGCTAGCTTGAGTCCAGTGGCGCAGCGAGCAAGGGACCCATGTCTGGGCATACCCCTGCCACGTAGGGTGCACAAAACAACATCACAAAACAAAATAAAATGATGGATGGAGTGTTGAAACTTCTCAAACACTCACCCCCAGTCACAGATCTGGGTTTAATCCATCATTATTTTGTCAACACCACTTGATATGGACCTCTCCAACGTGGCTCTAGGCAAGTCTTTCGCACATGCTTTTTGATCACAACCCAATCTCCTGCTCTTAGGTTATGACCTGGGTCATGGATAGGTGGCAGGGTAACGGCTTGTACCTGCTGAGAGAAAGATCGAACCACATCAGCGAGACCCTTGCAGTAATCCAACACCATATCATCTGTAGTATTGACAAGAGCATTGGCTGGTATTGTTGGCAACCTCATTGCTCTTCCCATAAGAATCTCATGTGGGGACAGCCCTGTTTTCCTATCAGGTATATTTCTCATTGACATTAACACTAGAGGCAATGCATCTGGCCATTTCAGATTTGTGGCAGCACACATTTTGGCAATTCTTGATTTCAGAATACCATTCATCTGCTCTACAAGTCCTGATGCCTCTGGACGATAGCTGCAGTGGAGCTTCTGTTCAATGTTCAATGCTGCGCATAAAAGCCTAATCACTTCGTTATTGAACTGCGTTCCCCTATCTGATTCTAAAGAGATCCGGAATCCGAACCGTGGTATCAATTGTCTGGGTAACAACTTTGCAACTGTAAGGTTATCATTTCTACATGTGGGGTATGCTTCAATCCAAAGACTAAACACACACACAATCGCTAATACGTACTTCAATCCACCACATGCAAGCATCTCAATGAAATCCAATTGCAGTCTGCTGAATGGTCCACCACTTTCCCTTTTCCCACGTTTAACTGCTGACAAATCACACACCTTTGACACACTGCTTCAGCTGCTTGCTTGAATTTTAGATTGAACCAATCAACCTTGAACAACCTAATCATGGCATCTATTCCAATGTGTGCCTGACCATGGTAATACCGAGCCATCTGAGTCAACAGACAATTTGGAAATACCATCTGGCCCTCCTCAGATACCCAGATCTCATCTGGTCTCTGCACATACTTCAGCTTCACCCACAGCTTTTTCTCTTCCTTGTCTGCATTTTCTTGCAATGTTTTCAATTCTTCTAGGGTGTTGATTATTTTCAATGCAAAACTTGCACAATTAGTCTCTTCTTCTGGCATCAATTCCCACTTATCTTTGAACGATATACAGTTCAGGGCGCAAAACCTTGTGACCTGATCTGCATACCCATTTCCCAAGAAAATGTAATCTTGCGTTTTTTTATGTGCACTGCATTTTACCACAGCAATTTCCTCAGGCAACTGGATTGTATATAATAATTCTCTTATCCTTTTGCCATTTCATACTGGTGTTCCAATGGAGGTCATAAAACCTTGCTGCGACCGCAATTGACCAAAATCATGAACAATTCCTAATCTGTATTGACTATCAGTGTATATATTCACTCGCAGCCTGGTAGAAACATAACAAGCTCTAGTAAGAGCCACCAGTTCTGCTACTTGTGCAGAATATACACCAGGAAGCCATGATGCTTCTAGGGTTCCTGGATTCGTACATACAGCGTATCCTGCTCTCAAGGTGCCTGTCCCATCTCTAAGACATGAGCCATCAACAAAGACAATTTGATCATTATCTCTAATATCAGGCCTCCACTTTGTACATAGTTCGGTCACCTCAAGACAATCATGCTCTAGATCCTCCTCCTTTTCAATTTCGACACCATCACTTGGCAAGAATGTTCCTGGATTCAACACTGTGCATCTTTTTAAAGTCAGTCTGGTCCCCGTCAAATGTTGTGGATTCGTCCATGTCAGTAATATCTCAACAGAATGTGGTACCATTACCATCACTGTGTATCCCATGACCACCCCTTCACATTGGGAAAGACTTTGACCAACTGTGGCTACTGCTTGCAGACAACCTGGTAAAGCTGCTATAACCAGGTCCAAGGTAGCTGAAAAATAAGCTACTGGTCAATAAGCACCTCCATGGACCTGTGTCAAAACAGATAAAGAACAAGAATCACGTTCATGACTAAACAATGTGAAAGGCTTTGTGTAATCAGGCATTCCCATCGCTGGAGCTCTGCACAAACTCTCTCTCAATTCAGTGAATGCCCTCATCTGATCCTCATCTAGGATAATGGAATCTTTAACTCCTTTGTGAGTAAACTGCTGTAGAGGTTTGGCTATCTCAGCAAAATGTGGGATCCACTGTCTACAGTACCCTACCATTCCCAGAAACATGCGTACATCCTTCTGGGAAGTTGGGGGATTTCTCTGCAAAATCATTGTTATTCTCTCACAGGAAATTCTTCTCAGCCCTTTCTCAATTTGATGTCCCAAATATTTAACGGATTTCTCACAATACTGCAATTTCACAGGTGAGACCTTGTGTCCAAACTCTCACAAATGATTCAACAGGGCCATCGAGTCATGCTTACACTCGTCCCAGGTTTTGGATGCAATCAATAGATCATCAATATACTGTATAAGTGTTGATTGGCAAGGCAATTCCAATGACCCCAAATTCTTTTTTAGAATCTGATTGAACAAGGATGGTGACTCCGTGTACCCTTGTGGAAGCCTACACCAGCTAAAGACTTTATCTAGGAATTTGAAACTGAAAAGAAACTGACTATCCTCGTGAAGTGGTACCGAAAAGAAAGCTTGTGACAAGTCAACCACCGTGAACCACTCTGCCTCGCATGGAACCTGAAACAGTATCACTGCTGGATTGGGTACAATCGACCAGCACTTAACCACCATGTCATTCACTTTTTTGCAAGTCCTGCACAACTCGTACATTTCCACATGGCTTTTTCAGTCCCATTATCGGTGAACTACATGGGCTGCTCAACACTTCTTTTAGAATTCCTTGTTTTAGAAAATTTCCAATTATCTGCGCCACTTTCATCATCACATTTTGTGCCATGTTATACTGTGGAAGTTTCGGAAATTGAACATTTGGCTTCAAAGTGATCTTAATAGGTTCCACTCCTTTGATCAATCCCACTTCTTTTCCTGTCAAGTCCCAAACCTTCTCCTTTACGGTTCCCTGTAAGTCTGCATGCAACTCCTTTATAGTGAACATCGGGAAAATTTCAATCAATGGGTATTCTTCATAAGCATTATTGAATACTTTGGCTGATGCCTGTTCCTCCTCATTATCACTATTTGTTTGGACTTCTATCCCTGCATCTGTACAATTTATAGAGCATTTGGTCTTGCACAATAAATCTCTACCCAGCAAGGACATGGGACTTGAATCACACACCACAAATCTGTGCAGTCCCAAATAATTTCCAATTTCGACTTGCACTGGTTCTGTGATAGGATTTGTTAACTGTCTATTCTCTACTCCCACAACCTGAACTGTCCTGCCGGAAAGAGGTAAATTCGGTGCTTCCACACTCCTCACTGTGGAGCATGGGGCTCCGGTGTCAACTAAGAATGAAACCTTATGTCCCCTTACCTTTCCTTTCACAGAAGGTCCTCTCTGATCTACCTCTAGGGATGCAGCAAGAATACAGGCTCCCTCATCCGAACTATCACTCATCCATCCATTGTTTATTTCATCCTCACTGTGAAATGGGAACTGGTGTACTGTAGTATTACTATTATCCTTTCTCTGACCTCTGACCTGTTGAGTAAGCATACCTTGTTGCTGTTCCATCGGTGCTTGGGGCATGTGCATTTGCTGCCTAGGCATCATAGAAACCTGCTGCTGTACTGGTGATAAATTGTGCTCGAGGCAACTGCAGCTGTTGTACAGGCAAGAAATTCTGACCTCGATTTTGAGTATTCTGAACTATGCACCTCATGTTTGGGACCCTTACAGTTTGAGCTGCACCAGCATCACTTTGCTGAACCATTCCTTCCTGCACCATCAGTGGGGACTCCCGCTTCCAGTGTCCCACGTTTCCACACAAATGACATGGCAACATCTTTTTCATGCCCTGCATGTCATTCTGAACAACCACAGTGCCTAGATCCAGACTATCCATCATATCCATTCTGCGTCCTCTACTCCTCACTTGAGGTTGAAACATGACAGCTCTCTGTTGGGGCGTCATCAGCAGCACTAAAGCTCCTTGTACTCCTGATTGGGCTGCCTTATTCTGCATCACCATTGCTTTTTCTTTCGACTTCTTTTGTTTCAATTCAATCTCATCACTACAATATTTAGCATGCTGCAGCAGCTCATCAATCGGATTTGCCTGCCAGCAAATTAAATGATTCTTAATCATCTGCCCCACTTCAGGTCCTAACCCTTCAACAAATATAAACACGAAATGCAAAATGTCTTTTGGTTCAACCGCTTCCTTGCCACTGTACTCTTTAAAAGCCTTCAGTAACCTTTCATAGTAAGTATGTATTGACTCCACAGACTCCTGGACTGTCCTATCAATCCGCTGCCAATCAAAGGTTCTTAGGAGAAATCCTAGTCTTCAGGAACTCAATCACCTTATAACAATTCTTCATTACCTCAGGTGACGGTGCGCCTGTAACCTTGTCCCTCTCGGGTTCACTCATTGGCCAGTATACTGCCCTCTTACACTCAACCCATAAGTCGGCTGGAACAACTATCTCCGAAAAGGTGTTCAAGTCTTCCCACAAACATTTAGAGAGCTACACAAACCTCTCAGTCTGCTGATGCCATTCAACTAGCTTCTCTCTCAACTTGGGATAATCCTTCGTAAAAGACAGTATATCACTTCTGTGCCATGGGACATGAACAAATTGACCCCCTGGAATTTCTCTCATCAGAAGCATTTTGACTGATTCCCCTTTCTCATCTCCCTCTGATCCTTCTTGGGAATCTCATTTTTGTTTCTCCTATTTCTTTGTCCATATGCCTTCCCACTTTTCTAATGCTCCCCAGATCTGTGCACTCTGCAGTAAGTCCTTTAAATGTGCCTTCATTCCAGCTGATCTCATGTGTTCAAAATCCTTTGCCTCAAAATCTAATCTGTAACTTCGTCTCAAGTGCTTAATTGTTTTAGGATCAATGTCATGCTTCTCTGCCAATTCTGCTAATCTCTGGTGTATTTTTCCCACCTCTTTTGTGATCCTTGGGCATAAATACCTCAGCTCTTCTTCAAAATAGGATTCTAACCTATTCAGTCCCATTGTTCCCTTGACTAACTCATTTGTTTCAATATTTAATCTCACTCGGTTCAGCTGATCTTCCCCTTTTGATGCACTTTGCGAAATATTTAGACTATCCAGCCAATGATTTAACTGCTGAGCTGATAAACCTTGCAATGAAATATTACTCGCATTCGGGACTGGCAGCTGCTTTGCCATTGCTCCTGAAGCTTGCGGTGTCAGGAGTCTCAAGCTCTGATTTGCATTAGAGACATTTACAGCATCTGGCAATGTCACAAGAGGACTAAGACCCTTAGGAGATCTAAGCTCACCAAAACCCTGTCCTGCAGATGATGTCAATTATGTTGAGTCTCCCGCTCCCCTTCTCACAAGACTCTGTGACATGTCAGTTTGTTCCCCTGTTTCCATTTTCTTCTGGGCACATAAAGGTACCGCTGGACCAACAGTAATCGGTAGCGATATTGCCTACACCTTGTGCGAGTGGTACTCTCATTGCCTGATTCATAACTGGCGTAAAATGAGCCGAAGTTCCTGTCAGGGGGATAAACTTCGACTTATCCTGCGTCTGTGCAGAGGGCAACAACATTGGTGTCGGGTCTGTTTGAATCAACATTGGCTTCGGATGCACCTGCTCTTTTGACACCATGATATTTGAAACAGTCTCAAGAACTGGTACATCTGTGTAAATCCTCTGTACTGAAGGTGGGTGCATCAGCGCCTAAGCTACAGTACTAGTTTCTGTAACAGGTGTACTTTGTACTACCCCTGGTAACTGTCCTCCTTCTGCTTGTACAGCTTCCACATCTCCCTGGGATGTTCCAGGAGTGGCAGGAGGGGCTGTAGCATTAGTTCCCAGACCCCATGTATAGGTTGCCATAGGTGGAGGCCTATCTCTTAGCAACTGCGTAATGAGATCCTCGACATCAGAATAGTCATCTACATAAGACTTTTTCCTTTTCTTCTTCCCCTCACTCTCCTCTTCCTTGGCACTATCCCCTTTCTCTGACTCATCGCCCTCGGTAATTGCTGGAAACATTTTAATCTCTTTCATAGTCGCTATTCTCCATCTCTTTTGCTCCCAATCCCATCTAGCTTCTGCTAATGACTTTTCTACTTTCTTCATCCTTCTATTGAACTTCAGCTCTTGCTGCTGTCTGGCCACTAGCTCCCAAACTGTTAAAGCCTCAAACTGGGCTGGTCTCAGCAATGGCTTCATGTCATACAATGATAATCTCAACCTGATCCAAAATTCTCAAATTAAACGTTCCATGTTCCGGAAAAGCTAATGTCTCTGGTTTCTTAGTCAATTTACTCCATTGCTATAGCCAAAGACACAGAGCTATACCTTTCTCTGTCATCAAGATATGCCGGAGAATCCTCTGGGGGGTTGGCTCCGCCACTGATGCCTTAATGTAAGAATCACCCCTCATCGCACTCTTTAATGCATTGAAAAACGTAATTTTGCCTGTTCTTGTGTGCTATTAATTCAATAAATGAAATGACTTCTACTCCCGAGATTCCCTTCACCCGTTTACTCGACCAATTGACTCTTACGGACGGCTGCCAATCCGGTCGCGGCTCTTCTCACTAACCGACCTATCCCAGCGCGGCACACGCTGACGTCACACTGACACACAGCGGTTGACAAAGTCTTGGGGCTTGTCTTACTCAACTCAATTTCACTCAACTAATGCAATTTTATTGCGAGTACCTTTACCAAACTAATAACTAAAACAAACCTGCTGGTTTACTACAGGAAAGGACACAATTGCTTCAGGGACCTTCCGGATTTTCCCTAATGGCTCTTTCTGGCTCTTTAGCTATTCCTCTTTCTCAGTCCCCCACATTCGCATGCACAATTCGACCCGCAAACTCTACTCTCAACTGATCAATGGGTCTGTCCTGGTGCACATAGGACTCACCAAATCTCAGTCAAAGCTTCTTTTACTCAATTAACATGCACTCTGACTTGTTGACCATGCCCGATCAACCTACTAAACCAGACAGATTACAACATATAACCAAGTGTCTCCCACACTTGTCAATATACTCCGGAGTCTTAGACCACGCAGGGTCCGTACATCATCAACAACCACGTGGATGATTTTGAGCACAAAGTGCCACACACATATGAAGTTCGACGACTTCCCTACTCTCACACTTTGGAGTACGCACACTCCTACTAACCCTTAACTGGAGTACTCAGACTCCCTACTTTTACTTCTCATATATCACAGTTCACCTGCAATTTGCTTAAGCCTGTGCAAGCGCAACCTACTACTCTTATACTATCTCAAAAATATGCTGAGAACATACTCAACCCTACCAACGGGATCCAGGATCTAGGAAAGTCATTTCTGGGTTTTAAGGGAACATTATCTTTGCTACTATTGCCATTTCAGAAAAACAAAATTCAAACACAGAGAGAAGAAAAAAAACATTTTAAACAGCGCAGTTGGTATATGGGAGAAAAAGCACACATTAGTCAGTCACATTGTTATATCTACCTATCCAACATAGATCAGCAACGAGGTCATCAGTCATCAGCAAGTATCCGGCTCACAAAGAGCAAGCCCAATTATCAGCACTTCGGACAGCGTCTCCTGATGTCATCAACTTTTGCCTTTCCGCTCTAAATTTCCCTCCCACTAATTGCTAATTGGTCAACCTTATCAGAAGTTATGACTCTAACCTATAGTTTTAGTTTACCACATAATCGCGTCAGTTCAGGCTTCAAGTTCCATTAGTTTGATTGGTCCTTCTGTCGATGAGAACATCATCCGGCTCTTCAGGTAACAAAATTGTTGCTCGCAATCTTTTCAGTCAGTGCTTCCATTGTTCAAGTCCTGGGAAAGTATGTTTAGCCTACACTACACATAATTGTATCAATTTGTCCTCATCATCTCCTCGTACCTTTGCAGAATTTTCTAGCAGAGCTCTGTCTGAACTCTGTAGAGTTCGAGGTTCTTTTCTACAGTTCCAGTCCTTATCAGCTCTTCGGTTCTCCACGTTAAAGCAAGCAAGACCCAGTGAAGACCAGGCCTCCAGTTTGGCTAAGTTAAGAACATGAATCATCATAAAACATAGGTTATACATTCAAATATGACATATTAGTACAAATTTTAATATATATTTTCATTATTTAGCATTTTATTAATACACATGGTGACCACTCCCCGTGTTATTTTCAAATATTAGTTTCTTTTATCAATATTTCTCATTAGTATTCATACGCAATTCATTAGAAATTTCTCATATTAGCATATTTCCAACACGTGTAATTCATGTTCTTCTCCAGCTTCGATACTCTACCGTTTCCACTACCAGAGTGGATTGTTGAAGTTGTTATCACGCTCTAAGGTCATTTATGAAGCACTCTTACATCCTTCTTCACTTTATGAGTGAACTACAAAAAATAAATATATATATATATATAAAGTAAAAATGCGTTCCAAGGACTGGGAAAATACAGTTAGCTGCATATACGCAATAATTTTCCCACAGAGTGTGTGTATATATAACGGTTTCATAACACATTGATTGCAGCAGGGAGATATGCTTTCACTACCCCTTCTGGCAGAAAGTTAATTTAATTTTCTGGTTACTTTGAGTGCAATGCATTTATTTAAGCAGTTTATCAATGTGACATTACGCAACTGTCACTCCAGTCTTTTACGAAGTAGCAAGAGTAGTCTCTGTGTAGCACACACTGAACATATTACAGTATTGATTACAACCTTCTGCACTAGCAGCAATACAATTTACCACTTAAAAATTGCTTTAACCTCGTCCACAATTCATGTTATCATTTGGAAATGCTATAAGTATTTACTTCAAGGTTACATATACAGTACTTTTTTCATGCAGCTTATTGTTTTCTTCTGTTGTTGCCACATGCCTGAAACAGAGTCCTAGATTTTTAAGGATAAATATGGTGGTTTCGTGCTTTTAATTACATAAAACATCAAATGTAGATGTGGGCTGGTTGCCTGCATGCCACGTATTGAATTGTAGAACTGAGTTCTAATCCTGCCTCTAGCACATGATTGTATATAACGTGATTCTATATACCTCACATAATCTCCATGTTGTTAAAACTTCTGCAAATATGTTTACAATGTATTGCATTTGTAAATATGTGTAATGTTATGTCATTGTGAAATGCAATGTTTCTAAATCCACAATTTATGAACAGCGGGCTATATGTTCGCAAAATACATACTAATATATGAACATATTGATGATGAATATACAGTTAGTATTCTTGAACAGACAAAACTCATAAACTGTTGGAGAAATGTGTTTAGTTGATGGAGGGGGCATTTGGTAGAAGAATGTACGACAGTTAACATCAAGTCTAGGCTGGTTTTGATCATTGTTATTAAAGTGTGACCGATGCAGGCGCACCTGGCGCTAACCTCGGTGGGGGGTGGGGAATGTTTCTACGCTGTGATTAGAAATAACCTGCTGTCGAGTTCATTGTATGCCAGGCATTTGTCAGCCAACAATACAAATGTCAAGGCAATTCTGGTGATTATTGTCTTGCTTTAGAGAGATCGAGTTTTGTCTATCAGTAGTTTTGACTCATCATAAAGTATCACAGAAGGTTAAGATGCCTAATGCAAAGAACCAGTACGATGCAGATTACACAACTGTATTTTATGTTGATAGCTCTGAGGCAATTGTGGCTCCTCCATTAGAGCGGAGAAGTGTCACCCTCCCGCCTGCAGCAGCCGCTGCAAATCTTTTTACAAAGGAAACAATAATAAATCATATTTATCATTGTTTTGCTTGTTCAAAAGGGCAGGGCCATGGGGGATAACAAGGACGAGGGGAGTGCACTGTGCACTCCCTTCAGAGCACATGTATGTTTGGCCGCCCGTCTCAGCCCGGCCAAACACACATGCGCAGTAGGCTCTCTACAGCCCAACAACACAGTTGCTGGGCTGGAGAGACCATGCACAGGCTCTCAGTCTGCCTGGGAGCGCCCTGGCTGAGCGCTCCCAACCAATCCTAACTCTGCTTTTAGCAGCATCAGGATTGGCTGCAGGGCAGGCTGGGAGAGGTGCAGCGTGGTGGCAGAGAAGCAGGTAAGTGATTTAATTTTTTTTTTTTAAATTAATTCGTACCCCCTACCCCTTTCACGCATCCGCTCCGCCGGCACCCCTGCTCCTCCCTGCCCAAACAAAGCCCCGCAAGCCGTTCCTGCTCAAAGGTCTACTGTTTTTGTCACAAAGATTCTTTTGGTACTTGTTTTGGCACATTACTATCCTGAGTCTGTGCTTCTCCAGGCCAACCACTCTAAAAATATACTTTAAATCCTCATTGTCTTGTGTAACATTTCGTATAAACTGATTTATACACGTTTGATTCATTGTCTCTGTTCAAAAGTGTGTGTGTTATGACATCTTACACTGGATGGGAAGCATTTTAAAACAAATGAAATGCATTTAAAAGGGAGCAATGGAGGGATGAGGGACATGTTTGAAGGGTGGTAGTGAAGGAATCAGTGGATAAGGAGGACATGGGGGCACCAAAATGATTCTCACACCGGCTGCCACTAGTGATGCAGCGAGCCCTGTTGCTGGGCACAGTTCCTTGATGGTAAATAAAGGCTCACCTGAGAATTTAGTTAGTTTAGTAGAAAACACAGCCTTGCTCAAGTTGAGATCCATGCAGAATGAAACATTCTGACAAGCCTCTTTAGGCTACACACCCATGAACCTCTCACTCTTTGACTCATGAAAACTGTAGAATTCTCAATGAAGTTACACCTTGCCAAAGGCTTTTCTTGTAACTACTTTAATTTGGAAGAATGTGATCTTATTTATAAAACATGAATCTCAATAATGTATTTTTATTGGTGGTTGAGGCCTCCTCCCCTGTATTCTGGGGAAGGTACATTTAAAATTATGATAGGCTCTGCAACATATAACTCTTCCCAGCGCTGGTGCAAACTTGTGTAACACCTTTAATGTGGCCAACTCTCTGTGTGTCACTTTCTAGGACATACACAATTGTTGATTGTTTGCTATTTTGAATATTGTGCAGTCTGCCATATGGTTTATCGTATGACTAATGAGGTAAACTAAATTTACAGCAATTCCAGTATCACAGAACAGCATGCTACCTTCCCACTTTGCAACACTGAACTCTTTCTTCAAGCTACAGTTCTGTAATAAAAATGTTTTTAAAAAAATAAGGAACAAAGAAGCAAGGCATGGTTTTGTTTTCTCGGAATAATCCTATTAACTCCTCATAAACCTGGAATTAGCCTTAGGCTCCGATTTCAGCTTGGGAGCAGTAGTATTGCTTTGATCGGCTGTGTGTTTATGTGCTTTGTTTGTTGTGTGGCAGCACCATTTTAGTTCAAAAAAACAACTGGAATAGAGATCAATACGCACTAATGGCAGTGCTACCTTTTACAACAATGAACATATGTGCTCATGTTATATATTGTGGTTTATGTCTTTTTGTTTTCGTGTACTATGCAGCACTCATTACATAAACTACTCATGAGTCCACTATCTATATTTGCAGTTTGTTTATATTTAGAATGAAGCATGTACTCGCCAAATATTAATTGATTGGGGCACAATAACCTGGTCCTGAAGAATACCACAGGCTCACTGAAGGAAATAAACATGTTGCCCATGAGTGACTCAAGGATAATCTTGTCCGGCTATTCCTCTATTCGTTTTCAAACTTAACTCTTAATAAACACCATTGAAGGGTTTCCATAGGCAATTTTAACTCTTTTTGATACTGCAGCCCAATCTTTATATCTCAAAACCATCTACATTCAGAGAACATGTAATGTGAAGGTAGTTCAGTGGACCATTCAGCCTTTATTGAACTAAGGAGAAAAGATCTTCTAAAAGAGTTCCACAGGGATATCCCTGGGGTACTGCACCCCCAACCCAATGGAAAAAGGAGTGGGACTGAGCATGAAGTATTCCACCTCCATAGGTGAGAGTCCTTGTGTCCTACCATGGAATACCTTATATTTAGGACCTATTTTCATTTTTTTGTGTTCTTGCATTTGCCAACCAAGCAAGCAGTACTGCATGCTCAACATATCGATGTCAGAACCTCATATTTTAATTATTTGTTTTTGGTTTTGAGAGGATTTATGACAGACTGCCAAACCTTGTTTCCCCTCCATTTTTATTAGTTGGCCTCATATAACCTTGCTTGACAGACCATTGCAGTGCATCACAGATGCTTTCCATACCCCTGCATGACAATTTATATAAAGCAAACATCAGTCACTGCGTGTAGCATAGAATTGCTTGCTACAACCATTTTGATACAAGCCCTACGGCACATTAAAATCCTTGTCATTGTTCTTGTATACTAATCATTTGTGCGCGCTACTTAAGATAGAGTAAGCACCCTTATCGACAGGAGCACATTGGAAAAGGGTGATGTTACTCCACAATGGAGAAGTAAAACAGAAAAATATATACTAGTCCTCATTATGAGTGGCCCAGTAAATGGGACACATTTTCCTCACTGCCAAAGTGGCTGATGCTAGGGTACTAGTATCTCTAGAGGAGACGAAAATCTGGTCCTTGCTTGTTTGACCCTCAGTCCTACTAAGAAATGAGGATTTACTGAGGTAGTCTGTAATTTCTGTTAGTTTCCCCTGAAATTTTTCTTAGGCCAGATTTTCACCCAAGATTTCACCTGCTTTTAGAAGACAAAAGTTAAAAGATCCACGGATGTCCTGCGGATCTTTTTATTCCTGTGGGGTTGGTAATTCCTGTTTCTGGCCTCATGGGAATTAAGAATTAAGAAGTCACTCTTAATAAAGGTCCTTGTGTCAAACCCAAACAAAATGTAAAGGTTCACCTAAGGATCAGTGCACGCATATTTAAAAAATGCTGCACCATAGTCGAAAAATGTGTTAAACTAATGTCATATGCAAAACCCATGGAATAATGGCATGTGCTTCCTCTGTGGCAGTGTATTGATCTATGGGAAAAGAAGATTACAGATATAAAGACTACATAGTATCCATAGCTTGTAAGGTGTCTCCCACCCTGAAGCTCAGTAGGAACTGGTGCAAATTGTGCAGGCTGTGGGTCATAGGGTCAATGAGTGCTGGCCCTCTCAGTAATTGGACAGTAGGTTTCATGAATAGCTAGAACATCCAGGTGAAACACAAGAAAAGCCTCATTTGCAGAGTGTTCTTCTAATGCTAACATATTAACACAAAGCCATAGATTAGTGATTTGAGATGCAAAGCCAAAATGAATGCCCTGATATAGAATTGGGCGGATATGGTAAGTTCTTTACTTTGCGGAAGAAGTGGTAATTCCTTTGGCGGATTCTGTAAGTAAGGCATCACCTCTGCTGCAGAGGTGGAATTTCAAATGCACCTTTTTAAAGGATTCTTTGGCAGTGAAGTATACTGCTGTTGGACTTTGTTCTTCCTGCTCGGTCATCCCCAAACTATTTTTTCATCACACTCCTGTTTTCTGAATCTATTTGTATTGGCTCTTACGAGTCTGCACATTTTACCACTGCTAACCAGTGCTAAAGTGCTTGTGTCTGCTCTTAAAGCATGGCAGAATTGGCTTACACGCAATTGGCATATTTAATTTACCTCTAAATCCCTAGTAAAATGACAATACCTGTGTCCAGGGCCTGTAACTTAAATGGTACTACTGGGCCTGCAGCACTGAATGTACGTAACCCTTTAAACTTGAGTCAGGTCTGCCACTGCAGCTTGAATGTGCAGTTTTTAAATTCTCATTTCGACCTGAAAAATAAACCTGTTTGAATGATTATTGGTCGAATGCCCTCCATATTCCTCAGAAGTTTGTACAAAATATTTTTTTTATTTGTAACGCTCAAAGGCAGAAATGTAGGCCCATATTTATACTTTTTGATGCAAAACTGCACATATGCAGTTTTGCGTCAAAATGTTTACCGCAAGCCAGATCGGCTAGCATCAAAAGAAAAGATGCTAGCCAGGAGGGTGTGGCGGTAGGGGAATATGGCATTAGGGCACCAGGAACGATGCTAGGCTGTTTAACGCCAATATACATGGTGTTAACCAGCCTAGTATCATATCTTGACGCAATAGAACCCAAAAACTACTCCTCTCTTAGTAAAGACAAGTGTCATCCCCAATACCCCAATGACCATGCCCAGGGGACCAGTGTCCCCAAGGCATGGCTATTAGACCCAGTGCCATGCACAGGGGCCCATGTAAGGGGCCCCAAAAGGCACAGGAAAGAATAAATGTAATATTTACCTATACTTACCTCCTATACTTACCCAGGATGGGGACCCCCATCCTTTGCCGTCCCTCTGATGTGGGTGGAGTGTTCCTGGGGCTTGGGGTGGGCACCTGTAGGCCCATTCCATGGTGTTTAGCCGTGGAAATGGGTCCACAGGTCAGCTAACGCATGGTCAGACCCAGGCATTAAATAATGGTGCTAAGCAGGCTTAGCACCATTATTTGGGTCCGCCTCCTCATTGCACGACATTTTTGCGCTGGAGTATAAATAAGGCGTTAGGGGGTTAGCTTGATATTGTGGATGGGAACACCTAGCTTGCATCTAATTAGTGAAAGGTAGTTCACCACATCCACAAAATGGTGCTAAGCCTTCTATTGTGATGCTAGACGGGTCTTCAAAATATAAATATGGAGTTAAATTTGCACAATTTTACCTTCAAAATACATTATGCTAAAACAGCGCAAAACAAGTATAAGTATGCCTTTTAGTGTGCAGAATTTGGTTTATGCTCTGCCCCACTGCAATTTAGTATTCCATAAACTAGTTGGTGCTAACTGTGTTGTGGGGCAGAGCATAAACCAAATTTGTGTCCTTGAGATTTTAAAAAAGAGTTGTAAAACGTTTTGAGGAATATGAAGTTCATTCAGTTATGTCTTATGTCTTTTTCTCATCCGCCTGGTTATGTTGTACCCCGAATAGTTTAAAACAAGGCTTCCTGGAAAAATGGAAATGTGTTCTGTGCATGAGCAGGAGTCATCCACATTTTACAGCAAATGATGAGTAATTATCTTTAGAGTATTGTTTTCCTTTTTTTATTGTTTTCTTTTTAATGAAAGGGTACATGTTAACATTTGTGTTTGATGCATTGTTAATTCAAACAGTGAGCACTGTATTAAGTTATTTTTACTGCTTTCGAAAATAATACATTTTTTTAGCATTGTCTGAGAAGAGTTCGGAATGATTTTCATGTAGCAAGTATGGTGAGCAAGGCATGATTCACTGCAGAGGGTTATGTATTACTTTCAGTTCTATCTTTTGGCACAACTAGCAGTCACATGTTTGTAGATTAACTCTATGACAAGTTTAGAAGCATTGTTTCCACTTCTGTAGGTAAACTAAAGAGTTTGCTGACTACCGGTCTTTTGGGATGATAACTTCATTTGTTTGACCAAATCGAATCGTTGATTGTATGGTTAGGTTAGGTTTTTTTCAGCTTGGTTTCATGGTTGCTTATATTCACAATATTATGTAGCACGGGGCACATTTTTAGGGTCGAACCAGCGCTAGCATGCGCTTCCTCATGCGCATCGCTTGAGAAACACTTTAGTAGTTAGAAAAGGGCTCAGAGTCCTGTCCATATCACGTCAGTGTCTTTCACTGGTTTGTGGGCTTACCTTTTGAAATCTGCTTGTTTTCATTAGTGGAAGGCATGCATACGTCATGCCTTTTCCGAGGGTTGCCCTCCTCAATTGCAGCGACCATGTACTGAAAATATACGAGGATTGCTGTTTTCAGTCTGGTTTGTGGACTACTTTTTATCTATTTTCGCAGTGCGATCTCGCTTCGCAGAAGTCGATCGCTTTGCATGACATCGACCCTGTTACATAGTTAATTGCACTTTTGCCGGTTACGTGGATAATTGCACTTTTGCCAATAGGTTTCACTACGAGTGAATTGTAGCAGCGAGATCGTGATCTTTTTTTCCATTTAATGTGGCAAGAAAATTCCGTTTGGGAGTTTACAACTGCTAATAGCTCTAACTCCGAGAAATGCGAGACCTGTTGCTTTGCAAATGCTTGTTTAATTTCACGTCACTTTGGGAAGTATGAAGTATTGATAACTTTCCACTTTTTTTCCTTTTGGTTTTAATTAGAGTGTATTTATTTTTGAGAAAATCTTTCATAACATGTTTTGGTGGTGGCTTAAACCATTAGTTTTAATGTAGTGAACCTTCAATTGTTTACTCACTTTTAAATGTATCAAGTCATTGAAGATTGCTGGTTAGCTTCTGTCTCACATTATAGTTACCCTCACAAAAGACTTGTTGCCTGAAATGCACTGGGTATATGTCATTTTGGTTTTCCAGCGTGAACCATTAATTTTGACATGATAGACATTTGTCATGCATTTGAGGACTGGAATCATGTTGACTCTATGAACTTTGAAGAAATTGGAATAAGATTTGGATTATTATGGATTACTTGGTTTAAATTCAATTTATGTTGCTGGGCAGTGTGCCTTGGGGATGATGAGCTCTTTGTGCACAAACTAGTTTATCCAGAAAAAAACTTTTACTGGGCCCAAACCTTCCTTTCTAGTACATATCCTTCACCTCTAGGATATGCTCCGGAACCCCAGGGATGGGTGCAGTCTATATAAAGATTTGGACAGCTTATTTTATATTTTTACTCTTAAATTAATTTTTCGCTACTGCAAGGCCTGTCTTTTCATTGGCTAACAATGGGAGTAGGTAACCAGTTCATATTTAGTGTTTTTGGAATCGTAATAAAAAATCTTCTCACATAGAGAAGTCGGATTTTAAATTACAATTTTGAAAACATCACTTTTAGAAAGTTGGCATTTTCCTACCTTAACTACATTAGGGCATATTTACAAGCCCCTTGCGTTACCTTAACAATGCCTTAGTGTCAATTTTATGACACTAAGTCAGCGTTAAGGTGGCCGTTCCCCTGTGCCATATTTACAAATTGACACTATGCATGCATTGCGCTACTTTGCAACCCCTTGCACCCCATTGTGCCTTTGTCAAGCATAAAGTATGCAAGGGCGTGTCCGACACAGGGAGGCTCAAAAAATGGTGCAGTGAAATTTACTAGGTTTCACTGCGCCATTCGTTTCCATCATTTGAACACCTTCTCAAGAAAGGCATTACAGTGACACACCCATTAAAATCAAAGGGCCTCCCTGTCCTTTGCTGCCCTAGCATCAAAAGTTTTGGCGCTAATGCAGCAAAGCGCCACAACAGCATAAAAAATTCTGATGCTGTTGTGTTAACAACCGCCATGGTGTGCCGTATCGTAAATACAGCGTAACCATGGTGTCATTAGGTGGGGCAAGTACGACGCAAGACAAGTGGCGCATTTGGACTGATGCGCCACTTTTTTGTAAATATGCCCCTTAGTATCTTCAGCCTGTCTCTGGGCCACATGACAGCGTGTACCTGACAGTTGGGCTTTGTGTATTCCTCCTAGACAGCCACACATAATAGAGAGCATAGGTGTGCCTGGATGGGCCATCACTGGCCAGATAGGAGGGCAGAGTTGGGTATAGCCCTACTTACTCTTTAATAAGCTCTGTCCTGCCTCCTCAGAAAGGGCTCCATACCCCCTGTAGTTAGTCTGGAGCCAGGGTTGGAAAGACAGGACATCTTCATGGCGGAGTGACATACTTGACCCAGAAACTCACCAAGCTCCAAACCAGGAAATAAAGAACTCTTGTTCAGCAGGACCAGATGCCCACGTTTGGCTCTTCATGCTTTTTGGTGCTATTTTTCCCTGAAATCTTAAAATGTGCATACGTATTGGATTTTTGTCATTTCGGTCTAGTTTTCTATATTAAAACTTACTCTATTTTCTGAAATATTGGGGGATTCTTCTTGTGTTGTGTTTTTACTTTGTTATAGTTGAAGTACTGCATAAATAAGTTTGGTTCGGAAACTTTATTTGGCAGATACAAAATAGCCATAAAAGTACATAAATATATATAAATACATATTCATCATAATCATATCCTAATTCATAATACAAAGACAAGCTAACCACAAAAGATAGAAAAATAAATATATAAAACACTTGGCACAGACCCTGCTAAATTCGTGATGGCGATTATCATCGTGACTGGTAAGCCTACAGGTTGGCAGGGAACATGATTGAATGTTAAAATCTCCAATCTATAATATAATAAAATTAGAATGGATAGGACATAAACATTTGTGTAAGCTCTGGTCTGGAGCATGAACTACTCTGCAATGGTGGAATCAAAAAAGTCTCCCAGGAAATCTTTTTGGCCACTGCAGGGAGTTTATTTGAAATAAGCACCTGAAGCCCACCCTTGACACTCCCAGATTGGGAAGGAGCATCAGGCAGGAAATGTGAGGTAAACCCTTGCATATGGATAGGAGAAACGCACAATGTTTCTTGGATACAAACCAGGTCAAGTTTATTAATGATGTTACACCACTCCTCTGTCTCAATCTTACTATGTAGACCTTGGACATTCCATGTAGCGAAATTGTGGCGCTCATTATTATTTCTAATATACTTATCATCCCCAATCCCTGCCTCTATTTGGCTCTTGGTGCTTAGAAACGTTTCTATTAATTCCCCGTCAAAGTTATTAATACAGGCCACATGGTCCACCCCATCTCGCCCCTGGGTCACTGTAGAGGCATTACTAAAACCAATAGACATTGGCCCTCATCATGACATTGGCAGTAAATCTCACTTACGTCCTCGGTGATGGCCACCAACATACTGTTGTGGAGGCAAACATCCGTCCGACATATTATGATGCACATACACCAAGCCGACAGAATACTGTCACAAGCACAAATCCGCCAGACCAAAACTGTCGGTACTAACACCCATACGGTTATGCCAACAAAACAACGCCCTCCACATTATGACCCATCAATCACCACAGAGGACATTCAACAGCGGTAAACCATTGGCGGTACACACCGGCATGGTCATAATGGCCACCCAAATACAAAATAACACAACATTGGCCAATACCAAAAACATACACATGACACTAATACACACACCACACATACCCACCAACAGCACTATAAAACACCCACCCACATTACCTGCAATCCTTTGCTAACACGAAAAGACTGCAATAGCTAGCCGCGCAAATCACAGACAACTACACACACACACCACAAGCACCCGTTCATCCGTCATGCATCCCACACCCCAAACCCCACCACATTACTCAACACCCTCTGCACAACACACACCACACAACACCCATGTCCCCACAAAGGCACCCCCGTTTCACTGATGAGGAGTTGCGGGTCATGGTTGAGGAAATAGTCAGGGTAGAGCCACAGCTGTTTGGAGCACAGATCCAGCAGAGCTCCATTGCCAGGAAGATGGAGCTATGGCGGAGAATCGTGGACTGGGTGAACGCCATGGGACAGCGTCCACGAACAAGGGATGACCTCAGGAAGAGGCGGAACAACCTATGGGGGAAGGTACTTTCCATAGCAGCAAGGCACCAGCTCACTATCCAGAGGACTGGAGGTGGACCCCCACCTCCTCCCCCACAGCTGACAGCATGGAAGGAGCAAGTCTTGGTAATCAAACATCCTGAGGGACTCACTGGAGTTGCCGGAGGACTGGACACTGGTGAGACAATATTTACTACCTATCCTCCCCCATACCTGCATGCCACCACCACCCCTCACCCTGACACCCATCACTCCACTCCATCCCACACAGTGTACCGCCACAATTAACTAACCTAAATGCCAAGCCCTGCATGCCATACCCACTGCATGAACATTCTTCCCAGCCCTGCATGTACACCGACCACCAATGCATGCACAGCATGGAGAACTAACAATCCCCCAATGTATCACCTTGCACAAACAAAGGTGGCAGGACAACAGCAACAATATAGGGGAAGCTAGGGATGCCGAATATGTCACACACATGTAGCATAATATACCACTTACATCCCCACAGATGTTCAGCCAATCTCAGTGGCAAGGAGGTGCCACGGCTACCCAGTCCACCACCAGAAGATGTCCCCAGTGATGACAGCAACTCTGGAGTTCTGTATCTGGATGAACTCCCTGGCCCATCAGGGACCACTGGTCAGTCAGCTACCCCAGCCCACACCCAGTCCACCACAGATCCTCCCCCCTCAGTATCCAACACCACAGCATCTACCCAACATCCCCAGACCTCTGTCCCCAGGACACGTCAATCAGCAGTGTGCCCACCTGTACAGGGACCCCTAGTCTACACCTCACAGGCAAGACAATGAGGGTCATGGTGTCAGTGGGCACAATGTTCAGGGGACACAGGCACAGGGGGCCAGGGACACTCAGAGGACAGCTTAGCACCATTGGGAGAACAGGCCCAGGGAACCGACTATCCAGGAGGCACTCACTAATGTCCTGGAGGCTTACCAACAATCCGATGACAAGATGGGTCAGGTGATAGACATCATGCAGGAGAACCAGTGGCTGTAGGGGGAACACCACCAGGAGATCAAGAACGAATTGCAGGCTCTGAACACCACTATGGTGTCCAGAGCAGGGGTGCTGGGTGATATGACCAACATCATGAGGGAGTACACATCACACTAGCAAGCCCTTTCCACTAGCCTTTCAACTGACCAGCCCTCCTCATCTGTTGCAGCTGGTGGACAGGAGGCCCTGCCGCAGGACCCACAGGCCACCAGCACCCCTCCCACCTGCAGAAGATGGACCACCCTGCAAATAGTCCCCGCGACACAGACTGATGCCAGAGACAGTTGCCAAGACCATAGACAGGAAATGAGCCCCTCCTGAATGTTCCCCTTGTGTTCCACTGAGTCACCTTATCCACTTTGAACTGCCATTGCTCCCCTTCCTATGGCCCCTTGGACATTGGACCTGCGCTACAAACAGACTGGCCCACTACACTGGATTTTTCTCTACCATCACTCCATTTCATTGCACTATCCCTTCATAATTTTCACTTCAATAAACACCCTTGAACGCAACTGGAGTAATAGTGCTATATCTGTTAGAAATGTGTGATGTATTGAACTGTATCATCCTGTGGAAATGTTCCTGAACTTTGTGATTCCATCCAACAAATAGCCTATAGCAGCTTGTAGTCATCACATGAGTTCACAGTTATAACCACACCAACATCTGCAAAATGGGAAGACATAGGTGACAGTCAATTGGGATGCTAAGGAAGTGACTTCCATTATGCTACAGCCACACAGAAAAATAATATATTAGGGAAATGGTCAGTTCTACTGTCTTACCTGTTTGTCACTGGAAGTACTACTGTATAATTGATATCATGTTGTTCACATCCTCATTCTCTTCCTCCTCCTCCTCACTGTCTTCAGGTTCCACTGCTGCCACAGGAGCATTTTCACCCTCCTCCTTCTGCAGACAGGGCACATGTTGTCTGATGGCCAGATTGTACAACATGCAGCACACAACAACTATCTGGCAGACCTTCTCAGGGGAGTAGCAGAGGGATACACCTATCAGATGGAAGCACCTGAACCTGGCTTTCAGGAGACCGAAGGTCCTTTCAATAATCCACCACTACAGTGTAAATAGAGCATGGATGTATTTGGACACTGGAAATGTCTAGGTATGTACAATCGACACCTCAACACCAATGATGCATGTTTTAATCTAAAAATGTGTACCAGCACTATAACATGGCAACTGCCTGTCCTGTATGTAGGGACAGGTGGAAGTGGCATTTCCTCATTGGCTAACATGGGGCTCTATGTAGTACAGTATCCAATGAGGATCACCGGTGACGGTGTACACCACCACAAACGTGACTGCCATTTTCTATGACCTCGCTTGATTCCTGACTTTCCACAGGACAACACCTTCACTGCGTGTGCTGCTGTGACCTGTGTCTGGAACCTGCCACGTCCCGTGTGACAGGGGAAAAGGCCCCAGCCTTCACTTATGAGGAGTTAGAGCACCTGGTGTATGGGGTCCTACCCCTGTACAGACAGCTGTATGGTCCTCCAGACCAACAGGTGAGTACACCATGGGGACGTTGCATGCAACATGGCTGCATGGAGATGTGTGTGTGCTGGCAGTGTGTCATTTGGCTGGGGGGTATGGCTGGTGGTAATGTACATGCAGGGCTCCGGGTGATGTGTGTGCCATTTGAGGGGCAAATGATGTCTGAACGCCATATGTGTGACAGGCATGATATTTGGATTCATGGTGTCCCTCTGTTTGTGTATTCCCTGCAGGTCAGCGCCCATCAGAAGAAGAGGTTGTGGTGTTCCATCGCTGAGGAGGTGCGGACCCTGGGGGTTTATAGCCGGCAGAGCACCCACTGCAGGAAACATTGGGAGGGCCTGAGACAATGGACCCAGAAGACCACGGAGTCCCAGCTGGGAACGGCCTCCCAACTAGGAAGGGGTGCCCGTCAGAACCTGACCTCCCTGATGGCCAGTATATTGGGGTGGCCTATCCAGAGCTTGATGGGAGCTTTTGGGCATCACAGCGGCCACAGGGAGGTACGTTTAGTGTGTGTGACAACCATCTTTGTTGCCTGGCATGGGATTCTGGTGGAGAGCTTTAGTCAGTGGATGCCCCTTTATACCAGCTCCTACATTGCTGTGTGGTCCAGCTCAGGGTTATTGGATGAATAGCAAAATCTAGATAGCTAGCTACATGGCTTTCCATGTCAGACAGGGCTTAGTAGGTCCCAGGAGGGGTGCAGATGGCAGTGTTTGGCTCTTATTTGCTGTGGTACCTAGCCTATGATATGCCAGTGCGGTGCATACTGCTCAATCTTGGTACCTGTGTTTGATGGTGATGTGTATGCTATCTGTGGTGTTGGTGCTGTAATTGACCCTGTGCTTCCCCTCTTTCTCCCCCGCTTATTTTCTTCTGTCATCCTGCCATCTGTGCATTTGCATCATCTGGTGAAGGAGCAGGGGCACCGGCGAGTGAGCGAGCTGAGGCCCCCGGGAGCCAGGAGGCAAGGACAACCGATGCCGAGGGGACCAGTGGGATGGAAAGTGAGGAGAACACCACGGCGGGGACAGGAGGTGACAACACTGACTCTGAAACCTCCTCCGACGGGAGCTACCTGGTGGTGGTGAACATCTCTGGGACCACCCCAGTTAAAGGTACAGCCGCCACACCCCGTACCAGCACGGCCATCCCAGTAGCCCCCCACTGAGTTGCCCGTGCCTGTGCCCGCTCACCCAGGAGGGTGGGCATCTCCGCCCTGCTGCCCTCAGTTAGGAGGCTAGTGACCTCCTGAGATCCATCTCTGTAGGTCAGTCAACCATAGTGAATGCCATCCAGGGGCTGGCATCCCAGATGCAGCAATACAATGCCATCCTGGAGGGCATTCACAGTGGCTTGGTGTCTCTACAGAGATCATTTCAGCCTCTGGCCTCCTCTCTGATAGCAGCCAGTGTCCCCGGTCCTTCCGTTCCCCCTCCAACTACTACTTCCCAGTCCCAGTCTCCTCAACACCAACCCATCCCATGCACACATACAGACAAGCATGCACACAAAACATCATACACGAGTGGCACATACAAACACAGGCACCATACTTCACGCCACAAGCACTTACACCAACAACAGACAGATGCACACACAACAACATCCACTGCCTCTATGGTCTCCCCCTCCTCCTCCTCCCTCACAGTCACATCCACACTCACACCTGCATGCACTGCATCAGCAGTCCCAGACCCTGCCAACTGTACACCCTTGCCCACAGACACCACAAGAGCAGACCCGCAGACATGCACCCCACACACCACATACGCAGTCACTATCACCATCACCACCTCATGCAGCACACCCACCTCACTTGCAGACACCACCATAACATCCATCCACACATCCTGTTTGTCCTCTCCCACCCTGTCTGCCCCTTCAAAGAAACACAAATGCTCGCTTTCAGATCCCCAATAGCCATCCACTTCACACACGCACCCTGTCCATGCACCTGCACCCAAGTCCAGCACACCTCCTCCTCCTTCTACCACTCCCCCTACCTCCACTCCCATCCCTCCTCCTACTCCCCACCCCAAAGTCACTAAGAAGGTTTTCCTTGCCCAGCTTGACCTCTTCCTTACCCCTCCCCCGCCCTGCCGTACGTGCAAGGTCCCAACCACCCAGCCCAGCACCTCAGCCAACCAGTCTACCACTGCTCCCACCCAAAAATCTGCTGCTGGCACCAAGGGGCCCCTGAGTGGGACAGAAGGCCCTCCCAGCAAGGACACACCTCTGCCTCAAAAACTGAGGTCTAGGGTGGCAGAACCTAAGAGACAGAGGATGGGGTCAGTGGAGGCACCTCCTAAACCTGGAGCTAAGGACACAAGTCACATAACAAAGGCCAAGGGGGGCCCTCACAGGAGTGAGCCCAAGGATCCCCATCCACCACCTGAGGGCAAGGATCCCCATCCACCACCTGAGGGCAAGGATCCCCCTCCACCACCAGAAGCCATGTAGCCCCCCATGCAGAACCAGTGGGCAAGGAGCCCCCTCCAGAACTAGTGGGCAAGGAGCCCACTTCCAGAGACTGTGGGCAAGGAGCCCCCTCCAGAACGAGTTGGCAAGGAGCCCCCTCCAGAGACTGTAGGTAAGGAACCCCCTCCAGAACCAGTGGGCAAGGGGCCCTCTCCAGAGACTGTGGCTTAAGACTCCCCTCCAGGGACAGTTGGCAAGGAGCACCCTCCAGAACCAGTGGGCATGATACCCACTCCAGCAGAGGTGCCCCCCACCACCAATTCCCACTGAGGTGCTTGCCCATTTCCAACATGATGCCCCTGAACAGTAAAGTCCGGATGATGTCAGGAGTCAAGTTGGGGTTTGGACGATGCCTTGTGGCCATGTAGCCCTTTAGTACTTTGGACTGGCCACTGGCCCAATCTGTACATTGACGTGTATATAGTTATTTATTTATTCATTATGGTGGCTGTTGGAAGCAAATTACAGTGGTTGTACTGCAAGTGTATGTCCTTTCATCCTTCGCTCCTGGGTCCTGTAACTGTTGATGTACTGTGCAGCTGGTTGTGTGTGTGTGTATGGTGTGTGTTGTGCTTGTGTGTGTCACTCTCCTTTTCCTCCCTCCCTTCCTTGTGTGCTAGGTGGCTGTACTCCCTATTGCCGTCTTCGTCGGCGTTAGTGACCCTGGACGGCCATGGCGTGGTAGAGCATCGGGAAGACTTGGAGTTTCGGTTCTATGGCGGCTGCGAAGTCCTTTGTGTCCCTGAAGGTGAGTCTTTCATTTTCGGAAATATGTTTCTGCCAGTCTTTTGGTGGTGTTGCTAACGCCCCAGAAATCCTGGCAGTTTGCTATGTCAATATGGTGGGGGGTACCTTGACTTCCGCCTGGCTGTAGGTGGCTACCGCTGTGATTGGTGGTCTTCACGCCCTGGCGGTTGGTGTGGTACATTGACTGTCTATGGGAGGTATCACCTCTATGGTCAAAATTTGGTGGTAATTACCTCCAGCATGTTGGCAGTATTACCGCCACTTTAACAGTGGTGGTCAGTACACCACCAATGTCAGAATGAGGGCCCTTGTCTTTTCATTTGTCCCCACCATACAAGGCCCCCTCTTTTGACCATCTACGTGGCTCCTGTGATTTTGTCATTCATTATCTGAAAGTGAACTCAAGGCCTGATATCTATTACTCATTGGCACTGAGGGGGTATAATGTGAATTATTGATTGGCTCAGGGCAAGGGTGTACCTGGGGGTGCCCTGATTGTACAGGTTGCAAATGTTGATAGAATGCACCCAACGGGAGCAATACCGGAGTATTGCCATGTTGTGGGCGTAAAGTAGCCCTAAATTAAAATGTCTCTCACAAGTCACTGCAGAAATAGTTTACACATTGTTTCTAAGTTAAGCCTGACTGATCTGTGCCAAGCCACCAGAGGGATGACACAGGTTATATTGGGAGTGGGCACCTCACAGGGAAATAGCCAGGAGGGGTCCCATAGCGGTATGAGTACAGCACCTTGAGACCCTAACGGGTGAGTAGTGCACTATACGAGTGCAAAGTTTACAGTTTACAAAGTTTTGTATGTTCTGGAGTTACTGCAGAAGGTGTGCTGTAGTCTAATCGACTGGTGGTAAGGGCTGGTGCATTTGATGTTCATGGAGAGCCATTTTTAACATTTGAAGTGTGCAAAAGAGGTTAGAGACTACTGCATTGATCTGAGACTTCATGGTCAGTTTGCTGTCCAGGATTATGCCAAGGTTTCTGGCATGATCGGTCAGTTTGGGTGATGGTCCCAGTTTCAAGAGCCACTAGGAATCATTTCAAAGGGGTGGTGTTGTTGCCAAAGATCAACACTTCAAGTTTGTCTGTTTAGCTTCAGGCAGTTTTCCTTCATCCAACACCTCATCATGCACCTGTGGAAGCTGGTTTTTGTGTTGGCAGGATCTTCTGAGAGTGAGAGGATGAGCTGAGTGTCCGCACAGGATATGATATCCAGTCCGGAGGTTCCGATGATGTTGGCCAAGAGGGTTGTGTAGGTGTTAAAGAGGATGGGGCATAGGGAGGATTCTTGAGGGACATCACAGATGATGTCCTTCAGCTCAGAGGTGAATAGAGGTAGGTGGCCTTCTGCATTCGTCCGGTGAGTGAGATGATCCACTTAATGTGAATGATGACTTCTGATTAGAGTATTAGAGTATGATAAGATACGGTGTCAAATGCTGCTGTGAAGTCAAGGAGGATCAGAGCTACTGTTTCTCTCTGATCGGGGAGGTCTTTGAGGTCATCAGTGGCTGCTATCAAGGTAGTCCCTGTGCTTTGGTTGATGTGGAATTCATTTTGGGAGGTGTCTAGGAGAATGTTCTGCTCCAGATATTTACTGAGTTGTCGGTTTGTGGCTTTTTCAAGGAATTTGGCTGGGAAAGGGATAGGGAAGATGGAGCGATATTGTTTGAGTTTGCTCGGGTCAGCAGATGGTTTCTCGAGGATTTGTTTGACTTCAGCATGTTTCCAATCTTTGGGAAGGATGGCAAAGGCAAGTGAGGAGTTGAAGAGGGTGGTGAGCTTGCTGCTGATCCTGCAGCTTCTTAGGTTGAAAATATGGTGTGGGCCGAGGTCTGTGCGGGCTTCTGAGTGAATGGAGTTCATGATGGTAGAGGTGTCCTGGGAGTAAGCTGATCCCATAAGGTAAGTTCGTGGTCTGTGTTGATTTTGGTGAGTGCATGAAGGTGAAGGACATCTGAGGACTTAGGCTGGGGTTTGAAGTTCTTATAGATAGTGGTGATCTTGATATTGAAAAAGTAGGTGATTCTTCCACAAAGATGGGAGTGTGTGATTCTGTTTTATGTGGTTGCAGGGTTGGAGAACTCACTGATGATGTTGAAGAGCTTTTTGATGTGTTGGAACTGGACTCAATGTTGTTGGCCAGGGCTTTCTAATTTGTCTCTCTCAATATCCAGTGGTACAGGTTGAGGGAGGGCTTGGCGAGTTTTCTTTTATCTGTTGGGTGTTGCTGTGGCAATATTAGGAGCAGACGTAGGTGTGAGCCAGTACTCAGTGAGGAAGAGAATGTCAGGGATGAGGGTTGTTATGAGGTTCAGGATCTCTGTGGAATGTTGGCAAAGCCAGCATGTGTTGAGGGAGAGGCAGGCAAATTATTGTGAATTAGGTGAGTTGTGCTAGCTGGTTCACATGGTGGTGGATGGCGTGTTGGTGGGTGATCTCATGATGCAGGAGAAGGAGCAGTGGATGCAAGAGAAAGGTCTTACCATGTATTGAGGGGAAGTACGGCATCAGCGGTTGTTGTGGCATCCTTGGTTCAGGGCTTGGAGTTCGGTGGTGGTGTAGCTGCAGGGTGCAGTAGAACCAGTTTCCTAGCACTGGGCACTGTCAAAGCAGTCTCCATTAAGTAGATTCTGGGAGAAGGTATGGGGCACTGTGTGGTGGTGGGCAGGGATAGCGGGAGGTGAAAAAAGGTGGCTCCAGATCAAGCAGGAGAAAAGAGGAAAAAAAATTAGGGAAAAGGAGGAAGAAAAAGAAGGGGAAAATGAGGCTCAGGGAGGCACAAAAGGGAAAGGCACTGAGGCAAAAGAAAAAGGCACAAGAGGCAAGGGCCGGAGGAAGGAAAATATATTGAAGCAGAAGGAGGTTAAAAAACTAGGTGCGAGGTGCTGACAGCAAGAGAAAGCTGGGCTTGAGTCCAGCATTTATACTTTTTTGCCCTGGTTCTGGAAGATGGGTGAAGGTTCAGGACAGTGGTTTGAAGTGTAGGGAATCCCCTTCCCACCTGGTCCTGGCTCTAAGCTGACTGGTGTGACAGTACATGGTAACTAAGCCCATTGTGTGTTGGCAGGACACAGCCTATTCAGGAGTAAGTGAGGCTTTGTCCATCTCCTCTCTCCCACCTGCCTAGGATGTCCCATTAAGGCACACCTAAGATCCCATTGGGTGTGGCTGTCTAGGAGGAAGACACAAAGCCCAACTGCTAACTACACCCAGCCACGTGACCAGGGACAGGATGCAGGCACCAAATGGATAAGCAAGAAAATGTCATCTTTCTAAAGGTAGTTTCTGAATCGCAAATTAAAATCGGACTTCACCGTAGATGAGGATTTAATTTGTGTTTCCAGACACCAAACACAAATGGGCTATCTATTTTAATTTGGAAGTAATGTGCAATTCCAATGTTATCCTATGGGGGAGATAGGCCTTGCAGTACTGAAAAATAAATGTAAGAACTTTTCACTAACAGGGCATATAAAACTAAAAAGTACATATCCTAATTTTTTAATACATTGCACCCTGCCCTCCGGGCTGTCCAGGACCTATCCTAGGGTTGACATATGTATTAAAGAGGAAGGTTTGGGCCTGGCAAAAGATTTAGTTTGCCAGGCTGGCAGGGACAGTCATCTGCAATCACAAGCTCTGCAGTGGGAGGCCTGAGACAAGTTTTACAGGGCTACTTAAGTGGGTGGTGCAATCTAGGCTGCAGGCCCACCAGTAGCATTGATTTGCATGCCCTAGGCACATGTGGTGCACCTTACTAGGGACTTATAGGTAAATTAAATATGCAACTTGGGGAATAGGCCAATATTACCATGTTTTAAGGAGTGAGCACATGCACTTTAGCATTGATTAGCAGTGGTAGAGTGCTTTGAGTCCAGTCCTAAGGCCTACAAAAATAGGTCCAGAAAAAATGAATGAATAGAAGCAGAAAAGCCTGTAGAAGATCACCCTAACGGTGACAAATAAAAATATCTTTACTGACAGATTGGCTGACATCCGTTGTTAACATGATGCTTACATTTGTACATAGTAGCATTATTCTACCTCATCATTACCAATGAGAAGGTTGACTAGGTACAAATGAAATGTAAACAAGGCAATACATTACATAACCATTTACTTCGAGGGGTTCCAGGTGATAGACGTCACAGGGTCATAACTTCAAAGAGATTTTTCAAAAACTGTGGCAGAAGAATAGACTCTAACTTCTTTACAAGAATTGGAAAATAAGTAATAAAGACAACTAGTTTGCCAGGTTCTCCTCAGACTTTTCGTAGTAAGACTGCTGAGGGCCCTAATGCAAGCAAGGAAAATGGGCCCCCTACGCAGTGGACTCCTCAGACCCTGGGGCCCAGGTTCTCCTGCATTGACAATAGTTATACCCTTCCTGTCCTATTGCGCTATATACCTGTGAGCTTGCTTCCAGACATTTCTGATACTGTTTCCAAGCATTGTTTCTGTCCTTGCCTACCTTCAGGGCTACTCGAATTATACATTTTTGCAGCAGTGGTGTTTCACACATGAAAATAGATTTGGTGCATTTGCCACATGATCCCTCACCTGCTTTATAATCTGCAGATTTAAATAAAAAAAAATGTTTCTAGCTCAACCGATTGTTTGTTACAGAAATCATGGCAACACGTTCTGTGGTCATATAATATAAATCCAGGATTTGTAAAGCGAAGCTAATCACCCATGAGGGTCTCAAGACGCTGAATTATAGACGCAAGGTGATTTAGCCACAATCACAGAATGTTGAGTTGAGGCCGAGACTCGCGCTTGGTTTGTCCAGCTCCAAAGTCGGCTGCTCAAGCCATTATGCTGCATCTTCGGCCCCTTTCTGTTGCTTTTTGCTGTATTTGGTCATCAAACTGGTTTTAATGAGGTAATACCTTTCCCCAGATAGTGTTAACACGTGAAAATGGCAAAAGAAAGACAAAATAAATAAACATCAGGGATATTGTGCTGAAAATCACAACAGCAACAATAATCACACAGTCACACCCATCCATCGTTTTTCTACGATCCAGAGACTAGAAGTAGTTATTAGTGTGCGCTATACAAAAATAATACACATCAATGTAAAAAGTTGAACCTGAGCATTTCAGAGTTTGAATATCATAGTGAAGGAGCCTTTAGAGGGGCACCTTGAGGATCAACACCACTCAAAAACAGATTAATTTGAAGTATAATGTGTGAAGTCAATCTCTTTGCACTTTTGTAATTTTTTCTTTACAAATTAAATAACTGAAAACATATTTATTCAACAATTACTTGAGGGAAAAGTCCTAGCGCCTTCATTCACATCTAATACCATGCGCCAGATCTCACAAAGCAGAAGTGATTGTCAGCTGGCCCACATATCCTACCAATGCACGCGGGGATGTTTACTGGTGTTTCAAGACCTAAAAACCGTGATTCGTAAGTGGGGCAAGCTTTTAATAAATAATAACCACCAACAAAGGTGTCAGCACAGATCTTGTGCTGAAAATGTCTAAAGAGGTACTTTTCAATGGAAAGCTGAATTGGAGCAAAGAAGGAATAAAGCTTGTTTCTTTTTCTGAGCTACGCTTGCAGGCATAGCAGGACGAGTATCATGAAGAGTTGCTCTGGCCTAGAACGAATTGAGCACCGGTTTTACACCTGTGTAAAGTAAATAACGCGATATTTCCTTGAGCAAGGGCTTGACTTTCAGAGTACAACTCGATAACAGAGAGCAAAGTTTTCTGTTTCTGAGCTGAGATGTTAAAATAATGGACTAACTCGGAGACATAAATGATTCAATCATTTTTTAACACTGCGGGTGCATAAACATGGGAGGTCTGCGCTGAACTGAGCTAGCGTAGCACAATTATTGTGCAATGGGCCAGGAAGAAGGATTACTGCACTACGAAGTGAATTATCTCATCGGAATGTTTGAAGGAAGGAGGGCTGTAGTGAGAGACACTATGCCTAGGGCCTAATGGGCAGGTGATACGTAATCAAAACCGACCAAGTTTTTGAACTAGTTGGAGAGGAGCAGGATAAAAGAAAATATGGACAGGCCATTTATCATGTATTTAGTTGTTATGCCATGCTGGTCAGGCTCAATATAACTAGGTCCTGCCCAGTAATGAAGTATGCTACTGTATCCACAATGAAACCGAACACTATCTATTTTTGTGCTCCAGAGCTTAGAGGCCAATTGATCTTGCTACATTTTGCTCTTGGCACTAAAGTATTGGTAACTCTAGATCACACAGACAACTATAGATGCCGGTAGATCAAGCTAAAATGGGGAGATACATGTAAAAATGTTTGTGCACTTTCAGGTAACATAGTAAATCTGACCCATTCGAGCGTTCGAGGTGCAATACTTTCCCTACTTTTGCTTAAGTGAAAGTGGGAATTAGTAAACATAATCCCTCCAAAATTCCCCACTTTCCCCACTGTTGTGTACGTTGGAGGGGGAATAGTGGATCTGACCCCCCAAAGTCCAGCACTTTCTCTATTTTACTCTTGTTGGAGAGGGAGTAGTACATCTTGTCCCTCCAAAGTCCAACACTTCCCCTACTTATAATTATATTTGAGTATTGTTAGACCTGGCCCTTCTTGCTGGGTCATCCCCATCGCTTTTGCCTCTTTCCTCCTATTTTTTCAGACCAGTTTTTGTTGGCGTTACGACTCTGGACACTTTACCATTGTAAACCAGTGCTAAAGTGCATATGCTCTCTGTCTAAATTGTATTGGTGATTGGTTTATCCATGATTGGCATATTTGATTTACCAGTAAGTCCCTAGTAAAGTGCACTAGAAGTGACCAGGACCTGCAAATCAAATGCTAAGTGGGCCTGCAGCCCCGATTGTGCCACCCACATGAGTAGCCCTGCAAACAAGTCCCAGGCCTGCCACTGCAGTGAGTGTGTGTGCAGTCTTGCTCTGCAGTTCAACCTGGCAAGTGTACCCACTTGCCAGGCCTAAACCTTCAATTTTTACTACATGTACGTCACCCCTAAGGTAGGCTCTAGTTAGCCCCATGGACTGGGTGCAGTGTATTTAAAAGTTAGGACATGTACTGGTGTGTTTTACATGTCTGGATAGTGAAATACTGCCAAATTTGTTTTTCTCTATCACAAGGCCTCTCTCTCCCATAGGTTAACATGGGGACTGCCTTTAGTTCTCTGACCCCAGTGAAATTGCATTGGAAGCAGACCTCTAGGTGAGTACCAGAGAGTCTGAAGAGGCATTTGGGGGTGCTCCTGAGGGCAGTGGCTCAGGGTTTCCCCATTCAAGGGAAGTAGGAGTGGTGTGCAATGACTCAGGCAGGTCCTCGTATAGTGGGATGGGTGAGGGGCCCTATGTCTTGTCTCAGGAGAGAGGGAGAAGGGGTGAGCAGAGGTGCAGGTTGACAGAGACCCAGTCCCAGAGCCTGAGGGGTTCCATGAGGGAGGTCATCTGCTGAAGGGGACCCCATAGTGACAGGAGAATTTGGGGAGGCAGCTGTTAACACCATCATGCCAGTCCAGGTGTCTGTTAGTACCACTCCAGAGTGGAGGAGGTGGGAGGCGACATAAGGAGTTGTGTGGGTTGCAGTCCCCAGTGGAGAACCTAGAGGGTCAGCTCTTAGGTCAGAGTCCACCAGGAATGACCCTGGTGATACCATTTCTGGTCTGGGGGCTTCAGGCTCTGCCAGGTGGACAGGTATCCAGAGACCAGTACCAGAGAGACTCTTGTCTCAAGAATTGAAGCATTGTTAATCGCACTCTTATCCACCAATGGCATTCCCACAATCACACCTATAATAACAATTGCACTCACAACACCCAAAATAACACTCAACCATCTACGAATCCTACCCCTATTATCATTATCTCTAATGTTACTCATGATCTGTAAAGAATCAGAGAGCAGAATAATATAAAGCAAACAATCAACTTGAGGAAGATCTAAAGCTCTTTTTTTTTTCTCGAGCAAAGTCTTTCTTTAGCAAGTATTTACAGCGTTTCACTCACTCCCAGGACCCTTTGTCAAGTCAGGTTAGCAGCTTGTCATAATCGGTTTTTCAGAGTCAATTCAGGTTAACAGTATCACATCCGGTAATTTATCAGTCTCTTTTCTCAGGTTTCTCTCTCTATTCAATTTCAACTTAACACAGTCTCTTATTTGTGGGCAACTTCAAGTACCATAATATTGACCTGGAATTTCACGATCAAAACAAAATGCCAAGAATTCTTGTTGCCACTCAGCTGATGTCGCATAAGCCCATTCAGGACCTGCGTACCTCCTATTTGCAACTCTCTTTCTTTTCAGTTTGCTATCACCCTGCAACTCTCTTTCACTGAGATCTTCTTTCCTTGTGTCAACTTCTTCCTCTATTGTTTCGTTAAGGACCACTTTCTCCCTTGCAGCTTGTGGTTCCGGCCAGTTATCTCCTTTAAGTGTTTCCTACCGCTCAGCTTTTCAGGATGTTGATCAGTGCCCTCCTCTTGTGCTATGGTGTTTTCTCTTGATGGATCTGCAAGCAGCTCAGGAGGAGTCGGAACACTTTGACCTCCTTCTACCTCACCTCCTTCGCCTTCAGAGTCTGTCAGGGGTTCAACTTCAAACCCATATCCATCTGCTTCTGGGAGAACCTCTCTTTGGGTCAGTCCTCCTGGTGCCTCAGTTGAGATAGGCTCACCGTCACCCCTCTGGATTTCGTTTGCTGGTCGAGTGACCAAGCCGTCCTCAAAGGGCTCTCCTTCAGTCTCAGTTCCCCTTTGATTACCCTCCGCCCCTGAGACTTCTTTCTCTGCAGCTGATTCTTTCGACAACTCAAGTTCCTCATCAGTTGGACACGTCACCTTCTTTGTGTAACTGGCATGGATCCAGTTTGGAAGTCCTGCACATTTCACAGCAGTAGTGGTTGTCAGTATCACTTGATATGGCCTCTTTCAACGTGGCTACAAACACGACTTCTTCACGTGTTTCTTGACAACAACCCAGTCACCGGCTTTCAGAGTGTGACCTGGATCATTTATCGGTGGCAGTGTGGTTGCTTCCACGTGGTGGGAAAAAGAGCGGACCACGTCAGCCAGACCCTTGCAGTAGTCCAACACTATTTCATCCGTGACATTCACAAGAGCATTTGCAGGCACTGCGGGCAACCTCATAGCTCGGCCCATGAGTACATCTCTTCAAAGATACATTTGGTGACCCCAGTATAATTGTTCCATACTTAGTCAGGCGAGCATTCGTCATATGTAGAGTCTGTGTTCGGGTCAACAGAATTTCAACTGAATGTGGGACCATTACTGTTAAGGGATGCCCCATCACTATACCTTCACACTGAGTGAGGCTTTGACCAACTGCTGCAACTGCATGCAAAAGACCCGGTAAGGCTGCTGCGACTGGGTCCAAAGTAGCTGAAAAATACGCTACTGGGCGGTTTGCACCTCCATGGATCTGTGTCAGGACAGACAAAGAACAAGCATCACGTTCATGACAAAGCAATAAAAAAGGCTTTGTGTAATCAGGCATACCTAAAGCTGGTGCCCTGCACATGCTTTCCTTCCGTTCAATGAATGCCCTCATCTCTTTCTCAGACATGGTTATGGCACCCGGGCCATCCTGAATTTCTTTGACAGTCAACCTCACCAAAGGTTTAGAGATAATCGAAAAATTGGGAATCCTTTGTCGACAGTAGCCCACCATTCCCAAAAACATCCTAACGCCCCTCTTGGTTGTCGGGGGATTCATCTGTAATATGGCTGTCACCCTTTCTTTGGATATTTTCCTGAACCCCTTTTCAATCAGGTGGCCTAAGTACTTCACCTCTTTCTGACAGTACTGTAGCTTCTTTGGTGACACTTTATGTCCGTTCTTTCCCAAATGATTCAGTAAGGCAATAATATCGTACCTGCAGTCATCTTTCGTTTTGGACGCAATCAACAAATCATCAATGTACTGTACTAGAGTTGAACTAAAAGGCGATTCTAATGATTCCAAGTCCTTCTTCAATATCTGATTGAAGATGGAAGGTGGAAAACCCTTGAGGAATTCGACACCAACTGTAAACCTTGTCCAAGAATTTGAAACTGAAGAGAAATTGTCAAATCAGTCATTGTGAACATCGGGAAGAAGGTTATCAAAGGGTACTCCTCATCTACAGACTCCGTCTCCAGTTCGAAGATCTGACCATCCTCCCCTTCATCATCACTGTTTGTCTGCACTTCAATCCCTTCATTGGAACAGGTAATCGAACACCTCGTTTTACACAGTAAGTCTCTTCCCAGTAGGGATACGGGACTCGAGTCACAGACTACAAATCTATGTAATCCCTGGAAAGTACCAATCTCAACTTGGACCGGATCTGTAATCGGGTTAGTCAAAAGCCGATTTGCTACTCCTACCACCCTTATGGTACACCCCGAAAGCGGCAATTTCGGAACCTCTGCACTTCTGACTGTAGAGCGTGTAGCTCCTGTATCAACTAGAAATGAAACCTTGTGACCCATCACCTTCCCTTGCACGTAAGGTCCCTTCTGATCTACTTCTAGGTACGCTGCAAGCCTGCACTCCTCACTATCTGAACAATCACCCGACTATTCATTGTTTACTCAGCCTTTTCTGCTTCAATTCAATCTCATCGCTACAGTATTTCGCATACTGCAACACCTCATCAATCGGCTTCGCTTGCCAACAGATCAAATGATTCTTAATCATCTGGCTAATCTCTGGCCTCAACCCTTCAACAAATCTGAATACAAGGTGATTCATGTCTTTCGGTTCTATGACCGCAGTGCCACTATAGTGTTTAAATGCCTTTAACAATCTCTCATAGTAAGCATGTGTCGACTCCTTGCCTTCTTATGCCGTACGATCAATTTTCTGCCAATCAGTGACTTTCGGCGACACCTTCTGTTTAAAAAACTCAATCACTTTATAGTAATACCTCATCACATCAGGAGACGGTGCAACAGTAGCCTTGTCCCTTGTCGGTTCCCCTTTTGGCCAATCCACACCCTTCTTGCACTCAAACCACAAATCAGCTGGGACTATAATCTCAAACAATGTATTCAAGTCTTCCCAAAGACATTTCGCAAGCTTCACAAACCTGTCCGTCTGCTGATACCACTCTATTGGCTTCTCCCTCAACCTGGGATATTCATTTGTGAATGACAGAATGTCACCCATGGACCACAGTACATGGACTAGAACCCCTCCAGCTGTTTATCTCATTAGTAACATTTTTATTGTTCCCGTATCTGGTGCAGCTTTCGCCCGCTGCGGTTCCAGGCTGTCACTTTTCGCTCTCTTCTTTGCCCATCTGCCTTCCCACTTCTCTAATACTCCCCAAATTTGAGCACTCTGCAATATCTCTTTGAGGTGTGCCTTCATTCCAGTGGATCTCATGTGATCAAAATCTTTAGGTTCAAAGTCTAACCTATAACTCCTCTTCAAATGCTTAGTATTGTCTAAGTCTATGCCGTATTTGTCCGCTAGGTTTGCCAACCTCTGATGCACCCTGCTCACTTCTTTGGTTATTTTGGGGTACAGAAACCTCAATTCTGCTTCAGTGTATGACTCTAATCTGTTCACCCCCATCATTCCTTCTACTAACTCTGTGGCTTCCACACCCAGCCTCACAAAATTCAGGTATTCCTCTCTTTCTGATCACTCTGCAGTCACTGAAGTAGTCTGCGGAGTGTTGAGTTTGTCTAACCACTCGTTCAATTGTTGCACTGTTAAGCCTTGCAACGAGACATTTCCATACTGCATCATTGGTGTCAGTGATGTATTTGTACTCATTACCTGTGGGGTTAGTGTACCCAACCCTGCTTGCCTCATTGTCTCTAACGGAACCCCAATCAGACTGAAGTCCAACAAGGATCTAGACCTTTCGGCCGTCTGTTCTCCTTGCGTCATCACTTGGGAGCTTCCTGCAAACCCTCCTCTTATCACCTCTTGAGTCATTACCCCTTGGTCGCATACGTTAGGCTTTGCTTGCGCATACAACGGTACTGGCGGGCCAACAGTAATTGGCAATGATATAGCAGCTGGTGCCTGTCCAGTTCCCAAACCCTGTGGAGCATTAACTCCCATAGCACGATTCATCATGGGTGCTGTAGCTGCTGACTGCGGTCCTGCGACCAAAGTGTAATTCGGAACCACCTGTTGCTGTGGCTGGGGCAGCAATTGTGGAGTTGGCTCGATCTGCACTAACTTTGATCTCATGTATACCGGATCAGGTGGCACCATCAAATTCGTAGTTGTCTCTAGTACTGGGACATCAGGGTAGAGCCTCTGAATTGGTGGTGTCTGCAACTGTATCAGCGTGTCTGGTGCAGTGGATACACTGGCACCATTCTGTATCGGAACTGTATTGCTTGTCTGTACTGTATTTATGATTCCCTGATTTTGCTACAGATCTTCAGGACCTGCCCTAGTACCTGGTCCATTATCATTCATGGCATATGGTGGCGGTCGATCATGTAACAACTGATGAAGAAACTCATCATCGTCTGAATCATCTGCATCTGCTTCTGAGGCTCCTTTGGCTTGCTAGAGCCCTTGTCGGTTTTACAAGTGGCCTTTTTTCCCTGTGTTTCGGCTTCTTGAGTTATTGCCGGAAACATCCTAATTCCGTCTACTATTCCCCTTCTCCATATCTTGGTCTCACTATCCCATCTAGCCTCTGCTAGAGTCTTTTCTGCTTTTCTCATATTCCTCTTGAATTTCTGCTGCCTCTGTTGCATGGCCATTAAATCCCAAATTGCTAATGCCTCAAACTGGGCTGGTCTCCGAGGCTTTTGCTCGCTTAACACCCTCCATAAATTTTCCAAATTTCTTATATTAAACGTTCCATACTCCGGAAATGCCAAACATCCCTCCTTTTCTGTCATTTTGCACCACTGCTTTAGCCAAAGACATGGCGCGACTCCCTTCGCCTCCATTACGGTATAACCCGGAGTATCCTCTGGCGGTGTAGGCTCCCCCACACTTGCGGTAATATATGTATCTCCCCTCAAAGCACTCTTTAGAGCCTTGAAAAACTTAATTTTTTCGTCTTTTATTTTGTTTAGAATCTAATCAGGAAGTGACTTTAATTCCCAGAACACTCCCAGAATGTCAATTTTATTAGTCCCCATATATATTGGCGGCCACTACCCGTGGGCACATTTCAAACACACGTTTAGTAAAACACAGCAATATGTTTCTATGCAGCATTAATATGCATTAATTCATAAACATTTTTATGTTAATTGTGATTATAAGAGCTACACTCCAACAGGAGTGTCCTGCATATTCTGGTGAGTCTCCTGGGCTACAGTGGGAAGAGAAGAGATGACACTTACACCTGAAAGGGCTGTGCCTGTCCACACACAATGCTGTCTCCAACCCCCTGGTGTGTGTCTGAGGCCAGTCCTGGGCAAGGCAGGATCTTGTGAACAACAGAGATGTTTCTTTGAAGTTTGCCTACTTCAAAGGCAGAAATGAATATAAGTAGTGGGCCAAAACCCCAGATTTGTAGATTTCTTCTGGATCAAGAGGAACTTCTGCCAAGGAGAAGAGCTCGATTCTTGATAAGGAACTGCCACTCTGCCTGTTGCTTTGCTGTTGTGCTGGCCTTCTGCTGCTGCTTATGCCTGAAGAGGGAAAGACGTGGACTTTGCTTTCTGAAATCCTGCTTGTGAAGTTTCTCCAGGAGCTTGGAATGAGGTTGTATCTTTTTCTGAAGTCGCAGGGACATCAAAGACTTAATCTGCCAGTGCCTGGGTTCTTCTGCTTAGAGTCCTGACTTGCTAAGTGGTGCCAAACCCAGCCCCCTGGCCCTTAGAAGTGGTAACTGGTAACCTGTGAGGGAAAATTCATGCACAATGCATGCACATCAGAAAAATCGATGCACCGCCCAGCCCACAGCTAAACATTTGATGCAGCACCTGCCTTGTGACTGGAGAAACAACACAGCACCTGTTCTCAATGAGAAATCTTTGCACAGCACGTCAGAAATTTCAACGCACAGATCCTGGGCATTGAAATCTGCAAACATCACTGAACGGACTCCTGGCTGTGCTCCCGGAACTGAAGCACGCCCTCCCCTGTGAGTAAAGAATCTATGCACAGCCTCCAGTGTGAGTAAAGAATCAATGCACGGCCTCGCTTGCGAGTAAGAAATCAACACATCGCTTGCTTTTCAGATGCAATTTGTAACACATACCAGGTACTTTGTGTTAAAACAACACCTCCACTGATTATAATGGAGTAAGACTCTTTTTACTCTAAAATTTCATATCCTTGCCTGTGTATTTTGGAGTTTTGTCATTTTGGTCTTGTTTGATTCAGATACATATTAGCCATTTCTCTCAACTGGTGTGGAGTCATTTTGTGGTATTTTCACTATGTTACTGTGTGTTTGTACAAATACTTTACAAATTGCCTCTGAGATAAACCTGACTGCTTTTGCCAAGCCACAAAGGGGGTGAGCAGGGGTTATCTGAGCTTGTATCTCCCTCACCCTGACTAGAGTGAGGGTTCTTGCTTGGCAGATTGCAAACTGACTGCCATCCAGAGACCCCATTTCTAACAAGTGTGAATTCTAAACCTGACTCATCCTAAGGCCAATATTTTCCCATTGCTGCTCAGACTAGAGTGGAAAATCTTACTCTTTCAAAGTCCAGCATTTCACCTGCTTTTGCTTCACATCAAAGTTAAAACGCAATAGGGAACAACATCAAAAAGTGAAAGAAGACAGATAGACAACAATCAATAAAACCTAAAAACATTGCATTGTAGTGATGCAGCACAAAAACATGACAGCAGAAAAAACATCAGCACAATGCAACACAATGTATGTAAACAAACTTTTGAGTCACATATTGCCACCACCAAAATTTTGTCTGAACAATATGGTGGTTAAAGATGTTAGTAAAAGTTGTTTGGAGGAAGAACTGACATACAATTATCACCAAGAAATGAAATGCCAGTCCAATATGTTTTGTGATCCGCTCCATGTTTCATATCAATCAGATTTGGAAGAGCAACTTCCTTCACGCATTTTGTTAGACACACACAGAGAAGGGCAAGTAAGGTATTGGGGCAGGACTGCGGCTGGGAGCTTTTTTTTTATCCCCAAGAACCCGTAGAAACAAGTGGTTTCCACATCCCCTGAAGTACCCTTTCCATTTTCACAGAATTAGCATTTGAAATAACAGCATTTTGACTAATGCAGTAGATTTTATTTGAAGCTACATCACTAGGCATCTTTTTCAGGTACTGTTGCTCACTTGACTTTGCCAATAATTATGTAAAGGGGAAATGAGAATGGGGCACTTTCAATATAAGGCCAAATTAATTTGCCATTTGGTGCTCTTGTCTGAGAAAAAATGCCTGTTGAGGATAGCAGCTTTAGGCAGACAATTTGGCCATGTGTGATTAAGAAGCTTAGCTTAAGTCTGGCTTTATGGCATGGCAGGCTGAAATAATAGACCACTATCCTCTTTTTAGTGTTCAGTTTTCACCCTTGTCATTTGTCAGATGTCTAATCATTTCAGGTCAACAGATGAAACATCCGGAAATAGTAAAAGAGAGAAACCACAGTAAGATTATGCTGGTTGAACTGCCCACTTTACTAACTACACCATTATAGTTTGATTTACCAATTCCCTTCTTTTCCAAGCTACCACTTACTCTTTGTCTGGACCCTCAATGTGGATCTTTATCTGAGAGTGGCTATAAGAAATGTAATAAACTGCAAACTATAATTTCAAAATACAAACTTAGTAAGTTCGTTTTCTAGAGTCAATAAAGAGAGTTGTAATAGTTTTGAAGTATTTATTGAAATGAATGAATATAATTTTATTAATCAAGCATACAATTACAGAAACATGCATGAATGGTGTCCATAATCTGTCCCTACTCTGTCTCTTTCTTACAGAATGTGGTAAGTCACAATAATACTATCTCGTAGCCTAGGAAATTTAGAAAAGAACAGTCAGTCTGTTACATTCACTATAGTTCTCAGTTTATCTGTCTCATGTGCTTACAGCTATCACTCTATTTTGAAACAATTTAATGACTCTCTCTCAAACTCAATACAACATCTGCAATGGAATGAATAACTCTTTTGTATCTAATATCTCTGAAGCAGGGTAGCTCTCATGAAGTTTTCTACACTCAAACTTGATCTCTTTAACTAATGTAATCAGCTTATCGCTGTTATTGTGAAATATTGCCTCTATCTTTCTATAACTAATGTTCTTTAATCACCTCTGGCTCCGAGCTCCGACAGCAGCAGAGCAGTAGTAGTGGCCTAAAGCAAAAGTCAATGTGGTCGTCTCTCGCTGTCTATCTTCTCACATTCCTCTCTATTGCTCTTCCCCTAGGACAATGTTTATAATTATATTGATTGATAAATTGATTACGTTATTTGTTTCCTGAGATGTTGCAGGATTAAACAATGCTTCTCTTGAAAATCAGCAGGGATTTGATACTCATACTTTCTTTCTTATGCTTTCCTTCACGTCTGCAAGAACAATTTCACATACATACGTGTAACACCTACTTAATTCCTATTATTCATATATTGTTAATGTTTCAATCACACAAGCAGCTTTTGAATACACGTAAGTGCACACCAAAGCAGTTTAGTAGGTGGGTAATGGTGCAAGTAATACTGGTTCTATTGTTTTAAGACAAGTTTGTAACATCTTTCAAGTCAAGAAGAAGTTACAGAAGAAACAATAGAAATTTATGCCAGCCTAGTAAAATCTGCAAATCATGCAGCATGGGTTACATAAAGTTTAGAGCATACTTTCAACCATTACAAGCAACAATCATTTCTGTGCCCCACAAACTATTCTCACATTAGTAGTTTTAATTAGATTTCAGTTTTCTATCGGGCCTTATTAATCCCCTTTGATGGTTTAGAACCATCATAAAACTACTTGAACGATTCATTCTTTAATTATTTAAGATTCTTGGTTTATCTTTCCTTTTTCTTTCAATCTTGTATATAGTTCACTCACTCTTTTATTCATTTCTAAATCATTTTTCATTCTTCTTTTTAATTTGGTTTCTCTGTGCTCCTTAATTAGTACCCTTATTATTGTGCAGAAGCAATAAAGGGATAAGAAACATTTTATTACTATTACATTTGGAATTAGTGTATAGCTAACGATTCTACCTCACATTCCCTTTAACCATGTTCCTACTTTAGAAAACCCTTTAGAGATACTTTCAGCTGTACTTAGGGGCATATTTACACTCCGTTTGCGCCGAATTAGCGTCGTTTTTTTCGACGCAAATTCGGCGCAAAACTAACGCCATATTTATACTTTGGCGTTAGACGCGTCTAGCGCCAAAGTATGAGGAAAGAGCGTAATTTTTTTGCGTGAACGCCTTCCTTGCGTTAATGAGATGCAAGGTAGGCGTTCCCGTCTAAAAAAATGACTGCGCCGCAAATGCGTCGTATTTATACTCCCGGGCAAAAATCACGCCCGGGAGTGGGCGGGGCAAAAAACCCCACATTTGCACCGGATTTTAGCGCATGGGTCAGGGCAGGCGTTAAGGGACCTGTGGGCTCAAAATGAGCCCACAGCTGCCCTCCCATGCCCCTTAGGGACCCCCCCTGCCACCCTTGCCCACCCCAGGAGGACACCCAAGGATGGAGGGACCCACCCCAGGGACATTCAGGTAAGTTCAGGTAAGTATAATTTTTTTTTTTTTAATTTTTTTTTTTGGCATAGGGGGGCCTGATTTGTGCCCCCCTATATGCCTCAATGCCCAATGACCATGCCCAGGGGACATAAGTCCCCTGGGCATGGCCATTGGGCAAGGGGGCATGACTCCTGTCTTTACTAAGACAGGAGTCATGTAAATGGCGTCTGGGCGTCGTTAAAAATGGCGCAAATCGGGTGGAGGCGATTTTTTGCGTCAACCTGACTTGCACCATTTTTAAGACGCCCTAGCGCCATTTTTCCCAATGCCGGCGCTGCCTGGTGTATGTGGTTTTTTTCCACGCACACCAGGCAGCCCCGGTCTGCTTGCGCCGGCTAACGCCATTCAATAAATACGGCGCCCGCATGGTGCTTCAGAATGGCGTTAGCCGTCGCAAAATTATTTTACGCTAAACTGCGTTAGCGCAGTTTAGCATCAAAAAGTATAAATACGGGCCTTAGATTCTTCAAAGGTTCCAAATCGAATTTCAAACCAGTAATGATATTTGCATTAGCCTCTATCTTTCCACTTTTCATGAGCAATATAACTGCAACAATGTTCAATTCTTAACATTTTACATACTCTACCCTTTTCAACCAAAAGAATGTCTAAAGAATAATGATTTTGCAAAACTGTTGATCTAACCCCAATAAGCTCAGTGTTTTCTAGTAATATAGCTCCAGATTGAGTTGTAGATAATCTAGCTACTACTGTGGATAGCTTCCTAATCTTTTCATCATTAAAAACTACTGTGCCAGCCGGAATGATTGCCCCAAATATGTCTCCCACAATTTGCGTCTCTTCTTTCACACTTCTTGTATATCTTCTAGTTCCTGGTGTCATTGTCAGTGCACTTAAAGAATCTACATGATCCATTTTGGGAAAGATGACTCCTAAATTAAATATGCCATCCACAAATGCAGGTAATTTGAAATAAGCATTCATTCCACAAATAAAATACACTCCTGGTAAGGTTGGATCATCCTCTTGCATAATTTACCATTCACTCAAAGGTATGTTCACACCTGCTGTATTCCAATAGTATTTTCTTCCCTTGTATTAGTCATTTATACACACATATCTTTCCAGTCAATCTCTCTTCTATCCCTAGTTTAGGTACAGTTATCTTTTTCCTGAATTCATTCTTATTTTTCTCAGCCTTTGTAAGTCTTTAATTTCTTTCTTCTAACATTTGTATAAAACCTTTCTCTTGTTTATTAATTTTACATGTTAAATTTCTTTTAACTGTATTTACTGGAAAATAGTCCCAAGCTGTCTCAGTTTCCTTAGCTTTTGAATGTAATGGTACTTTAGAAAGCACCATATCATAATTCAAAAATAATATTAAAAATGTTGCCACCTATATACTAAGCTAAGCAATATACTGCAAAAAGTGTCATACATGAGTGGTATGTGATGATATGAGACTTGTTCATCTGCTGAAGAAGGCAAGTGTGCACAAGAAAGCACTTCTTAAAACTATTTTTGCACTAATCTAGAATAAACATTTGTCAAGTAATCATATTTTATTTACCCTACAAAGAATGTTTTCAGTTTGTCTTCATCTATTGTGGAATGATGTATGCATTCTGTAAGGAAGATATTGTCTTCTCGGTTCCATGTGTGAAATAAATCACTAGAACAATGTCTATAGCTATTAATAACATCAGTATAAGAAAAGGCTCTAAAAATATCTTAACTCTAGTTCTAGTTCTAGTACACATGTTTTCTCTACTATCAGATAAACTACGAAATTAATTCTGGTAATAGCAGCAATGTGATACATGTAAAAAGTAAATAATATTTTCCTTAAATCTTCTTTATTGTTTCAGTTTAGTCAGTCAGTAAAGTGTTCTTTATTTCTTATTTAGTACAATATTCATTAGACAATTCCTAACTCTAATCCTTGTTCTTCTCAAATGTTATCCCTAAATTTATTTTTTCCAATCTCTGCCCTAGGTATATTTCTTGTAACGTCTACTTATTTTTATTTTGTTAATTCAATATGTTTTTCAATTTTGAATTTCTCATTTCTTCCGGGGAGGTTCTGGTAGGTTTTTGCTCCTGTGAAGTATGTCAGAGTATGTTCAGTATTTGACCTAGATAGTAGGTCCATTCAGGTGAGGAACATCTTCAACAGGTACCTATGCTCTTTTTGACCTTCTGATTGTGTTTGATGTTTCACTAGCATCATTTGATTCTCCCGCCTCTGTGACCATTTTCAATGGTGGTAGATTATTTCTCACACTCAATCTTTGTTTCTTTTTGGCATTCTTTTGCCAGATCTCAGTTACTGTTCTTTCATTCTTATGGTTGGTTCCAGAACTTGAACTCACTCCTAGGTATTCAAGTTCCCTTAATGCTTCTGTGTTTCTTTTCAAACCGTGGTCTTCGACAAGTTTAGTTTGCACAGCATAGTTGTCACCACTCTGTGAGATGTTTGTCAATTGGATCACTTCACCTATTAGAGTTACTTCACCCCAATTTTCTCTTAGCTGATTCTGATGACTGTTTTCTTCTTGTGCAACATTCGGTGGCATATACACCAAAGCTCTAGGCTCTATTTCGTCTTCTAGATTTCTTGCCTTCTGCCTTCTTCTACTAGATGTCTTGCCTTCTGCAGTGTTCATGATCAGAATTACCTGAAAGGGGCCTTTCTAACGGGGTTCTAAACAGGACTTTCTCACATGCTTCTTCATGTAAATCCAATCTCCAGGATTTAGATTGTGGCAGTGTTCTTGGCTTGGGTTCTCGGTTACAGCTTCAACCTGTCTAGACATAGAATGCACCACATCAGGCAGACCTCTGCAGTAGTCGAATACAATTTCATCTGTTATATTCACAAGCACATTTGCTGGGACTACAGGTAATCTAATGGCTCTCTCCATCAGCACTTCATGGGGAGACAACCCAGTGCTCAGGGCTGGTATGCTTGCCAGACTCATTAGGACTAAACGTAAAGCCATTTTAATGATGTTAAAGCACAGACTTTGGCCAATCTTGATATAATAGTACCGTTCACTTGCTCAACTATTCTGGAAGCTTGTGGATGGTAGCTGCAATTAAGTCTCTGATCAATTCTCAATGATGCACATTTTTATAATCTCATTATTGAAGTGGGTACCTCAACCTCATTCCAGACTGACAGTCATACCATACCTTGGTATCAGATCTCTTAGTAGTAAGTTAGCCACAGTCAGACGGTCATATCTTCTTGATGAATATCCCTCCAGTTGGAAATGGGCATTTCTGCAGGGCCATCCCCAGACTTTTTGCTTTCCTTCTTCTCTTTTTCTGACCTCTTTTTTCTGGAATTGGGACTCTGTGCACTTTACTACTGCTAACCAGTGCTACAGTGCCTGTGCTATCTCCCCCAAACATGGTAACATTGGCGCTCATACCTAATTGGCATATTTAATTTACCTGTAAGTCCCTAGTAAAGTGCACTATATGTGCCCAGGGCCTGCAAATTAAATGCTACTAGTGGGCCTGCCACACTGATTGTACCACCCACATAATAGCTCCTTAACCATGTCTCAGGTCTCCCATTGCAAGGCCTGTATGTGCAGTTTCACTGTCACTTTGACTTGACCTTTAAAACTACTTGCCAAGCCTTAAACTCCCCTTTTATTACATATACGTCACTCCTAAGTTAGGCCCTAGGTAGCCCATAGTACAGGGTGCTATGTAAATGAGTCAGGACATGTACTTGTAAGTTTTAAATGTCCTAGTAGTGAAAATTTCCAAAGTAATTTTTCACTATTGTGATGCCTGCTCCTCTGGGAGGACAGCATTGGAAATTCCCTTATATACTGTTAAGTGGTACTATCTGATCTGAAAGGAGTGGCATTGTCACTTTTGGTATGGTTGGAATGGTAGTGAGAAATCCTGCTTGCTGGTGAAGTTGGATTTAACAATACTATTTTAGAAATAGCACTTTAAAAAGTAGGCATTTTTCTGCATTTACTGCTGTCTATAAATATTAGCTATTTTTCTAAACTATTGTGGAGTACTTTTTGTGGTGTTTTCACAGTGTTACTGGATGAATTGTTGCACAAATACTTTAAATGTTTCCTTCTAAATTAAGCCTCCCTGCTATGTGCCAAATTACTGAAGGGTGAGGACAGGATAATTTAGGTTCAGTCGTGACTTACCCTGACTAGGATTGTGGTCGCTACTTAGGCAAGGTGCACACCTTTGCCAACTAGAGACCTAATTTCTAACACCTCCACCCATCGGCCAAAGATGCAGACAATCACCAAAATGTAATATAGCCCATTACAAGGTGGCATTTTAATGACATCCATCTGCATCTTGTTAAAAGGTCCTCCTGGTTTGCTTATATGACTCAGTATAACATGTGTACTTTTACCCACATTCATTTGCTGACACTCATCACACCTGTTGCAAACCTCTTCTGCTTGTGCTCTAAACCATGGGCTATACGAATACTGATTGAACGTTCGAATAATGACATTCCTACTCAAATGTGCTAGTCCATGTAGCTGTTATGTCATTTGGATAAGTAGGCTATCTGGTAATATTGGTTGTTCTTCCAATGAAACCCAAACAATATTGTCATCAATCCACATCTTGTCTTGACCTAACCTTGTTTTTCCTCATTTGGTACATTCACTTGCATGCATCTCAGTTCATCCCAGGTATCTGCAGTTTTTCAAATTATTGCAAGAAGGCTCTCTTCCTGGCTCCCAGTCATGTATGATCCATTGAAAGTGCATGATATAATCACACAATAATGTCCCATTTCATTAGCATACCTGTTGCTGATTGTGACATAGCTACAGTCCCTCCCATGCACCACACATTTTACAACAGCTATTTCAATGGGTTCTTGTAAAGCCTCCAACAGGAATTTCACCTATTGCCCATTCCTAATAGGTGTTCCAGCAGAGGTCATAAAATCTTGCTGTGACCATAACTGCCCTTAGTCATGGACAACACCAAAACCATTTCAACTGTCTGTAAAAATTCTCACTTTGACCTATTGGTTTGTTTACCGGCTCTAGTGAGAACAATCAATTCTGCAACTTGAACCAGTTTAATTCCTTACAGCCATGATGCTTCAACTATTTCTTGAATAGTGTAGACAGGACAGGCTGCTCTTAAGCACTCTTCATTTGTTCTGCAGCATGATCCATCCACAAAAAGGATATAGTCTGGGTTAATCAATGGTTTATCTTTTATATCAGGTCTGATTTTGTTGCACAAATCTGTGATATTGAAGCACTCATGGACGTTATTTAGGTATTGGCAACAGATTGCTGAGATTTAAAAGATGACATCTTTTTAATTCCACTTTGTTTCCAGACAAGAGCTGTTGCTTATATTTGGTGACTCATGAATTCATGAGGTGCTGTGTTTTAGTTTTGATTAATAGCACCTCAACCGAATGTATGACCATAACAGTCAAAGGAAATCTTACCACAATATTTTCACACTTCTCAGGACTGGCGCTCACCACAGCCACCACTTTCAAGCACTCAGGCAATGTGGCCACCACATGATCAAGAGTCACAGAGATGTATGCATGTAGTCTTCTGGAAATTCCAGGAATTTGGGTTAGCACTGAGAGAGCACACCCTTCTCTCTCACGTGCTGAACAGAAAAAAATATTTTTTGTAATCTGGCATACCCAATGCAGGTGCACAGCAGAGACTTTCTCTCAACCCAGGAATGCTTTCATGCATTTGTTGTCCCATGGGATCAGATCAATAATATCCTTATGAATCTTCCTTAGTGAAGGTTTTGCTACCAGGGAAAAGTTGGGTGTCCACTGTCCACAGTCGCCAACCATTCCAAGAAGCCTTCTGACCTCTTTCTGTGTTTTCGGAGTGTTCGTTTTTTAAATCATCTCAATCCTGTCTTTGGATACCTTCCTTGTTCCTTTTTCAATTAGGTGTCTCAACTATTGTACTTCCTTCTGATGATCTTGGATTTTCTGTGGTGACACTTTGTGCCCATTCTCAGCAAGATGATTTAGTAACGTTATAGAATCTACCTGACATTTTTCTTTAGTGCTTGATGCAATCAGTAGATCATCAAAATACTTGATCAAAACTGAATCTCCTGCAATTTTAAAGGTTGTAGATTTTTCTTTAAAACCTGAATAAAAAGTGACAGGCTTGCTGTATTCTACTGTGTTACACAACATCACATATTTACATTCTCTTGGAACACAAAGGAAAATAAAAACTGACTAACTTCATGTAAGGGTATGGAAAATAATGCATGGCAGAGGTCAATCACAGTGAACCACTCAGCTGTACAGGGTATCTGGTAAAATATGGTGGCTGGATTCAATACCATGCGACAAGATGGGATTATGGTTTCTTTAATTTTTCACAAATCCTGCATTTTGCTGTATTTGCCATTTGGTTTACATAATCCCATGATTGGCGAGTTGAATTGACTCCCAATCAGTTCTTTCAATTTCCCTTTCTCCTACATTTCATTTAGCGGGGCTTAAATCCTGCTATTAAGGGGGTATTCTTGTGAAAATTGCATCTCCCATGACTTTTACTTGTACAGGTTTAGTTCCATTTACTAGTCAAATATCTGTTCCAGTAATGTCCCAGATATCTGCCTTCAAATTTTTCAATAAAGTCTTTGGGAAAATGATTTAATACCAACATCAAGAACAATTCTGCAGCTTCCCTCAAGCGTCTTCTTCCTACATCTTTGTCATAAAGGATTTGGAAAATGACTCAGCTCTGAGTACAACTGATGGTGCAATTTGACATGCACAATAAATTAATTCCCAACAAGTTATCAGAACTTGAATCACAAACCACAAACTGATGTTTTTCTCTGAAGGATCCTGTCCTTATCGGAGCCTATTGTTAAATTGGATTAGTAACTAGCTTATTTTTAACACCTATTTACTACTTGTATACTTTTTCTCAAGAGGGGTAGGTTTAGTACTTCCACTGTTCTCATTGTGGAACGAGTATCTCCCTGTCTATTAAAAACACTACTGAGTGTCTGTGTACAATTACATCTAAATATGGTCCACTCTGGTCTACCACTAAGATCGCAACAAGCATGCAATCTGCCTCCCCTCTCAGGGACCGACATTGCGACGTGCCAACATTCAGTGCCTCACTTTCATCAAATGTCGGGAATTGTGTTATTGATTCAGGATTCTGAATCACATTTCATGTCATCCCAGGCTTTGTTAAAATTCAGCTTCATTTATAATAGGCTGAATTACAGGGGATTGTGGGATGGGTATGATTTGATCCTTGTTTGGTATAGGGGCTTGCATCTGTCTCATGGGACCATTTGATAATTGAGCCTGATTCATCTCCTGCATTTGATTACCTTATCTCTTATCAGGATTAAATCTACATTCCCTCTTCCAATGCTCTCCCTATTGCATTATCAACACCTGTACTTGAATCAATAAGAACCCCTCTTCCTATACCCTGTAAAGTCTGAATGCCTGTCTGATTCACTCCTCTCATCCCCTGAATAGCTGCCACATTGTCAACACATGTAGGCTTTTGAAAACCTCGTTGTGCCAGCTTTGTTTGGGCTAACATGAATTTTTCCTTAATCTTTTGCTGCTTCATTTCATGATCATTACTACAATACTGTGCATAATTTAACTTCTCATCTAAAGATTTTGTCGGCCAAAAAAAAACATTCTGTTGTAAATGCTGACAAATCTCAGGTCTCAACCGAAGCACAAAATTAATTCTAAAGAAACTCATATCTCCTAGATCTAATTGTGTCTGTCCTATGTGCTGCTGAAGGGCTTTCATCAATTGTTGATAGAACTCATGCACCGTCTCCTTAACCTCTTTCTGCATTCTGTTTAACTTTAAATAATTCAGATTCTTGGGAGGAATACTTCGCTTTAAAAACTCGATTGCCTCATTATACTTAGCCATCACTACAGGAGATTATGCATTTGTGGCAACGTCCCTTTGAGACTCAGAGGTTGGCCATTGAAATGCTGCCTTACATGCAGCCAACAAATCACTTGGTGCCACAATGGCAAAAAAGGTATCTAAATCATTCCACAAAACGTTTGACCATTTTACAAACCTTTTGACCTGAGTATACCATTGCATTGGACTGTCTCTTAAATTGTTAGTAATTGGTAAAAGATCTCCTCTGCACCAAGGCACATGAATGTATGTCCCGCTTGGTGTTTCTCTCAAAGGATATGCGGTAGTGGTTTCCTTCTTTTTGGACCACTCCTTTTTTTTTTTGGTCTTCAGCTAGCTTAATTTCCATTCCTGTTTTTGTACCCACTTATTTCTGTACTTCTCCACCGCACTCCATTCGTGTACACATTTTACCAATTCAGTAAGATGTATTTGCAATCCTGGGGTGTGCATGTTTTTAACTGATTTGTCATATAGCTGCACCCTAAAGCTTTTCTGAAGAGGAACACTCTTTGATATGTCTATATTGTATTTTTCTGCTAATTAACTCAACTGGTCATGTTCCATTGCTGATCTCCTGGCAATTTCTTTAAGTAAATAGACCAATTATTTTTCTTGTTATTGTTCAATATGTTCATAAGCATTCTCTTAAGATTTCTTCTAATTCTATTTTCAATTGTGGGACATTCATTAGTCTTTCATTTTGTTGTTTCTGGATCAGCTTCAGCAATAACTACACTAGTCCTACTGCGCATTTTTTCTACTTCTTCTGTCTTCCCATACCTTTTAATGACTTCCTGTATCCATTCTGGGACACATCCTTCTCTTGATAATTCCTCTGTCTGTGAAGGCTGTGTCGTAAAGGAAAAACAAGTTTCCTCTCCCAAAGCCATACCATTTTGTGTGGCGTCCAAACACAATTTGTGAACTCTATGAAGTCAAGACAAACCTTTCTACTGCAGTGTCCCCTGAAGCATGCTGAAACTCTACAGCAGATATTACCTGTAAAGATCCTGTCTGCTGTGTAACTAGTCCAGGAATCTGAGTAACTGTAACCTGACCAACTGGTATCTCTGCTGGAGGTATTAATTAGGAGGTCCCAGTCTGAGCAGGAGAAGTAACAATTGTTTGCTGTCTCATGGGCTGTGCAACAACAGGCTGTGGAATAATTGGTTGGGCTGCTATCACTTGAGATGGCATTGATTGTCTCTTTGCAGATGGTATATTTATGGACATCAGAGTTTCAACCTAACTAGTAAGCCGTGAGACACAGGATCAGTGGGTGCACTGGCATTTCTCAAATTATTTCCAGCATTCTGCTCTGAGGATTCAACATAAGGTGGAGGATACGTTGATAACATTTCCTCCAATAGATCATCCCCTGATGTCTTCTGTTCTTCATGTACCTTGCTTTCCTCCTTAAACTTCTTTCTAGGTGGACTTCATCATTTTTTGGTCTCCTCTGTTCTTCTTTTAAATGCATAGGGTATATTCTTGTCCTTTCAGCTATGCTTTTCCTCAACATTTGTGCCTTTTTATCCCAACTCACATCTGCATAATTCCTTACTGCTTTTTTAGTTATTCTAACATATCTCTCCCTTTCATGCTTTAAAGTCATTCTCTTCCATTCACATAATGCTTTGAACTGTGTGGGTCTAGTGGGTGGCTTCAAATCACACAGCACGTCCCTCAATTTCTGATTATTGCGAAATGAAATGTTCCACCTCAAGCAAAACTCAAATCACCCTCCTTTTCTTTAATTCTACTCCATTCTTGGAGCCAAAGATAAGTATGTAATCCTCTGTCCAGGTTTACCATAACTCATGTTGTAATTGAGACTTAATTCTATGTATGAGTAAAGGTACTAGCACTAGTCAGTGGACAGTGGTAAAATAACTAATGTTGTAATTGAGACTTAATTCTATGAATGAATATAGGTACTGGCACTATTTGACATATACATTTTGTATTTGGTTACATCAGCTTGGTAGGCCTGAGTTCTGTCACTGGGCATTTGTGCTTGTTCATATATGATTTCCATCACTTCTGTATATTCGGATTACAAATTGTGCTCAAAAGACTATTCCTTGTTTTTCTATGTGCCCCCTGTTTGTTTGTTTTGCACCTGTTGTAAAATAATTATGTACTCAATACATTTTACATCACTAACTATACATAGATGTCATTAGATCTCTATGATAATATTGTGATTTGATAGGTACTGAAGGACCATTGTTCCCTGAAATAAACTTTCAGAAAGTGGCATTTTCAAAAGTGGGTCTTGAAATATGTCTTTCCCATTAGAGAGGATTTTAAATTAGAATTCTTAGACATCAAACATGATATTTCTGCTTGTCCCCAAACAAACGTGATCACTTATTAAATATAATGAAGTAACTCAATGTTATCCTATTCAAGAGGTAGGCCTCACATTACTGAAAAATCAGCTTTTGAGTTTTTCACTACCAGGACATGTAAAACTTAAAAGTACATGTCAAACATTTTGAATGGATTACACCATGCCCTACTGGCACTTTAAGGCCTACTCCAGGCCTTAACCTATGAATGAAAAAGGGAGTTTGCGACCTGGCAAAAGGGTTATTTTGGCCATTCTAAATGCCAGTTCAAAACTCCACGCACGCTGCAGTGGCAGGCCTGAGGCATGTTTACAAAGGTTACTTATCCTCTTAAGTGCCGGGGTCAGCCAATTGCCTACACTACCTTCCCAATGCATCTGTTGGCCAGCACTGGGGAGACATGTACATGCCCCTCTGGTGCTCTGCATCCAAGGGATTCCTTTATCCTTTTAAACCTCCGGATTCTTGGAAAGAGCTTTCAGAGGACCCTGAGTCTATTTTTTTTTTTTTTGTGATGCCAATCAGCTCACAGGGCACGCAAACATAATTACACTAAAGTGAAGCAAAACAAGCCTGTGGGCTTATTTTCCTTTCACAGTGTCAGTGCTTGAGGGGCATCCATGAGTGACTGAGGGACGCAGAGCATTGATTGAAGTGTCTTTGGAAACAAGAGAATCTCCCCTATTTTATGGGATCCCTGCCCAGTGGATCCCTGCTTGAAGATCACCATAGGACAGCGATCCCCAAGCAGGTGACCAATCCACAAGACAGCAGGAATTTTGAGCAATGGGCTTGTGCTCCCCCAACCCTTTATACAATCAGACTTTACACCCCCCAGGGGGCAGATGGGGGCAATTACCCCATATCTGCCCCCTGGTAGGGGAAAACACCCACTAGACACCATGGCTTATTTAAAAACAAAATAGGAATGGGGGCTGCCCTTAATAGTTATAGCCATGCCACACCCCACCACACCATAAAATGCTAACAATCTTTCTGCACCACTGGGCAGCCAGAAAGCCCACTAGACACCAGAGACATGTCTTAAAAGCAGGGGTCAGGACCTCCACCATGGGCATGGTCATGCCCCCACTTCAATAACAGTCTTGATACCCACCCCCAAGGGGGGGTGGATGTGGTGATTACCCCCAATCTGCCACCCGGTGGGGCAGAAAGCCTACTAGACACCAGGGATTATTATTAAAAATAGGGGTGTGGTGCCCATCATAGGCCTGGCCATGCCCTCACCCCCAAACAATGTATGCAGACAATATTTCTGCTCACTGGGCGGTAGGTGGAGATGAGTAGCCCAGAGGGCAGACAGCCTACTAGACATTAGGGGCATTTTTTCTTTCTGATTCCCCCAGAGAGAGGTGGAGAAATTGCCCTGGGGCAGAAAGCATACTAGACACCAGAGACTTTTTAAAAACAATACAGGGATGCATCTGCCCACCATGGGTATGGCCATACTTCCACCCAAAAAAGGGCTCAACAGTTTTTCTAACCCCCATGAGGCTGTTGGGGGCAATTACCCCCAACATGCACATACAAAGCCCACTAGACACCAGGAACTACATTTATTTAGTATTTGTTTGGGGTATGCACAGCCACCTGGGCATGGGCCCATGCTGTCACCACCCCTAGTCAAGTTGACTTACTGCACCCCCTTTGGGGTAGAGGTTTTCACAACCAACAAAAGGAGGGGACGGCCTAATGTGGCATTGAACCATACCTCTTCCGCAGAAGGAGCAGGGTATCTTTGTGCCCCCCCCTAAGTGCTGATAGGAGGTTTGTCCCAATTGGCAAGATTGTCCTCAAATGTGTCCCCTAGGGAGTAGAAAGTCCATCTGACACTAGGGGACTTAATTACAAGCCTTGCTGTGCTGCCCAGTGCCACGTGGAAAGGGTAGAAATGCACCATATCTACAAGATACAACAGGGGGGACCCCAAGGTATAACGGGACCAGTGGTGTATGTATTTAAAAGGAACAAAGGTCCCTTATCAACAAAATGAAACTACTTATTATACATTGAAATACAATGAAATCTCCAAATGGATTGACTTTTATTAGTATACATTAAGCATGATAAAAAGTGGTGAAATGGACAAACAGAAAACCAGTCGGAATTACCAGACTCAGGCAGGTTATAGTGACATAATACAACACATTGGTTAGGACACATCCTACTCGTACCAATGCTCATACAAGAGAATGTCATGTATAGTAATTGAGTCAAAGTACATCAGTCAATGACGTTTCAATCTCTTAAAGAGATGAAAAGATCATCATCAGGGCATATAAAATTGGGCCTTAGATAGAGGCCAGATTACAACAATCGTAACCCAATACCAATTCAATTGTGGATGACCCCGAACCACAAATTAGGCACCCACAGAGGGCCTTAACAGAAATGGCAGTGTGGGACCACAGAGATCAGGTGGCCCAGACCAAGAACCTCGAAGCAAAATTGTATACTATCTCATCTGGATTATATTGAGGGGTTTTAGTTTCAGTCACCCAGGGATTCAGGTGGAAAGCTGACGAGAGTGGATATAGGCCAATTCTGGGCAACTCAGATTATGGCAAGATAGAAAGCTTCACATTAGGGGGTGGAAGGACATTTGTGGCTCCTGACAGATCCCAGAACTTTCCATCACATAAAAGTGAGGAATGTGTGCTTTTTTATTCAATGATTTGCAAGGGATTCTGGGTAATAAAACCTGGTGACAGCCATGCAAGCCACCCACCCTCCAAATCCCTCTAGATGTCTAGTTTTAAAAAATATGCAAGTTGCTAGGTTTCCTTAGGTGCTGGCTGAGCTAAGGTTTAATATTCACAGGTACCCTCTTTGCAGAAAAAAAGGTTTGTTTTGAGTGGAAATGTGTGTTTTGGGCTGTTTCCTGTCATGGGCACTAGGCCTAGACACACAAGTCAGGTACCATTTTTATTGGTAAACCTAGGGGAATACTGAGTGGAAGGAAGTTTGAGGCTCCCAGCAGATTCCAGAACTTTTCATCACATGAATGGGAGAACAATTTGTTTTTTAGTCAAGATTTGAGGCTTGCATGGGATTCTGGGGGATAAAACCTGGTGAATGCCACATGCCACGCCACCCTGAATTTCCCCAAGTTTGCTATGTTTTCCTAGGTGCCAGCTGAGCTAAGGCCAAAAATTCATAGCTACCCTCTTTGCAAAAAGGGATCAGTTTTAAGTGGAATATTGTGACGTATCCATGTTGTGTGTGAAGCCATTTCCTGTCTTAGGCACTATGCCTACCCATACAAATGAGGTACCATTTTGAATAGAAGAGTTGGGAGAATGATGGCTGGAGGCAAGTTTGTGGTTCCCGGCAAATTCCAGAGCTTTCCATCACAGAAATATGAGGAAAATGTGGTAGTCAAAGTTTGAGGTTTGCAATGGATTCTGGGTAAAAAAAAAAATGAGTGAGAGCCATGCAAGTGATCTGATCCTGGATTGCCTCTGGTGTCTAGTTGTCAAAAATGCGCAAGCTTGCTAAGATTCTAGAGGTGCCAGCTGAGCTAGAGCACAAAATCCATAGCTACCCACAATGGTAAAAATTGTAAGTTTTTAGTGGAAAAAAGTAAGGCATCCATGTTTCCTGTCACGGGCTCTAGGCATAACCACATAAGTGAGGTACCATTTTTATTAGAATGCATGTGGGAGCGTCGAATAGTAGAACGTTTGTTATTCCCAAATGTTGTCAAATGGATTTTTATGCATTAATGCCTTCCAAATGTAAGCTAGTGCTAAGAAAGAAGACATTTTGTAAAAATACCCTCGAAAATGTATGGTAGTAGGGGTATCCACAAATTTAGAGATGTTCAGATAACCAATGTTCCTAAACTCTATATCTTGTGACAATTTCAGAAATACATAGATTTACTTGACACTCATGTTTCACCCTCCATATTTCACCATATGAATTGATCTGTACTCAGTACATAATTAAAAACCATTGTACAGTGCAGCTTATTTGTTGGTGAACCTACAAATCCTATACATGCTCATAACCAGAAGGGTCTAGCGAATGTAATGGTAGGTTGGATCTGTAAATTGGCCATTGTAACAAATGAAAATGTTTCCACAAATGGCTATTTTTTCTACTAATTTTCTATATTTATTTCAACAACTAATTTATTTATGAAAGCCTTAAGGGTTACTGAATTTACATGTAACAAATGTATAGCTTTCCAGGATCACCTGATCACCTATGGTTTTCACATTGGTTTAAACCACAAACTGGAAGTAGAATGAAAGCACAACTAATTGTAACATTGGGCTAACTCTTTAAAAAATGCCAAAAGTGTGGTTAAAACAAATTTGCTTTTTTGATTCAGCTCTGCATTTTCCTGAAAGATGGGAACATGGTGACTTCACCACAGCAAACTGTTGATGCCATTTTTAGGGGGGAAAAAACAGACATGTTTATCCGGAGCATTTTATTCCTGTTTTACATAAAACAATTCAAAATATATTTTGCCTATTTTCTCCATCCCCTCCAGGAGAATCCTCAAACATTGGGTACCTTTTGAATCCCCAGGATGTTGGAAGAAAAAGATGAAATTTTGGCATGGATACTGTTAGAAATGTGGTCTCTAGTTGGCAGAGGAATACACACTAGCCAAGGTAGGGACCACAGTCCTAGTCAGGGTAAGTCACACACAATCCAAATTACCCTGTGCGACCCTCTGGTAGCTTGGCACTGAGCAGTCAGGCTTAACTTAGAAGGCAATGTGTAAAGTACTTGTGCAATAAATCATGCAATAACACAGTGAAACACCACATAAATACACCACACAGGTTTAGAAAAATATTAGGTATTTATCTGATTCAATTAAGGTCAAAGCGATCAAGATTTGATAAGTGTTGGACCTGGCCCTTTTTGCAGGGTCATCCCCAAACCTTTTGCGCCTTCCTCCTATTTTTCCTTCCTGTTTTTGTTGGCTTTAGAACTCTGAGCACTTTACCACTGCTAACAAGTGCTAAAGTGCATATGCTCTCTGTGTAAATTGTACTGTTGATTGGTTTATCCATGATTGGCATATTTGACTTACTAGTAAGTCTCTAGTAAAGTGCACTAGAGGAGCCCAGCGCCTGTAAATCACTGTTGCAAGGCCTATCTTTCTCATAGGTTAACATGGGGGCTGCCTTTAAATGTGATTAAAGCATAGATTCCTTTTGGGAGCAGATAGACATGTGGAGTTTGGGACCTCTGAACTCACAATTTAAAAATACATCTTTTAGTAAAGTTGGTTTTAAGATTGTGCGTTTGAAAATGCCACTTTTAGAAAGTGGGCATTTTTCTTGCTTGAACCATTTTTGTGACTCTGCCCCTATTTGTGGATTCCTTACAGTTGGGCTGTTTACACCTCTCTCCAGACAGTGACACAAAAGGGGCTGGGGTGTAGCCTGCATATTTCGATGAGCCATCTGTGGGACGGGAGGAGTGGTCACTTGCACCTGAAAGGGCTGTGCCTGCCCTCACACAATGCAATCTCCAACCCCCTGATGTGTGTCTGAGACTTTGCCTGGGCAAGACAGGATTTCACAAACAAGTGAGACTTTCCTTTGAAGTGAGCTTACTTCAAAGACCAAAATGGGTTTAAGAAGAGGACCCAAAACCACATACCTTAGACACTTCTTGGGGTAAACACTCTACCTCACAGACCCTTCTGGACAAGAAACTGCTGGTAAAGAATCCCTAAACCAGACCGGCCAAGAGGAGCTGCCTGGCTGCCCAAAAAACTCACTTGGACTGCTTTTCTGAGAAGGACTGCTGCCTTGCTGTTGCCCTGCTGCCTTACTGCTCTCTGGCTGTGCTGAGAAGTGCTATCCAAGGGCTTAGATAGAGCTTGCCTCCTGTTCCCTGAAGTCTCAGGACCAAAAAGACTTCACTCCTGCAACTGGACTCCTTGTGCGGCGAAAATGTGACGCACAGCCTGCTAAAAACGACACACAGCCTGCCCCACAGTGAGAAATTCACTGCACACCAAACCGGAATGACGCAGCCTGACTTCTCAAGGAGAATATCGACACAGTGCCTGCGATGCGACCGGAACTTCAATGCACGGCCCACCGGATCGACACACAGCTGACTCGGGACGACGCAGCCCAACTTCCAGAGAGGAATCGACGCAGCACCTGCTGTGAGGGAGAAATTTATACACACAACACCCACTGGATCAATGCAGCACTTGTGACTTCGCTCCGCAAGCCGAGGATTCCACGCACCATCCCCGGGGCACCAGAAAACCCTGCAACCGGAAAAGGAACAAAGTCCGCACGATGGAAATCGATGCAAAGTCTTCCCCTGTGTGGAAAATAACGATGCAAGTTGGTGTGCGAAAGGGCAAAACCGATGCACACCTCCCTGTTTTCCACGCATCGTCTCCTCTGCTGTCCCTTGCAGAGATTTTGAATGCAAACCAGGTACTTTGTGCTTGCAAGAGACCTTTATTATTTTGAAGAGACATTCATTTGTTTTTAAAAGACTAAGACACTTTATATCACTTTTGCAGTGAAATCTCAATGTACACTTATTGCATTTTAATCATTTTGACCTGCATCTTATCAGATAAATATTATATATTTTTCTAACACTGTGTGGTGTATTTTGTGGTGCTCTATGGTCTTATTGTAGGATTTATTTCACAAACACTTTACGCATAGCCTTCTAAGTTTGGCCTGACTGCTCAGTGCCAAGCTACCAGAGGGTGGGCACAGGATAATTTGGATTGTGTGTGACTTACCCTGACTAGAGTGAGGGTCCTTGCTTGGACAGGGGAAACCTGACTGCCAACTAAAGACCCCATTTCTAACAATAAGCGCAAGTTCAAATATCACTTTTGCAAAGTTAAGAAGAGTCTTAAGTCTTTAAAAATCAGCAATTGTCTCTTGTGTGCACAAAGCGTCAAAATTACATGAACAGAGACTGCAGAGGAGAAGATGCGTGGAAAAAGGAAGGTGTGCGTCGGATTCCCCGACGGAGCACAGACAATGTGCCATTTCTTTCCTCGCTGTAAGGGCTTTACATCAATTTCTGGCGTGCAGTCTTGGATCCTCACTGCAATGCAGGGGGGGATTTGACGCCTAGGGATGATGCATAGAGATCCTGGGACGGGACGAAGTCACAGGCACTGCGTTAATCCAGTGGGCGATGCATCGGAGTTGTTGTTGCACGGCAGGCGCTGGGTCGATTCTTCACTTAGGAAGTCGGGCTGCGTCATTCCGGTATGGCTGTGAGTTGATCTGGTACGGCTGTCCATTGAAGTTCTGGTCGAAACGTAGGCACTGTGTCGATCTCCACTCGGGGAGCCGGGCTGCATCTATTCGGTTCGGCGATGTACCGATTTTCTCTCTGCAGGGCTGGCTGTGCATCATTTCCGGCAGACTGTGCATCGAATTTCACTGCCCAAGGAGTTTTCCTTGAAGAGAGGAAGTCTTTTTTGGCCCTGAGACTTCAGGAACAGGAGGTAAGCTCAATCCAAGCCCTTGGAGAGCACTTCTCAACAAAGTTAGAGGCCAGCAAGGCAGCAGGGTACCAGCAAGGCAGCAGTCCTTCACAGCAAAGCAGTCGAGGTGAATCCTTTGGGCAGCCATGCAGCTCCTTTTAACAGGTTGCAGAATCTGGTCCAGAAGTGTCTGAGCTGGTGGGGTCAGGGACCCAGTTAATACACCCAAAAATGCCTTTGAAGTGGGGGAGACTTCAAAGAGTGGTTCTGAAGTGCACAAGGTCCCCTTTCAGTACAGGTCTGTCTACTAGGGTCCCAGAAGGGGGCTTGGCAGTCTATTCTGTGAGGGCAGGCCACTAGTCTTTGAAAATGTAAGTGTCAGGCCCTCCACCCTTCCATCCCAGGAAAACTCATTCTTTATGCAGATGAGTGTAGGTGTGGCTGAGTATCTTCTGTTTGTGGTTGTCTGTGTGAATTGCACAAGGGAACTGTCACCCAGCCCACCCCAGACAAGGACTGAAGACAGTCTGTAAGGCACAGATGGATTTTAAGTGCAGAGAAATGCTCACTTTCTAAAAGTGGCATTTCTAAAATAGTAATGTAAAGTCCAACGTCACCAATAAGCAGGATTTTGTATTACCATTCTGGCCACACTAAACATGACCTGTTTACCCCTTTCTGATCAGAGTCTACCACTCAAACAATATATGAGGTTAGCCGTAAAGGTACCCTATGAAAGGAGCAGGCCTCGCAGTATTGGAAAACAAATGTAAGAGTTTTCCAATCACAGGACATATAAAACACACAGGTATATGTCCTGCCTTTTACCTACACAGCACCCTACCCTAGGGCTAACTAGTTCCTATTCTAAGGGTGACTTATATGTAGAAAAAGGGGAGTTTAAAGATTGGCAAGTACTTTTAAAATGGCAAGTCGAACTGGCAGTCAAACTGCACACAGGCCTTGCAATGGCAGGCCTGAGGAATGGTTAAGGGGCTACTTATGTGCGTGGCACAATCAGTGCTGCGGGCCCACTAGTAGCATTTAATTTACAGGCCCTGTGCACATGTAGTGCATTTTACTAGGGACTTACAAGTAAACTAAATATGCCAATTGGGTATGAGCCAATGTTACCCTGGGCCACATGTGTGTAGCAAAAAATTTGTGAGTCCAAAATAGCGACTCCATGTGAATTGCAATTTCTGACTCGCAAAACGGAATGTAAAAAAAAATCTCAAATCAATTTTGCGATTCGGTGCCGAGTCGCATCGCAATTTGCAAAATCGCAAATTGCGATTTCCTAAACTGCACATGGGGGTTTAACTGAATTGCAAATTGAGACTGAGTTGCAATTAGCGAACGGGTGCAAAAGAAAAGAGAAGTTACTCTTCCTGGTGCTGGATGATGACTTCAGAACCAGGAAGTACCTCCCATGGAAGTGGGAGGAGTCTAGCCAGGACAGACAGCAGAGGCACAACCAGCTGAGAGGAGCAACTCCAGCCATAGATTGCCAAACTAAGGAGACAAACACTGCAGGGAGGAAGAGAAAGCTTAAATTCTCTGACAAAGAGTTGGCGGTCCTCACTGAGGAGTGCTGCCTACACCATAAGGTCCTGTTTGGAAAGGTAGCAACAAGGGTTCCTGACACACAAAAAAAGAAGATATGGCTGGACATACAAAGCAAGATAAATGTCATTAGAGTCACTCACCTCTCCATCGAGGAGGTGCGCAGCAGATGGTATGACCTCAGGTCAAGAACCAAGGAAAGGGTTGCAGAGAGGTTGAAGGAGGCTCATGGAACAGTTGGGGGACCATACACAGTATCAGCACCCACAGCAATATAGACCATGGTGGAGACCACTCTGGAGCCAGAAGCTGTTTTTTGTAATTGGGGACCTGGACAGTTAAGCACCTGGAACCTCCAAAAGTAAGTAGCAAACTTCACTTATTTACAATATTCAAGGCACCATGCACACAACCACAGTTCACAAAAGCATGCATTATCCAAATTGTTTCATGCCTATAGGCTCACCTCATGTTCAGTGCATTATTGGTAATGTAGTACGTTTTGAGGAATATTTATTTTGATAAGCCACACAACTGTGAGGCACTGTCCCACAGGTCTCCCTCAATTATCCACTGATGACCCTAGTGTGGAGGGAGATGACGATGCCACCATGACTGCAGACGAGGCAGTCAGCATTTCTGCAGGGAAGTGCAGCACCACACCAATTGTTCCCCATGCACATGAGACAACAGAGGAGACAGATGTTCACAACTAAGCAGTAAACCTGACACCGGGGCCACAGATGGGTGAGAGTTGGCCACTGCGAACAGCAGGGTCTGGGTGTAGAAGGCATCATCTGACACATGATGGAGGTGAGGAGGATGTCACAACACAACAATTCCTTGGACTGGAGGCATCCCTACTCAGCAGTCACTGCCTGCAAAACAAGCAAATGCGGATGATGAACCGGAACCTGCACTGAATGCAACAGACCCTCACACATGGATTTAGAAATGTCAAAAACCAATTATCCACCATGAACACCAACATGGTCAACCTCACGACTGCCATCAATGAGCTATGTAGGGAAATGGTGGCGAATCGGGCCCATGCAAGGCGCAAAGAGTGCAACACAGCTGCACATTTGGACCATCTCAGCCAGTCCGTTGGCCACCTAGCCACCACAACTACCTGCCTGTCAAGACGCACTGTCACGCTCCAGGCTGAACTAGGGCATTTTGCTGGAGATGTGGCAAGGAGACTAGGGTGCATTACTGCTGCTGTTGACCTCATTCATACTTCCCAGGCACCAAGAGGTACTGGTGACACCCCTCAGGACAGTGAGGACATATCAAGTGTCAGCAGCATTTCTGCCTCAGATGCCCTCATCCTGCATAGAAGCAGTGCCCGCCAGACATCTGTGGACCAACCAGGCACAGGCCATGGTGGTTGTACCCGTAGGAGGGTGTGATGTCTCCCTAGGTTTAGCCTAAGGCATATGAGTGGAATGTGTTAGTTTTTGTTACATAAGACTTGTTTACTGCTGGCTATACTCCACCATTTACATTATGCACTCCTGACATTAAAGGATATTTTTGTTTTGCACAACCTGGCTATGTGTGTCTTACATTTGTGAGTGCTGTTACAGTTGCTATGTGATCCCGTCTCCGTCTGCCCTCCATTGCAATGCTACCATCCCCAGGCTGTTGTTGTGGTGGCTCCTGCTCCTCATCCTCTGAATCTTTGTCATCTAGGGTGAGATGTAGCCCACGTCTGGTTGCTATGTTGTGTAGGATGGCACATGTCGCTACAATCTTGCATGCAGTCTCTGGGGCACACTGTAGTGCACCTCCACTTTTGTGCAGGCATCTAAAACATGACTTCAACATGCCAAAGGTCCTCTCAATGATGATTCTGGTGCGCCGATGTCCAATGTTGTAACCCCTCTCATTCTGATTGGCAGGTGCAAGGTATGGGGCATGGGGTGAGTATCCATGGCCTCAGAGCATATGCACTGTCACCTCTATCACAAAACAGCAGATATGAGCATGGCTTAACATGGTTATTTGTTGACATATATTTCTGACATTGGTGTTTGCTACACAGTACCTAATAAATATCCATCATTAAACTCCCCACGATCTAGACGTTGGTGTATCCCACTGTGCCTGAATATGTACGCATCATGTGTGCTCCCTGGAAATGTTGCCACTATATTAGTAATGACATGATGGGCATCACATACCACCTGGATGTTGAGTGAGTACATTTCGTATTGCGGAACACATATTCCAGATTTGCAGGAGGACATATGGGTATATGTGTCCCAGCCACACACCCGATACATGGGGAATGTTTGCAATTCTGTAGAAGTCCAATTTGGTGTTCTGTATTATCTCCACATTCCGGGGAAGGTAAATGTATCTGGACATGTGTGCAAGTATGGCATCTAAGAACTGTCAAAATAATTTTGTCAGGACACTTTGGTACACCCCACCAGCAACAGCAATCACCCTCTGGTAGCTACCCAAGGCTAAAAGGTGCAGTGAGCACAGGACTTGCACATGTGTGGGGATGGAGCAGCTGTGCAGGGATGGGCTTTCTAGCTGAGGTTATAGCAGCTCAATGATCTCTAAGGTGACTGTGCTGCTCAGTCAGTGCAAAATGGCCTATTTGTGACTAATCACAATTTGTGACTGCCTTGTACGTTCGGTTTGTGAGTCGCAAATCGCGATTTTTTATTTGCGAGTCGCAAATGTTTGTGATTCGGTAATTGGTCGCCTCGCTATTTGGGACTCCGAAATGGCATTTGTACACACCAATTTGCATTTTGCATGGTCGCAAATAGCACTGCGACATATTTGCGAGTCACAAAACATGTGTACATGTGGCCCCTTGATTTTAGGGAGAGAGCATATGCACTTTAGAACTGATTAGCAGTGGTAAAGTGTGCAGTGTCCTAAAAACAGCAAAAACAGTGTCAGAAAAGTGGGAGGGAGGCAGGCAAAACGTTGGGGGATTTCAACCCTAAGGCTCTCAGGTCTAACAGATACCTTATGTTGACAAACAGTTATGGATCCCTGAGCGCAAACTACCCCAAATAACCAAAAATGGGCTCACCACTGGGGTGTTTGGGGTGGGAGTTATGGAGGGTATGGAGTCCCGGCAGTTTAGGGGTTAAGTAGCTGCAAAATAGCACAATACAAGCTTCAGTCCCACAAATAGTAGCATTTAATTTATAGCCCCTCAATAAAGTAGTTCTTCTTTACTAGGGACTTACCATAAAAAAAAAAGTACAAATTGAGTTTAAGTCAATTTTAAAATTTTTAGAGGAGTGAGCACAAGTACTTAAGCACTGGTTAGCAGAAGTAAAGTGCACAGAATGCTAAAGGCACATTTTTTTTACAATGCATTGGTCTTTCATTTGCTTGAGTTAGAGCTATTAGCGTCCTCACTGGACTTTTCTTGCTACATAAATTGAAAATGAAAAGTAAACCAGTTACATAAGTGAGCTGATTCAAAGCACCATGGCTGTCATGAGTATGATCATGAAGAAGAGTCACAAAAGGAAAAAGAAGTTTGCTCACAGTCAAACGTATCGGCAAACGTGCAATTATCCATGTAACAGGATCAATGTCCAAGGCAGTAAAAAAAATAACCAAAGGAGGGACAAAAGTAAAGCATTTACCAAAGATAACAAAGGATTTTATAAATGCAAGCCCATGAATGAGTGATAGTGATGGGCATGCAGTGGGCCTGGTGAAAAGCCCACAGATGCGAGTTTATCCTAATAAAAACAAAAAAAAGGAGGAGGAAGGTGAAATATTTTGGGAAGTCGCCACCCCAAGGATTTCAGGTCTAAGACCCAATCTCATTGTTGAGGTAACAGTTGGGTCTCCAGCATCAACTCCATCCTCAGGAATCTAGAACTGACATCATGGCATCAGGTGTAGTTTTTACCTTGGACTGTGCTTAACATGCACACGTGGGATAATGTTAAATGGCTTCCTGCCTCTTGCAGTTGTTGTGTTAATGAATAATATATGTCAAGACGTGTTTAAACATCATTAGCACTACAATAAAAAGCTGAGGTGGCTCCGCCTTCAGCCAAGAGCCTGTTTTGCACGTGTCCTGCGTGAATTAATTTAACCCACAGTTCTGCGTGTTAGTGCTTTATTTTCACTGCAGCTCGGAAACATCAAGCACGTTTTGCCTCTTTCTATTTCTGAACTGTGCTGTTCTGTCTAAAGTAGTGCACAATGGCCCTGATTCTGAGTAATGCAGGTGCTATTTATTGAACCTGATGAATACTAATCCCGTGAAATTTACTATTTATCGGGTTCTATAACACCTATGAGGTTTTGGAGAACATTTTGAATTTGGATACCTCATGGTATGTAGTAGATACCATACACCCGTTTCCTTGTTAAATTCCATCAGGTATGACCTGCTGAAATTTAACGACGTATACGATATTTATCATATCAGATACTTGCCAGATGTGGTAAATATCATCCAATTAAGAATTTCGGTCCCTGCACAAACAGGAGCTGGCATACTGGTCCCAAAAATTCCAATCAACTTGCAATCATGGCCTAAGGTTTACGATTCAGTTTACTGCAGGCACATAAAAAAGCCCTGGGGTAGTGCTGAGCAAGCGTTTCTCATGATTTAACGTCCCCATAAGTCTCAGCAGCGTGTCCGCTCCATCCTTTTCCTATTTTTCTGAATGCCCAGTGCAATTTAGAGCCATTCACATGTACTTCAACCAGAACCTACATACCAGACTGGATTTCATGCTTGTTTTGGCACTTCCAGGAATTCTGTCGCGATGTTATCAGTCAGAGGTGGGCCGAAAGTAATCGTTTCATGACCTGCTTTACAGAGTTGTTATGGACTGAGCACTGAAAGAGCATGTTGAATACTTACATCGAAAAACAAAATAGTCCTTTCTAGATCATGCACAGAAGTATATGGGTTGTATTAACCTTTCTCATTCTCCTCAAACGGAGCAGCTGGTGGATATTGACCACATCGAACTGTGGCAGAATTCTGTGTACTTGCATGTGTGTGTTCTGTGTAAATGTATGTGTGTGTTTACGCAATTTACATCCTACCTGTACACCAAATTGTATCCATAGCATGTCCAATGAACCATGAATGCGCATCAAAATGTCGTTATCGCCTTTTGTCTTAAAATAGCCCCAGTCTACAAAAAAATATATTACTGTAGTTATGTGACCCATATACTTTTTATTTATTAGGATGTGAAATCACAGGGCTGCCCGTTCATTCCCACAGTTTTGTGGCTTTTACCGCTTTTGTCACAAGAGTCCTGAGGTGATTAATTACAGGTATTTTATTTGCTTATGTTGCAAAATTGATTATGGTTTCAGCGCATCCCAGATGGTTTCTAGTATGTGCAGTATACCTCCAGGGTATTTATTCCGCAATGTAAAAGATGTGAAAGAGTCATTATTCCTTCTTAATGTATGTAAAGTATGATAAACGGGAGACTTTTGTGTCTTTCTCATATTGTCTGCGACATCGAAATGGGGACTAAGCATTTTTGTGTGAAGTTCTGAAGTTTGTCCTTTCTATTTCTTTAACTTAAGTTTGAGAACGAGTTGGGGATACCTCTAGATGAGATAAACTACCCGTGCACACCTCACTGGCCTCTCTCGTTTAGGTTGGCTTGTGAAAGGATTTACGATTTTAGGAATGCTCCCAACATTCCTTAAATAACATTGACGTATGCTATGGAACTGAAAAAAAAATAGCAGACAGACTTCACATTGAGAAAACAAATCTGTTTATTCAAGTGACTTTAGTGGGGTAGTAGAGCAGGCGTGGACCAAAATATATCACTATCGAGGTGAAGCAGCTCTTTGTGTGCGTTAGCTCTTGCAGAACATTCCCCAGAGGAGCCAGCATACAACTAAAGCAGAAAGAAAACAGGTGTAGTCACGCACTGAATGAGAAAGATAAAGGTACGGATCTAAGGCACAGATTTGTCTGTGGAAGACAAGAATGATTATAAAAACATGTTAACTTGCTTTTTTCTTGTTGTTCACTATATGTTGCAATGTTTTGCTGTGTTAATGAAGGGCTTTAATTTACGGGCATTGGTTCTAGGTTAACCACGCGTTAAAAAAGACGTGGAGAGGCACAAGATATTTAGAAATGAGAACCAAACACAAGGTAAGGATTACAAACTACTTACCATCACCCAGCATGTTAAGCAGCTCACCGAGTGCTTACCAGTTCTTGATTTTAGCCAGTGGTTGTAGGCGAGGCCCACTGGCACTCATTTTCGGGGACTGGCACTCTTTTTCCCTCAATAAACTTTGATGCAGAGCAAGAGAGGAAAAAAGAAAAAAAGAGGGTAGTAAGAATAGAAACACTGAAAACCAGTGACACACATGACTATAATCAGAAATGTTATTGGATATTTTCGAAAAAAATCCAAATATTAAATACATAAAAATGAAAACGGACGTGCAAAGTAAAAACTAGCATCTAAAATATCAAAGTGCCCACAGCAGACATCTAGTCCCACAAGACTGGGGCAAAGTTGAAAGTTATGGCCAACTGCTATGGAGCGCCGTTCAAATATACAAGATGGATTGGGCTGTGTCTTTGCAGATCTTCAAACTTAGAAGAAATGTTGAAGAAAAATGACTGAGAAGGTACAGTTCAGTGGGGCAAGGCAGCCGGCAGTGTCCGAGGAGGAGGCATCATCGTCAGGGATCTGCTGGAAGAGGTTACAGTGAACGTTTCTACATTCATATTTTATCTCTTTTTTGGAAGTCGAAAATCTCCATTCAGACAAAGATGAAGGCTTTTGACTATGAGGGCTCTGTGGGGCCTGATATCCCTTCAGCGAGGAGTTGATTAGCAGGATTTGCTGCTGTGGAGAAGCACGTAGTGGGAGCTAGCGCAAAGTCAGACCAACCAGCGATGCATCTTGGGCAGATCGGCAAGCAGATAGGTCCCGGACTCCTGCTGTTTCTCAGAGCACTTTTGGCCATGAATATGTCTAAGTCCCAAGTTTTGGATTTTGGCAGTATGGCCACCTTCAGCACCACTTCCAAGAGTCCAGAACTGAGTGGGGACCACTTGATGGGCAGGCCTCACTTTAAGCAAGAGCCAGGTGTAGGGTTCATGTTGTTGGAGCTTGTATGTCCCTGTAACTCTTAACAGGACATCAAAAAGGTGTGAAGCAGCAAGGCACTCCTCTGAGAGCACAGGGCAGTCTTCAGGCACAAGGGCAGTACCCTGGCAGCAGTAGGACAGTTCTCTGTAGTACACAGCATCCTCAGACAGCAGGGAAGCCCTTTGAGAGTTCTCTACAGATCCAGATGTTAACTGAAAAGTGGTTCTGAGAGTCCTAAAATTATACATGGTGCCAATTTTGAAGAGGAAGACACTTCTGAAGTTTCACCCCACACAGATGATTTAGGAATTTACTCCCCTGTGCACTGGTCCCAGGATATTTGTGGTGACAAAAAGCAAAGGTGAAGTCCTTCTTCTCCTTCGAAATGTAACTGGGGAAGGGAACAGTTCCACCCCACAGACTCTGGCAGCGTGGCCCATCCTGGCAACACTTGGTTCGCTTTTGTGCCACTACCTGGCAGGAATACACAAAGGCCAGCTACTCTGTTAATCATAGTTATGTGATCCAGGACATAGGCTTCAGGCACCAAATGGTTATTAGAAGAAAATTCAAACTTCCTAAAAGTGGCATTTTCAGAGTTGTGACTTAAAATCAACATTACTATTAAAGAGGATTCTAAGTTACAATTCCTTAGACACCAATCATTATATTTCTACTTGTTTCCAAACAAAGGTTATCACTTATTAAATGTAATAGGGTAACCCAATGTTATCCTAAGGGAGGGGTAAGTCTCACAGTAGTGAAAAATTAATTGTGTACCAGGAAATGTACAACGTTTTAAATACAATGCACCATGCCCTGCATCCCTACCTTAGGAATGACTCACATGTAGTAAAAATAAAGTTTTAGGCCTGTCAAATGTTATTTATGTTTTCGCCATGTGAAAATGGCAGTTTAAATCCACACAAAGGCTGTCATGTCAGGCCTAAAACATGTTTTAAAAGAAGACTTAAGTGTGTGGCACAACAGGTTCACCAGTTGCATTTAATTTATAGTCCTTGGGGGCATCTTGTGCCACTTTATTATGGACTTATAAGTTAATTGAATGCTCTACTCAGGTCTAAAAGAGAGAGCTCAAGCAGGTTAACTATGGTGAGCAGTTGTAAAGTGCGCAAAGTCCTAATGCCAACAAAATCAAAATTTAGAAAATATGACTGATGAACATAAAATGTTTGGGGGTGGCCCTACAGAGAGGGCCAAGATCAACAATGTGGTAATAAGTAAGTGAGTTGAATTTATTAGCTGCAAAGTTGTTTTTAGGAAAGGTGGCAATGGATTTAATAGTAGTCTCAAATATATTGAATAGATGGGTTGCAGTCATTTAAGAGGTTGGTTTCGTCCAAGGGGTGCTAAATGAGTTCAAGTCAGTACAGAGATCAATGTTTAAGTTTTCTGTTATGTTACTGGGAGGGTTGAAGTGAAGCATTGGCAGCTAACCATCTACAATGTTATGTTATATATAGACCCCTGACCCTTTGCCTCTGCACAGCTTGTCCAATGGATCAGCTGTGCAGGTGAAGAGCAATCGAGTTGAAACCATACACAACTTGCCCCTTTGTCAATAGTCCTCTCCTCAAAAATGATTTTTGAAAGAACTTTACCCACCTCTTCTGCTAACTGTCTCACAGCCATCACATTAGTGCCCTCCCCTTGTCAAAAACAAAAATATCCCTGATGCACTGCAACCCTTTCTCTTCACCTTTGAGACACCTTCCCCTTCAAATTTATTAAAAATATTCAATCTGTGATGTTCTGTCACTTGCCCACGCCATTGTCAAAGACACTTTTCACCATTTGATCCAAATAATGAAATAAACTACACTACCTGGAGTCATTCCATCCCCTTCCACCACCCTTTGCTGCTGCCCTTCCCTCACCCTCACCTAATATTTAATTTCATATCTGACATCCTTCTAGGCTCCACCACCATCCCATGCACTTCACAGAAGCATTTGGGCTCACAAGCAACTGTCTGAAAGCCGAGCTAGCATTTCTTGGAATTCAGTCTGTGTTGGTCCATAAAGACCCATAGCTGAAAGAAAATATGGCAAATAATGCAAATGGTGTAGCAGAACACTATCCATGTCTTCCCACCTTCATCATGTCTGTAGAGATCAAAGAGAGTTGATGGTAGGGGGAATGAAACTGAAAAACATTATGTGCCATTACAAGCTATGCTGGGGGTCTCTGCAGACATTGATGAGGCATGTGTATGAAACATCAATGAAGAACATTCTGCCATTGGTATATAGACAAGTTCTGTTTTTCACTGCTTTGATGCAGCAACAGTTAATATACAGACTTCCACTTCAGTCTTTCCTCTAAAGGCTAATAATGTGAGCCACACACAATAAGAAAATTAGGAACACAGATTTTGTAAAGGGATTGCAGCTTCCGTGTATTATATCCAGACACCATTAAATCCAACCTGCCTGTATTTATTGTGCCACTATCACACAAACTCTTCATTTGATTCTGGTTAGACCTGCATGGGCACAATTTGATTCCTATTTCAATGACTCTGTGCCCCGACTACAAAATAATTGAAGGCCCCAATTAAGATTAAGAGTTTGACAGATACCCCACACACAAAATGTATGGTTCCTCTGCCCTATGCATGCAGAGGTGGGGGGAAACCAGAGTAGTAACATCTGAACCCTATATTACTTTACTGTCAAGAATTCTTCAACTTACAGCTAGCCAGTCAGAAGGCCAACAAGTCACAGCCAAGAAGGAGCGGATCTCCAAGCAGTATGGGTGTCTTCAAGCAGTGGAGCAGGTGCCATATCATGTGATGCTAGTAGTCTATGTCCTCTCTATAATAATGTCAATCTGATACCACTATACACTAATAATATTGCCATTCACAATTGAAAACCTTTAACTTTCATTAATGATAAAATTAATTGCTGAACACACTGGCATTTTAATTTCATAATGTCTGACACTGTGTATGTCTTTTTATATAGTGTCTAGCTTCATCACAATTACATGGGACATCCTAATACATTTTTATCATTATCACAGAGTTACAGTATACAGTTCACGTTACATTGATCATTCTTTTTATATTTATTGCCTATGTTTTTAGGATTCAACACTGGTGCCTAAGGGACCAAACACTGGCTTTTACTGTACATTTGTGCAATGTTTCTTTTGGTTGTAGTGATTTAGTTGTTGATCATCCCTGGTTCATGATGTCTTATTGAAACCTTTTCTTCATAGTAAATATTTCCTGGTGAGCATTAGCTAAGTGAACATGTGCTGTGCACGCCGTGTACCACGCTGCCTTCATCTTAGATAGGATCCCAGCTTCAAGGAGAAACATATAATTATATCTTGCACAAGTTCCTCAGGCACTAATTTGACAAAACTTTGATAATTTCCATTGCTCTATACGCTCCATGTGCCCTGAGAATTTACATTCCTGTGATTCATTTATTTGTTTTCTAGCATTATTTACCAATGTTTTCTTATTTTCCTGTATAGTTCAATTTTTTAGTTCTTGTTATTATCTAGAATCTGTAGCTGTGGAGGAGAAAAATAGCACTGAGTTATTTTACAGAGTAATGAGATATTTTAACTGGTGATAAAAACACGTGCTATAATAAAGGAAGTATTTAATTTCTTTTGAGGATTATTCAGCTTTGTCATCCATATTTAGAGGCTCCAAATGACACTAAAATGGAGAAACCATGTATTTCTCGGTGAGTGTTTTGCATTTTGCTGAAGATTTCATTACAAATAAAAATCCACTAATTAATAACCCGTATGAGTGAATTATAGGCCTAACCAAAAGCTGCATTTTAAACATGAATTTTCCTTTTTAAACTCTTCATGACCAGTATTTGCTTGACTTGCTTGATTTTCTACCATTACCAAATTACAAAAAGTTTTAGCTCAACTGTTTCTATCATGACTTTTGTGTGTCCTTCGTATGTCGCAAACTGCCTATTCTAACAAAGAAAGCTATATCTGCTTGGCCTGCATTAGAATCGCAAAACTTTCTAAACTAATCTTCAACTTGATTCTTTATGAATAGGCTTCTAGTGTGAAGGGGGGTGATACAGCAGGTATATTGTCTGCACGGAAAAATTGGGTCTCTTTCTCTCCTCACTGGACAGTTTCTTGGCAGGCACCTCCTTCTTTGGTTCAATTTCTTTAATGGATTATGCCATAAGCACAAGCAGAAGCACTTATCAGAGGAACAATGTCACTGCCAGCTAATTCTCAAACTTTGCTCTGTTTCAGGATTTTGTGATGTCTGATGAACCTTAATGTAATAAAAAATAATGCAGGAAGATGCTGAGACCTCAGAAATCTAACCAATGTAGTATGTCATTATCATCATCAGTGTTGTAGTTTACTCATGCATAAACTATGGTTTAGTTGTCATTAGAAAGGAAAATCTAACTTAGTGCACCTTTAGGACCTACTGATGTTCCTGTGGCAGTTGGGGAGGGTACAAGCAGGAACAAAATACTTTAAATAATTGGTGGTGCCTCTTCAGGATCCATGCTGACTCTATGTGTGACAGGGAGAGGCAGGAAAACACTAAACCAGTGAATAAAATAATTGCAGGTGCCCCTCCTGAGCTTCTGGTGACTTATTGGAGGTAGGTGGGAGGCAAACAAAATCTAATAAATGAATATAATAATTGCTGGTCCTCCTCAAGGGCCCAAGCTGCCTCTCCGAGAGGCAGGCAAAATAAGAACATATTTTTGATGCTCCTCCAAGAGCCATGGAGATTCAATGGAAGACAGGGTGAGTCATACAAAAATCAAATCAATAAAATAATTTCTGCTGCCACTCCACTCCGGGGCTCATAGGGACTCAATGGGAGGTTGGGGAGGCAGGCAGATATGAAATAAATTACCAAAACTACACAAATTCCACTGTATAATTACACATTTCCTCAGGCCTATTTATTTTTTATGTAAAGTGAAGATCTATTATGAGCTCACACTTAGTTCATTATAAATCATTTATGTTTTTGTTAAAACAAAATATATAGTGCATCAAGTCCTCTGCACCTGCACATTTACAACTGCAGAATAAAAAATATTTCCTGGGTGTAAGAAAATTGGTTGTTAGTTGAGGGAAATGTGAGCCCTTCCCAAGGATTTAGTCCAAAATCTTGTTAACTCTAACAGATAAATTCAGATAAATAGGTCTGTGCTAGACTCTAGTAGCTATGCCATAGGGCAGACCGATTTAATGGAAGAAAAAGTATATAAAGTATTTAATTGCAACAAAAAAGTTACAAATTTAAAACACAGCACAATGAAAATCCCATGACTAATTTCTGAAAATAGGGTAAACTTTACTAAGAAAAATGGAAGTAAAATGGCTAAAACCCAATAAGGATAACCAAGATATGCATTTAGGGCACACACTATTGAGAAAAAGTGAGTGCCCCTGTCAAGGTTTTCACCTTCTGACTTACGGCCTGATTTATAGCTTGGCAGAGAGGGTACTCCATCCCAATAGTGACAGAGTATCCCTGCTGCCAAACTGAAGTTCCACCTGCCTCATTTAGCAGTGGGTGGAGCTTCTGTATGTCAACTGCAGGGACTACTCTGTCTCCACTGCTGACATACTCTTTCAGATTCCTGACAGACTAAGGGCCATTGGAGGTTTTGTCATTTTTATCTATTCATCATATTTAGAGTGAATGGAAAAAAAATAGGACAAATGCCCAGTGATCAGTGTTTGTCACCGGCAGTAAGGAGCAGTGGACACTGTAAAAATGGCCAGCACATCATTGTAAAAACCTACCTAGCCCGGAAGGGTCCAGTGTTTTTTTTTATTTTCAAAAACAAAAACATCATGTTGAAGAGGCCATCCATCAGATTTTTATACATTTAATTTAAACCACTATGATAGCAGTTTCTGTAAATGCAAAAATTTCCACTGTGGCTGTGGACATCATAAACATTTTTGGGAGGGTACTCCCTCAGGGCAACAGAGTACATTACTCCATCACCCTGTAGGAG